>NC_141671.1:111822893-112478727 GCF_028749965.1 Puma concolor
CTGTATTAATATCAGTATCTTGGTTATGATGCAGTATTATAGTTTTGTAGTATGTTACCATTGGAAAATATAGTAAAGAGTACATGAGATCTCTTTGTATAACTTCTTGTAACTGCATGTGAATCTATAATTATCTTAAAACTAAGAGTTAATTTAAAAATATATGAAGACTGAAGCAAACTAAATAAACTGGAGAGAAAAAAACCAAACAAAATAAAGTATAAATTAATCTTTGAAAATAACAACAACTATTTTTTTGCATTTTAAACTATTTTTTGCATGAATTTATTAAAAGCAATTTAAAGAAGTGTCATTTATTCATGTATTTGTTCAATACTTCACTTTTTCATTCAATTGAATATTTTCAAATATTAACTAAGAATTTGAAGACACTGTCTTTCTCAAGACACTTAAAATTGTATACAGCATTGATTATGTGATTTTTCATGGACCTCCAACATTGACTTAAAATGACTCTATAACATCACTTTCTTGTATAAAAACATGAAACTAAGGATTAGGTTCTCATGCTTATAGTTCCTAATCTTTTCCACAAAGAAGTGTTTGTGACAGCAAATTATATGGGAAATATCTGACCCAAAAGTAAACTAAAAATAGAATTTAAAACTGAAAACTAGATGCAAAGAGAAGGCTGAATTGCACTAAGCCACTTTGGTTAAAAACCAAAGATCCTAAGTAGTGCCTCCATAAGTTTCTAAAGGTAGACTTTATAGTTAAACAGAAGCAAAGGGAGTGTAGGTTTCAGTAAGAATTAATACAAGAATGATGATTATGACCTATCATTGTGTTATTGGACTTTCTAGGTTATTTTTAAACCTTTACAAATTGCTCACTTAACAAAGGAATAAGAGAGTGACTATTTGAGTTAAATTTGAAGTCATTTAGTGTAATTTTGCATTTAGCAAGATACAAAACAAAAATATCAGTGACTGAGGCACTTGCTTTCCAGCAAGTAATTGCTTAGACACAAAGGCATATCAAAATTTTTCCATTTCTTACTTCATTTTGAATGTTAGAACAAAAATTTGACATGGTTAGGGGTGCCTGGGTGGCGCAGTCGGTTAAGCGTCCGACTTCAGCCAGGTCACGATCTCACGGTCTGGGAGTTCGAGCCCCGCGTCAGGCTCTGGGCTGATGGCTCAGAGCATGGAGCCTGTTTCTGATTCTGTGTCTCCCTCTCTCTCTGCCCCTCCCCCGTTCATGCTCTGTCTCTCTCTGTCCCAAAAATAAATAAACGTTGAAAAAAAAAAAAAATTTGACATGGTTAAGAAAAAGGCATGTGACATCAACTCTTGCAAAAGCCATCATAAACGTTGTATTGGGTAAGGGGCTTGAATAAAAATTTGAGGTGTTAATAAACTACCTATTATCATTTTTAAAGGACTATATTTCCCAAGGGCTATGCTGATGAAATATTTGTGTATTTCTTCCCAAGTTAACTTTTTAAAATTCCTTTAAAGTCTTTGTGGAAATTCGCCATCTCAAGACATATTTACCTAAAAGGAGGTCAGTGTTTGAAAATAATAAAATTATTGGGGCCCCTGGGTGGCTCAGTCAGTTAAGCATCCGACTTCGGCTCAGGTCATGATCTTGCGGTCTGTGAGTTCAAGTCCCGCGTCGGGCTCTGTGCTGACAGCTCAGAGCCTGGAGCCTGTTTCAGATTCTGTGTCTCCGTCTCTCTGACCCTCCCCCGTTCATGCTCTGTCTCTCTGTCTCAAAAATAAAAATAAACGTTAAAAAAAATTTAAAAAAAAGAAAATAAAATTATATCGTGAATTCTAAATGTAAGTCTAAATATATTCTTCAAATCAAAGAATAGGTAATTTGGCAATAGACACATTTGAGTAAAATGTCATGAACATCCCTACTACTGGTCATCAAATTAGTCCACCCTTCTAATGAACTTGTCTTTCTCTTCTACTTGAAGGTGTTGATGTTCTTAATTAAACAACTAAAGGGATCTGGCCCAGTTACTTAAAGCAAGATGGAGCATACTGGGAATTATTACGGCCATTCATGGCCTACTTAACATGGCTGGGGCAAGCAAGAGCAAAGGAAGAGAGGAGACACAGTTACAGATGCACCATAAGGAACTAAAGTCCAGTCTGATAGCCTTGTTGACCAGGAATCAGGTAACAGGGTTTGGTTTTGGCAAGTGGGCAAGATAGAGGTTTTAGCTGTTCTAAATAGGTAAGAAGAGTGTAGCAACAGGCAATTTAATTGGGACACGAGGTTACCTCTCCTAAGTCCAAGCAGGATGTAAAATGTTGACATCAGGAAGTCTGGAAAGTAGTAATAAGAACTTAGTCACTTAGCTGAGGTTCTAGAGCAGAACAGTAACATCATCTAATATACACTTTAGTAGGGAACTCTACATACCAACAAGGCTGGGTAAGAGACCGTAACAATCACCCAGGTAACAGATGACACTGGCTTGAATCAGTGTGGTGACAAGGGACATGTAAGAAGTGGGTTTCATTCTGTATATCATTTGCAATAAGGCCCACAGGATTTTCTGATAAACTACATGTGAGATATGTAAGAAAGAAAGGCAGTATAGCTATCCCTTGGGAGTGTAGGCAACATGGGAAACAGTTATCATTAACTAATGTGAGTATATAATATATCATGACTTAACGAAACTTTTTGAAAGTTAAAGAAGATGCTATTAATAATTATTCTGAGAAAGGCAAAACTGCAGTATCTGGATTTAATGCGTTGAAGCCTGTAGGAGGAGCTGAATTGAGGGTGAGGAGTGTTCAACATTAGGAACTAACTTTTAGATATAGTAAGTTTCATAGGCCTATGGGATATCTAAAGGAGCAATTAATTGCATATAGGTCACTGTATATATGTTTCTGGGTTCAGAGAGTTCTGGATGGGAAACAAAAATGTTGGTGTCATCAGTACACTGATACTATTTAATTTCTTTTTTTAAATATCTTTTTATTTTTTCTAATGTTTATTTATTTTTGAGAGACAGAGCATGAGTGGGGAAGGGGCAGAGAGAGAGGGAGGCACAGAATCCGAAGCGGGCTCCAGGTTCCAAGCTCTCAGCACAGAGCCTGATGCGGGGCTCGAACCCACGAACCATGAGATCATGACCTGAGCCAAAGTCAAACACTTAACTGACTGAGTCACCCAGGTGTCCCAATACTATTAAATTTCTTTAAGACTGGATAAGAGAGAAAGGGAATGTGTATAACAAGATAAGAGAAGAGGCCAATGGTCTGAGTCTTGAGCCACTGATATTCAGAAGACAGGAGCATGAAGGCACGCCAAGGGCAGGTGGGAAGGGGATACTGTTAGAAGACCTTTGACCCAGTTCAGGATAAATTTCTGCCTCATGTAGATTTAACCAAGAAGAATACACCTCTAACTTGTTTTTAAAAATTAACACCTAAGTTTTTTTTTTTTTAAACTAAAATATTGGCTGCCTTGTCAAATGCATAGGAAAATGGTGAACCTTAAACCACTGCTTGAAATCTAATCAAATTCTATTTATTCACACAGCTAAAGACACTCCTATCTTCCTTTAAACAGCATGACAACACTCTCATAAACTTTCTGCTAATGCCCCTGCAAATGGATTTCTAAATAGAATACATTGCAGCCTGTGTGCTGATTCAACTTAAGCTAAATATTATAATCACTAATAGAAGGCTGCCAAACCCAAGTTCCCATGGGAGGTGGTTAGAAACAAAATAAACCTTTGTAAAATTATTTGTATAAAATTCACCAGGACAATGTCGAGACGAATCACTAGCCAGAGTATGGAGAATATCATCGTCCATCAGACAACTTCTTAGTAAAGCAAAAATAGAAATCTTTTGGCACAAAATCAAAGACCATATTTTGAAGTAAAAAAGATCAACAGAAGAACAATAAAGCCTTTACAGTTTAAATTCTCAACCTTAAAATCTCCCTCAAAAATAATTTCTTTGTTTCTTTAACGTTTCTTTTTTTTTTAATTGAGGATAAGTATTACTTCCACTAAAAATCTATCAGATTTTTGGTACTTTGTCCTGTGATAAAAAGCATTTCACAACAGACAAGGGAAAAGCTGAACTGAAAGTGTTTAAAACTTAGTTTTGAAGGAATTGTGAGAGACTCATTTTTCCTAAAGTCACTAGTGTCCGAATGTTTTTATAATATGCATAAATGTAAAAAATTTTAAAACACTACCCTTAAACTTGAGAATTTTTATAACTAATCTGAGGATAACCAAAAGAGAAAATCTTCAATCTAAGACTTAACTGCATCTCTAAAACCAAATTGCTTACAAGACATTTTGTTTTAAATGCCTAAAAAAGACAATTTTTCCAAAATAAAGAACAAACTTGCCATCTTCTAATTCAAAGTGACAACTACTGCTAGTATTTCTGGCTTTATCAATAAACCCCTCTGCTCCAGTTCTCTAGTTTAAAATATTCAACCATTTTTTATTCCTTTTCCTCTTTTCATCAGCCTTTATCTAATCACATAGTATGTTTTCGAAAATGTTTTTTCTCAGTGCAACTCTGCATAAGAAACTCTACTTAAAATACTGTGTTCTTGGGGTGCCTGGGTGGCTCAGTCGGTTAAGCATCCAACTTCAGCTCAGGCCATGATCTCATGGTTCTTGGGTTCAAGTCCTGAATTGGGCTTTCTGCTGTCAGTGCAGAGCTTGCTTCAGATCCTCTGTCCCCTTCTCTCTCTGTCCCTCCCTTACTCTCTATCTCAAAAATAAACATTTAAAAAATAATAAATAAAATAAAATAAAATAAAATAAAAGTTCTGTGTTCTCATGAATTCAGAGAAATATGTCATTAAGACAGATAGGAACAAGTCCATGAAGGTTTTGTTTGTTGTTGTTGTTGTTGTTGTTGTTGTTTAAAATCCCATTAGCAGGGAACAAAGCCTACAAAAGCCACACTCACATGGAGCTTGTATTCTGTTTGGGGAGACAAGAAACAAATCAGTAAATTACAGTAGATTAGAAGGATCAATTTCTGAAAAGAAAAATAAAGAACAAGGGTTACTGAGTGTTGGGGAGGGGGAGCAATTTTAAACAGGGTGGTTACTAAAGGGCTCTCAAAGGGGTTAAGTGTCAGCTAAGATCTGAAAAAAGTGAGAGAGAAGCCATGAGGATAACCTGGGGCAGGAGATTCCAGGAGAAAGAAATAGCTAATCCAAAGACCCAGGGTTTTGAGGAACAGAGAGACCAGCATGCCTAGAACAAAGAGTAAGGGAGCAAGGATCAGATGAGAAAGTAAAGGGAGGCAAAACTAGAAGAACCTTGTGGGAACTTTAAGGAACTTTGGATTTTAATCTGAGTGAGATGGGCAGGCACTGGAAGATTCTGAGCAAAGAACAGCAAGATCTGGTTTACCTCTGACCACTACATTGAGTACATTCTATAGGACCCAAAGATGGATGCCAAGAGACCAGTAATCCAGGAGAGTCATGATGATCGGGAGTTAGAGTGAGAGCATAAAGGTGGTGAGAAGTGGCATAATTCTAGACCTATTGTTAAGAGCAGAGACAACTGGATGATGTGGAGTTACAAAAAGAGAGGAAGCGTAGAACCATTAACTGAGATGGAGATATTTGTGGGTGAAACAGATTTGGGTATAAGATCTGGTTCAGTTAAGGACATATTAAATTTGAGAGGTCTATTAAATATTCAAATGGATTGCTGAAGGAAACTGTTTAAGTAAGAGAGATCATTAAAAGCACAAGGTGTCAGATTTAAAACTATAAAACTCCTAAAAGAAAACATAGGCAGTAATCTCTTGGACATCCACCTTAACAATACTTTTCTGGCTAAGTCTCCTCAAGTAAAAGAAACAAAAACAAATGGGGAATACATCAAAATAAAAAGGGTTTTCACAGCAAAGGAAACCATCAACAAAACAAAAAGACAACCTATTGAATGGGACAAGATATTTCCAAACCACATATATAATAATAAGTCAATATCCAAAATATATAAAAAACTTACAAAACACCAAAAAAAAAAAAAAAAAAAACCCTTAAATAATCTGATTAAAGATGTACAAAGGACCTGGATAGACATTTTTCCAAAAACATGCAGATGAAAAACAGACACATGAAAAGATGTTCAACATCACTCATCATCAGGAAAATGCAAATCAAAACTACAATGAGATATTGCCTCACAGTTGTCAGAATGGCTAAAATCAAAAAGAAAAGAAATAACAAATGTTGGCGAAGATGCAGAGAAAAAGGAACCCTTGTGCATTGTTGGTGGGAATGTAAATTGGCACAGCCACTGTGGAACACAGTATGAGTTTCTTCAAAACATGAAAAAATAGAAATACCATACAATGGGTATTTACCCAAAGAAAATGAAAACACTAATTTGAAAAGATATATGCACCCGTATGTTTATTACAGCGTTATTTACAGTAGCCAAGACATAGAAGCAACCCAAGGGTCCATTGATAGATGAATCAATAAAAATGTAGTATATATGTACAATGGGATATTACTCAGCCATAAAAAAGAATGAAGTCTTGTAACTTATGACAACATGTATGTACATAGAGGGTTATGTACTAAATGAAATAAGTCAGAGATAGAGCAAAGAATGATTTGCTCATATGTGTAATTAAAAAAAAACTCAAATGAGCAAACAAACAAAATCAGAAAGATTCATAAATATAGAGAACAAACTTGTGTTACCAGAAGGAGGAAGGGTGGGGAAGGGCAAAATTGGTAAAGGGGATAAAGAGGTACAAAATTCCAGTTACAAAATAAATAAGTCATGGAGATAAAAAGTCAGCATAGGGAATATGGTCAATAATACTGTACTAACATTGTATGGTGACAGTGTGGTAAGCATTTTGTAATGTATAAAATTACTTATCACTATGTTGTACACCTGAAACTAAAATAACATGCATGTCAACTATACTTCAATAACAAGTTTCAAAAAAAAAAAAAAGAGAGAGAGAGAGAGAGCATGAGGGAATACAGAAGAGAACTATCTCCAGGGTCTCCAATATTAAGAGGTCTCTGGGAAACACACAAAACATTTCTAGAATTTCTATTTTGTTCTTTCTCAGATGCTATTTGCTATTATTCTCTTTATGTTTTGATTCCTTATTTTGATACTTAATCATTCTAAACATACATTTTTATATTATCTTGCACTTCATTTTCCTAATATCAGAAGTTCTTGATAACAACTCTACAATGGGAGAGTCCTTCCAAAATTGGTGGGGTATTTGTTTCTGCCAAAGAACCCAAACAAATATTCATTTTTTTAGTTGATTTCTCTTTGGGGGGAATCTCAAACCTCAAATTCATGGGGAAAATAGCCCAGGATTTTTTTAAAAAATTTTTAATCTTTATTTATTTTTGAGAGAGAGAGAGGGAAAGCAGGAGAGGGGCAGAAAGAGGAAGATACAGAATTTGAAGCAGGCTCCAGGCTCTGAGCTGTCAGCACAAAGCCCAGTGTGGGGCTCAAACCCAGGAACTGGGAGAGCATGACCTGAGCTGAAGTCAGATGCTTAACCAACTGAGCCACTCAGGCGCCCGGCCTGGGATTTTTATTTTCCCCAGGAGAGGCTGCTGACCCTGAGCCCAGACAGAAACATACAAGTTTCCTATGAAATTGTTTTATTTTTTAATTTATCTCTTAACATAAAACCTTTGGAGAAACTAAGCTTTTTCTGCTAGTTTGAGGCATGATTGTCAAAAATAGTATATATTTAAGGAGAACAACTTCAGGTTCTGGTATATGCATATATTGTGAAATGATTGCCACAATCAAGGTAATTAGCATACTCATATACCTATTTCCTCACATAGCTATGCTTCCCCCACCTCTACCCCCATGATGAGAACTCTCTTAGCAAGTTTCTTTTTTTTTTTTTATTTTTTTTTTATTTTTTTTTTTCAACGTTTATTTATTTTTGGGACAGAGAGAGACAGAGCATGAACGGGGGAGGGGCAGAGAGAGAGGGAGACACAGAATTGGAAACAGGCTCCAGGCTCTGGCTCTGAGCCATCAGCCCAGAGCCCGACGCGGGGCTCGAACTCACGGACTGCGAGATCGTGACCTGGCTGAAGTCGGACGCTTAACCGACTGCGCCACCCAGGCGCCCCGTCTCTTAGCAAGTTTCAAGTATACAACATACTGTTATTAATTGTAGCCATTATGCTGTATGTTAGGTCTCCAGAACTTACTCATCTTACACTAAAAGTTTGTACTCTTTGACAAACATCTCTCCAATTCTGCCACCCCCAGCTCATGGTAACCAGAATTCTACTCTGATTCTATGCGTTTGGGGTTTTTTTAGATATTACATGTAAATGAGATCATATGGTGTTGTCTTTCTCTGTCTAGCTTATTTCCTCCAGGTTCATGCGTGGTTTCACAAATGGCAGAATATCCTTTTTAAAGGTGGAATTATATTTTATTATATATATATATGTATACAGTATACATCATATACATATATATCATATATGTATATGATATATACACACATACACACCACATTTTTCTCTACTCATTCATCCATCATCAGAAACTTAGGTTGTTTTTGAATCTTCGCTAATATGAATAATGCTGCAATGAACTCTTTGAAATAGTGATTTTATTTCCTTTGGATATACACCCAGAAGTGGGATTACTGGATCATATTATAGTTATACTTTTACTTTCTTGTGGAAGTTCCATACTGTTTTCCATAATGCCTATACTAATTAAATTCCTACCTACAGTATATAAAAGTTCCCGTTTCTTCACATCTTTGCCAACACCTGCTGCTTTTTCACTTTTTGATAATAGCCATCCTAACACACTTGATGTGGTATCTTTGTGGTTTTGATTTGCATTTCCCTCATGATTCATGATATTGAGCACCTTTTCATTGTATCTTCTTTGGGAAAGCATCTATTCAATAAGTCTCTTGCACATTTAAAAATTTTTTTTAAATGTTTATTTATTTTTGAGAAAGAGACAGAGCACAAGTGGGGAAGAGGCAGAGAGAGAGGGAGACACAGAATCTGAAGCAGGCTCCAGGCTCTGAGCTGTCAGCACAGATCCCGACGCAGGGCTCAAACTCATGGAAGCCGTGAGATCATGACCTGAGTGAGCCAAAGTTGGACACTTAACTGACTGAGACACCCAGGCACCCGATCTTGCCCATTTTTTAATCAGGTTATTTGTTTTTTGCTACTGAGTTGTATGTATATGCGATTTGCAAATATTTTCTCCCATTCTTTGTTTGCCTTTTCATTTTGTTCATTGTTTCCTTTGCTGTGCAGATTTGTTTTCGTTTTATGTAAATAATCTAGGCTTTAAAAGAAGACTTCTATTCAAATATTCCTTCTTCTGGGAAGATTCAAGGCCCAATCCTCAATCCTCCCATGAACATTTAACCCAATTCCCATGAATGGAATCTCCCACCACTCTGGAGCAGCAGCAGATGACTATCTCTGAGTGGTGCAGAACAGGAATTTATAAGTAATTTTAAATTTCTTCTTTTCTGTATTATTATGTACTGTTTTTGTGATAAAAATAAAATGTTTGGGGCGCCTGGGTGGCGCAGTCGGTTAAGCGTCCGACTTCAGCCAGGTCACGATCTCGCGGTCAGTGAGTTCGAGCCCCGCGTCAGGCTCTGGGCTGATGGCTCGGAGCCTGGAGCCTGTTTCCGATTCTGTGTCTTCCTCTCTCTCTGCCCCTCCCCCGTTCATGCTCTGTCTCTCTCTGTCCCAAAAATAAATAAACGTTGAAAATAAATAAAAAATAAAAAAAAAAATAAAATGTTTATACTGATTGGAAAGACAAAGCAAATGTGAGTTTATTAGTGTTCCCTGGAAATAAGATACCAATTATATGCATTATGTTTTACTCTACATGACACAGAACTACCCATATGTCTCAAAGAAATAAAAGATGTATTTTCTGTTTAGATCAGAATTGGAAATATGGACATGGCTTGTCCTCAGTGGTACAGAAAGGTCATTGGGAACTAAAGAAACCTAAAGCATCTTTAAATTGTCTGAACAATAAGTTATGTGCCAATTTTACTTCAATTTGGTGCCAAATATCTTAATAACAATGGAATATTTCTTAGTCATCTGAATATTTGGTCTACATGACACAAACTTGCAGATGAAAAAAAAAATAGCTGGGTTGACTTTATTTTTTCAATCTGCTTGTTGAATGCAGCCATAATCTAAATTGCCTACCAAGAATATTTCCTTTCTTCCATTCCATCTTTAAGGTGTCTGAGAAAATTCATTAGATAAAGAAATGGAAATAAAGAAAGCTATTGTAGGAATGTTTCCACTTATGGACTCCTTCCTGGTTGATATATATTTCTGTGTAAAGTTGGGGGTCTTTCATCTCTGTCAAATCTTTGATCCTAATAAAAAGAAAAATGCCAGATGAAGGCAATGAAAAGAATACTTTTAGGAAGTTTTCTTTTTTTTTTTTTTTTAACTTTTATTCATTTTTGAGAGAGAGAGAGAGAGACAGAGCATGAGAATGGGCATGAGAATGGAAGAGGCAGAGAGAGAGGGAGACACAGAATCTGAAGCAGGCTCCAGGCTCTGAGCTGTCAGCACAGAGCCTCATGCAGGGCTCAAATCCACGAATTCCGAGATCATTCCAAAGTCAGACGCTTAACTGATTGAACCACCCAGACACCCCGGGAAGTTCTCCTTTTTTGAAGATGGTTAAACATTGATAAGTTGCCCCTCCATTTTACCTGTCCTTGAATCTTAATATGGTTTACTTCACATTTACCAAAATGAAAACCCAGATAAAGAAGAGCTGTATGATAAGCTGAGTAAATTGAATATAAAATAAATTCTCAAATTACTACATTCAGAAATTCAGCTACAGAAAAATGAGAATTTCATTCCAGAGGGCAGAAAGAAGAGAAAGGAGAAGAATAAAAGCTTGCAGAGGCTACATTTATAGCAAAATAAAGTAGAAAGTTAAGATACTCTCTGGGGAAACTGGTTTCTCTGAAATGGTACATCAGCCATGCAATTCCTCCCCCCCCCCCACACCCCGCTCATGCCCTTCCCTGAGTATTTTTCCTCTCTAATCATCTCTTTCATAACAGTGACATGTCAAAGGTGATTTTTATGCAGAAATGTCCAAAATCCATTTTTATACTTTCCAAAGAAACTTGAACAGAATCATATGGATGTTATTAATTCCCAACTACAATTTCTCTATATAGACGCAGAGAGAGGGTGTGAAAGTCTGTCCTTCAGCTTCTGTCAGCAGATGACAAGTTCTATTCACTTCAGAAAAGTCTAGTCTGCTGGGAGTTCATCCTGGTACATGTGTAGAAAAGTCTAGAAAAATAAGTTTAGATGGTCTTAATTCTCCCATGATTTGTTTAAAAACTACTTTAACTTCTTGAAGCACTGCAGACAGGGAAGGAGATGGTAAGATTCAGAATGCTCTTGCCAGAGTTAGATTCTCCAAGGGTCAGGGTGTTTACGGCTACACATGGCATGAGAGATCAGCACATCACATTCCTGTCTTCTCTCAGGTCTCCTATACCAGAAAGATTGGTACAGAAAAGTCTCTCAAAATTTCTCACAAAGTGACACACACAAAAGTTTCCAATTGGACCTGAACTGTCACTCATCTGCTCCTGGGTTTGCTTTCCTTTGGAGTCAAAATTAAAAATAAACAGAATTTCTGGGGCACCTGGGTGGCTCAGTCAGTTAAGCATCCGACTCTGGCTCAGGTCACAATCTCATGGTTCATGGGTTCGAACCCCACATTAGGTTCTGTGCTGACAGCTCAGAGCCTGGAGCCTGCTTCGGATTGTGTCTCCCTCTGTCTCTGCTCCTTCCCCGCTAGTGTTCTCTGTCTCTCTCTGTCTCTATCTGTCTCTCTCTCTCTCAAAAAATAAATAAGACATTAAAAAGATTTTTAAAAATAAACAGAATTTCTTACTAATACTAATGTAACCCTGCAATTAGGAAGTGCAGGAAAGGAGGTATATTTCTATATTCCCTATTTATGTCATACTTTCCAGAAAAGACATATGGCTTTGTATGTGGAGGTAAAGGGAAGACAGACAATATTTCATGTGTGTACCAGTAATTGGTTTAAAAGTCCCTCTCTAAAAAATTGCTTTTAGCTTCCACAATAAATAAAACTAAGCTTAGGTACCAAAACACACTCCCTATTTAAATACAAAGAAGGCAGAATTTCTTGCCCATTTCTGATTAACAGTCTCTACGGTTCTTTTATAATTTCAACAGACATACTAAGAAGAAAAGTAATTGGTAGTGGAAATTGTCAAGGCATTTCTTTAAATGAAGCACTTTAGAAACATTTCTGAAGATCCAATTTAAACATAGAAAAATTAACTGCTCAAATTGACAAATTATAGGTGAATTAGTGGGAAGATACTGTGTATTTATAGAGAACTTTTTCCTAATAGGCTTACGATTAATTAAAAAAAATTTTAATTATGATTCCCTGTAAAGTAAGTAGGAGTTATGCATTCTATTTTACAGATTAGAGTCCAGAACTCTAAAGCAAAGAAAGATTTAATTACTTGATAAAGGTCATTGGCAAGTTCTTTACACCATGGAAACTGACACACAAGTTCTCTGGCATTTTACACAGTTTTGTATTCATTACGATATGCATGATTAATTTTGATATGGACAAATCTTGGACTCAAACTACATTTATAGAAACAGTTAATGGACTTGACCTTAAATGTTCACAAAGGAAGAAAAATAGCCTCTGTTAGACAAATATGGTAGTGGCTAGGTGGGTGTGCTACTGATTTTACTAACAAGACTCTTCCCCGAAATATTGCATCACCATTCTGGAACACATGCTTCTTCCCTCTTTAATTATGTGTTTGGATGGCAAGCTACTTTCTGGAATAAGAGAAACAGCAGTTCAGCATGTGACCTCTGAATTGAACTGGATAACCCTACCTTATAAAGGAAAGGCAAAAAAGGCACTGACCACAGGCCTGTCTGCTGGATCCAAAGATATGTTTGTGGGCAGCAGGGCTGGATACTCTTGAGAACTATGTGTCCTTTATAATCATCTTTTTAAAGTTCAGAAAATAGGAGTAGAGGAGAGAAGAAATAAGAGGCATGGGGTTGATGTTGTTGATTGTAAGACTGACCATTTTATCTTTGGAAATTCATCAAGCTAAAATCAGGGCCTGGTAATGAACGAAGATAAGAGAGGCAAGATGGCTCCCAGGAGAGATTCAGAAAATGCAGATTAGCCAGACACTCCTATTGATGTCAGTCTAATCAAGCCTGCAATTTGTCAATTATGTAAATTTTAAGCTGTACTAGTTAAATACATTCAAATCGCATGCACCTGTGTCCCATGTTGGAGAGGGTAATAAATTAAATTAAATTGTAACCATATTGTTTTTTATTTTGTGCCAACACAACTGAATCCCAAAACAATGCAATAGGAAATTACTAATATGATCAGAAGTCATTAATATGGCATAGAGTTATCTTTCTTGTCAAGTTTGATATAGAGTTTCTGTATTTTTCCAAAACCAGTTTCAGCCTGACTTCCCTTAGTGGTTTTGAAAACGCAAACAGAGCAAGCTGAGATGGTGTATTGCCTCCAACTCTATTCCCACAGGTGGATTTAAGTTAGTGCTACACAGTCCAAACTGTTAAAAAATTGGCAGTTGTAATATTGTAGTCTGAAGTTCATTCCAGCAATTCTAGGAGAGAGCAACACAAAAAGATTTTTTTTTTTAAGAAGGTGGATTCCTTTACAAATATTTCTGAGTTGTGTATGTAGGAGGGATCTTGCACAATCATTTCCCTAATAGATAAGGAAGCTGAGTGCAGATGGGTTGTTTGATTTGTCCAAGGACACAATTAATATGCAGAGTTAGAGGGCCAAGAACTCTAGTTTCTTGTAATGATATTGTAGATATTTGTAATGGTAGCCATTGTATAGGTGCTGTTTTACTTTTTGATGTGTTTAGTTGTGATATTCTTTCCCCAGTAACTATATAAAGTTCATCTCAAAGTTCTCAGTGGGAAGTAAAAAGAGGGCATGGACTTTGGAGATATTAGAGTGCAAATGTTGACAGGCTTAAAACAGAGAAATGGACTAACAAGGCAGTCTCAGAAAACTTGAGATTTTGTCCTTGTTTCAGCTTTCTTAAAAGCTGTGGACTGCAGCTAACTTCACCTTTTAGAGTTTATGCTCTCCTTGAGAAAGTAAGAACCACATGTTTGCCTTATCTACCTCCATGGGTGGTAAGAAACCTGAATGAAGATCAATCATTTTGGTTAAAACATTTTATAAACTGTAAAGTGTCTCAACTGTAGGGTATCATCACACAATGCCATTTCACTTCTTGAAGATTTCCCATTTGGTTCTTAACTGATGAGAAATAACACTTGTATGGAGAGATACTTAACATGAAGCCATTGGTTAGAAGCAAATTTGGCCCCAAGTGTTCTACTCCCCAGGAGTTTCAAGAATCCTAATGGTTAACACACCTAGGGCACAACCCTCAGGCAATCATACTCTTTCACAAATGAAGAAGCTTCTACCCTTTTCAGACTAGAGTGAACTGCTATTATTTACTTGATCATCAATTTCCAAAGTACTGAAGGCAATTATTTCTGATGACCTTTAATACCTGAGAGAAAAAATAGGTGATGCTACATCTTATACAAAAAATATTGTTTGGGCCTCAAGCATTGTTACATACGAAATGCTTTTCTAAAGTAGTATTTTAAAATAGCATTTATTGGGGCGCCTGGGTGGCGCAGTCGGTTAAGCGTCCGACCTCAGCCAGGTCACGATCTCGCGGTCCATGAGTTCGAGCCCCGCGTCAGGCTCTGGGCTGATGGCTCAGAGCCTGGAGCCTGTTTCCGATTCTGTGTCTCCCTCTCTCTCTGCCCCTCCCCCGTTCATGCTCTGTCTCTCTCTATCCCAAAAATAAATAAACGTTGAAAAATTAAAATAGCATTTATTTTATAATCTTTACAAGCACTGTACTACTTGTATTTAGTGTTTAAAATCCTTTGGAGGGAATAATAACTTTCAGTTGCTATTCTACTTCAAATTCTATACCTTTTCCTGATAAAACTTTCCAGATTATGAAGGTATTTGAAAGTCTGGCATGAGATGCAGTATGAATTCTTTTTAGACTGACAGACTAAATTAATTATAAAAAAGAATGAAAGAAAGAAAGAAAGAAAGAAGCCCTTAGAATGAAGTACTCAATAACTGCTCATTTGTCCATGTTTTTAAAAGTTACTTTAAATATACTTTTAATGTTCTGAAGTTTTTTCTTACAACTTACGCTAATTTATCAATACTGTTTTAGGATCAAAATATTTACAGGAAATAATATTTATATATAATTAAAATAACATTTTTAATGTTTAATTATTTTTGAGAGTGATAGAGCATGAGCAAGGGAATGGGAGGGGTAAAGAGACAGGGAGACAGAATCTGAAGCAGGCTCCAGCTTCAACTGAGCTGTTAGAACAGGGCCCAATGCGGGGCTTGAACTCACAAATATGTGAGATCATGACCTGAGCCCAAGTCGGTCATTTAACCAACTGAGACATCCAGGTGCCCCCAAAAATAACATTTATTATCTTCTATTCTGAAGTATCTGCACCTTCTAAGGGCATCAATATCTTCTTCATTGCCTAGTAAATAATACTGTTTAATCTATTCCTATGTTATTCTCTATCTCTCCAAATAGTTTATATCTAGTGGAGTGTAATTTATTTATAAACTTTTACTAACTTACAATTCAAAAGAACTTTGCCTAATTTACTTAATTACTTCCACTTAATTGCTTTAGAACAGAGGCCAATAAAGTATTGCCTGGGGACTTAATCCAGCCCTCCACTTTTTATTTGTAAATAAAGTTTTATTGGAACGCAACTATGCTCATTTCTTTATATATTGCCTATGGCTACTTGTGCTCTACAGTGGCAGAAAGGAGTGGCTGTGACAGAAACTGTGTGACACACAAATCCTAAAATATTCACTATCTGGCCCTTCTCAGAAAAAAGTTCAGTGATTTCTGCTTTACAGAATCATTGTCTGCTCAATCTTACTATTTGTTGGGGCCTGAATACTTCTTTTCCCAGCTCATTCTTCTTGGAGATCCTTAGGAAAAAACATGCCCCTCAGAAATTCAACAATAAGAGATATAAGTATATCCATGTCCACACTCCTTCCTTCTCAGTGGGATTCTACATGGCATCTTGGTGATTAGAAAGTAGCTATTCATCCTAATGCCATTGCACATCATTAATATTGAGTTACTGATCTGTGATGTACAAAACTACCATACAAATGTCACTATCTTCCTCTTTAGACATCTCATACTATCATTCTTCTTTAGACACCATACTATCAAATCTTGAGTCAAACTTCAAGATAAGTGCCAGAGTGTCTTCTTTTTCCAGTATTTAATGAGATCACCCTATTTTTAGAGTTCTGCTATAAACCTTTTTTTCCTAAAATGGTTCATAATCTCTTACTTCTTTTTCTCTTTCTATTAATACACCCCTTTATATCCATATACTCCTAAATCATATAGGCCCAATCTTTTTTTTTTTTTTTTTTTTTTTTAATTTTAGAGAGTGAAAACACCAGTGGGGCAGAGGGGCAGAGGGGCAGAGACGGGGAGAGAGAATCTTAAGCAGACTCCATGCTTAGTGCAGATCTTAAGCAGAGCTTGATCCCATGACTGTGAGATCTTGACCTGAGCCAAAATCAAGAGTTGGATTCAACTGGCTGAGCCACCCAGGTGCCCCATATTGGCTCAGTCTTTGTTTCCTTTCTCACCACCAAGTGTTTGTTCTCTTAGACCACACACTGTGTCTAGAATGCATTTAGCCATGAACCAGCTTCTACCATATGGATAAGATCAACATCTTAAAAAGTAATAGAGCAAGATAAAAGAAACGTGGGTTTCTGGAAGAGCCACTGGGACAGAGCCACCTACCTTGAATCTTCCACTTACCTTTGTGATGATGAAATAAATCTACCTTTTGTCTGACCTGCTATGTTATTGGTGTATTTATTATATTAGATTAGTCTGTACTCTAATATATAACTAATTTCATTTATATAATCCCAGATTCCCATTAACGCTGTTTTTTGAGTAGTGTTATTGGCAATAGCAAGTTAAGTGCAGAACTCTGGATAAACTATTAATTCTTTTCTCTTTTCCTATTTATTTCCTTAAGTCCTCATGGAACTTTAAACCATGAAATTAAAATGTTTCTTCCATTTTGGATTAATTTAATTTCTGTTTGAAATAGCAATAATATTACCTTTTTGGTAAAAATCCAGAATTCTTCCTGTCTGATGAAACAAATTTTTGATGCATTCCCTGAGGCAAGTGAAAGCTCTATACCTTATGATTTTGATACACTAAAATCTCTTAGTGTCCTGATGGTTGTTTATCCTCAGATAAAAACATGCTACTAAATTAACTTTGGTTATATTTAAGTTTAGTCACATTACATGTCTTGGTGAATGCTGATAGCCAAATATTCTCCAGACTAACTAAGCATTTTTTTCATTTATTTTAAACATACTTCCTTTCATAATACACTAGCCATCATTGATTCCTTTGCCTAATTATCAACGTGAAATGCAGAATGAGGTGTTTGCTTTATTTACACAGTAAAGTTGAGTAGGGTAGGGTCAATTAAATAGTTATAAACTTTTAAATTCTGACCAGATATTTTAACCTTCTGATTAAAAAAAAAAAATTGAAATGTATAGGGGAAAATCTTAACACAATTATAAAATTCTAGGAAATATATATAGCAAATATAGAAATATTTTCAGAAAATAGACCCTGTAGAAAATATAAATATATTATAAAATATAAAAAATAAAACCTCTCCAACAAAGGCCCATTGATGATCTTAGAAGAAATTAAATAGTGACCAGTAGTGAGTGCAGGATCAGCCTGAGTGATTTTGACAAATAGATTGAAAATCTGTAAATTAGAGTTGTTTTAATTCATCATTAAACCAATGTCCTTTAAAAAACTAATACTCCTGAAAAAATAAACCTGTTTAAAATTCTTGGGTTTGATTTATGTTCACCTTGATTTTATTTATAGGCTTTAATTTTTCCAAGAGGATGACAATTATAAGATAAATCTCAAAGATATCAGGGATTATTTTTGACTGACAAGTAAAAAAAATATACCTTTTCAACAGCAAACAGGAATGTGATCAATCACAAGGAAAGAAACACAATTCTTTATATTCAAAGTGCTAAAGATTTAAATGCCTTGTTGGTGAAGAATATTTGGAATAAGCTAAACTATAAACTTCAGGATCTTGTCAGCCCTTAATAATACCCCCCTGGCATGAGGATTGCAAAACTGTTTTAAGATAGGTAATGTTTGTAGTAATCTGTTTCAGAAGAGGAAAGAAGAGTAAAGCAAAAATGCCTTAAAAAATAATGGGCACAAAATAACAAGAAACAGACTTAACCTATCAGAAGTTTTCATGGGGCAGTAAAAAAATGTCACCTTTTCTCTGATGGGCTCAAATGTACCACATTTTTCAGACTTCAAACAGCTTTTATGTGACTTCTTCCTAGTTTATTTCCCAACAGTGCACCATACTTCTAGCTCATTAAATATCATAGTAAAGATGTGCAGGAAATACAGTTAAACCTTAAGTTTTTGTGAAGCCTCAACCAAGGAAATTGAACTCGTTTTTTTGTTTTGTTTTATCTTGTTTTGTTTTTATTGAAATAGTGAATTCATAGGTATCAGCCAAATGCCAAAGTTAGGTATTAAGGAGTATTGGAGTGTCACTAGTTTTAGTAGGTTGAACTTTCAATCACATTATCATATTCTGTTTCAAATAAATTTCAGTCTACTGAGAGATACATGGATGTCAAGCTTTATGTTCTTTTCTTTGAGAATTGTGCTCTTTCATTTGGGGAGGAGTATTTCTTTGTAACTGTCTTGGACTTTGATCAGAGGAAAGAAGAAAAGATAAAGATACATTGTGTGTGGATTTTTTTTCCATACGAAAAAGGAGAAGAGAAAAAAATATATTACTAAAGCGTTTTCAGGTAGTTTAGGATAAAATCTTATTTTTATCTGCACGTTTTGAGTAATTCTCCCTATGAACCCTTAAGCACTTCAAAAATCAAAACAATTTTAATGGCATTCCCCCCCAACACTGGCAAGTGCATTTAGGCCTCTGAAGAAAATATTTTCTAAATCTGTTCTAAATGTCCTTTAGTGGTGTTCACAGTACCTGGGAAAGTTGCAAAATGTCCAATGCAAAGTATGGATAAACTAAATAAGGGAAAGAAAGATTAATAAAAAAATTTTGAGGTGAACTTCTAGTTACAAAAATATAACCTTAAAAATCCTTAATCATTTGTATTAAACATATTTACTAAGCTACATAATCAGTGGGGATGATTAGAGAAGTAAGCTGCAAGGTGACTGATACAGTTAATAAAGGAAGTTTCTATCTGGGATTACGATGTCATGGATAGTGTTGGCCTACATTGGTTTGGGACCCTTAAAGAGGAATGGATTTTTCAGATGGCAGCTACCTTTCTCTGCCTCAAGAAATACAGAAAAATTAAATTCTAGAACTAATTAGTTAAGGATGTAAATGTAGAACATTTGTTCTATCAGGATACCTACAGAAGTATCAAGAGTATCCATAAGTATCCATAAGTATCAAGAGTAACCTTCAGAGATAGCCAGGTTTGAGTCTTGGTTCTACTATTTACTGAGTAGTGTAAGGGAGGTGAGTATAGGAGAGAAAAGTCTTAGACTGACTTAGTCTTAGTCACTTAGACCAGTGACTGCATGCATTCAGCACATTTTTGCTGAGAAGTTATCATGCATTCATCTATCTGACAGAGATAATAATTCCCATATCATAACATCATTACTGTGAAAGTCAAGTGAATTAGCAAATATAAAGTACTTAGCAGAGTGTCAGGCATACACTAATAGCTTAATGAAGGGCAGTTACTGTCATTCTAATAAATGCAAATAGCTAATAGTTAGTTTACACAGAGATTAGCCATTAAGACTTATAAAAAAAAGTTCTTAAATTCTCTCTAGATATTTGTCACTTGCTTATATTGTACCCCCCAAATTAATATCCAGTAAGTAAAATAATATGCTGTATATTAAAGAATAAAGTTTTAGTAGAAAAAGCATTACCAAATGTGTATATTTGTACCTGTTCTTATTGCTGTAGGCCAGAGATTTTCGAGAAACATAGGATCATCCGAGACACTTTGAGAAAACTACTTTCATAATAATGCTATGCTATTTTTTGTCTTTTTCACTTGGTTGACATTTGTACTTATGGTGTAAAAGCAATAACGGGTAAAACTGCTGATGCCTTAGGACAAATCAAGGCAATGGCACCAAACTCTAATAGTGGTCATTACACTCTGCACCATCACTAGAAGCAAGGGAAAAAAAATGCCAATTTCATTTAAGAACATCATTAATAAGGCAGTAGAAATATTAATTTTATTAAATCTGAACCCTGGTGTACACAGCTTTTATTATTCTATATGACACATACCAACATATAGTCTTAAGGAAAAGCACCTGTGTGGTGGAGTTGTAAGATGACCTAGCCGCATTTTTCATGCAATTGTTCTTACTTAAATAATGACTGACAGACAAAGGATGGTTAATCAGACTTGGGTGTTTGGAAAACATGTTATCAAATGTAAAGGAAGTGAGCTTGTCACTTTAAGGAAAACAAGTGACACTATGAGTTGCTAGTAATAAAGAATTTGAGCTTTCATACAAAATTTAGAATGTTGGGAAACTAGTTATGTGCCACAGTGAATTTAACCAATTCCAAATACCAGATGTTGAAAGACTTAGCTGAGGCCAGTGGTGATATTAACAAGTGGGACTTTTTACATTGTATAAAATGTGTCAATCTTTGGAAGATTTGCATAACTCCATGAATTGAGTCTTCTGAAAACCAATGCATGGTGTTATATGTATACATATACACACATACCACACACACACACACAAAAGATCTAAAGATCCATTTAAATTTAAGGTAGGTCAGTAGATTTTAATACAAGAAAGAATGAAAAGTTAATAAACATGGTTTTGGATTCTACACTACACCTAACTTTTGAAAAACTATCATTTGTTGAGTTTTGGGGTAGTATTAAAGGAGAATACCCATAATTACTGAAGAAGCTATTAAAATAAATCCTCTCTTTTCCAACTATATATTTGTGTGAGGCTGAATTTTCTTCATAAATTCCAACCAAAACAGTGTATTTCAACAGACTGAATACAAAAGCAGGAATGAGAATCCAGCTATCTTCTATAAAGCCAGACAATATATATGAAGAGTTTTGCAGAAATTTAAAGCAATGTCATTCCTCATTGATATTTTTATTTTTGAAAATAGTTATTTTTCATAAATATGTTACTTTGTTAACATGTATTATTTTCTTTTTAACACATAACATTTGTTTTAATTTTTATATGGTATATAATATTAATAGTCATAGATATAATTCACAAATCAAAAGCTCTTTGGGGTTGTCCATAGTTTTTAAAAAATGCAAATTAGTCCTGAGACCAAAAGGTTTGAGAACCTTTAAAAACCAATGACCTGAGATTCCTTAGGAAGTCAGAAAAAAAAAAAAAAAAGGACAAGGTAAACCCAAATAAGCTGACACAAGCTATAATATAGATAAGAAAAAGCAAACAACAGAGAAATCTAATAAGGCCAACAGATAGCTCCTTGTAAAGGTCAACAAAATTGAGAAGCCCCTAACTAGATTCATCAATAAAAAAGGTGAAAAAACATAAATTACCAAAATCAAAGATAAAAGGAATTCATCACAACGGATTCTATAAACCCTAAAAGAAAGGCAAATTTCATAGGAGTATAAGGCAATATCAAGAGCCCATCTGAAAGATATTATGAATTTAAAGTGAAACGACTTAGCTGAATTGTGTATTTCTTTTCCAGTAATTTTACTTTACTTTGATTTAACTAGGAATAATTAGATAATTAATTAGGGTTGTGGAACTGTCAGAACAAACATTTGAAACAGTGAGAGAGAGTAGGGAGGTTATCAGGATTTTCACAACCATCCACTCTCCCTAACATCATCAGAGTAAAACAATTACCAGGGACCTTTCGCTTCAGACATACTGATAAATACGGTATGAAAAGGACCCATTTTTCTAACAGCTGTAACCATTTGTTCATGACCTCCATAATTTTCAGTGGAAAAAGGAAATGGTAGTGGCCTGCTGCCCTGATAATTCTGTCTGGTCTTTAAAAAAATTTTTTTTTAATTCAAGTATAATTAACAGGCAGTGTTATGTTAGTTTCAGGTGTACAATATAATGATTCAACAATTCTATACATTTCTCAGTGCTCATCAAGATAAGTGTACTCTTAATTCCCTTCACCTGTTTCATCCATCCCCCACCCACCTCCCCTCTGGTAACCACCAGTTTGTTCTCTGTATTTAAGCAAAATGAAACTATTGGTACTACACCAAAATAAAAAGCTTTCGCACAGTAAAGGAAACCATCAACAAAGTGAAAACAAAACCTAATGAATAGAAGATATTTGCAAAAGATATATCTGATAAAGAGTTAATATCCAAAATATATAAAGAACATATACAATTCAATACCAATAAAACAAATAATCCAATTAAAAATGAGGAGATGACCTGAACAGCTATTTTTCCAAAGCAGCCATACAGATGTAAAACAGACACAAAAGTATGTTCAACATCACTCATCATCAGAGAAATGCAAATTAAAACCACAATGAGATATCACTTTACATCTGCCTGGCTTTTGGATTCTGCCTCCCTGTATTTTCAGCACTCATCCAACCATGAACACAGCTATCTCAGGTATTTCATCCCCTAGTGGCATAGTGAGAACTTATCTCTCACCCTGCTCAAATGAAAACTTGGTGGTTCTGTATTTCTTGAGCCTCACACAATTCTTAACAGAAGAGAGAGCTGGCTCCTTTTTCCTGGTGACAGGAATCAGTATGACAAAAGTTCAGACATCAAAGATTGGATACAAGTTAGAACATGATGACCACCGAAGTCAATAACGTCCTCATACAATCCTACTTATCTTCTAAAAGGCTCACTGTGGGGTCATTACACTTTTGATCTGTAAGCCAGCAAGAGATCAGTTCTATGCAGACTGATGATCTATCTTTAGAACTTGCTGGAGTTCTTGGCTCTTCTAAAGATCACCATGTGAAATGTTTCAGTATCTTTGACAATGTTATCACCCAACAAGCACATGAGCTTACTTAACACTACTAGTCTGTACTAAAATATAGTCCTGGGTTCTGTTGCTCTAGACTCAAAATCTATCTCAAAAAACATAGATCTGCATATCTATTTCATTTCTTTCACAGTGTCATTTGGCACTGGTAATTATAAGTAGCTATATTTATAATAGCTAACATTTCCTGAGTGCCATCCGAAATGTCTTATGTGGATTAACCCATTTAATCCTCCCAGCATTTTTATGAGAGGGGTATTATTATCATTCCTGTTTTAAATGTAAGGCAACTGAGTCACAGATGGAGTAAGTAACCTGCTCAAGGGAAAGGTAATGTGTTGTCAGAGCTACAATTTGAACCCTTCCATCCTGACTCTAAATGTTAGTAATAACCACATGGTATGGCCCCAATAACTGGGTTTAAATAAGACCAATGATTTTTTAAACAGATTTTTCATCCTGTTTCTACTAAAATTTGATTTTAGATTACCCCATATTAAAAATATTATAGATCTGATCATTTAGCCTGAGGAAGTTGTTTGCATGAAAAAGAATCCGACTAGCTGACTATAGGATTCTCTAAATTCTCTTTCCTGTATTATAGTCAGAAAAAAAAATGTAAGTTTAATTCATATGAAGTTGCCATCAGTTTACCTTTTTGACTAACAAAATGGCAATTTTGTATGGCTCAACTTAATATAAAGGGGAAGCTACAAATCCATATTTAGTCTAGCTCTCTGCTTTATTTCAGTATTATGATGATTTTCACTGTCATTCATGATCTTTTTTATGGCCTCCCTTGTGTCAGGAACAAACATCATTTCCTGGTGAGAGAGCAAGTCAGGACCAGAGGCGTGGGCTATAACTGAGGAGAGAATGATTTCTTACAACATGGCACTTGTCCCATGATGTCTGAAGCCTCCTGACCTTGGCCTCATTTGCCCTATGAGCTCCTCAGTCCAAGTGCCCAATAATGTGAGATGTGATTTGCCTCAGAAAGTAGATTCAACACAAGCCCTTGCTATTTTTAAAAGAAACTCCTCTTGAAATCCAACAGCAAAAGTCAGTTTTTCTGATTGAAAAGTTAATTATAATGGTCCTGAGAATGCTGTCAGACATTCGGGAATCATAATACCTACAAAGCGCTAAATTCCTCATTTTTCCCACAGGAGTTTTCAGTGCTAAAAACAGCATCAATGCCAGTATTCCCAGCAAAAGCACTGCTAATTGACAATCAGATGAATCCAGCTAATGTGTTTACTGAGTGTGAACAAGAAAGGTTGTCATATCCAGGAGTTCCAAAATAGTTTTCTTTCTTTAGAAAATGCCTATCTTCCCCGGACAAGCAGCAGTTCTCACGTGTTTTGGTCTGTGTCACTGGCCACCGTGGAGTCAGAAGAGGTGACTTCTGGGCTGTTGCAAGTGCCATTTTCTGTACTTGGCAAGTGTAGCAGTCTGCATGTCCTCACCACATGAGAAAATTGACACAATGGTCGGTTAAAAATTTCCCCAGCAAGCCTATAGAAGGTATGAAAGGTGGCACGCAGCAGATAAATGGTGGGGTCAGGAAAAAGGAACGTGGTTGTTACTGCTGACACAGACCATTCTTCCTGTCAGCAAGATATCACCAACATGTCTTTCACTATGAGGTGATATGTTTCAGAGATACAAATAAGAGAATATAATTTCTGTCCACTTCAGAAAGAGATAAGTATGAACGCCTAAAATTGACACACCAATATGAAGCAGACTGTAGAGTAACTAATGACATTTGGTTTTAAAATCTCCTCCTCCAAAATTTCTAACAGTTAACAAAATTAGTGTCATTAGATAGGAAGATGTATAATCTTATAAGTATTTTGGAAGCCATCTCTATCAGCCATCATATATGAATGCGTCACGCTGGAAAATTGTCTATAATCAGAGTGATGAAAAGAAAGAAGAAAAGCTACTAATAGCTGGGAAAAAATGTAAGAACTTTCTTCATAACAGTGAAATAATCCTGCTCTTGGCAGGAACTTAGATACTATATAATCCAATTGTCTTCTCTTTACAAATAAGGAAACTGAGCCCAGAAAAGCTAAGTGATATGTGTTTTTAAAACGCATTTTATTAAAACTCCATACAACATTCAATTTTCTGTTAAGAATTTTTTTTTAATTTTATTTGTCAAGATTACAGAATGTCTGTGCTACCAAGGTTGACTGAAAATTGAAGACTTCCAGCTCTGCTTCATACTTGGAAACCAGAGGGGTATACTCTGTGATTCTTGGGAAAAGAGAGAATATGCTTATCCATTATATCCTAACTTCCTCAGACATCCCAATTAGCAAAGCCCTCAGCAAAAAGGCATTAAGACAGTTTATTATGGAAAAAGAAGTGATTTCGAGGTTAAAAAAGTTAGATTCCAAAGAGTTATGGCTATTTGATATGAGATACAATTCTACCCAAGCCACACTTTGCTAAATTGTAAAATGTATTTAATACTTCCTGACCTGTTACAAAGTCCTTCAAGGCTGGATTTAAGCCTTAAACTGAATGATTCCCAATTCATGACTGCATACATTTACCTTATTATGGGCAAAATTCTTTTTTTTTAAATTTTTTAATGTTTATTTATTTTTGAGAGAAAGACAGAGACAGGGAGTGAGTGGGATAGGAGCAGAGACAGAGGGAGACACAGAATCTGAAGCAGGCTCCAGGTTCTGAGCTATCAGCACACAGCCTGATGCAGGGCTCAACCTTATGAGCCATGAGATATGACCTGAGCTTAAGTCAGATGCTTAACCAACTGAGCCACCCAGGCACCCCAAAAAATTCTATGTTAAAGAGTAAAATTAATTTATGCAAAGATTAACTATAAATAATAATAAATCACTACATTTTACTCTTGAAATTATTATTACACTATGTTAGCTTGAAATAAAATAAAACAAATCACACACACACAAAATAAAATAATAAAAATAAATTTAAAAGTAAAAAGAAGAAGAATTTACAGGGGCATTAGGACATTCGATGAGACACTATATATCAAAGTACAAAATATTACAAAAATGGTAAATATTTGGTACCCTTTATTCATTAATTAATATATTCAACAAATATTGAGAATTTATTCTGTGTAAACCACTACTGTGGTGGGTTTTTTGAGTAATAGAGCAATTAACCTTACCCAAATCCTATCTTGAGGTATATTACTATAAATGTTTTTAATAAGATGGAAAAGAGGTACTATTATAGTTTTTTTTAACGTTTTATTTATTTTGAGACAGAGAGAGACAGAGCATGAACGGGGGAGGGGCAGAGAGAGAGGGAGACACAGAATCAGAAGCAGGTTCCAGGCTCTGAGCCATCAGCCCAGAGCCTGACGCGGGGCTCTAACTCACGGACCGCGAGATCGTGACCTGAGCTGAAGTTGGACGCTTAACCGACTGAGCCACCCAGACGCCCCAAAGAGGTACTATTATAAATGAACAGCCAAGCTACCGTTAGTCAGGGTTCATGGAAAATAGATAGTTCATACCAGCTGGTATACAAGAAAAGACTGATGAAAACTGTTATTGCTACAACTGGACATAAGCCAGAATATAGGGGAGAGGGGAGAGAGGAAAAAAAAAAAAGAGAAAGAGAGAGAAGGAAGAAGGGAGAGAGGAAAGAATAAATTGGCTAATGTTTTGTGACATTTCTTTCTTATAGAATCTCTCCCAGATCACCAGCCCTTCTCATCCTTCAGCCTCCAACACATTATAGTTCTCCTCTCCATTGACTTATCACTGTGGCCTTTTTCCAGATACCCTGAATACTCAGGCTACATCTGGACTCTTTCCAAGCTTCCTGTCATCACAGTGTTTTCACATATTGGGCACTCCAAGAATACTGTTATATTGATGAAGTGATGAATGGGTGAATAAATAAATGGAATGCATTAAATGTCAGATTTTAACTTTTCTTTTTATCTGTATAAATCTGATGATCAAATTGCTCCCAATCAGGAAAAATTCCCCTGGAAAATAGGTGAGGTCTCTCCCCTTGGCTGGGAGACAATAGTGTATCCATACTGTTTAAGTCTTCCTTGTATCATGTTCTGGTCCTTTCTAGGACAATATTAGGCATATTAACAGTTAGCGGATCCAACCAAATCTCTGAAGTTAAGAAATTCCTCCTAGAAAATTTTTGAGAAACTACCAAATTAGCCTCTTCTTGAACACTTAGGATAAAACTTACCTTCTGCCAAAGCATTATCATCCACCGCTAGTAAACTCTGATTAATAAAACACACCTTTTATTTTGAGCCCAAACCTTTTCTCTTTAACATTAAGCTGATAGCACTAATTCTCTAGCCTTGAGTAGCATATAGCATATCAACTCTTTCTCCTTCAGACTTATAGTATTTGAAATTAACTATCATTTCTCCTCTTAGTCTTTGCTTCTATATACCAAGCATCCCAATGCATCTGACACCATCCAGTTTCTGTCTCAAATACGACACTTAACTAAATACCAAAGGAAAAGTTGACCCCAACAATGCTGAGCTCTTTGCAGTCAGAGAGCTCAACTAATTTCACTGCTAAAATAAAATAGTAATAATTCCTTACATTTGTCAGCCCAAATATTTTTAAGAATTATATATAGCTATATATCTAAGATACATAGATCTATAGATCTAAAGATCTATGTATCTTAGATATATATATCTTAGAAACCCTATGCAGGCATGGCTGACATTATTTCAAATCATGGTTGACATTACTTCAGAAAGTTTTGACTTTGGGAGTGATACAGAAGCAAATCTCTAAAGTCTGATTTCCAGGCTGTGTGACTGATGATTGAAACAGGGAGTGTATACTATGTATGCATATGTTTTGTAAGGCATTTTTGGTAAAAATATATTTATGTGCTTCTCAAATTTTACCCATAGCTAGCATATTATCTATCATGAAGCTAGATTTTTATAACACAAAAGACTTGTGAGTCCTTTATTTATTGAAAAATTGAAATAGCTAGTTGTTATGAGATCAGCTATACTAAACAGTCACTTTAGATAACTATAGCATTACTGGGGAAAATGGTACAAGGTAGCTAAAAACTTTTTATGTTATTTCCAAGTATATCCTATACAGCCAGAAATAATTGGAGTCTTGGGAAGCTGACTTTACTCATTGCAGCATAATCCAAATTATTTTGAATTGTAAAAATAACAATGAAACATAGACCACTCTTTTGCTTCTCCTATGAACTAAGCATTAAAAATAGTGTTTGATCACCAAAAGTTTGGTTGCTTTAGTCTTTGAATTTTAGTACAACATATCCAAATGCTACTTCTTTACAATTTTTGCCAAGGCATTTAATGTCATTAAGTCCTATTCTAATAATAACACTCCTATTCAGCAAAGGCATTTGTTACGTGTTTGATTTAGAAAAAAAATCTTTGTTCTATCAGGGAAAAGGATTTATTAAAGCTCTTGGATTTTCTTTTTCATTATAAAATTCATTATCAAATCCGTTGAACTCCATGTCACTCTTTTTTTAATGCCTTTAGCATACAATTTGCTAATTTATTCTTGGAACCATGAAAAACACTATAATTTTTAACTGTGAATTCAGATTATTTTGACTAGACAGAATAAATACTTTACGAAAGATTATCTCTCTCTTCATTTGAATTGCCTTGATTTTCCATTGTCTTGTGATTTTGACCTTTTATAACATCACACTCTTGAAGCTTGGCTCTGTCACTTACTAAATTGGTAACTTTGGTTAAGTTATTTAATGTACCTGAATGTGGGTGTCATCTGTACAATGGGGATGAGATCAGAAGTTCTTTAGGAAAATTAAATGAAGTCACATATGTTGATGGCTCAGCACAGTGCCCAACGTCCCCTACACACTCAATGACAGTTTTTATTGTTTTATTAGTTATTCACTTTGGTATCGTGCTAATGAGATCACTGTTTTTATCCTCTTTAAAACTCTTTTTCTCAGCTATTTTGGGTACAATAAAAGAAGAAGTATAGTATCAGAGTAGCATCCTGATGATTTGCATATTCATTAGAATGAGTCCAGCTATAATTCAAGTACATGAACTCCACACACTTTTCTTTACTCATTTCATAAATCATTCTTAATAACCTGTTTTGGCTTTTTAAATATGAGGAACCTCATTAGTCAATGCTCTGTCACAGCCAAGCCACTTCTTCATGGGCCTGAGCCGAAGTATTACACCTGTGCCGACAAGGCAGCCCAAATTCGGGAAATTTTGTCAAAAGGCAGCAAGATCCCTTCAAATTTTGTGATCTTTAGCAAAGTTATTATTTTAGACATTGCTAAGACACTCATCAAGATGTCACTGACAATGTAGATTCCATGTGTACTGAAACTTGTACTGTTTCAGCCTTCAGCCTCACATATGACGTGACTTGGGTGCCTAACCTGCTAGAAATATTCAATGATCAATAATTGATGGAATTCTGTTCAGTTCTTTTACACAAATATGTCACCCTACCTTCCCAAGTCACACATGGACCTGGAGAGACCAGGGCGTTTATTCAGTGAGTCAACAAACATGTGAGAGCCAGAATAAACAAAGAGCAATAACACAACAGCGACCAAGACAGAGATCATTCTTGCCTCTTGAACTTATATTCTAGCAGTAATTGAGAAACAAACACCAGTTTTAGGAAGCAGAATTGCGACACCTGTAATGAGTAAAGTGAATGATGTGACAAACATTGAGCTGAAATAGAGAATAATGTTAAAGAGTGTTAGGGATGCATGATAATGGTAAGGAATCTCCTTCAAGTAGGAGAGATGCTGAAAATGGAGTGTGAAACCCTATACATAAGAGTTAAAAAAAAAAAAAAAGGTCAGTCATACGGGTTCTTGTGTAGAAGTTTTAGAACATAGATTCTAAGTGTAACTAGAAGTCATGGAAATGTTTTTTGGGGGGTGATATTTACTTATGTTTTAAGATCACTTTAAGATTTTCCGTATATAAATTTTGCTTAAAGAAAAATGCCTTTTGATAAATTAGATTTTTTTCATTTTGGAAATAATGTCATTGCTCAGAGTCAGTTTGATAAATATATATTGGACTTCTTGTCATGAAACATGTCACTGTGCTAGACATGGGTGATGTAAAGATGAGTGAAAAATGATCCATATATCTGGCTATTGGCTTATTCTAAATGTTGAACACCTACATGTGTTGCTTTGTTACTAGGTCTATACAATCATTTAAATTTCAAAGCCAAGCAACATATTAGAATTATGCTACTTCCTCACAGGTCCAGTACCCTAATCCCTGTGCCACTCAAGGAGGAATGTTGCTAGCATCAAAATCAAGTGTACAGTAAAACCTTGGGTCATGAGTAACTTGTTCTGCAAGTGTTCTGCAAGATGAGCAAACATTTTGAATAAACTTTAACTTGATAAATGAGTGGTGTCTTGCAATACAAGTAGAACATGATGCCGAATGTCACATGATTGCAACTGAGCCAATGGTTCTTGAAATTCACTTTGATATACAAGTGCTTTGGATTACAAACATGTTTCCAGAACAAATTATGCTTGCAAACTAAGGTTTTATGGATTTTCTTTTCCAATATTCTGCCACATTCTAGTTTTCTTTGTATTTTAACCATGACAGACTCATGCAATTTTTTTTTCTTCCAGAGTTTCAGCTCTTTTCCCTCTTGGTGAAAGAATAATCTGTCTTCACAATATTCTAGAGTTTCAATTATTTTAATCTGGTTATGTGATGCATGGAAACTCTATTTTTTTTTTCTCCTGGAGACAGACTAGTCCCCTTCTCCAACCTGAACTACTTGTGCTCTCAACTGTCTTCCCAGCTTACATGCAAACACTTCCTCTTCCCTGGTACTTGAATTTGATTCTTTTGGATCTCAGATCTTCCACTTCTATGGTTTTCCCCCACAACTTACTAGAGTAACATCTTAAATAATTTCTTGAGAAAAAAATTCATAGATGGTAGGCTTCTCAATCCTTGTACGTCTCAAAATATTTCTATTTGGCTTTCACACTGAGTTGACAATTTTGGTTGAGTACAGAATCATAAACTCAAAATCTTTTCCCCTCATTACTTTAGAAGACTCCCTCCACTACCCCCACTGTTCAAAACAGGGTTCCTCTTTCTCCTTTTTTTTTTTTTTGCCTCTATTTTCTCTTCCTATTCTTTCTCCTTGTCATCACTCTGGTAAATATTGGAATCTTGCCTTTATTCTTTGTGTGTAATTTTCATGTAACATGGCCAGGCTATTGTAAGTATTTGCAATCAGAAGACGTTTTGGTTCTTCAGCTCTGGGAAATTTCATTTTATTATCTTTAGATCATTTGTTCCCTTTCACATTTTTTGTTGTCTTCTGGGACTCCTATCCCGTAAGATGTTCAGACATTGGGCCATTGGAGTACTCCTCTATTTCTCTTTTTTTTTCATATTTTCTCTTTGTTTTCTTCATATGTATTGGAAGAATTCATCAATTTCATCTACTAACTCTTCCATTAAGCTATATTTTGGCAATCCTTCCTTTTTTTAAATTTCCATGAGCTCCTTCTGTTTTTTTCTAAACTTTCTTTTTCATTATTTTTCTCCTGGTTATATGAATATAATAACTTCTGAATTTCCCTAAAAATAGAAATTATAAATTTTAATATTCTCTTCTGTTCCCCAAATGATCTCTGCTTGCTCTGGGTCTTGTTTTGTTAATTATGATCTTTCTCTTACATGCTGCTGGTTTGACTCACATGCCTAATGATCTCTACCTGTATCTTTATTTTTAATAATAAATAATAGGTTGATGATTCAAAGTAGTTGAATGGTATCTTCCACTGTTGAATTTATACATGCCTTGTTGAAAGAGAAGGAAGAAAGAACTCTCAGTCACTAGGCAGAGAATGTCAAAGGGCACATTTCAAGTTGGAGAGTATAGATGAGAAGTCTGCCTGGAGTTTTGGGTCCCCAGATGTCAACATAAACACAGTTTTAATCTAAACACCAAAGTCTACCTCAGGCAACCTTAGCACTTCTTTGGAAATTTTGTTCAGTTGTTCTATAAAAAGCCCTTTGCTGTATTTTTTGCATGCGCTTCAATCCCAACTTACTGTCATTAGTACATACACATGGGCAGGTAGGAGGAGAGGCAAGACCAGAAAAACAGTTCTAGAAAAACATCTTTAATTGTTCTTATTTCAACTGCAATCCTCACCCTCAAGTTTTTCACTAGGAGATTAAGTTCTTCCTTCCCTGCAGCCCTGACATAGAGTCATCTGGACCATAGTTTCTTTTATTCTGTTTAGTCATCCCTTCACTTCCATCTGCCTTCTGCTGTCCAGAAATGTGTTCCATTGTTGCCTTGCTAAAGAGCATGTGAGATGGGAAATATTATTGCAGCCATCTTTGGGAAATACAATCTGCCACATTAGTCAATGCTACTGAAATTGCTACTAGTCAGTTTCAACAAAGCATGTAATGGAGGAGGTATTGAGTAAGGGGAGAGGCACAGACAGAAACAACTCATTTCACCTCTGTATTCCCAACTCAAGAGTTGAGTTAAAACATGCTTATTTAAAAAACATTTATTTAGAGCATAAGCTTTCCTAATATTTGATTTTTGTCCATGTATTTATTACCCTTTATTCCCTCCTCTTTATATTCTTTAAGACATTTAAAATCTTGGGAAAAGGGGCGCCTGGGTGGCACAGTCGGTTAAGCGTCCGACTTCAACCAGGTCACGATCTCGCGGTCCGTGAGTTCAAGCCCCGCGTGGGGCTCTGGGCTGATGGCTCAGAGCCTGGAGCCTGTTTCTGATTCTGTGTCTCCCTCTCTCTCTGCCCCTCCCCCGTTCATGTTCTGTCTCTCTCTGTCCCCAAAATAAATAAACGTTGAAAAAAAAATTATAAAATCTTGGGGAAAAATGCTCACTCCTGTATTCAATCCAACTTAAAGAATATTTACTGATATTCACTGTGTTCCAAATAGCTCATAATTTTTATATTGCCTCCTCTTCCACTCAAAAATGAGTATCCCCTGATTTATTAGTTTTTATTTATGTATTTAAATTCATGTTAGCATATAGCATAGTATTGGTTTCTGGAGCAGAACCCAGTGATTCATCATTTACCTATAACACCCAGCGCTCATCCCAGTAAGTTCCCTCCTTACTGCCCATCACCCAATTAGCCCATCCCCTCACCCCCCTCCCCTCCAGCAACCCTCAGTTTGTTCTTGGTCTGTAAGAGTTTCTTATGGTTTTCTCCCTGTTTTTTAAAAATTTTCTCTCCCTTCCTCTATGTTCATCTGTTTTGTTTCTTAAATTTAAACACATGACTCATTTTGTACAATTTTATCTACTTATAATATTGCACGTTGTATTACTTGATTGTAAGGTCTATGAACTAAGAGACAAGTCTTCTCCCACTTTTATATATGTCACCTAGTGTCCAATGCTTATGTGCATTTGTTGGATGAATAAATTTGTCTCAGAAGCTCAGGTTCTAAATATTATACCTTTTGGTGTGAGAAGAATTTCTCAGGCATATTTAATTTTGTTTTACCCAAAGTTCTTAAAAATGTGGTTATATGATTTCTCAACCTACAGAATATTAGTGGAGTGAAATGAAAGCACTCTCTTGGATTATGAAGGGAAAAATGACTCAAGGAGCCAGTCAGTAAACATAAGACCAAAAAATTATTAAGAACCACAGCCTGAACTTGTAAAAGCACAATCGTATCTGTCTATTTAGAATATTCAGTGTAGGACCAAAAAAAATTTTAGTAATTTTTAATAGTTTTTCTGTGTTCAAGTCCAATATAGGACTTGAAATTCATATTATGGCATTAGGGATAAGCATGGGAATTAGGGGGTTCCAAATGCTTAGGTTCAAACCTTGGCTCCTCCATTTAATCATTAAATGGCTTTGCAGATGTTGTTTTCTTTATCTGAGCTTTTGTTTCCCCATATTTAAAAAGAGAATGATGACTATGAGTCTTAGAACATGTTAAAACTCAATAAATGTTATTATTATGTGCTTAGTCTCCTACATCAAAATTTAGATACTTCCAATTTAAGAAAAGTCTGAACAGTACTCTAGAAAGATTTCCACTTAAAATGAATCAAAAAGAAACAAACAAAAAAAACAGAATTAGGAGAGGAAATTGGTGTTTATATAACACCTATCAATTTTAAGCAGCTGTTGTATTTCAGGCACTACTATAAAAATTATATACAAATTTCCTCATTAGAAACAACACTATTATAGGTATTTTTATCTTTCTTCTATATATGAGAAAACTAAGACTCAGGGATAATCCCCATCTATTTTTAATCATTCAAATAACATTTACTGAGATTCTACTGTCTACCAAATCCTAGCATAAGAAGCAGAGCCTACAGATTTGGATCATCTTTTAGCCACCATCATTTATTTCACACTTCTTTAACTGAAATTAGTTATTTTCTACACTAGATAAGTGATTTATTATTTTATATAAATAATTATCAAATATAAATTTTCAATGTGATAAATTGATGTACTAAAACATGGCCAATAAATATTCAAAGAATATTTACAGATGAAAAAAACATGAAAAATGGAAAAGATAAAAAGTATAAAATCAATCTAAAGCCTTCGAATACAAGTACTTTAACATGCAGGTCAAAGCACATACAACACCCTCTAAAGGTATCCAAATTATTCTGTTAAACCATGATTTTATGGCATTAAATACTTCCTAAAATAGGAAACTTGAAATCTGTCTTTATCCAAAAACCTTCTTTGTAATATTTTCCTAAATAGGATTTACCAATGTAAATATAGCACAGTTTTTTTGAGGGAAGTAATGGTCTACCCCTTTTCCCGTCCTTCCTAGATGTGCTGAGTATTTTGTTATTTGTTACCATCTTTATCATGTTTAAATTTGGCAACTTTGGAATCATATAGGCAAAGGGCTAGATCTTAATGTCATTTTAATGGGACATTTAATAAACACCATGATTTATTGGCTTACTTGCATGGACTCTCAAAACTGTGGTTACTTGTCAGCTCTTGACGGTTGCTTTCATTGGGCTAAATGTTTGAGATGTGATTCAAATGGTTTCATCCTCTAGGTCCCACTGAGGGAGGAGTTTCCTGGCTTCATTGCTCTCTTGGCAGAAAACAATGGATTCAAAAAAGAGATATTTGATCCAGGCATTTTAAAGTTTTTTCCATATTCATTACTTTATCATCCCATATCCAAACCATCACTGACAGTATGGCTGAAACTATACTACTTTAGAGGGTAAAATCCAAGGTTTTAATGCTGGCCTGACATTATTTAGCTTTATGATCTTTGCTAAGGCATTTAACCAGTGGGTCTCTCAGTCTCTTCTCCCGTCATATAGAGTAAAACATACCCACCATGCAAAGATTGAGCAAATTAAATTAAATCATGTTTATGAAAGCAATCTGCAATTTTTAAGGTACATGATTATGCTGGCATAAATCAAACACTAACCCTACAAAATTATACCCAATTATATCCAACCCTTTCTTATTTGAACAGGTGCCTCATTCTCTCACCGTACTTTTCTCATAGTACTTCAACAAGGTTTAGAGTCATGATTCTCTTCACTAGAGTTTACAGTCTGAACCTATAGTCTAATGCACTTTCTCAGCATTCCCTAGCTGCCTTTTTCTGATCTTAAAAATAGTATTTGTGTAGTGCTTTACTGTTTATAAAGCTCTATATTGTTAAACATGATTCATTCAATAATCCAGTAAGCTATCTATGGAAAAGGTTATTTTATTATGGCTGTTGCATTGTAGCTTATGTACTACTTCTTTTTTGCAAACACTTGAAATAATAGAAATTCTAAGCCACATTTTGTAGATAAGAAAACTAAGACTCAGAGAAGCTAATTGGAAAAAGTCATAGATAATTACTTATAAATCCGTTGGTAAATTCAGGTCTTTTCACTACATATCCTAAGCTTTTCCTGCTAGGCAATCACCTCTTTTCTTTGCAATGGTTATTATTGAACCATTATTCCCATCTGTATTTAGTTACCTATATACAGTCAGCAGTTCAGTTGCTAAACTACATGTTTTAAAAATTATAAACCTCTCATTTATTTTCCCAGTCCCAGAGAAATACATATAATATGAAATGAAATGAGATGAGAGAGCAAATAGCCAATGTTTTATATTAAATAAGGTGACAAAGGCAACCAATTTAAGAATTCTCCATAAAATTATAAATAATAGATAAATCTCTGTCTTGCCAATTATTTTGTTGGAATTGCTGTAGTTCTTAGAATATCAATTATGATGTTGTTCAACTCTAAGCACAAAACATAATCCAAAATAAACATAACTTTTCTATATTACTGTGTCATTTCCTCTCTATATTTTTTTACTATTATTTCTATTCACATGTAATCTGATCTCAAGGATTCAAAGTTCATAATATTTCAAAAACACAATCTTCTTTGAAAACCAATAAGCCAGATTTCTGTAAAAAATAGTTATCAAGCTATGTAGCAATTATTAAATACCAGATATGTAGCATGGATATTTCAAGACAGTTCAAAAAGCAGTTAAACATGAGGAAAAAATGTTTTATCTCCATTTTTCTCCACTTGTACCTTGGGGAATTAAATTCAGGTTTATTCATTGCATCAGATAAGGAGTAAATAAAGTTGCATTCCAAAAAGTACAATTTTAATATTTATAAAATGTAAGAAAGATTGAAGGCCTTAGAAATTCTTTTAATTGTAAAGCCTTAACATGAAAAAAGTAAATCATAATATTCAGGTAAATGACAAAAGGTATTTAATATTATCATCAAATATAGATGTAGATGGAATAATTTACATTTGTGCGAAAGATTATACTTTTCATACCTTTTCTCACATCATTTCACTGTTTACTGCCTATAATTTCTGGTACTCAAATCTTGTTTACACTGATAATTCCCAGAAAGTATGAAAAATTTTAACTGTAACACTCAGGACTACAAAGAAATCCAGAGCAAAAAAGTTTAGATTTCCTTGAAAAAAACATCCAAAAGGAAATAACAGAAGATGACATTTGGACAAGATGAGAAGCCTCCTCTTCCTTTGCTGTTTCATATAGAAAATGAAATGAGTTTGTCTCATTACCTTCTGTTTTCAACTCATTTTTTTGACATACTGTTGGCATATCATATTCTTTCTCTTTATAATTTCCACATAGAAAGGAAAACCATTGAAGAGCCCAGCTTTCAGGATGCAATAAATCACCACCATGAAAAATTTAAGTTTGTCACCTATTGTCCTTGCTTTTGATATTTTTTCCTTTTTCTATCTGCACGTCTTTCAACACCTACTATATTTCCCCACACCTGTTTAGGTCTCTTAGTTGGACAAATACTAGGTGAGTCAAACAAGTCCAAAACTGCAGACTCATCAGCCATTTTGCCATACATTATGTACTAAATCCACTGATAATTGAAATGTAGGTGGAGTTCCCACATTTTAAAAAGGACAAGTTTATTACTGCCAAATAGGCACTTTGCTAATAAGGAAACTGGCTCAGAAAAGAAGGAAATTATAAAGAAATTATATCACTGGGTAGAAAATTATATGGAAAGTCAAATCTCACCAACTGTGGTATTTTGTGGTTCTGCTATAATGGAACAAGACAAAATGACCTTCAACTGAGTTTCCACTAAACATTTTATTTCTTATTACTAAGACATTGGATCTGTATATAGGAAAATTCAGAACTAGAAAACAAAGAACTAAATCAGTATCCAATGTAAATACTGATTTGGATTATCCTCATTAGTCCAAATGTGGATAAGAAAGGGAAAGCCTGAAAAATTATTTAATTACATGACATTAAACACTGGGAGGCGAAAAAAAAAAATAGACCATGAAAAAAGAATATACTAATTCTTCACAATTTAAAATTTTATATCATTAATTCTATTTTAAGTTTTGAATCATGACTCCTTATTATTTATGATTTATACTAAAATTGTTCTTTGTTTATTTATAGAGAAAAGAAAGTGTCCTTTATTTAATAAGAACTTGAACCCAGAAAAAGCCAATTCTTCCTACTATTTCTTATTACTTGGACAAGAATATTGTTGTAAAGAGTCAAGTAATAATTTGGTCTTTGGGAGACACTTTTGATATCACCAAGTTCCCTATTAAAGATGGAAACTTCAGTGAAGTCTAAACCTGAAGAGATCCACTTTGGTGAAGAAGAGTTTGATAAATCAAAGATCAGCCATTTGATTGCCAAGTTCAAGCTCAATCAAGTGCCAAGTACAGCATCCAAAGGATATCAGGAAGAACAAGAAGAGCAGCTTTACCTCCACAAAGTTTATACATTTTTCATGCAAATTAGTCTTTTCTGACTTTCAACCCAGTATAAATTGATTTGTTTCATGAAGAAACTGATTTATATACATCCATCCATCATTGAGCCAATGGAAAAGGTCTTTGGACATCCCAAATGACAGGAGACACAGGTCTGACATTAACTTTTTGGTGGTACTAACGTTATCATCTGAATTCAGAAACACCTCCAGTATTTTTCTTAATGGCAATGAGTCAAACTACATCATAAATTCCTTTCAGTCTCTTCATTGTAGTGTGTAGTGTACAAATTCCTGTCTGGTTTGTATGGGTATAAATCTGAAAATATCCAGGATTTGCTCCTCTTGGATGTCACACTTACTTAATGCTCTCTGATATTGGAGCTGATGGTGAAGTAATAACTGCCATGATCAGGCATAAAGTACCAATCCTCTCCCACCCCCACCACACACAAAACATATTACTTACTAGGTCAACCAGGCTAATGTCTTTGTTCAAATTTATAAATGTAAGAAAGCAATAACCACAGATAGGAACTTGTTGACAAACTTGAGTTCGTGGAAATACAAATTAATTTGATATTAATTCTAATAGCATTCTTAAAATGTATGCTACTGAGAAAAGTACAGACAAATGACACTATTAAATACAAAGCAGAGAGTTCAAGGTGTCTTCAAAGGAACTCACATAGATCCTTCCACAATAAGACCATGATAGAAGTGAGAAACTGCTGTTATGAACAGTAATAAAGGCAAAAAGATTATTCTAATCCAATTGGCTGGCTAAGAATCAGACTGCTGAGTAGGAAGATGAGAGCATCAACAGAAAGAGATGAAGGATGTATGTAATGCCATCATTATTATGCTGTAAGAAGGCAAGGATGAGCTAGGTAATGACCTGTACCTTCTAATGGGTGAAGTACCTCCACCTGGAGGTGTCTCTTCTAGACCCAAGATCAAATAGGATCAAATAGGCTAAGTAGATCAATAAAGGCATATTCTATTAAGCTTGTCACAGAATATGAAAGACCTACATTTGTAGCAACGTTGGTATAGTGGCAGTTTAAGAATCTTGTTTGCAATGCCATTCACAATATTCTCGTCTTGAATATAAGTTTTCTCAGCACTCTAAATTAGCAGAAAATACACTGCATGTTCTTTAAAATAAAGACATTTAAAACTGGCACCCTTAAATAAGTAATGATAGAAACTGCTTATTTTTAGAGTTTCTAAAAACTAAAAATTTAGTTTCAGTGGTCTAATGACAGAAGTAATAAATCCTTTTTTTTTCATCCCATAGACTACCCTGTTGCCCAGTATCCAGGAAGAAGCAGAAAGCATGCTTTGGCTGAGTTTGGGGCTCTCTAACGTGGTGAAAATTGGGGCGTTTCCTAGGGAGAAGGGTAAGTGGCATTACATAATTAGATGTACCAAATTTTCTGCTTAGCAACAAATTTGTGTAAGGAAAAAAATGTATTCAGCTTGAGTTACTCTGATGAATGTTATAGAGGCCCTTGGAAGCCTGGAAAAATCTTTTAGCCACTTAGGGATGCTAATTTACAGGGGACAAAAAAGCGATATGCTAATTTTTGTAAACAGCTATTCTTTGGAAAAACATTCTGGAATACTACGAAAGGACAAGAAGAGGGAGTACATCTCCATTATTCTCAGAGAAACAAAATAGCCTGATCCTAATATTCTAATTAAATGGGGTTCTACAGAAATTTTACTTCATGGACAGAGCTAAGATTTCTCAAAATGCTTGTTTAGATACCAAGTCCTTGTGCCTTTTTAGTCTGACAAAGATTTAAGGTTTTCTGTCTCCAAGGTAGTGTTTTCCCCCTTCTAAAAATATTTTTGGTGACCTACTTCAATGGGACTCTTTTGGGGAAAAAAAAACAACTTAGAAATCTCTTTTTCACAAACCCCTACCAGCTCAGAAGTTTTACTGAAAGTATCCCTGACATATGTCCCTTCTACCTCTGTCTGATACTACCAATAAGAAGGAGTTCATTACCTAAAAATGTGGGTTATTCTATTTTTGAACAGCTTTAATTGTTCTAAAGCTCTTCCTTACATTGTCTTTTTAAATTTTCCTTTCTTAATATTTCTGCCCATTAGTCTTAGTTTTGACGTTTGAGTATAACAAAGTTAATGAACTCCTTATCTTATGCAGCAAACTTCTCAGCTTTTATCATTGTCATTGTATATAATAGTTGTATTTGTGATTATTTATGCACTTCTTTCATTCCTCAAGAAAATATATGTGTCTAATATGTTTTTTAACTTTGTATGATTACCAGAGTTTCTCTGCACATACTGAGCATCAGCTTGTTATGGTAAGGTCACAGTTAGGCCTTGACCAGTAGGCTCAGTGATACAGCAAGAAGTGAACCACAAAAAGGGCACCTGGATGGCTCAGTTGATTAAGCATCCGACTCTTGATTTTGGCTCAGGTCTCACAGTTTATGAGATAGAGCCCCGTGTTGGGCTCCATTCTGACAGCACAGAGCCTGCTTGGGATTTTCTCTCTCTCTCTTTCTCTGCCTCTCCCCTCCCTCTCTCACACTCTCTCTTTCTCTCTCTCAAAATAAATTAAAAAAATTTTTTTTCATAAGTGAACCACAAAATAAAGTAAGATATTAACCATACTACAGGAATTAAGAAAACCCAGATGTAGACATTAGGACCAGATGACATGAAGTGAACTAAAATAGTACCTTCTCAGACAACCCCAAAGATGGAAAGGAATAAAAGATAGGAATCACCCATGGTTATAGATTCCCTACACTGGCTTCTAGGACCATTAAACTGAGAGTATGCTTTCTTAGATGCAAGAAAGTTTGTGGTGAGGTATACTTCCTCAGGCTGTCATTGTCCTTAATATCTGGCATTATCTTTCATATGGTTTATATCTTGACTTTATAAAAAATTAAAGCAATCTCAGCTGAGACTGACATCCTTGGATCAGATATCAACCAAACAAGTTTTAAAAGCTCTAGTTCTACTTGAAAATTAGTTAACCTGGGGTGCCTGGGTGGTTCAGTCAGTTAAACATCCAACCCCTGATTTCGGCTCAAGTCATGATCTCACAGCTCATGAGATCAAGCCCCACGTCGGGCCCTGCTCTGGGTATGGAGCCTGCTTAATATTTTCTCTCTCCCTTTCTCTCTGCCCCTCCCCCACTTGCGTATGCAAACTTTCTCTCTCAAAATAAATAAACTTAAAGAAAATCAGTTAATGTAATTCCCCATACCCACAGGTTATTGAAAGATTGTAGGATATCAGAGCAATACACATAAATAAATTCTATTTCTACATACTAGCAATGAAAAATTAGAAATTAAAAAATTTAAAATGGATATCATTTATAATAGCACCAGACACATGATTAATTAGCTATAAATGTGAAAGATATAAATGCTGACAACTATAAAAAATTGATATTAAAAATTAAAGACAATTTAAATAAATGGAAAGATACAATTTTCCTTCTACCTAAAGAACTTCAAACATATGTTCTTAGTGTGGGTCTGCTGGTGTTAAATTCTCTCAGATCTTGTAAATATAGAAAACATTGCACCCTCTTTTTTGAAAGATATTTTCATTTAATATTGGATTCTAGTTTTAAAGGTCTTTTTTTTCTTTTAGTACTTAAAAATATTCTATTGTCTTCTCACATTCTTTTTGAAGAAAAATGTGCTCTTGTATTTGACTTTGCTCCTCTGTACATAATGTATATTTTTTCATTGGGTTATTTTAAGGTTTTTCTCTATATCACAGATGTTTAGTACTTTAATTGTTGTATGTCTTCCTATACATATATTCATGTTTCCTGTGTTTGGGGTTTGTTGAGCTTCTTAGATCCATGGATTTATAGTTTTTCTTAAAATTTGGAAATTTTCCAGACATTATTTCCTCAAAAATTTTTTTCTGTTTTCTATTCTCTTTTTTCTCCTTTTGGGACTCAAATTACACATATAGTGGGTCTCTTAAAGTTCTGCTATTAATCACAAATGTTCTGTATATGTTTTTCCTTTTTCTTTGCAGAAGATTTATATTATTATATATTTAAATTCAATATTTTCTTAATTTTTCTTTCTTCAAAATCTAATCTGATATTAATCTCACCTAGCATATTTTTATCTAAAACACTTTAGTTTTAATTTGGGAGAGCTTGATTTGGATCTTTTTACAATTTTATGTCTCTACATAACATTTTGAACATACAGAATACAGTTATAACTTTTGATGTCCTTATCTACTAGTTCTAACATCTGCTTAAATTCTAGGTATATTTTAACTGATTCTTTTTCTTTTTATTATGGGTCATATTTTCCAGCTTCTTTGAATGTCTGCTAATTTTTGATTGGATGCTAGACATCATAAATCTTACCTTATTGGGTGCTAAATATTTTTGCATCATTATAAATATTCTTGATTTTTTTTTCTGGAAAACAGTTAAGTTATTTAGAAACAATCATATTGTGCCTTGCTTTTAAGTTTTGTTAGACAGGACAAGAGCAGCCTTTAGTCTATAGCCAATTATTTCTCACTAGTGAACCAAAACTCTCTTAGATGCTGTAAGGTTTCTAGTTTGGCTGGTAGGAACAGGCACTATTCCAAGCCCTGAATGACTATTAGGCACTTTTCTGTCTAATCCTTTTGGATTGTTCAGAGGGTTTCCTTTCCTTACATGCACAAACTGATTAATACTCAGCTAAATACTACAAAGGGACTTTCTGCATATCTCAGAAGTTCTCTATGTAGCTACCTTCTCTCCACTGCTTTGTTTTCTGAACTCCATGTGCCTTGATTTCCCCAAATGGTCAGCTCCATCTTGACAACTTAAGGAGTCTATGGGGTTCTGCTTGAGTTCTTCCTCCCCACACAAGGCTTGGACTCACTGTCAAGGAGTTCACTGGGGAAATTGTATACCTCACCTCATTTGTTTCCCATCTCTCAGGAATCACTGTCCTGTGTTGCCAGTTATACAATGTCTTAAAAACCATGATCTAAAATATTATGTCTGTGATTTGATTGAATCAGGCATGGAAGTAAACCTGGTCCTTATAATTCCATATTTTGCAGAAGCAAAGTCTCAAGGGAACTATTGAAATAGCTTCATAACTGGTTTCCCACATCTAAATTCATTCTTCTTAAATTGTATTGTTACTTTCTTACTTACAATATTTCTGTAACCCCAAATTACCACAGCAATAGTGCCCAAATGTCTGTCTTTAGACAGTTGCCAGGTCTGTGGTAAAGTTCTTAAAAGAAACATGAGAAAAATGAGAGTTTTAAATACAATTTTATTGAGAAGTACAGAATCATAAATATTCAGTCTGTAATACAATTTTATTGTGAAATATAGCATCATAAATATTAAGTCTACAGTTCAATAAATTGTCACTAAGTAAAAGTTTATTTAACATCATCAAATTAAGAAATAGAAATTTTGCCAGCTCCCCAGAAACCCCACATAGGCCTCTTCCAAACCATAGACAGATAGATAGATAGATACTTTGTTTTATCTTGCTTCTGTTTTTTTCAATAATTGTTTATAGTTAACTAATGTTACCAAAACAGTAAGATATGGTGGAATGCAGTTGAAACCTCACTGAACTGAGGCAATTTGAGTAACCTCCATAAGGAAGTTCTAGTTAAAGTGAGACATAAAGGAGATAACCAGTCAAGAAGAAGAAAAGAGGTACTAGGAGAAAAACTGTGGTTTTCCTGGCAGAAGTAACTTTTGACTAATCTAAACTACCAAACACGCACATACACACACACACACGCACACACAACTGGAAATGAGAAGGGAGTAAAACTACAGAAGATAAATATTAAAACCTTCATAAAGTAATATAAAATGTCATTCCTATTAAACTTGAAACTTCCAATGAAATTAATATTTTTCTCGGGAAAAAATGAAGTGTTATTGAAAAAGGAAGAAATCAAGTACCTGGTTGCTCTGTTAATCATGAAAGGATTTCAAAAGTCATAAAATAATTATTCAAGTTAATTATTCAGGTTTTAGCAATTTCATGGATGCTTTCTTTCATATTTATAAGGAAAAGATAATATTTCTTCAACAGAAAATTCTGCGGCATAAGAAAATGTGGAAGGCTGCAGTTCATTTTATGAAGCTTTTAGAGATAACACAAAAATTTATATTAGTCTCATCTACAAATATCAAAAAAATACTAGAAAATATTATTAGACATCAAATTAAATGGAGCATGATTAAGAAGGGTTTAGTCTAGGAATAAAAAGATAATAGCAACTCTATTAATAAACTAATTATATCAACATAAAATATAAAATTATTTGGTAATTTCATATAATACTAATGTTGATTTATTAAACACATATTTTTGGAGCAGACTCTATGTGGCAGGCACTGTTTAAGTTCTAGGGATATAGGATAAGCAATACAACATCCATGCCATCATTGAATTTATAATATAGTGAGAGAGAATGGTACTAAAAATTAATTAAAAGAATATATATTATTTTAAAATTTTTGAGGAAACTCCATACTGTTTTCCAGAGTGGCTGTACCAGTTTGCATTCCCACCAGCAGTGCAAAAGTGTTCCCCTTTCTCCACATCCCTACAACTGAGCAATTTCACTACTAAGTATTTATGCAGAGGATACAAATATGCAGATTTGAAGGGGCACATTCACCCCCATGTTTATAATAGCACTATCAACAATAGCCAAATTGTGGAAAAATTCCAAATGTCTATTAACTGACCAATGGATAAAGAAGATGTGGTATATATATATGATGGAATATTACTCAGAGATCAAAAAGAATGAAATCTTGCAATTTGCAACAATGTGGATGGAACTACAGTGTATTATGGTAAGTGAAATAAGTCACAGAAAGATAAATATCATATGATTTCACTAATAAGTGGAACTTAATAAACAAAACAGATGAACATAGGGGAAGGGAAGGAAAAATAAGATAAAAAGAGACAGGGAGGCAAAATTTAGAAACTCTTAAATACAGAGAATAAACTGAGGGTTGCGCAATGGGTATTAAGGAGGGCACTTGTTGAGAGGAGCACTGGGTGTTATATGTAAGTGATGAGTCACTAAATTCTATTCCTGAAATCATTATTACACTGTATGTTAACTAACTTGGATTTAAATAAAATTTAATTGAAAAAATAATATATATTATAGTAATACCAAATACTATGATCAAAAGTGTAACAGGATGAAGTAAAAGTGTCAATTAAAGAAGCAGCTGTTTTAGGAGGCAAGTGAAAAAAATATTCTCAGAGATGTTGGACAATGCAGAGAAGCTTGCTAAGAGAATATGTGAAAGAAGAACTTTGCAGGCAAAAAACAAATATAAAATCCCCAGGGTGAAAATGAGGATGGTATGTCTTGGAGGCAGTAGCAAAGCCAATACTGGTAAACAGGACGGGGGTAGGAAGAAAAGGATATGCTATGTACCCAGAGAAGACAGAGGCCAGATTTCTCAGGAACTTTCTTGCCAGGATTTTAACTGTTAAAGGATGTAAACTGAAGGGTTTTAAGCAGAAGTGATATAATCTGATTTCCATTTTTAAAAAGGTACTCTACTGGGTGGATAACATATTATAACCATAAGAATACAAGTAGAAGAACAGTTAGGGGGATATTAGACAAGTTGAGTCTAGAGGGAGAAGTGCTAAAAAGTGGCTGCGGTGGACATATAGTATGAAAATATGGGTATAGATTTGCCGAATGGATTATGTGTGATAGATCAAATCCACTTCATAACAATGTGGAATTTCAGGGAAGAGAAGATGCGCGGGAAGGAGCAGTGGAGACTAATACGCGAAGTGTGCTGCTTTGGACACAAAGGTTAGACGTTTATAGTGGTTTAGTTGTTTTTACATTCTCAGAAGTGGCTTCCATCATGGAGCTGAGGCAGCAGACCCTGTCACCCAATCCCAGTCAGCAGAAAAAGGAAAGAGAATAGAAAGCAAACTGCTTCCTTACAATAACATGATTCAGAAGGTGAAGCTATCACTGCTACTGCCATCACACTGGACCAAACTTACCCCTAACATGGTCTTTAGCTGGACAGCCAAATGCTCGGCTGAAACTCAGGGAGTTCTGTTATTAAAAGGAAGATGAGGAGAAAGCATATCAAAAAAGAACTGAGCATTCTACAACACAATAATTAACAGTCTCTTGCAGGCACTCAAGTAGGATGCCAAATAAGCATTTGATATACAATAAAAAAAAATGGTTTCTGTAACTTAACAAATGATATTTATGTAAAACTGAGAGCTATCATATTTAGTGTAAAATATTAAAATCAGAACTAACACATGGTTACTGACAATTATTTAACATGTGTCTAGGCTGCTAAATAATAAGACAACTAAGAAACGATAAGTACTATTTACAACTCATAGTAGTTCAATAATGGAGACTAATTTCAAAAATATACAAAATAGATACATTTAATATATATACATGTTTATATGAATAATTATATTTGTAACAGAAATAAAATATGTGGTTCATTGTAGAAACCTTAGAAAATACAGTAAATTAAGAAATAGAAAATATTAGATTTCTTCTTTAATTTCTTGGTTGACCCATTAATTATTTAGTAACATGTTATTTAATTTCCATGTATTTGTGCTCTTTACAAATTTTTTCTCATGGCTGATTTCTAGTTTCATAACATTGTGGTCAGAAAAGATGCACAGTGTGACTTCAATTTTTTTTTAATTTGTTGAGATTGGTTTTGTGGCCTAATTTATAATCTATTCTGGAGAATGTTCCACGTGTACTTGAAAAGGACATATATTCTACTGTTTTAGGATAGAAGTTCTGAATGTGTTTGTTAAATCCATCTGGTCTAGTGGGTCATTCAAAGCCACCATTTCCTTCTTGATTTTCTGTTTATATTATCTGTCCATTGATGTAAGTGGAGTGTTAAATTCTCTTACTATTAATGTATTACTATCGATTATTGCCCTTATGTTTTTTGTTTGTTTTTTTTTATTAATTTTATTTTTTTTAATTTATATCCAAATTAGTTAGCATATAGTGCAACAATGATTTCAGGAGTAGATTCCTTAGTGCCCCTTACCCATTTAGCCCATCCCCCCTCCCACAACCCTTCCAGTAACCCTCAGTTTGTTCTCCATATTTATGAGTCTCTTCTGTTTTGTCCCCCTCCCATTTTTTATATTATTTCTGTTTCCCTTACCTTATGTTCATCTGTTTTGTCTCTTAAAGTCCTCATACGAGTGAAGTCATATGATTTTTGTCTTTCTTTGACTGACTAATTTCACTTAGCTTAATACCCTCCAGTTCCATCCAGGTAGTTGCAAATGGCAAAATTTCATTATTTTTGATTGCTGAGTAATACTCCGTTTTGTGTGTGTGTGTGTGTGTGTGTGTGTGTGTGTGTGTGTGTATACACATCTTCTTTATCCATTCATCATCTATCAATGGACATTCTGCCCTTATGTTTTTTATTAACTATTTTATGTATTTGGGTGTTCTCATGTTGGGTAGGTAAATATTTACAATTGTTATATCCTCTTATTGAATTGTCCCCTTTATTGTTATATAGTGTCCTTCTTTGTTGTTATAGTCTTTGTATTAGAGTCTATTTTATCCAATAGTAAGCATTATCTTTTGACATCAGTTTGCATGATAAATGTTTCTCCATACCCTCACTTTCAATCTGCAGGTGTCTTTTGGTTTGAAATGTGTATCTTGTAGGCAATATATAGATGGGTCTTGCATCTATAGCAATATAGGCCTATCTCAAGATGCAAGAAAAATCTCAAATAAATAACATAACATGAATTCAAAGGGATACATGGACCCTTATGTTTATTGCAGCTTTATTTACAGTAGCAAAATATGAAAACAGCCAAAGTGTTCATCAATTGATAAATGGATAAAGAAAAGGTGGTATATTATTCAATGGAATAGTATTCAGCCATAAAAAAAACGTAATCTTGCCATTTGCGACAACATGGATAGAGCTAAAGAGTATAATGTTAAGAGAAATAAGCTAGTCAGACCATATGATCTCACTCACATGTGGAATTTAAGCAACAAAACAAATAAACCAATGAAAAAGAGAGAGAGAAACCAAGAAAAAGACGGTTAACTATAGAGAACAAACTGATTGTTCCCAAAGAGGAGGTGTGCGGAGGATGGGAGAAAAGGGGGATTGGGATTAGAAAGTACACTTACAATGAAAAAAAAATAAAATGACAAAAAGAAATAGAAAATAAAGATTACCCAATATCACTCTTCAGAAGTGCCCACTATGAACACCTTGCTGTGATTTCATTTAAATATCTACAGATTATTTATTCTTACAAATCATGCTCATAATGCATTACAAAGCAAGTTCATATTGCTCACACACACATACAAACACAAATACATATATTTTAACATGTTTTTGCTACCTAACACAAGATTACAGTTTTCCTAAACTTTTGTACTGCTGGGTTTTTTTCAATATATTTTTATGATCACATAATAGTTCATAAGTAGTAATGACTTGAATTAAATTTTTGGGTTCCAACACTAAAAATGCTGACATTTGTTTGTTCAAAAGGAAGAAATTATTCTCTAGGCAGCAAGAATTTATCCTATATTCCAAAAGCTATATGACATTGACATTCTAATTCCTATCTCTTTAAAAAATCTCTGGTGTTAAGAAAAGAAAACTGACAATATAATGACAGGATCATTAGTATCTGGATTCTTTATTTTTCTGAACTACCAACAAATCCCATGCTTCCCTGAATTATTGCCTTGAGACATCACCATCACAAGAAAAAATCCCCTACATGTTTACCTGTAGTCACAGGAAACTGCTTTGCTTCCTGAAAGCAGTAGTCAGGGGTAGACAGAAGGATACACATCTTTCTTAGAAATGAGGAAGGAGGCTTCTAGTAGTTCTTCAAATCATTGTCTAAGGATTCTATAAAACCCAGAGAAAGCCTCCAGGCAGCCTCCTCTCCTTCAATCACAACAAGGTCACTCTCATCATCGATATTAAAGAATAAAGGAAAGGAAATGAAGGAAATTATAATCTGAAAGGGGAAAGAAAATTTAAATCAGCCTGGAGAATAGGAAGCCTAGAAGGCCAAAACCTGGAAAGCTGTAGAAACCCATCTTGTGTTCAAGTCTGAGCCTCTGTTTTCTCATCTACAAAAGAACCAGTAATGACACCTCTACCTCTGCCAAGCACTTTTTAAAAAAATGATTTAACTTAAACCTCACAACTGTCTATGGTAGGGATCATTATCTTTATAAATGAGGGGTTTGAAGTTCGGAATGATTAGAAAACATGTCCCAGGTGATGCACCATCCCGCCTCAAGGAGGATTCTCCACCCAGCTCTCAAGACCTCTGAACTGTGTCTTCCGTATGTCATAGTAAATGAAACTTATTTCAAGGCTTGCTGTGAACATTAAAGGTTTAAGTGCCTACTATTACATCTTAATAAATGTTAGTTGACTGAATGAAAGCAGATTATAGTCAACTGTTAAAGGAAAATCCATATTGAGTTAAATTTGCCAAAGACCTAGAAACTGTTGTTATTTAGATGTGTCCTATAAATGGCATAGTTATGGAATACAGTGAAGAAGGGGAAAATTTGTTGACATTATAACTGAAAAAACAATATACTCCATTATATTGTATATAGGAAATTTATACATTTTCATATTTTAAAAATTTGTCATAGTATTAAAATAGTTAGAAGTCAGTTCACAAAAGGTCTTGGGTGCCAGACTTATGAATTTCATTTTTATTTATCTACCTTGGGAACCCACAAAAGAATTTTGAGCATAGTAGAAACAGAATCAGATTTGCCTATTAAAGACAAACAAACAGGGGCGCCTGGGTGGCTCAGTCGGTTAGGCGTCCGACTTAGGCTGAAGTCATGTTCTCATGGTTTGTGGGTTCGAGCCCCGCGTCAGGCTCTGTGCTGACAGCTCAGAGCCTGGGGCCTGCTTCTGATTCTGTGTCTCCCTCTCTCTGGCCCTCCCCCGCTCATGCTCTGTCTCACTCTCTCTCAAAAATAAATAAACATTAAAAAATTTTTTTAAACAAACAAAAACAAAAAAACCCCAACACTCTTCAAAGATGTACTCTCTGAATAGAATGGTATATCAGTGAAGAAAGCCCATGTTACGTTGCTGTCAAAAACAAATTTAAAATACTCAGTGGCTTAAAACAACCAAGGTTTATTTCTTGGTTTTCTTGGGTTTAGGGATGGGGACAAGGGTGCTATTCTATTTCATCTTCACTCAAGTACTCTGCTTAGCAGAGCCAGAAATAATGACAGGTGTAGGGGACATAGTGACTTGAGCCTTTGCCCTGATAGCCCTTGCCTACCAAGAAGTGACACATGTCATACCTCACATTTTACACAGAGAGAAAAGAGTGCAGCTTTACCATGTGCTGGAAAGAGAATTGAAAATATTGCTGAAGAGCACAAATATTTATCACAGTGTCTCAAAAGGAAATAAGACTAGAGGTAAGATCATTCCAGCAAGTGATGAAATTCAGCATGAAAGAAATGATGAGATCTTAAGTCAGACAGTGATTGGGGGGACAGAAAGAATGATAGGGATAAAAGCAATATGAATTAAAGTAATAAACTATAGGATATGGAAATTTCTTAGATATAGATGGGAAAAATAAAACACAAAATACAAATATATATATACCTACAGCTTTGATAAAGCATTATTTTTTTTCAAAGTAGGAAGTAGTTTTAACTAACTTTCTAAGAGGTATAATCTGTTTTTTTTAAGTACTCAGATTACAGCAAAAATAAATAAGTAATTTATCCAGAAAGTTGTCTACCAATTTCTTTCCTCAATATAAAAAAGACAGCTATTATAAAAACACACACACAAAAAAATTCTTCTTTCAATGTTTATTTATTTTTGGGACAGAGAGAGACAGAGCATGAACGGGGGAGGGGCAGAGAGAGAGGGAGACACAGAATCAGAAACAGGCTCCAGGCTCTGAGCCATCAGCCCAGAGCCCGACGCGGGGCTCGAACTCACGGACCGCGAGATCGTGACCTGGCTGAAGTCGGACGCTTAACCGACTGCGCCACCCAGGCGCCCCAAAAAAATTCTTCTTAAAAAGGTGTTGAGAAGGATATATTTACAAAACTAATCCAGAAATTATGTTTAACAAACTAACTTCCAAATCTCATTTCAAAACACAAAATCACCTCCAGTATCCTTCCAACAAATTTTCATTATTAATCTGTCCTGAAAATAGCACTAAATTTGGGAAAATGATGGGAGCAGAGCAAATTTATAGCCTAGAATTGGCTTCTGGGACTCTATTTCCTAAGCAAAAGCTATAAAATCTGTCCCTAAAGTAATATATTATTTAAGCTGGAAGGAGCAAAGTGTTTGTGGTAAACATATTGAAGAATCTAGAAGTGAATATTAATTTAGCAATAAGATGTACTTAAATTATTTATGCCAAATAAAGGCAATTTTCCCTGGCAAGAGTGTAGGAAGAACTATGGTATTGCTGTTAAAATTCTAGAATGGAGAAACACTGAGTCAGAATTTCCTTGCCTTGGTCACAGTGTTGCTTTACCACGATGGAGAGGTTGTGAAACAAAGCACATTCCATTTTGATATGGCGCTATATGGATATGTTGGCACTTGTTCATTTCTCTGTAGAGAATTGTATCACAAGCCTCAACAGAACAAGGAAGAATGTTGAGCAAATAAAAATTCTACTTGGTCTAATTTATGTAATTACAGTTCTGGGTATGCACTTCTCTCCACATTTTAAGCTGAATTATTAGTCACAGGAGAAGTACACATAATTCCCTTCAAATGTTTCAGTTAATTTTCATAAAGTCATAAACCTGGAAGATACATTGGGAGTTGATCTCCCTAAATGTAGACTTGGGAACATTCTTAAACAATGCCAGGCAACTGATAATCCATAGAGAAGTAGCATGGTAGAATATCCTACATTCTTTTTTACTAGTCATCAGCTTCCTCTTTGTCTTCAAATCATGGGAAGGAAGACTCTAATGAACATTATTTTTATATTCAGAAAAATTACAGATTTTGGATTGAGTGAAGTATAAAACTCCACATTTCAAAACTAATTTTTCTTTAGACTTTTAGTTGCCTTATGGGGCACCTAGGTGGCTCAGTCAGTTGTGTGTCCAACTCTCGATTTCAGCTCAGGTCATGATCTCACAGTTTCATGAGTTTGAGCCCCACATCAGGCTCTGCACTTGGGATTCTCTCTCTCTCTCCCTCTCTCTCTTCCCCTCTCCTGTTCATGCTCTCTCAAAATAAATAAATAAACTTAAAAATTTTTAAACTTTTAGTTGCCTTAATTTTACAATGATGTAGAATATTTATGTAGATATTTAGACCCCAAGAATGGGAAGATTTGTATTATATTTCTAGCTTTGCCATTGATACTATATCAGAAACAAAATTTTTCTATGTGCTTCAACACCTCTGTCTACTAAAAAAAATGAAATAAATTTATTTCCTCAAACAAATCTTAAAAAAAAATCCATTGGAAAATGTGTAAGCAATTTGTCCTTCTGAGTGTAGAATACCAAAAATTTCCTTTCCATCAAACTCCTGTAGTTTTCTTTATATTGAACTTAAAATAAGAGTAAATGGACTTTCTTAAATATATCAAAAATAATAGCTAAAACATTATTTATGGATTTCAGATTGTTCCTATTTGTAACTTCTAACAATCTCTCAAAGTGGATAGAAATGACATTACTCTCTTATTTTATAGGCAAAGGACTGAGGGTTAAGTTAAGCAATGTTTCCAAAGACCATAACACTACTCTGATGGTTGGCCCAGGGCTCATTCTCTTACATGATAGCTTATGTTTACCAATAATACCACTATCAAATACTATGCTGGTTCTTTTAGGGCTTACAAAGAAATCTAAGATATTGTCACCAACCTTAGTAAGTATTAATGTATTAGTGAGTCAAAACATCTGAATCCAAGGAGGAACAAACATAGCAGGCATCATACCGAATGAAAGGTTACATAAAATGAAGTCTCCCTACTATATACAGAAATTGAGAAAGGCTTTATGTAAGCTGGAGCATTCCAAAAATATTTCATGGAAGAGGGTAATATTTAAAATTCATTATTTGGGCAGACAAGTGATGTTGGGAGGCTTTCTGATTAAGAGAGAGGAAATATTTGCTAAATCACAGAAATAGAAACAGGTATGTCTCAGGGTGCCTGGGTGGCTCAGTCGGTTGAGCGTCCGACTTCGGCTCAGGTCACGATCTTGCGGTATGTGAGTTCGAGCCCCGCTCGGGCTCTGTGCTGACTGCTCAGAGCCTGGAGCCTGTTTCAGATTCTGTGTCTCCCTCTCTCTCTGACCCTCCCCCATTCATGCTCTGTCTCTCTCTGTCTCAAAAATAAATAAACGTTAAAAAAAAAATTAAAAAAAAAGAAAGGTATGTCTTTCTGGCACATTGAGATATAGGTATTCCTGAAGCAAAGCTTGTGCATCAGAGAAGGCTGAAAAAATAAGTTTGGATAGGTAGGGTAAGAGTACCATTGAGGACTTGAAAGTGTTGCAGTTTGTCTGTGAGGTAAATATTGAAGGAGGATAGTGTTCTAAAGTAGGTAAAAACTCTTACAGAAAATCTGTTTAAACTAGATTAGCCAGACTGGCTAATACATGCAATGTCTTTTGGAGTCAAACTGGAAGGTGTTGCTGCAATTTAGGTTTGCAGGGATCAGCCTAGAATGGTAAGCCATGAGAGTGAAGAAGAAGGGATATCCCTTTTTTTCCTCAAAGAGTAGGTAAATAAGAAAAATTAAAAGAGATTTGGAAGATAGTACATCTGGGTGCTCAAAACAATGAAAACAAAAGTTTCATGGAGAATGCGGTTAACCATTAGTGTCAGATATGGAGGAGAATGTGGACAAATGGAGAAAAAGGTCAGAGCCAATAAAGAAGAGAAAGAAAGAAAGAAAGAAAGAAAGAAAGAAAGAAAGAAAGAAAAGAAAGACAGACATCCCTGGATAATCCCTAAAAGTTTATAATCATTTTTTCACTAATAATATGGACATGTAAGTGAACATAAGCAAAGCTGCTCATAGGTACACTTATAATGCCTTATATAAAGCTATGTTAGGGGCGCCTGGGTGGCGCAGTCGGTTAAACGTCCGACTTCAGCCAGGTCACGATCTCGCGGTCCGGGAGTTCGAGCCCTGCATCAGGCTCTGGGCTGATGGCTCAGAGCCTGGAGCCTGTTTCCGATTCTGTGTCTCCCTCTCTCTCTGCCCCTCCCCCCGTTCATGCTCTGTCTCTCTCTGTCCCAAAAATAAAATAAACGTTGAAAAAAAAAGCTATGTTATAAAACTGATGGGACTATAAGTGCAGCAACATGATGAATGGGATGTTCTTGTTGCGCTGTAATTGGTGGCTAAAATCCAAGTCTGAGATACTAAAGATACCCTACGCTAACCAACCTAAAGAGAACTGCAAATAATTGGAATCCTTCCTCCAGGACTTAGTGGTGGTTGACCCCACTACTCTCCTTAGTAATCACCACAAGCCCCTACCTCTACCTACATAGGCTGGGATGGAGAAAGAAGGGGGAATTGGAATAAAATTGTTAGAGCTGGAGGAAAGGATTATTGTTTTTCTTTCACTTCCCCAATGTCAATTTGGGGAAAGGGTGGGAATCAAGACAATTTTTCATAGAGAGGTGCCAGAAAGAGCAGAAAAGAAAGGAAGGAAGGAAGGAAGGAAGGAAGGATGGAAGGAAGGAAGGAAGGAAGGATGGAAGGAAGGAAGGAAGGAAGGAAGGAAGGAAGGAAGGAAGCCAGATTAGAATATATTACTTCCCCGTCATATCTCCTATTTGTTATTTCTGTAATGCATAGTGTTTACTCGAGAGAGAGGAAGGTAGAAAGAAGACGGAAAGAAACTGGTATTCACTCCTACATTAACTTACGAAGTACACCTGATCTTCATCAGTACTGTTTTGAACAAGAGGAAAACAGAAGATAGAATAGAAAGAGGGGGCAGCTGTGGAAAGTCTAACCTACCACTGTGAGGAACAGAAAGGAAGTAGGTCAAGTGGATCCCATGGAATCCTGTAGGACTTGCCTGTTCTAAGCCCAAGATGGCCACTTACATATGCCAACAGTAGGAAACTCTGCAGTAAATATTCAGGAACAGATTCTGATAAATGATTAGGAAGAAATCAAATTAGACTTGGTCCCTTACATCAGGGAACCTTGAAATAAGATTACCACCATCAAACTAATTAACATATCCATTATCTCACATAGTGAGGTATGTGTGTGTGTGTGTGTGTGTGTGTGTGTGTGTGTGTGTGTACATTACTGGGAGGGGGGCGGATTTCATTCTAAAGTTACATAAGAAAACAAAATGGAAGTGAACAAAAACAAAAACTTATTTTAAAATGAATTTTAGGGACGCCTGGGTGGCTCAGTCGGTTAAGTGGCCGACTTCGGCTCAGGTCATGATCTCGCGGTCCGTGAGTTCGAGCCCCGCGTCAGGCTCTGTGCTGACAGCTCAGAGCCTGGAGCCTGTTTCAGATTCTGTGTCTCCCTCTCTCTGACCCTCCCCTGTTCATTCTCTGTCTCTCCCTGTCTCAAAAATAAATAAAACGTTAAAAAAATTTTAAATGAATTTTATTCCCCCATGGGAATGCCAAATAGTAGCTCAGGTCTTATTTCAGATTCAGTGAAATATCTTTGCTCCCTTAATGGGAATAATAAAACAATTGCTCTTATCAGAGTGATATTTTGTAATTTGTACAAAGTACTTCAAAACTCCATTCTTGTGAATTTCAGTATAACTGGAATGTCTGTAGGATTCTCCTACAGGACATGTGGCCACAGAAAAGAGCTGAATCAAAGTGGTTTGCTCCAACAAAGAGCCTGCCCGAATACTAAAGCATTAAGAAACTCTGAGAAATAGTTCTAAGGATAAACCATTAGGATTAAGATAAAGTTAGACATCAGGCAACATATTAAATGCCCTAGGTCTCTATTTAAGTAAGCCATGATTCCCATTTTGAATCTGTATGAGCCTTGTTTTTGACTGGCAACTTGGAAATTAAATTCTAATATAATAGGTGGATTTTTAAAGTCTGACTATCTTAAGCACACAAAGCAGTAAGTGGTTTGAACATAAAGTCCACAAGCCAGATCAGAATATGATATTACTTCCCAGTCATATCTCCTACTTGTTATTTCTGTAATGCATAGCGTTTACTCGAAGCATTCACTCAACCCAACAGCATTCTCCTTATGGGCAGGAGAATGTTTGGCATTTACTTGCTGTAAGATGAGAACTCTGTGCACTAAGTTCTCACAGCGGCAGTCCAGGCCTCCTCCTCTTCCTAACGCACCCTGAAATGGTTCCAGTTGATTGTAAACACTTGCCAGCAAGTTCTGAAGTGTGTCCAGTTGTTTTTTCAGCTTGCCGTTAAGAGCTTTCACACCACAGCCCCAAGCTTTAATTTCTTCCATTTGAGAAGAAATGGTCATCCAGTCATCTTTCAGCTCACAAGGTCTGAAGAAGTCATCTTTCATTGCAGATAACCCTGGGTTCTGGCATGTTCTTCATTAATGAAATCAATCCCCAGGAATATAAAACTGAGATAGCTCAATGTGATCTGACAGATAGTGTCCAGAAACATAAGCCAATTGACATTTGAAGAGCCTTGAGGGATTAAAATGCATTCCGTACATCTGTTCAGCTGCCCAGCATAGGTTTTCCCTCAATACCTCCCAAGTTTCATTCTCTTTTAGCCTAACAGCCTTCTCTATAATATCTGTGTGTTCAAAGAAAACAGAGCTATGTAGAATATGATGACATAAAATATAACACACTTAAAATCACAATCCAATGACAGAAAGGCTTTGAAATAATCCAATGAGTAAGGTTTCCTATATGTTTTCCCCAATCAATACGACCTATTGTGAATGATGAATAACTTACTGATTTAAAATTCTATTATCATGGCACTGAGATTAAAGTTACAGTCTGATTAACCAAAGACATATTTCAGGATGATAAAATTTCATGCCTATCAAGTTTCTGTATTACAGCCTGAGAAATGACATTTTACCTCTCTATTGTATTATCACCCCAACGCTATAACAAAGTTCTATAAACTCCATTGGCAAAGGCCCAACTCTCCTGATTAAGTACAGCTTTAAGACCCCAAAATGACATTGGAAAATATTTTCATAATGCTCAAAACTCAGGTGCCATTAAAAAATATACTTTTAAGTATTAGTAATGCATAAAGCTCACCCTTTGAATTTATTATTTAATGATACATTTTAAATGGCTAAAACTCTAATATACAAACTGCTAATTCCACCCATTAAGACTGAGATATGTTATGAAGAGCATGAAGATTCCTGAAAGATATAATTCCAAACAGATAAAGTAAGATTAGCACACACCTTCATAAGAATTCTCCAGTTCTAAGAAACAGAACAATTCCTTTGAATTTATTTCAGAGGTAAGATTAGAGTCCTTGTGATGTCAACAGGCCTCCTCCCCAGCAGGCTTTGTGTGCCTTCAATATGTCAAAGGAGATAAGTAGATCTTATGTTACTGACAATTAGACAGGAAGCAATAACTATGCCCTGTTTGGTATTTCAGGCAGCTCCCCCTCCTAGACTACATCTCCAGGCTTAGCTCCAAAGAGACAAGAACTTTCCTTCTGACAAGAGAGCCTCTCCCACACCAGGAGTTCAAATCTCTCCCTACAATGATTTTCTCTAGTCACAGAGTTTTTTTAGTCCTGTGTTATAGATCTTATCTATAGTACTGGTATTTGAAAGTAAATTCCATATGACATTAAATTGTAATCAACTCCTCCATCAGTCTTGCCAAAATTCAATCAAGTCGTGTTTCCAAAAATTCCAGTCAGTCCACGACATTATTAGGCTTTCAAATTGTACCACCCATCTTTTTCATAATGATACTGAATTTAATCAACTCTCTTCTATGTACTGTATTTTGTGATGTTTGTTTTAATCTCCCAAGAAGTTTCTTCCAGATTTTCAATGTGTTTGTCATTTTCCATAATTTAGAAATCCAACTTTGCTATTTTAGGCAAGAGTACTTCAAGTTCTCCGCCCACCCCCCCCCCCCCACCCCAGGGAGGTCATGGTGTTTTATATAGTTTCTTGACTCTGGAAATAATTTCCCAAACAAGCCTTTCATGTGGAATCCAGAGTTCTTGACAGAGTCATTTTCCCTGTAACTTGCCTTATTGTTTAGATATTATAGAAAATTAATCATTAGTGCACCTGATGTCAAGCTAAACGTGTGGCTCATATGAAACACATATTTAACTGTGCTTCCATGATAGAAAGCTGAATGAAAAGTGGAAAATCTACTAAATCATTTAGATGGCTGTCTATTGTTGGAATCAAAGTTTTAAATGTCATTTTAGAAAAACTGAGCTTTGATTTCTCTAACATAATCAAATGATGAGTTAGAGAATTAGTCTCCCACATAATAGCAATCCATTTGCTTAATTTGTAAAACCAGAAAATGATAGTAAATTTGGAGAAGTTTTCATATTTGAGTAATCAATCAACCCCCATTTAAAAATATATATAAATATATATGTATAACTATTTGATTTGCTTAGGTCAGCATTATTAAGTAATAATTTACATAAACTATAATTTTCCAATTTTAAATGTACTATTAGGTAAAATTTGAGAATATATGCAGTTATGTAACCACCACGATTGTGGTATAGAATATTTTCATCACCCTAGAAAATTTTCCTTGTACTCCTTTGCAGTAATCCTCTCTCCCACTACCCCAAACTCTGCCATTAGAAATCATTGAGCCACTTTCTATCACCATTGTTTTGTCTTCTCTAGAATTTTATACAAATTAAATCAAACGGTATATAGTGTTTGTGTCTACCATCTTTCATTCAGCATAATACATGTGAGTTTCATCCATGTTTCTACAAGTATCAGGAGCTGTTCCCATTGCTGATTAGTATTCTACCAGTTTTCCTTTCCAGTTCCTCACTTCCTAAATCAGGGTTAACCTAATTCCAGGAGAGCTGGTAGTGGGAAGAGTAGCCCAGCTATGTGAAACCCTATTCCTACCTACAATGATGTGGTCTGATATCATAATCTCCTATAGATAAAAACACTATTGGTTTCAAATGCTTTCTGGATTGACTGCAGGTGGTGTTTCCTTGGCTTAATTTCAACTGACTTCTGGCCAATGAGAGGGAAGATACTGGAGAGTAGGAAAAGTGGAATAATTATAGTATTTATCTCTCCATGCCTTGCTTTTGTCAGCTCTTTTGAAAAAGTCTGCATTTCCTCTTTGGCTTCAGCTCTCAAGTCCACCGTGGTTCCATTTTCCATCAGGTCAACACAACCCCTGGGCTCTAATAACATCAATTTATCTCATTCCTTTGCCTTTCAAGCCTAGCAAAGACTTTTGTTGCTGCCAATTTCTGGATCCTTAATGATCTCTGTTTTGTTTTCATCTCTACCATCATCTACATAACCAATTCTCTGCATTACATTTCCTTGCTGTAGGCTACTTGAAGTGTATTCTGCTTTTCTTGATAGATTCTGCTGTTGGCTGGATGTTTATGATCCCCCAAATACATATGTTGAAACCCTAATCCCAATGTGATGGTAGTTGGAGGTTGGCCTTTGGGAGGTAAATCATGAGGGTAGAACCTTCAAGAATGGAACTAGTGCTTTAATGAGAAGAGGCCAGAGAGCTAGCTTGTTCCTTTTTCTGTTATATGAGGATACAAGAAGTTAGCAATGTGCAACTCAAAAGAGGGCTCTCACCAAAACCCAACCATGCTGGGACCATGATCTCAAACTTCTAGCCTCCAGAATTATGAAAAATAAATCTCTGTTGTTGATAAGCCACTTAGTGTATGAACATTTTGTTACAGCAGCCCAAGTTTAAACAGATACTGACACTATTTCACAAAGTCTGAGTCACTTGGTCTTATTCATGTTCACCTAACTTTTCATAAAAAAATGTATCATATTTAGTCCTCATACTAATGCTGAGGAATAATTATTATTCCCATTTATAAGTAAAGAAATGAAGCTTAGAGAAGTTATATATCTCACACACAGAAGGTCACAGTGCCAGTAAGTAACAGCGGTTGAGATGCTAAAGAGTTGAGAAAAAGTTAAAGTGGCTGGTCATGGGCAATGACAAGTGGGGAGCAGGTGAAGTGTGGTTAGCAGACACCAGGAGAGTTTACATATCCTTGGACAAAAGTGTAAAACCATTCTGTAATCTGTTTCATGTGAACACAAACTATTTTGTATTCCCACATTAGTAATCAGAAACAATGCACCCAAGGTTGTGTTAATCTATTCCAGCACCAATATCACATCTGACACAGAAGCTAAACATCATCACTACATGGTTGAGTTTGTAGTAATCTGCGATCATCTTCCAGGATCCACCAGGTTTATGCAGGTGCCAGACTAGTAAATAGAAATAGAATGGCAACCACTATCTTAGATTTTTTACAACTTTAAGGTTGGTGCTGATCACTGCCATTCTTCCTCAGATAAAATATTGTGATTTTCTATTTGGTCAGAGTCTGGCAGGCAGAGTTAGATATTCTATTTGATTTTTCCTACTACAATAGCTCTTATCCCAAAGACCAAAGAATAGGGAATGTGCCAAATATAAAGCATGTCTATTCCAATTATACAATCAGAAACGGGGGAAATGATGACTTTGGAGCCAGGCCTAAGTTTACGGCATTTTATTGCCTGGCTCCCATTATGTCCCCACTCTAACAAGCATTCTGATAGCAACCTGGACCCCATACCTAATAGTTCTCAAAAGGTTTGGGCATTCTTCTTTCCACATTCTAGAGTTACCTTACTAAATGCCCATAAGTCCCTTTGGAGAAACAGCTGGGGACACATTGCTAAGTACATTGCCCTGGTGTTGCAGGGTTCTTCCTCTAGGGGATCTGGCATTTGGCCTCTCTTTCAGTCAATGGAATCCTACTGTGAAACTGCTTGAGGGCCAAGGATCAAGACTTTTAAGTAAGGCAACTGCTCTCAAGCTTCTGATCATTGATTCTTGAATTCTTTGTAGAGATTAAATAGTAAATTGTTGGTTATCCATCTATTTTACTGCTAGAGACACCATGTTCTATTAAGCATCTCCACACTTAGAATTTCATGAGAAGACTGACCATTTCTTTCCTATTGCATCTCTTCTCATCAGGAGAGGCCAGTGTCTTTAATTTGATATAAAGAATTTCAGAACCCTAAAACAATTCTCATTACTAACGTACCTACGTCTCATAATATCTATGAGATGTCAAAGTCATATATAAATATCAACTTGCAGGTATAATCCAGCCTATGAGGTGGTAACTGTAGCCATCCTGCATTAGGAAGGGCTTCCACTAAACTTGAAAAGAACAGACTTTGTTGACATTTGAATATTTAAAATTGTGCCAATACCTTACTTACTTTTAAACTAGGAAGAGGAAATATAAACACTACTTTAATTCCTTCATCCATAAGGTTTTTTTTTTATCTCACAAACTGCTTCTACTTTCCTTTCTGTCGTATTGCATAAGAGTGCAAAGAAACATAAAAATTAGAGAAAGAACACTCAGGGAATGACTTCACTATTGAAATGGCACTACTAGGTAGTGGAAAGATGTGGAAAAAAAAGAAACTGTGGTTTCACTGCAAGATTTTTAACTATAAATATTTGGACATATCTTATCCAGACCCAACAGGGCTGAAAGAAGGAACATTTTTATTTGTTCAAGCTTTCAAAGATACCGTGGAAGAAAATAAAAAATCAGTAATTATATATTAACTGTGGCAAACCATATAGGATATACGTAAACTCAGCAAATACTGACTTTTCCCATTTTTAGAGCTGAACTTGAAAGAATCCAACTGCTGTGTAAAAATACTGACGGTGGGGGGAAATGGTATGTATAATAATCAGAAGAGAAAATGGGCTCTTAAACATAACGTGAGCAAGTAGAGAAATGGGGTTATTTAGAAAGGTGTCAAACAGAGGGTGAGTGATTTTAATTAAAAAGAAAACATGGAAGAGGTACCTGTGTTAGCATAAGGCAGGTAGAATTGGGTGGGAATGCAGTGTCAGTCTTGTCAGGTTCCTTACACATAGGTTCTATGAGGGCAGAAGTAAGGAGGAGGGCTATGTACACTTTAATGGAGTGTGTAAATCATGAAATAAAGACATCTTACATGCTATCTGTCCCGTCATAATCTATTATGTATACAAAGGGAGAAATTATACATGTACATACACTTTTACCCAAAGTTGTTATTTTATTATATCGTATCATAAATCTCAGTTTCTCTAAAATACCACTGGCTAGACCCAAACTTGTACCTGCCTTTGGAATGTGTTTCTTTGTTTAGTTTAGCTTTGTTTTTAGATGTATGGTTTTTTAGTATCTGTAATCCCTGGAAGCTCTCTGTTTTTCAGGTAAACAAACAAAAAGTACAAAATACATTCACGATATAACTCTGTTTCCCTCTGCAATCTGAGTATGACAGAACTTCATACTCTCAAGCTCAGATTCAGCTCAAACCAGAACTCACCAGTTAAACAATAATAATTTTGGATCACTCATTCTACTATTAAATGGAGTAGAAATTATTTTAATCTAAAAATCCTTCTACTCTATACTTGCTAGACCATAAAAACTAAATATCATCTAAGAAAAGGACATTATTGCCATTGTCTTAAATTGATTTGTAAAAATATAAACAATATCCTCATTCTTAAATATTAAAATAAGTAATTACCACATTAATAAGGATATTACTGAAATAGCAAATCATATCTCAATTTTAATTCTGAATTCAATTAAGTGATATCCATACCAATGATAGAAACAACTTTCTTATGCAACAGATATATAGATATTTAATGGATTATCTCCATAAAGTTCTAATTATTGAAATTTGTTATAATATTAACCAAATTAACTGAATATATGTTTATGAAAAGTCAATGAGTATATTCATCTGATATTTGATATAATTGTTTTCAAACTAGAAGACCAGACTTCATAACCCAAACAAAAAAACAGCAGATCCCAGAGAACAGAAGCTGTATTAGGGCAGGTAAAGACAAAGAATTAACGAATTTTGGGAGGTTTATGTAAAGGTCTGCAGCTAGTTTTTGTCTCTAGAAATAGTCAAATGTGTAATTGCTTTTCTCAAAGTGTTCAGAAATCTAACTGATGAATGAAATTAAAAACATGGAGACTCTGAGGTAGAGATGGGAAAATGAAATCAGATTACAGACAGACCATCTGCCAAAAGGTGATAAATGAACAATGGTGGGGGGGGGGGCAGGAAAAGCTCTGAAATTCACCAGTAGCAGCCATACAAAGAAAGAAATCCAACTTCCTTCTATGAACTTTGAAAAATGATAGCCAGGAAAGAAATAGGATTCTGGCCAGAAGAGCAGAATTCCTAACTAGGGCCTCAGAAGCTATATTGGAAGAAAGAAGAAGAATCTATCAAATTCTGACAAATGTCACCAATACTACATAATTTCTATGTAATTAGAAAAAAATCATAGTAAAATCCTGAAGAGTAGGTGCCCAAATTATTAAGACAGGGTCTTGGGCCCTCAGCAAATGCAGAAGAAACTTCAAGGCTTTCCATTTTACAGGGCTGTCCTCTGAATTGAGAAAATGACATGAGACCCCAGATTATACTGTCACATGACTAAGGGTCCAACTCCAACTAGATATGGATAAAATCTACAAACAGAAAACAGAGGCTAGGTCATCCAACATACGCTGCGTTCAGGCCTTAATAAGATCACCTCTTTCCAGTCCTATCCCCATCAGCAGCAGGCTTGAAAAAGTTCAGTCTTACCCCATCAGCAGGCTCTGAAAAAGTTGCTAGAACTCACATAACACAGCTCTAGATCTAAGCTCAAAGGGAGGAATAGTTCTCAAGTATGGTAAAGGCAAATTGTAACCACCCACTCTCTGAATCAGTTTCAATTTTGTTTACAGCTGCTCCTATTTATCATAAACTAAATGAAAAGTAACTTAGGGAGCCTGGTGCCTCAGTTGGTGGCACATGTGACTCTTGATCTAAGGGTTGTGCGTTCAAGCGCCCCACGGGGCATGGAGCATACTTTAAAAAATAAATAAATAGGGGCGCCTGGGTGGCGCAGTCGGTTAAGCGTCCGACTTCAGCCAGGTCACGATCTCGCGGTCCGTGAGTTCGAGCCCCGCGTCAGGCTCTGGGCTGATGGCTCAGAGCCTGGAGCCTGTTTCCGATTCTGTGTCTCCCTCTCTCTCTGCCCCTCCCCCGTTCATGCTCTGTCTCTCTCTGTCCCAAAAATAAATAAACGTTGAAAAAAAAAATTAAAAAAAAATAATAAATAAATAAATAAATAAAAATAAATAAATAGATAAAAATACTCTTACTTCAGATGGAGACTTCAAAAAGAACCCTTAAAAAATAAATGAAAAGTAACTACACATACACTCATACACATTACACCAAAATAAAATAAAATAAAATAATCATGGGAAATTATGGCATGCAAAAGCCAGATGAAGAATTTATTTGGGGAAAAAAATAACCAAACTCAATGAAAAGAAGATATTCCCTACAAGCACATCATGCTATAAAAGAACTTAATAAGAACATAAATTTAAAAATATAAAAGCTTAAAGCAAAGATAAAAAACCAAATGAAATAAAAAGACAAACTCCAGAGCTACAGAAACAGAGATCTCAAACACCATTTGTAAAGCAATAAATAAATTATAAACCTCAAGCCACAGACATACAAAAAAGTATGAGATTTTTTTATTTAAAAAAAATTTAACATTTATTTATTTATTTATTTATTTTTTAATTTTTTTTTTCAACGTTTATTTATTTTTGGGATAGAGAGAGACAGAGCATGAACGGGGGAGGGGCAGAAAGAGAGGGAGACACAGAATCGGAAACAGGCTCCAGGCTCTGAGCCATCAGCCCAGAGCCTGACGCGGGGCTCGAACTCACGGACCGCGAGATCGTGACCTGGCTGAAGTCGGACGCTTAACCGACTGCGCCACCCAGGCGCCCCAACATTTATTTATTTTTGAAACAGACAGAGACAGAGCATGAACAGGGGAGGGTCAGAAAGAGGGAGACACAGAATCTGAAACAGGCTCCAGGCTCTGAGCTGTCAGCACAGAGCCCAAGGCGGGGGCTCGAACTCACAGACCGCGAGATCATGCCCTGAGTTGAAGTTGGACACTTAACCGACTGAGCCACCCAGGAGCCCCAAAAAGTATGAGGTTATTAAGTGCATATAAAGGACATGAACTAAGAGTTTAATCAAGTAGAGAGAACATGCTACGTGTAGAAGGAAAAGCGGATCCAGGACAAGAAAAGAAGTATATGTGGTGTGGCACATGCAACAAATGACACAGAAAATATGTCCAAGATATAATATTGAAGTTTTCTAAAGTAATGAAAGAACTAAAATGGCAGATTGAAAGATTTAAGATGTCCTGAAATATAAAACCTATGAGGCTTTCCAGAGAACCAAAAGGTCCAATCTATCAGAAGATAAACCAAAAGAAAGATCTCAATAGAAACAATGTTAAAAAAGGATTATGCTGTCTGATGGGCACTGGATCCACCTACATGCAGAAAAAAAAATAAAACTAAAACATCAGTGACATTTACGTTCTAGAAAAAGAATGCTATTCTAACATTTGACAAAGTAAAGGGAATAGTATAAATAAAAACACTGAAGGTCAAGTAAGGAAGTTGAAAGCAATATAAGGACTCACTTTCTTGCCTTCACATAAATAAGAAGTCACATAATACTCCATAAAAATTAAATTTAGGGGTGCCTGGGTGGCTCAGTCGGTTATCCGTCTGACTCTTGGTTTCAGCTCAGGTCATGATCTCACAGTTTGTAAGTTCAAGCCCTGCATGGGGCTCCACGCAGGTAGTGCAAAGCCTGCTTGGGATTCTCTTTCTCCCTCCCTCTCTGCCCCTCCCCTGTTCACTCTGTCTCTCAAAAACAAACAAACAAAAACAACAACAACAAAAAACATTAGATTTGGAATTTTTAACATCATATTGATGCTTTTATAATCTTTTTTCTTAATTTTAAGGGGATATTTGTGGACGTTTGTGGTAAAAATTATTTTCCAAACTAAAAAATCTGTTTAATTTTTCTTTGTGTTAAAACATTAGATAATATGGCTAAACTAGAGTTATTACATAACTCATTTTATGAAAATTATTGCTATCTGTGTGTATGTGTGTTGAGAAGTATACATCTTTGTCTGGGACCTGAAGCATAGCAAATTGTCTGTAATAATATTTACTAAAAGCTAATGATTATAAAATTTGTGGTGATACTTTGCTTTTTTTCTTTGTTGTTCTCTATTTTGATTCAATTTTCACATATCATTATTATATCAATAAGAAAATCATTTTCCCCTAAAATTTGTGAAGAATTAATGGCTAAGATAGTGACAAGTCACACACACACTTGGAAATATTTTGCTATTTCACAGTTTTCTTGGCTGAGACTTTGTTGAGCTAAACAATTTTTTTTTTATTTTTTTTTTCAACGTTTTTTTATTTATTTTTGGGACAGAGAGAGACAGAGCATGAACGGGGGAGGGGCAGAGAGAGAGGGAAACACAGAATCGGAAACGGGCTCCAGGCTCCGAGCCATCAGCCCAGAGCCTGACGCAGGGCTCGAACTCAAGGACACGCGAGATCGTGACCTGGCTGAAGTCGGACGCTTAACCGACTGCGCCACCCAGGCGCCCCTGAGCTAAACAATTTTATCCTAAAGAATAAAAAGCTTTTAGCCAGCTAAAAATAATGAGTTTTCAGAGAGGGAACTGGACAACAGAAGTGCAATATATTTTTTTTTTTTTTGAGTCCAGCAAAACACTTGGGAAAAGCCTTATTGACAATAAGGGAATAATAATAAAATTTTGCATTGCATAGGGCTTTCCACCTTCAAAGTTTTCTTCAGAGAATATTTATTTCTTATAGAATACCCTGAAGATACTAGGAACAATCTTGTTTTTCATTACTGAATAGGAGAAACAGTTACAAAAATAATGTCTGCTTCCCTCTAAATTTATGGATGATTGTTGGTTTTACAACATACTGAGTGTGGAGCAGGCAAATTAGTGATTTGAGAAAAAGATCACAATTTAAAACCTAAACAACACTTGACTTTTACATCAATGCTAGACCAATACATTTATATTTCAACCTAAATGTACATCATTCTCATGAGACTCATCATCCACCATTTGCAGAAGCATATTATGAGTTCAAACACCTACTTAGAGTGATAGAAATTAAACTAGAAGAATTTCTAGCTCAATTTCTCTCATTTTACAGGTGAGAAAAATGAAATCCTGAAGCTAAAGGGGCATATAATTCACCAAAATTCATTTAGCTTGAGTTCAGATTCACATCTTCTCTCAGGCCTTTGCTCTTTCTATACCACACAGAAAGATATAAGCCATCAATGCCTTCCAAAAATGGTCATTGGATCCTTAGAACAAACTTTCCTTTAGTTATACTTTTACATAAGTGACTTTTGTTTTTCCAGAAAATTGAAAGCAATAGGAAAATAACACAGAAGCAACAGTATGATTAAGAGAAAGATGATTAGAAAGCAGAAGACTAAGATTCAAAATAATTCATATGTTCTTGCACAGAATTTTTCAAAAGTCCTAATTAGAAATACAAAGTCTTCATTTTACCTCATGTCGAGGAAGACTGCTGTAAAATAATTATAACCCAAACCAAAGGATTTTATCATGATTACACATAAATGCATAGCTTACAGTCAGTGTTCCATTTAACTTTCATCAAGAAGTGGCAAAAAAAAATAACTAAAAAATGAAGCCCACCAAAAAACATCTATAATCTAACCAAAGACAAATTATACTGTTTTGTCCAGATTTTTAAAAAAAATAGAAACCTTTATAAATGCATAGTAAAATAACAAAGGCATGGGAGACATATAATTTAGATTTTGGACAGCTAACCTTAGGACCCCAGGTATTCTGTGCTGCTAGCTAAAGACTCAGTACCAAATATGGGCATTTTTATAGAGTATAAGCCCAGAAGGTACAGCCAATAACCAAAAGGTAGGCACAGGGCAGAAGGAGCCAGAGGAACATGAGCTACTTTCTCTAGGACCCACATATGTGGGTGATGACTTGTGCATGATACCAAACTGAAGTGGGTAGAGGCATGAATAACTGACAACCCACATAGAAAAAGGGAATTCATGAGAAAGAAGCCTGGCACTTGGAAACTGAGGGTAGGACCAAAACACATGTACTAATGTACTAGTTGCAGAAAAAACAAAACCAAACTCTTAATTCTTCCCTGTTTCAAGACATAAGTCTGAAATGGGGCTAAAATAATAGAAAAGGATTATTAAATCCAGGATAAAGGGTATGGAGACAGGAGCCAACAAGGACATTGTACCTAATTTGATGTCTGGCACCAGGTCAATAATCCATATTGATTTGTTGACTTTAATTGATATAAGACAACATTTGGCATGGTCTGTTCCTTGCAAAATAGTATACATAGCAACCTCTAAAGAGAACAAAACTGTAGGTGGAAAAAGAAGAGGGTGATAAAGATTTTCCTCTTTCATATCCTAGGAACTGACTCTCTTCAATTTAAATCTCTGAAAGCTCGTTAGCTAACCTCACTAAAAAAATATCTGTACCCAAGCAATGGAGAGTTCTAAACTTTACAATGTCACTGACAGCAAAAGATAAGCAATGCTACAGTGCAATCCAACAAGAATCCATCATTTCTTTTTTTTTTTTTAATTTTTTTTTCAACGTTTATTTATTTTTGGGACAGAGAGAGACAGAGCATGAACGGGGGAGGGGCAGAGAGAGAGGGAGACACAGATTCGGAAACAGGCTCCAGGCTCTGAGGCATCAGCCCAGAGCCCGACGCGGGGCTCGAACCCACGGACCGCGAGATCGTGACCTGGCTGAAGTCGGACGCTTAACCGACTGCGCCACCCAGGCGCCCCCTTCATTTCTTTAAGATAATCTTTTCCCTACATTTTTGCTAAATATCCAAAAGTAGAATTCAATGACATCTTCAGAGGCTCCCAAGAGTAAGTCTCTTACTTTGCTAATTAGGTACATCAAAAGCAAATGCAAAAAAGCTGGATGTACCTCTACAGTTTCACAATACACTATATACTTCTCAGTTTATATTTACACATTTATAGACTGAATATTCAGAATGATTTGGTTAAATTGGCATCAATGCCAAAATCAACCCTTCTGACATCTTCTGTCTTTAAAAGACACTATGTTAATGTACCTTTCTGTGACCATAAAAGCAGTAAGGATAATAAACAAAAAGACATCATTTGAAAGCAACAGATACTACTTTACAGTAAAAAAAAAAAAAAAAAAAAAAAGACTTTAAATGATACTGTGAGTACTAGGAAAGAGATTTTTGTCATTTATACTTTATTAAAAATATAATTTCACTCATCACAAAATAAGAATTATCAATACTTATTCTCTCAAGCCTATAGCCAGAGACCAACAAGATTTATCCAGATTGTGCATCTCACCGACCTTGTGCTATTTCCCTCTGTTCAGATTTGGGCCTTTGTAACATGTGGAAAACCAGAGAAACTGACATTCAGGCAAATGTTTTAATGGTTTTAAAAGTTCACATGGTGGCAAACATTTAAATATATAATTAATGTGAAGTTTTAGGAATTTCAATCTTTCAATGACCATAGTTCATCATATAACCAACTGAGGCAAATTTGAGATTAACACAGGGGTAATAGCACTGGCTTTGGAATCAGAGACTTGAAATAGAATCCTCACCCTGCGTCTTATTAGTAACTTGAGATAATCATTCAACCTCTCTAAATCTGTTTCTACTTCTATAAAAAAAATAAGAACAATATTATTAGTTATCTTTTGGAATGTTGTGAAGATTAAGTCACATCATATATGTAAAGAACTGAGCATTGCTTGGTGCAGAATAGCTATTCGTTGTTCTAGAATCTTCGTTACTCTTATAAATAGGATAGCGCATAGGAAGCTTTCAGACAAGTGTTGGAGATGTGATTCTGATCATTAGCATTTAGCAGTTAACAATGCCAGCCACTGCTAGTTGGCAGACAAGTACTGACCTTCACCAGAAAGTCCCTGTGATTGGCCGAATGTTAGCTCCCAACACTACCCACACATAAGCTAGTGGGAAAGCCTCCCTCTAATAAATGTCACCAGTGTTTCTAACGTGCCCATGAAGTATTGAAAGAGAAATTCAGAGGGCTCTTCCATTTCTAAGCAAAATTATTGGATTTGATTCAAACAAATAGTCTGCCCATTCCCAAACTGTTTGAAGCAATCCCCAGAACACAGAGCAAAATGTTTTTTGTTTGTTTTGATTAGGAATGTCTTTTTGATGCTGTGTCATCTAGCAGCAGGGGCCTAAGGAATACTTCCCTTGCTAGTCATTAAAGCTGAGACCTACGAAGCATTCATAAATCTGAGACTCCCACTTTGAACAACCATCAATCTCTAAATTTAATAAACTTTCTAGCCAGAGCTTCCACTGCCAGTATAACGGGTGACCAGTATACACTAAATGAACCATGGTTCTTTGTCTAGCAACATATTGATTCTGATAGATGGCAAAGGCCAACACAGAAGAGACCCTTAGGGGAGCTGTTGAGAAGTTAGCAGTATTGCCTATTAAACTTAACACCATCCATCTACACATACCCTGCGAAAGGTCTGAAAAATCACGTTATTCTTCTCACATGTCCATTGCGGTGTATGCATTCGTTTTAATGTAGGAGGTCTTCAGGGATCTCAATGTCCGGTTCTTTTTAACATTTTATGTGCCACATAGACTAAATGGAGTACAAGGAAGAATGATTCTTCCTTTCTGTGTCCTAAAGGAGAATGCAAAAAACATTTATTCATATCAGCCCTTATGTGGTACTACATTTGAATTGGAAATGAGAATTATTTTCTATCTCCTTATTTACTTCCTTGAATGTAGTGTGAAGTAGAAAGAAAGGGCACTAGAAGCCAAATAAGTGATTTGCCAACAGACAGAAATTACCCACTTGCATCACACTTGAACTATTAGTATAATTTACTTCTTGCCATTTCAGTGCCATTTTTACCCTACAGTGTGACAATTGAAAAGAATCATCATCCAGGCACCAAGCTGTCACGAACCAGGAGTAATAATTCCTCAAAGAAAGTGCAAAATTATTTAACTCTGCTAACCCTTGCACACTAGCATAAGTATCTTTCCAGTCACTTTGAGTAGAATCTGCCATGATACTCAGTCCCCTTGAGCATTAACAGGAATGCAGCATGAGCAGGTAGGAGGCCCATCCACGTCTTCCACTCCCAGCCTACTCACTCACCAGCCAGGGCAGGGTGAACCATGACTCCCCCTGAGTATAGCTGCTGTTCTTTACTGCTCCTGTGGAAAGGAAAGTGAAACATCCTTTCCAGAAAATCCACTGCAGCTGCAGCTTTTGGTAGAGGATACTGAGAAAGGCTTTCTTCTGCCTGGAGACAGAGTTGAAGGGTGGGGAATGTTTGAGAGGAGACAGAGTTGAGGGGTGGGGAATGCTTGAAAGGAGACTAAATGGGTTGAGGGCATTTTTTCAACATGTGGGTTTCAACATGTTTCATTTCACTTCAAAAGAGGATGGTTAGTAATATACAAGGAGGGGAAGGAAACAATGCAAATACAGTGTTTTGTATATGCTAGTAGTCCCTGCTGGTTTATGATCACCCCAGGTAGTATGAACTTCTACAGGTAAGATATAACCTGAGCCAATTTTTGAGGAAATACCAACACAGATGGAACCTGATTTTGAAATAAAAGGTCTAAAAAAAGAATTAAATCCTCCAAATGCAAACATTCTCCAAGTTTTCAATGACTATTTATATGACTACATAAAGAATATTTCTTCAATAAAACTTTATTTTTATCAAGTTTTTAAGGAACCACTAGACTAAGTATTCTTGAAATAATCTGAGATGTGAACAAAAATGTATTCAAAACAAGTGCTAACTTCAGATCAAATTTATAATAGTAAAAAACAAGAAACATTTTAATGTCCAAAGCACTGCTAATTAAGAAAATTATGTATTCCAATGTAAGAGGATATGTATATTAAAACTGTTGTTCACAAAGTTTTTATTTACATGGGGATCCTGGGAGAAATGGGGTTGAGGAGACAAGGGAGGAAGGAGAGTAGGAGAGATCACCAAACAACATGAGGAAATCACGCAAGATCTTTAAAGAATAAGAATTCCCAATATTCAATTTTAAAACTGCATTTGCCAAAGTAAACTCTTTTTGACCCTCTAAGACCCCCACTTGGTGTATGTTACAAGCAAAGTCCTTGTGAGAGAAGGGTATTTGTGAGGAATTCAAAGACAGATGCTGACTTCATCTTTGGGTACATGCTTGGATAGATATAGAGAACTTCAAATGAGAATTTGCTAGGGACAGTAAGCTGGTGCCTGAAGTGGCCGCAAGGTTTGGGAAGGGCTCCAGGCTTGAAAAAGAGCATGTGACCAAGGTCCTATAGTGAGCAAGTGGCAGAGCAACATCTACACTTTTAAAACAATGGTTGCCTTTTTTTTCTACTCCACTGCCCATCAGTGGGCTTTCCAAATCATTCTCTAATGGAAATAGTTACTTTGACAATTAGGAAAAATAGCAGCCAATCACTGTAAGGAAGATATTTTAGTACCTACATGGTTTAGTACCATGCAGAAGCTGTCCAACGGCACTTGGGAAACAACCAGGCCTATAGTTCAAGTGGTGGATAACATATCATTTGGTTGGAAAGGGAGCCCAAAAGTGGTCAAGCAAAGAAAAAACAATTTAGACCCCAGGAAGGAAAAGTAGGCATCATAGAAATCAAACAAAACATGCTGGGTATTTTAAAGGAAAGCAGCAATATCTTGGGAAGCTAGAGTCGTTTGGTAATAACAATCATGGGGCGTTGACTGAGAAAGGCCCTGTGATAATTGCTCTGTGTGTATTAGTTCATGTAAATTCATTGGTTTAACAAATGTATGAGGTAAATGGTATGGTTATCACCAACTTAAATATGAGAAAACCAAGGCACAGAGTGATTAAATAACCTAGCCAATATTACTCAGATAGTAAGTGATATTGCCAGGATTTGAACCCAGATAGTCCAACTCCAGATCTCCAAAAAATAACAATAATAAGGGCTTACTATGTGCCCTGCACTGTGTTAGGGGCTCTTGCATGAATTATCTATATAATTTACACATCAACCTCTTGAAATAGGTACTACTGTTACCTATATTTATAAATAGTAAAACCATCTCATCCAGGCTTATGGGGAAATGTAGCTCGTTGGTTCATACTTTACCATAACTTATGGTGCCAAAATCTTTTTATTCTCTTATTTAAACATAAGCTTTTAATCCCATGGGCAAAAAGCATACTAACATTATAAATATGTTGACTATTTATACAATCATGCATTTATTCCTTCAGATGACATTGTATAATAACCAGATGTTAGTGTTTTCCATGACAAAACATGAAAGTCACTTTTAGGCAGGAAATGTGTTTCAGTATATCAACCTTGGCTTATATACACCTGCATCATTTTTGTGAACTACCTATATGTTTGTGATTCATGGTTGTATCAGCAGTTAAGGCCCAAGCGACCTCAAATGATTTAATATTAGTTGACATAAGATATGATTAAAGTTTGGTAGAGTTGTTGAAGGTAATATGAGGAGAATGGAAAATAAAAAGGAAAAAACAGAGAAGAGAGAACATTTTAACAAATGTTTTCCAGGCAAAAGTCTAAGCTCTTGAGAATACCTGAAGATTGGCTATGCCACTGTACTTTGTTTCAGATGGCTATAGCACCCTCTGGTGAATAGCACATGTATTTCACAATTTTCTCCAAAATAATATAAATAATAACACAGAGTGGCTTTTAGAAGTAGCTCTCTGTTTTTTGTTTGTTTGTTTTTGTAAGGAAGAATATGCCCAAATTGATTCACTTCATCTTAGAAGCTTTTCTAACACCAAAGTGAGCGTTATATAACATGTAAATTCTACATATAGAAACAAATAAGAAAAAGGGGGACCTGGGTATTTTGAATTAACCAATTTAGTTGTGAAGCATGATAGTTTAGAAGAAGCAGAAGACTGTGAATTTTATATATAATGTATACCACTAATTTTTTTCTTCCTTTTTATGTTTAAATTTCAAAATGTCACTGAGCTGAAGCACATAAACATAACCATACAACTTTGCTTCCCTACTTCTTTTAGGTCTCTACTCATGTGTCACTTTCTCAGTGATATTTTTACTAATCATCTTACTTATATTCACAGCCCTCAACACCCTAAGCCCTTCTCTGCTTCATTTTCCACCAGTTAGGATGGCCAAATAAATTTTTGTCCAAACCAAGACATTTTTGAGAGTGAAAAGGGATGTGTGAGTATTTAAACTGGGACAAACAAGCAATGGGAACACTGTGGCAAGGTCATCTCACTCATAACACCTATCATATTCTAATGTACTACACATTTTACTTTTTCTTTTTCTTTTCCCAATAAAATGAAAGCTTCACAATGAGCAGGAGTTTTGCTTGTTTTTTTTTTTTCCTCATAGCTATAACCCCAGTGAGCTCCATAATATTGGTTGAATAAATGAACATGTTTACCTGCTGTGATTATTCAACGTGGCTGCAAATTCTTGTTCACTCTCCTCATTGACAGGTGACACTTATTTCCCCTTTCTTTGAATCTAGGCTGGCTCTCTGACCACCTCAACCAACAGAATGTAGCAGAAATGTGCCATGACAATTCCAGGCCCAGGCTTTAAGAAGACCGGTAGTTTTTATTTTCTGATTCTGAGAACTCTTGTTCTTGGCATGCTTTCTCTTGCAACCCAGCCACCAGGCTGTGAAAAGTCCAGACTACTCTGGTACAGCAGCCCAGCTGAGTTTCCAGCTGACAGCTAGGTTGAATGACCAGGTTTTCAGTGAGCCATCTTGTCTGTTCCAGCCCATTTGAATCTTCAGGTGACTACAGTCCCAACCATCATCATATGGAATAGAAGAACTGCCCAGGTAAGTCCCAGAGAAATAATGAAATAGTTGCTGTTAAGTCACCAGGTTCTGGTGGTTTTGGAAGCAATAGGTAATTGTAACATCTGCTATATCTATGGTAGGCACTGTAAGGACACAAAGTGAGCAGGAAAAGATCGGTCTTAAGGGACTATGAGTTTAAAGGGAGAAAAAAAATCATTCCCATGAATAATGTTTTCTTGTAAGGTCATTACTGCTAGAAAAAAGCCAAAAGTAATTTAGGAGTCTATAGGAAGGATGCATTCAACAAGAATTTGGGAAGTAAAGACAACTACATTAAGTTGGTGGAGAACAAGGAACACATCACTAGACAGAATTTGACAATTAGAGTCAGAGGGGCAGAGTTACTGGAGGAACCAAATCTAACAGCACAAGCACAAAGGTAAAGAAAGAAGCATGAATAACTATTCACCTAACAAGAAGCTTGGTTTGACCAGGACGTGGGCTTTATGAACAGAAAGGAAAGCCAGAAAGGAGGATTAGAAATATGTAGTCCCAAAAGTTGTGCTAGTACTTGGATTTCTTTCATGGTCAGAAGTAAGTCAGATGGATTTTATTTTTAACATCCACTGAGTTTTCCATCAGTGATTATAGACATTATGTGTAATCACTGTAAGTGGAAACTTTTTAAAATATGAGAAAGTAAAATCATTTTAAATTCCTCTTCCCAGAGTTAATCACTGTTAATCTTTTCTTCTTACATTTCCTCGACAGAAACATGATTACAACTGGAATGCGGGAGTTTGTATCCTCACTCTTTTGCTAAAATTTATTTCATAACTATCCACTAATTAAGGATCCTCTGAAGACAGTTTTAATTATGACATAAAATTTATCATATGAAAACACAAAAATTTCTTTAATAAATATCTTGTTAGTAAATATTTACATTGTTTCCAAATTTAGATATAGCTATTATGAAAATGAACACCAGTTGTGCCTTTACCCAAATATACTTGGGATAGCGCCATTGACCTCTACTGAAGGATTCTATAAAAAAAATAGTCTTATAAAATATTGTCATAACTATTATGGATTGAATGTGCCCCACTCTGCAAATTCATATGTTAAAGTTCTAACTCCCAGTGTGGATATATTCGAAGATAGAGCCTGTAAGGAGGTGATAAGGGTTATATGAAGTCTAAGGGCAAGGCTCTACTCCAGTAGGGCTGGTGCCCCTATAAAAAGAAGAAGAGTTACCAGGGTGCTCTTTCTCTCTGCCACAAGAGAAGGCAGACCTCTGCAAGCCAAAAAGAGAAACCTCATCAGGAACCAAACTGGCCAGTGCTTTATCTTGGACTTCCTAGTGAGGGCTGGGAAGAAATTGTAAGAAATACTGTTGTTTAAGCCACCCAGTATGTGGTACTTTATTATGGTAGTCAAAGCAGACTAATATAGTTTCCATAAAGATTTGGCTGAGAACATTGTTAATTACATTGTAAAGTTCATGTTAATGAAAAAAATTTCATTTTGCAATGAGAAAATAATTTTATTATCTCATGGACATCAAATTGAATACGAATCTTTATGTTCAATTTGCTTCGCTTGCTTGAAATCTTCTAGGCAAATATGTGGCTCTCTTCTCTTTGTCCCAATTTCTTCATTTCTAATTTCATATTTAATTAGAGCATATGTATCTTTATAAATAACATTAATCCTTTTTTGAAACAGGCAGTTTGCAAATAAATAAATGAAAAGATGAAATTAAATGAACATTATTTTAGCCACTTAAGAATAATTAAATACAACAGAGTAGTGTTATGATGGAGCTAAGCATTATACAACTGTTAAACCAGAATCGTTATATGAATTGATTGACAAATATCACTATTATTTACATATAAATGATATAGTGGAACAGTAACAGAAATCATGGAAATTGCACATTCGGTCAGAGGCAAAGCTAAAGAAATATACTTATTTTCCCAAATCATAGCCAGACAAAGAAATGAGATTTTAAAATTCCTTGAATAGAGAAAGTTTAATAATTTAAGGAAAGGCAAGTGTTGCCTTCATAATTTCATTAGGAGAGAAGACTCAGAGGCTGGGAGGATAATAATAACAAGACTCTAAGAAGATCCAAGCTAAATAAAGTAGATGATCTAAATATTTTGCAATTCGACCTTCATTGTAAAACATACAATCTTCATTGTATTTTCAATGTGATCAACACAATGTGTCTTAATGTTGAATGAAAATTTAATTTTTTCACGTCTCCAAAATAGCATCATACTAATAAATGCAACCATATGGATCACATGGCTTCCTAAAGGTACAAAACAGTTTTCACTGACAGCAATACTAAGTTTTAAGAGGTTCAATTAGGCATACAATGTATGTGGTAGTTTGATCTGAGCTCTGAGGAAGGTTTTAGGGCTAAGTGAATGATTGCAGAGTGGGAATATTTTGGCAGTAGCTGAACAGTACTATGAGATTTTCAGCCAGTGAAAGTTAAATGCAAAATCTGTTCAGATATCTTATGTAATAAAAAAAAAAAAAGGAAGGGGTGAAGTCTTTAAAGGGATGTAGTTCTTTATATTTTGAAGGGAAATGTGTAAAATATACAAAGTGTCATTTTCTAAGAGGTAAGATCTTCAATCCAACCAATACTTCTAATTAGGATACTTGGGGTTTTTTTCCTAAAAAAATCTAGTGAAAAATTAACTAGAGACATTGAAAGTGTATTTATGATAGCTATGGCTGAAATTAATGAAGCAAGAGAAAGAACAGGCTAGACAATATATCAAATGGCACTTCCTATCAGATTTATGTGGTGTAGTATATAGAACATGGCTTTGAGGACCAAATGTTCTGGCTCAAAACATTATTTCTATGATCCATTGAAATATGGAAACCCAGTCTATATACATTCATTTTCTTTTTTTTTTACATTTATTTATTTTTGATAGGGACAGAGCACAAGTGGGGGAGGGGCAGAGAGAGGAGACACAGAATCAGAAGCAGGCTCCAGGCTCCGAGCTGTCAGCACAGAGCCTGTCGCCGGACTCGAACTCACAAACCGCGAGATCACGACCTGAAACCTAAATGGGAAGCTCAACCGACTGAGCCACCCAGGTGCCCCAAATATACATTCACTGTCTAATCTTCAACATTAGCCCGTGTTATGAATGAAGAGACTGAGACAGAGGATATTAATTTGTATGAGATAACAAAGCAGGTGAGTGAATCAGAATTCTGATACAGGTTACTCTAAAGTCTGTATTCTTTCTGCTTCATGAAAATGAAGTGGAATAGTTGCAAGAACTGTGAAGGACCTCAGATTTTAGCCTATCATACTTTCATAAGTGTTAGCAGAAGACATGAAATTCCTGGGTCAGAGACAAAGGGCTTTATTACTCATAGCACAGAAGCAGCATGAGCTTCATATTTAAATCTCTTCTCCCCCCAACTAGTAAACCCCATGGGGCAATAGGAAGGCCCCAGTGGGCTGAGCACACAGTGGGTTTGGTCACATTTTATAAAGCCTGAGTTTAGGAAACCCCTCAATCTTTAAAGAGTAAGCTAACTAACATTGTCATTCTTTGCCCAAGAGGGAGATAATACTTTCACTGTCCTGGTCAGGAATAAAATCTGCCCTTTACCTCTATAGGGGGTATGGAGACCAAGACTGTATGATATACAAACATCCTTTAAAACATAGCCAGGGGCAAAAGCTGCCACAAGTCATACAAAAAAGCCATGAAGAATTGTCACCCACACTTCAAACAGTATCTAAGGAAACATCTAAATGAAGTAGATTGTGAGGTCCATTAGGCAGTCTGACAAAGGCCCAGAGAGGTGTGATCAAGTTGTGTGTGGTTCATGTTCACATATATTAATATCTAAATGTGATTCAAATTCAGGTCCTTTAGGCCTGGGGTCTATGCCATCAGCTCATTCACAAAGGGACACAAGGCAGAGATGGTTGTGAGCAAGGAAAAGACATGTATCTTGGTGATAGAAATTAGCAAAATCAAGTAAGATATACGAGCTTCAGACAAGGACACTATGCTTAAGGCAGAAATTCATCCTACGCAGGAAAATCTAAGCAGAAAATCAGTTGTATAAATTAAGTCCATCTGTAAGGACAAGCTCCATTCAATTTACTGAGCACTCAGGAAGTCAGTATCTCACTCCAGGGCAGGGGCAATTTGTTTTCTGACCAGAATAATAAAGATAATGTCTCCCTCTGGGGCAAATATTGTGCAGTTTAGCTTGATACACGGATAATAGCTAGAATAATTCTAGACTTGGTGGACTTAAAAGCTTTAATACTCTTCTCACCTAGATAACAATTGGCTTGCTAGCTGGGCAGGGCTGTGCTTGTTGATAAAAGCACTTCCAGGGGATAGAGATCCGGGGAGGCAGAAATTGACAGAGAGAAGAGATAAAGAGCAAAGTTGGAGGTCACTTTTTCAAAAAGAAAATGACCAAGTGAAATGTCAGCAGAAAAAAAAAATACACGTGCCTTTCTACACAAGCTAAACTACAGCAATCTTTGCCCAGGAATTAGAAGTGAAATGTCAAGCCAATTCAGAGCAAGAGCCTACCTGATGGCAGAGCCAAAGAATAAGAATTAGAATTTGCAGAGAAAATGTTCCCTCCTAGTTATTTAAAGAAAACATTATTGAGAGCTCAGTTAAATTAGGTCCAAACTGGTTTGAAATCCAACATATTACTTTTTTCATGTAATCCCTAGTCACTAGGTAACTAAACACTTGCAAGGTTTTAGGAATGCTCCTTTAAGCACTGTATTGGGAGAATATGATCTTTTTGCATAGTTTTCACTCTGGTAAGCAGTCTCACAGTCCGTTATATTTGAATACTGCATTCATTTCTTATAAAAAGGTAATAGCATGTCCTGTATTATATTTCAGTCATTTCCATAATAAAAGTTATAGTTAATGCTGATAATATCACTAATTAAAAGAAAGTCATATATATATATATATATATATATATATATATATATATATATATAGCAAATAGCTAAGAATAACTGAGAATAAGCTAAGGGACATAATTTTTATCTACTTAAGAATCACTGTATTCTCTTGGTTTAATTTAAAGTTTTGATCATAATAAACTTTTCCTAGGTCTGAGAGAGCAAGAGCAATAATCATTTATCTTCAAACTTTCTGTGGAACAAAGAATAATTCTCATTTAACTTTAAAAAATTGATAAAGGAAATGACAAAAGATAATTTTTTATTCAAGTAACTTTAACTTCTTCAGTATAATAATCATGCTTGCATAGAAAAACATTTATTAAAAATGTAAAATGATGAGAAATCTGGTTCATTTTCTCAGTTACGATTTATTGCCTAAAAACTGAAAATACTTTAATTAAATATATTAATATAGTTTGGAAAGGAATCTAAAACTTAAACATATTTCGTTTCCAAAATTTCAGTGGAATTAAAAATATTTCTTATAAAATATAATGTATAGTGTACAACATGATGACTATAGTTAATAACATTGCAGTTAATAGATCATATGTCATCTACAATAACGTAGTTAATGTTATATACTTGAAAGTTGCTGAGAGTAGGCCTTAAGAATTCTCACCAGAAAAAAAAAAAATTACTTATCTGTGTGAGACGATGGTGTGTTATCTTGGTCTTCATAACCACTCTACAATGTGTGTGTGTGTATAAAAATCATCACATTGTACACTCTAAATGTATACAATTAATTATATTTGTCAATTATTCCTTAATAAAGTTCGGCGGGGTGGGGGGGGGAATTCTGTAATTCGTAAAAGTAATGTGATCTTGGGTGCCTGGGTGGTTCGATAGGTTAAGCATCTGACTTAGGCTCATGTCATGATCTCATGGTTTGTGAGCATGAGCCCCGCTTCAGGTCAGCACAAGTCCTGCTTCGGATGAGGCCCGCTTCTCTCTCTCTCTTTCTCTCTCTCTCTGCCCTCACTCATTTGCACCCTCTCTCTCTCAATTAAAAAAAAAAAAGTAACGTGATCTTTATTTTCAAGATTGTTTTTTTAAAAAATCTTTATAGATGAAAAAGTATTTTATAATTTCAGTATTATATTTATTATTTATTCTTAACTGAAGTGAGAAAGTTAAGTGACGGATACAGAAGCCAAGCAAGTCTACCGAAAATATTAATATGCTACATTTTCAGTTTAGCACAATTTAAGTTATGAATTTATGGTGCCAAGAATGTAATGAGATTACCTGAGAAAATTAACTCAGGTCGAAGAAAAATATATTTAATGATCTATAAGAAAGAGAATTTCTCTGCAAGTATGGAGAGGTCCTTCAGTCTAAGCCAAATGTTCTAAACCATCAAATCTCAAAATGCTGGAAGTGTTGGACCTAGAAGTTATTACTGCTCTTCCATTCCAAATTGTGAGAACATAAACATGTCAAGGGGAGACAAGTGCTTGTGGGTCTCTGAGTTAGAACATTAGGATACAACAGCCCAAGTTGCAGATATATGATTCCTGGGCTTGACTTTTCCTAGCTGAAAAGATTAGAAAGGTAGGAGGGAAAAAAGAAAGGAAAACCTCAAACTCAAACTTACTACTTTATTGTTAATAAACATGGGTAATTAGATTTTAGCTATAAAACTAACAAGTGCTTAACTCACTACCTCCTCTGACAAACTAAAAGCTACCTTGAGCAGGTAACCACGAATTTTTAGTATTTTTAAAAATTATTAAACAATTTCATCTACCAATTTAAAAAAGAAAGGATTTATGCTCAATATAGAAGAATAAAGTTATACAGCATGTTACAAAGGAAGCTAGGCTTTACTTTTTAAAATCTTCATATGAAAATATCCTATCTATCCAATACTCTAAAATTATAGGTAGAAAACCAGAACAAGGGAAGGACTATTTTTAAATGAATTTTACTGAACAGAAGGTCTTCAATTATAGAAAAAAAAAAATAAACTCCAATTCTAATCTCAAAAATAGATTAAAAGCAGTATGTTTGAAGCTGAAATAATTCACAAAAAGAAAACACCTTTTACCCTGGACAGCAGTAAGAAGGGAGAGCTGTGTCCAATCCCTGCCACTGACCCTGAGCTAAAGCTGGGTGCTTCACCACCTTGCAAAGCTTTTCAACCGCTCTGCTGAAACCAAGCTAGTTACCTCTGAGGACCCTAACCCGGAATGACTGACTTCAGAGTTGGGATATTTCAGGCTATCAATTCTGTCCATGCATCTTACCTCTCATTCTTTGTTACTGCCTTTTCCTGAATTTAGACTTTTCCTCCTTCACTTTCATCACCTAACTACCTTATGCTTTCTTCACAACTTCTGCACAATCAATTGCCTCTTTCCACACTGTTCTCTTCTTGCAACCCAAATTCATGCCCAGGGCCTTCTGGAATCTCCATTCCACAGCAAACACTCATCATCCCCTTCTGAAAGTGCTTTCTCTACTGTTATAAACTAACCTGCCTCTCCCACATTGCCCCTTCCTCCAGTCTCCCCACCATCTTCTAACCTATGCAACAACTCATTGTCCCTTTTAGTCTCGTTTCTCCCCTTGCCGCTATCATCTCCTGACCTCTGAGTAACTCCTCCAATTCTTTGGGGATTTCCTATTTGACTCAGGGTCTTGTCTCCTCTCCCAAGTGCTTTTGTCATCCTGAGTCATCTAGACAGATGATCTATCCCACATGGTAGCATGATTTCCAAACCTTTTTAGTTTCGGCTACCTTCAACCTACTCTCTGTATCAATCACCCCCTCCCAGAGCAAGTTCTTGTCACCCAAGGAATTGTCCCATGTTTGTTTTCTTTCATGCAAACTGTTCTACTTCAACCACTATTTCCTTTCCTTTCCGTATCTCATGCCCTTACTGACAACATCTCTTCTGCCACAAAGAAGGATAAAGGCCCTTGAATTATCCATTCCCTTCCAACCTATTGATCCCTTTCTACCCACTTTTTATCCCCTAGAGCCCATGGTTTGTCACCAGAACCACTCTAGCCAGCATCTTCAAGTCCCTAGTACCCACATAATTCCACTGAAACTAACCAGTAAAAACTCTAACCTGGAGGAATACCACAAACCCATCTTGTCTGTTCCTATACCTTGGGTGACTAGACTCTGCTAGAGAGAAATCACATGACTCTAAAGCTTGGATCTACCATAAATTCTCATTTCCAACCCCAGCTAGGCTCTTAGCACTGCCTAGCAATCCTGCTATGACTTCCCCATCAGTTATTCATAGTTCACTTATTCTTAATATAGCTCATTCATACTTCTTCCAAATCTAGATGCAATTTGTTAATTAAGGGACATTTCTGCCACAACTAATGTCAAAAATACAGTTGATATGTCATTTTTGCCAGGTTTCCAGGGGGACAGAGATAGAAAGTTAACCAAATGTTAATTTCTCCTACATAAAACTGAAGGTTTGGTTAACCCTGTAGCCATACAAAAGTTTCATGTTTTATTGATATAGTTCTGCTTCCATATCTATTTTCCACACTAATCAGTAATTTCTTTGAAAAAGGAACTGCATCTTATTTGTATGTATAGTTCTGTAGATAGCTCAATAACTACTGCAGTCTAAAAATATTTGGAGAGCAGTAAAAGAGCTCTCTTACACTCTCTATGAGCCTAAAATTAATCTATGACTGAAAGTACAGTTTACTTTTCATAATCAGAAAATACTGGTACATAAGATGAAATTATGATCTGAATACCACACTATAATTAAGGAATCAAGAAAGTATGAGATATACTTTAGTAATATTTTCTTCAAATATGCTTTAATGTTTTGAAACTTTTAGTATTTGAATAGGTAATTCTGTTTAAAAATACATTAAGTATCTGTGATAGACTGATAATGGTTCCCAAAGATATTTCCATGGTCTAATTCCTAGAACCTGTGCATGTTACCTTATATGGCAAAATACATGATTCAGGTAAGGATCCTGAGAACAGAAACTTATCCTATATTATCCATGTGGGCCATAACTGTAATCACACGTATCCTTATTAGCGAAAAGTAGATGGAGTTTTGAAACAGAAATAAGAGAAGGCAATGTAAAGATGATGGTGAAGATTGAGTGATGTGGCTACAAATCAAAGAATGCCAAAGACTGTTGGCAGGCACCCAGTAGCTAGAAGAGGCATGGAACAGATTCACCCCCAGAGTCTCAGAGGAGACTGTAGCTCTACTAACCCCTCAATTACAGGTTTCTGGAACTGAAACCATGAGAAAATAAATTTCTATCATTTTAAGCCACCCAGTTTTTGGCAATTTGTTTCAACACCCATAGGAAACAAATATAACATTGCCATGTGTCAGGCACCATATGCGTCTCTAAAGACATGAAGATTAAGAAAATAAAAGTACAGGGAGGCATGGTCCCTGACCACTATTAGTTCTCAATGTAGTGAAGGAGACATAAAAATTTTTAAAAAGTCACCATACAGTATGGTTTCTATGTTGGAAATATGCACTGGGGCTAAAGAAACACAGAGAAGATATCTACTAAACTAATGTGGAATTGTAACCCCATGGAATGGCATTTGGGAATCAAACAGTTAAAAGAGCGTGGTAGGTTTAGAGAATGGCAAGTAAACCGAGGTGGATCATCTGTGGATGGAGATGAAACTGGAATGGTAGATTATAAAGCAATATATTGTTCTTTAGACAGACAATGGGAAGTCACTGAAGGTTTTCAGCAAGAAATCAAGGCGCCCTGATTTCTGTTTTCAAAAGATAACTCTGAGGCATTTATGTGGAAAATTCGCTTACGTAGAATAACTCACTCCCCAGATGATGCCCAAAAAATGAAGTGTTACCTAACTAAATTTGTTCCAATAGCAGGCAATGAATTTTCATTTGTTTTGGCAGCACAGTCGCAAGCTAGTATGCTTAAATTCAACTACTAGACAGGTCATTAACATTTCTTTACTCAGCCAAAACAGAATTTTCAGTACCTTCCATTTCCAAAAGACTAGGTAGATATAGAACCTCAACTTATCACATGGAGGATTATTTAAAAGTACCCAAATAGGTTTTTTAAGGCAAGAATCTGGGAAATATACCCTCCCAGAAAAGATTTCTTATAACCTGATTTTTCCCCTTCTAAATACTGAGTAATTTTCTCCAAAGGCTATTGAGTGGAGAATAAATTCATTATGGCATTATGGGTAAGAAATTATTAACCTAATTGAGTCCATGACTTATTCCTCAAGAAAAAAAAAATCCCTACAAAAGAAAGCTGTTAAAAACTTCTTAAGGGATAATAAATGCTGGTCTTTAAAAAATACAGGAAGTAATATAAACAAGCTGCTTCTGTTAAGCAGTGGTCAAGCTGTACCAACAACAATCTTACAGTTCTCACTGTGGAAGGAAAGAAAAGAAAAACTACTTCCTAAAGTAGCCACAACTGAGTGAATAGAAGTTAGAGATAAAAATCTACATTTTGTGGGTTTAACAAATAATGCAGAAATGCCAGACCAAATACACATTTTAAAACAGTTCTGTTCATCCAACTTAGAGGTATTTGTTACTTAATGAGCCCACTTTTTAGGGCTTCAGTGCCCAAGCCAAGCATTGACCATTGACCAAGAATTACAAAAGCAATGGTCTTGAATTTTCACCATTAACAGCAATCCACAAAATCTAGGAGACCATGACCCAAGTTATATTCAAAGACAAACATTTTTATTTCCAATGATCAAATCAAACCATAGATCTCTGGTTCACTTTTATCCTTGATCAATACAGCCCAAAGAAAAGGAAGGGGGCAGTAAATAACTGAGAGCATGGGTAATGAACATAGCCAAACAAGACTTATTTTTTTGCTGGAATATTCTAGATTCACCAATTAATTGCTAACCCTGAATTTCATGTTTTTCTTTTCTGACCCTAATAAGTCTTTCTTCTCTTTTTTTTTAACTGACCCTGATTATACATATGGGAAATTCAGTGAATGGAAAAGAAAATAAAATAATCATTAATGAACATATCACTATATTTTGTACTAGTGATAAAATCTACTTTAAAATTCATGATTCTCAATGAATGTGTGACTAGAAAAATACTGGTTTTCAAAAAAACAATATATATATATATATATATATATATATATATATATATATATATATATATATATATATAAAATGCTCTACACTACCACACACTATAGACTTGGCACAGAACAGAGAAAAAAGTAAACAGTCCTTGCTCTCTGCATCAGTAAATCTAACTTTACTGCTGAGTCAAATTTTACAGGCAAAATATTTATGATACAACAGTAATTCTTTAAGAAAAGATAATGGTAAGATTCTGATTAGATATGCATTGGAAATTAGATGTTGGACTTGAAAATCAGTGTAACAGAATCTCTCTTCCTCAACAAGGGTGCACATACTAGAAGGGTCTAATTGATTCTAATCTTCATCATACTTCTCTTTTAATTCATACAATTGTGCTATTTCCTCTGAAATCCAGTTGCTTTTTATGAACAAAGCATCTGTACATTATTATTATGTACAAAGCATAATGAGAGACATCAGGTAAGTACGTTGAGGGTAGAGACCATGTGGTGTGGAGACAGTGGTAGGGATCTCTGGGAATCCTATGCAATGTTTCAAATTGAGAATAGTGCCTATGCGTGTGTGCATGTGTGCATGCACATATGTGTGTGTACATGCACATATGTGTATTCGTGTTTGTGCATGAAATATAGAGGGATTGAATGATCCCTTAATTGTTTTAAAAATATTTTCAGCTAACAAACAAATGTGTGTGAGTGTGTGTGTCTGTGTCTGTGTGTGTCTAAATTTTCAATTCTTTCATCTTGAGATCTAAGGAGTTTATTCATTAAGCATAATCTTGCAAGATTATAAAATCCACAGTTAAATATAAGATTGGAAAATCTTCAGGACAATCAGTTCTCAGCAGCTCTATTTTGTGCTTCCAGAATCACTGAAAGATGTTTCTGAGGTAATTATTTGAGGCAATACTGGACTAAGAATCCCAAAAGAACATCCCACTCAACATTGGTTGAATTAACAAAAGATTTGCAAAAAAAAAAAAAAAAAAAAAAAAATTTTGGACATTTTCAAGACTAAAAAGATGTTTTCTAAGAAAAAGAAGAGTAGTAAATAGATATTTTAGACAGAGGAAATTACATGCCCAAAGGTACAGAAGCATGGAATAGCATGGAAAGTTCAGAGAATAGAAAGTAATTTTGCAATACAGTAGGAGTCTAGAAGTTTGAGAGAAGTTGAAACAAGTCAAGCTCCTTGCCCTCTACACCAAAAGCTCAATCTTGGACTCTCATCTCTGTTTCCACTCTCTCCTCCTCAACGTACATTACAAACACATTCCCCAGGGGCACCTGGGTGGCTCAGTAAGTTAAGCATCCAATTGGGTTCAGGTCATAATCTCATGGTTTGTGGGTTCAAGCCCCACATCAGGTTCTGTGCTGACAGCTCAGAGCCTGGAACCTACTTTAGATTCTGTATCTCCCTCTCTCTCTGCCCCTCCCCCACTCATTCTCCCTCCCTCCCTCTCTCCTTCCCTCCCTCCCTCCCTCCATCCCTCTCTCTCTCTCTCCCCCCCCCCCCGTTTATCTCTATCTCTCAATAACAAATAAACATTAAAAAATTTTTTTTAAAAACTCCCCAAATCTTTATTTATACCTGAGTGTGACTTCTCATTCTTATTAATCTCGTTCTTTCAGGCAGCATGTTGTACTAGTATAAGCATAAGTTTGGAACTAGACAGAATTGGATTTGAATCACCGCTTGCTAAATTAGAAGCTGTGTGACCTTAAAAAGGCTATTTAATCTCTGGGTCTGTTTCTTTCTATGGAAAATGAAAAAAAATAATGCCTTTCTCATAGTGTTGTTCTGAAAATTAGATGAGAGAATACCTCTTGAAAATATATGGCAAACATTAATGATTTTTTTAAAGAAGCTAGTTCTTCCCTTCCACTACTATGAGAAAGTTCTAGAAAAGGGCATTTTTCAAAGGCAAACAAAAGGTAGGGGGGACTTCTTTTCAAGGCAGGTTATCCTAGTGTGAATTTCAGCTTCTTCATACACTACTAGCTACACAGCAATGGGCTCAATTCTCTAGTCTTCTGTTTCTCATTAATAAAATAAAAGTAATAAATCCAATCTAGAAAGTTGTATTAATCAGATAAAATGCACCTCTCCCATTGTCCAGCACTTTTAGGTTCTCCTCCCCTGAATATTCTCTCAACACCTATGTGAATACGCTGACAACTTCACTTAACCTCTATATCGAAGCCTGACCAACCTCTTCACTACCGGTGTTTGTGTCACCATCTTTAACTCACACTCATCACCTTTCATTTCTGGGCAGTCATGAGCTATTTCTGACTTCTTTCCTTTACTTTAGGTATTGTTAACATCCACTGTTTTCCTAAAAGTCAAATTAAAATAGAAAGAAAACTGGTGAGTTTCACTCCATGACTCTTCTTAGCACTTGCTAGAAGACAAAATTAATATACATTACATTAATAGTAAAGAGGATGGCTAAGTCAGTCTTTTGAACATTTATTAAGGACATAATATGGATCTATTACTTAAAAGATTCTCAAAATCCTACGTTTTTTTTTTTCTTTTCATCATGGTAAGTATACTCTTTAATCTTCATCACCTATTTCACCCACCTGCCCACCTACTTCCCTCTGATAACCATCAGTTTCTTCTCTACAGTTATCTGTCTGCTTCTTGGCTTGTGTCTCTCTCCTTTTCCTTTGCTCATTTGTTTTGTTTCTTAAATTCCACATATGAGTGAGGTTACACGGTATTTGTTTTTTTCTGATGGACTTATTTTTCTTAGCATTATACTCTCTAACTCTATTCATGTTGTTGCGAATAGCAAGATTTCATTGTTTTTTTATAGCTGAAGAGAATTCCATTGTATATGTATACCACATCTTCTTTACCTATTCATCTATTAATGGACACTTGGGCTGTTCCCATAGCTTGTCTATTGTAAATAATGTCACAACAAACATAGGAGGGAATGTATCTCTTTGAATGAGTGTTTTTCTATTTTTTGGGTAAAGGCAGCAGAAAGTGAAATTAAGAAAATAATTCCTGGGGTGCCTGGATGACTCAGTTGGTTAAGTGTACGACTCTGGATTTCAGCTAAGGTCATGATTTCACAGTTGTGAGATCAAACCCCATGTTGGGCTCTGTGCTGATGGCACTGAACCTGCTATATATTCTCTCTTGCCTCTCTCTGTCTCTCTCTCTGCCCCTACCCCCACTAGCGCCTTTTCTTTCCGAAAATAAGTAAAACATTTCTTTAAAAAAGAAAATGGTCCCATTTACAACTGCACCAAAAACTATAATATGAGAATAAACTTTAACAAAGAGTTGAAAGATCTGCACCCCAAAAACTATGAAACACTGATGAAAGAAATTCAAGACAACAGAAAGAAATGGAAAGACATTCCATGTTCATGGGTTAGAAGAATAAATATTGTTAAAATGTCTATACTACTCAAAGCAATCTACAGATTTAATGCAGCACCTATAAAATACCAACAGCATTTTTCAAAGAACTAGAAAAAACAACCCTAAAATTTTATAGAACCACATCTTGAATAGTCAAAGCAATCTTGAAAAAGAAAAACAAAACCATAGGTATCACAACGCTATACTTCAAGTTATATTACAAAGTGGTAGTAATTAAAACAGTATGGTACTGGCATAAAAATAAACACCTACGTGTTTCAATAGAATAGAATAGAAAACCCACAAATAAACCCACAATTATATGGTCAATTAATCTTAGACAAAGGAGAAATGAATATACAATAGGAAAGACAGTCTCTTCAACAATGGGAATGGCAATGGGAAAACTGACCAGCTACATGCAAAAGAAAGAAACTGGACTATTTTCTTTTTCCATACACAAAAATAAACTCAAAATGGGTCAAAATCTTACTCTTAAGGTTATAGTATAGTGGGAGAAAAGGAATTATCCCATGTACCAAGTGCAATACATAGTACATAATTTATTTTATATTTATAGCAACTCAGAAATTAAATATTTATTGGTTATCCCCATTTAAGATACAAACCCAACTGAGCTTTACAGTAGTTATAACTAGTCTAAGGACACCAAAAAAGTGGATTTGAATTATTTTCAAATAATTTTATGGTTACTTTTGAAAATCCATTTCCTATTTCATCAGTCTGCAGGGCTTTCCTATGTAATAGCGTTGCATATTTATATATGCTGTACTGAATTGCCTCCAGTTTTAAGAATTTTTCAGACTTCACTAAGGAAAATATCCCATTATCTCCTGAATTTCATGGTTTAGCAACACAGCACATAAAATCAAGCTACTCCATAGTGGAAAATAGTGTATCTCATTCCTGAAACCAATTTAGGAGTACATTCAACATACCTCTTATAATGGTAAAAATAGACTATGAAGCAATTTTCAACCCCATAAAATGGAATCAGTGCTCATTCCAGCCTTGGGTCCATCACATCATTAATATGTCTGAATTTTAGTAAACAGTGGGAATTCCAAGACTTTAATAAAGGCCAACAAATTCATTTCAAATCTTGTAGGAACAATGAAATAATCTACTTTATAAAAGAAACAAGCTTTAATCTTGTGTCTGAACAACAACAAGGAAAGCAAATCTATGAATTAGCAAGAAAGTCTTAGAATAGCATATTTAATCATTATTGCAAAAGAGAATGCTGTTCTTGGCCATCAAAGTTGAAATAGAAGATTCTATATGCAATGATTGTATTAGAAATGTTGATAAGGGGCATTTTATAGTATTGTTTTTAGACAGAGTAAATTCATAAACATGGTATCAATTGATAAATGACTAGTCATAACTCTATTTCTAAGCAGTGAGTAATTAAGAGAAACATATGAAAAAAGTGAAATTATCCTCTTCCATTTTGATTTTCTTATGAAACTTCCAAATATCATTCCAATCAATGGGAAGATCTTTGTTAACTCTACCTTTGCAAGTTTGATTAGAATTTTTTTAATCCCACAAAACAACAACAAAAGTGAAATCTGTCCAATAATGTGTTTTTTTTCTCCAAATTATTTTTCCAACTTCTCTGCCAAAGCAAACACATGGTATGTGTTAGTCAGCTGGGTCTGCATTAATTCATCAGTTGTATGAACCACCCTGATTTTGTTGCCAAACCTATTACACTAAACCCCACTGTTTTTAAAACTTAACTCCACACATCCTTTTAAGCTTGCAGAACATTCTAAATGCAGCTTAAATACACACTATTTTTAAGTTACTTTTTTTGTTTTTTAGGAAACTTTGGGAATATTCCTCTTGGATAAATCCCACATTATAAGTTATTTTGGTACCTGTTAACAGAAAGGTAAAATAGAGCCCTTTTTTCTTTTTGGCACAAAGGATAGAGAAAAGGGAAAGCTTACTTTATTTTTGTTAAGATTTTTTAAAAATATTCTCAGAAGCAATAAGAGCTGTTAGAATAGTTTGACAAGAAATGTTATCAGATGGTTGGAATCCAGAATTTTAATGCACAAATATGCATTTTATTCTTTCTCCCACAGACTTGTGTCACTGGAAAAGTCACTTATTTTATCATAAAATAAAAAATACTCATTCACCCTATGATGATTTTAACCCTCACTTAAGGAATGTTATACTTATTGCTGTCCTAGACCTTCAACGGTAGGGTTGATACTGACAATTACCATCTCCTTGTTTCTGAAGAAAAGAGAACAATAGCCCTTTCCATGAATAAGCATAAATTGTTATGATAGCAATGAAAAAGCAGCTATTTAACAACCACGGTATGAATCTTTTCAATTTTCAAAGGTTTTATCCTCAATTTATATCACATTCTAGCATTTAATTTTAAATTAAGTAAATTTCAATTCAAGAAACCTGAGATTTAGCTACCTGATTTGGATATTGTATATTTCTTTTTTTTTTTTTTTTTTTTTTTTTAAATTTTTTTAACGTTTATTTATTTTTGAGACACAGAGAGACAGAGCATGAACAGGGGAGGGGCAGAGAGAGAGGGAGACACAGAATCTGAAACAGGCTCCAGGCTCTGAGCTGTCAGCACAGAGCCCGACGCGGGGCTCGAACTCATGGACCGCGAGATCGTGACCTGGCTGAAGTCGGACGCCTAACCGACTGCGCCACCCAGGTGCCCCTGGATATTGTATATTTCAATGTAACCTTGTATACCAACATCTCACCAGAAGTCAATGACTGAGAATTGCAGAAGATAACATTCACAAGCCTTCACCCCTATATCCCTTTTTACTTGGATCTATTCCCACCTGCTCTGTCTTCCCTCTGGTTAAAATGTGTGAACTCTTCGCAAAGGCCAGCCTCCCCACTTACATTCTGATCTCATCTCCTTTCTCCAATACAAGAACATTGTTTCCACAATTCTCACTTCTCTTTCCTACACAAGCTTTTTGCCTCCTCTGAAATGTTCAATCAACAGGTAAAATGTTATTCTCCCACCCAAGAAAAACAACCTCTAATTGTCTCATTTCTTGTTTCCTCTACTCTAGTAAATAGTCCAAACATCTCCTTCCCTTTAGAGGAAAATGCTTCAAAAGACTGTGCAAATTCTCTCTTAAAACCTCTCACAAGATTATCTCCCACCACACCACTGGAACTGTGCTTGTGGAGGTCACCAATGACCTTCACGTTGGTAAACCCAATGGCCGCTTTTCAGTTCTTATGTTACTTGATCCCTCAGCAGCTTGTGACACAACTGGTCATTCCCTCAGTCTGTAAACATTTTCGTCACCTAGCTAATGCAGTCCCAGTTATGCTCCTTCTTTACTGGCCATACTTTTCATTCTCCTTTGATGTTTCCTCTTCATCTTTCCAACAGCCTTTAAATGTTGAAATACCCAAAGGCTCAATCCATGCATATCTTTTATGCTCCCACTAACTCCCTTTCATCCAATCTCTGCTATAACTAATGTCTCCAATTATAGCCTGACCTTCTCCCCTAAACCCCAAGCTGGCTTACATATTATATCTCCACATGGATGTTTAATAGATATTTCAATTTACCATGTCCAAAACTAAGTTCCTCATCTTCATCTGCAGGTGCTCAGAGAAAAACCCTTTATACAGTTTTCTCTCCCAACTCACATTTAATCCACAGCACATATCATTAGCTTTATCTTCCAAATATATCTAGAAACTAACCACTTTCTAGTATTCCCTCCATTAATCACTATTTTAAGGCCCCCTGAATTATTGTCAATAGCCTCCTTAGTACTCTGCTTCCACCTTTTCTCCCCTTCAGTTTCTGCTCAACACTAAAAACATGTAAGTGGATCAAATCCTTCAGTAGCCCTTATCCTAACCAGAGAAAAGTCTAAGTAATTGCAACGGCTACAAGGTCCTATGCAGGCTGGCTCCATGTGCCTTTGTGATCTTATCTTCTACAATCCCACTTATTTACTCTGCTCTAGTCACAATGGCCTCTTTGATTGCCTTGAATTTGTTAGGCATTCTCCCACTTCAGGACCTTCACAATTGCTATTTTCTTTCCTGGAATCTTCATCTTCTAAGTACAACCATGGCAAATTTCTTTCAGCTCCTTCAGGTTTTGACTCATATATTACTTTCTCGGCATGTTCTTCCCTGAGCATCCTACTTAAAACTGCAATCATCCTTCTGTATACCTTCTTACCTCTTCCCTTGGTTTATTCCTCTTTGGCATCATGATAACTTAAAACACTGTATAATTTACTTACATAGCTTCATTTCTGTCTCCCAATCCCCACCTGGCAAATTCCAAGAGGTCAGGGCTTTTATGTGTTTCGTTCATGCCCATAAACCCAGTACCCAGGGAGCTGTTTCAAAGATAACAGTTGCTCAATAAATATTTGTAACATAATTATATAAGGAAGGAGTAGAGTCTATGGTAGTTAAAAAGCACAGGTGTCAGAGTCAGGGAGATCTACATATGAATCCTTGTTCTGCCTCTTACTAAATAAGCAATTTACCTTGGAGAAGTAATTTCTCTGAACCCCAGTTTCCTCATTATAAAAAGGATATAATGGTACTTAGCATTGAAAATCATTTTTATAAAAAAGGATGAGATCTTGCTATTTGTGAAAACATGGATGAACTTAGAGAGGATTACCTACACTAAGTGAAATAAGTCAGACAGAAGATAAATACCATGATTGTACTTTTATTGGAATCTTAAAAAACAGATGCATAAACAAACAAAAAGCAGAATCAGACCTATAAATACAGAAAACAAACTGATGGTTGCTAAGAGGACTGGGAGTGTGGGGATGGGCAAAATGGATGAAAACAAGTGGGAGACACAGACTTTCAGTTATGGAATAAATAAACCACAGGAATAATAGGTACAGCATAGGGAATATAGCCAATAGTATTGTAACAGCATTTTATGGTGACAGATGGTAGTTACACTTGTGGTGAGCATAGCATAATGAATAGAGTTGTTAGATCACTATGTTAGGCACCTGTAACCATGTAACATTGTATGTCAACTATACTCAAGAAAATTATTTTTATAAACCTGAAAGGAAATAATAAAATTTAAGCAAAATAAAACAAAACTTTTGTGATGATTCATATTCACCATCAATAAAGAATAATATTGTCCAAATGTATACAATAAATTGTAATTGCTTTACTTGACCACTTAGTTAATTGTTTTTCACTAAATAGTTCACTAAATATAAATTTCAAAAATAATTTTTCACTAAATAGTGTCATTTGAGACTTGGTCATTAATAAAATTATAATATATTTTCCCCACCAGTTTTTAATTATAAAATGTAATTTTATAAATAAAAGTTTTTAAATATATTTTCCATGAAGAGTTCCATATTCAATTTTATTTTATTCTTTTAATTTTTTTTAACGTTTATTTATTTTTGAGACAGAGAGAGACAGAGCATGAACGGGGGAGGGGCAGAGAGAGAGGGAGACACAGAATCGGAAGCAGGCTCCAGGCTCTGAGCCATCTGCCCAGAGCCCGATGCAGGGCTCGAACTCACGGACCGCGAGATCGTGACCTGAGATTAAGTCGGACGCTTAACCGACTGAGCCACCCAGGCGCCTCCATATTCAATTTTAAAATATAATATTATAACATTGAACAAAGGCATTTTAAAATAATAAATTTAGATGCTAATTATTTTGGTGAGCTCATCTTACATTGAGCTTTATTTTAAAGTTGTTCTTTATTTTGTATTATGGCCCTAGGCTATTGCTCTTACAGAAGAAATTCCTTCCACCATTCTTGTCCACAGGATATCTCCACCCACCTACCACCATCTCCAAGGTAAATAGATTGTACTTGACAAAACCTAATATTGGCTCTTTTCTTAGATCCATAGATTTCTATTTTCCATAGATTTCTGTCTCCTTACCTCCCAATATCCACAAAAAATATCACCAACTCAAGCTATAGGAAAATAAAAAAATAAAAAATAACTCTTTTCCACAAAAATTTTGAGGCCCTTTCTTCTAATCTACTCCTCTTATTAAAGTATAGGATAAGTGGAACACTGACATACCAAGCAATTCAAGTTCACAAAATTATTTTATGAAAAAGTTGGATCTTGAATCCATTTTGGCAAATGGCCCATGCCCTGCTTTGTTTGGAGTTTTGTTTTTTTCTTTCTTTCTTTTTTTTTTTACTTTACTAGTTACCCTCAATTATCTCCTCAGTTTTACTCTAGAGCGACACACCTTATCTGTGGTGTTTCCTCTTCTTAACACATATATGTATGATTCTAATAAACATTTTACTGTTGTTGCATATTGTGATTAGATAACTTCCATGAAATTATTGGTGTAGTAAAAGCCTAGAAGAAACGCAAATGCATTTCAGTTATTAACTGTTTTTACTTACTTCTTAAATTGTAACGTAAAATAAGTTGGATGTATAACAATGTGCTTGAATTTTTATTAATAATTATTATTTTTATGGAATATATTATTTGCCAGCTGATGTTCTAAGAACAAGAATTCATGCTCTGCATCAGCTCTCAACAACAGAACAGAATATGAATGGAGATCTAACTCCTAAGCTCTTTCCATTGCTGCATGAACACTTGACTTGTTTCCATATTAAGAAGAGCAGTGTCTACTTTCTATATGAAAAGATTCTTAAATGCAATCAAATTTATTCATTTCCTCCTTCCATTTGTGTCTCAGAATATTGAACTCCCACAGCTCATCTCCAAACAAGCTTTTTCTAAGATGTTTTGGTTCAGATTATTGGATGGTTTCATTATTTTGACAGAGATTTTTTTTTAAAAAATACTAACGTAACCTTTCATCCTAAAGTATATAACATTTATGGTTAATTTTGATGACTAGAAAGACAATTCATTCATAAGTAATGCTACCAGTCATATAAACTGTTAAGTAGAGGTCAAAGGAGCTTTGTATTTAGCACCTTTGCAGAATAGAAAGTGGCATTTCATCTCTTGTTGCACCAATATTGGTGCAGTAACTTTACTAATATTGGCTAATGTAGGTCTCCATTTCAAATAAAGTTTGTAACTCAAATATGATCAGGTGGACATTACAGCAATATTATCTCTTTCTGATTCTCAGAAATTTTATAATATACAACCAAATAATATATTATTACTTTTTTATATGGATAGGGTAATCCTCTGATAGCAGCATCAAAAGTTTTTTAAAGTCCTCATATTTTAAAGTCCTCATATTCCATGTTAGTGGAAACTTCAATATCCCTACTGAGATAGTAACTCAGAAATGTATATTTCAGTCACTGAGGGAGAGCTTTCAATGGGCATGCAGTTTTAACTCAAAATGGAATGTAATATTTAATGCATAAGTATATATCTACTTAGGCAACATTGTAATAGATGAAAATAATCAGAGGAGAATCTTAATAATGGAAAAATAATGTCTTAAATTTCTGAAATCTATCCCTCCTTGCCTATATCAGAAATGTTTTACATGCTTTTGGCTCATAATTCAAGAGTGCATTAACAGAGTTCTGAATTCAGAGTTCAGAATTTGCCAGGAGTCATGGATTGATTTTATCTTCGTTTGTATCTTACCAACTGTGTGAAATTACTTTTTTCTTTATATTTTAAGAAACTTACAGTTTCTTTGGTGATAATTCAATAGTATTCCTACTGCTAAAACATCTTGATTCAATATTAATATTTTATATGCAAAGCTTAAGATTTTATCATTTAATTAAAATTTTATTGTGTATATACTACTACTAGGTCTTTTAAAAATAATGGATATGCTTGCATTAGATATTATAGAAATAAAACTTTTCAATAGTAAGTCAGATACTAGAATCAATGCTACCTACACAACGGATGAAACTAAATGCACACAGTATGTTTACACCAGACAGTAACCAAGAAGACAGTAAATTCACTGAATCTTATAAATCAGGCCATTTCCTAAAGTTTTTGGTACACACATGAGTAATTTACATATATTTTGGTTTTATGTTTTGAGGACTGACTTATGAGACCATACAAAATGGAAAAAGAAATCTCAGAATATTTTTAGGTTACATAATATCACTTATTTAATATGGAAGAAAGTCTAAATAAGATATATTTATACCTATACCACATGTGTGTGTATACACACACACACACACACACACACACTTTTATATATAATATAGATATTCTATACATATTATATATATATATATTATATATACATATATTCTATTCTTTAGATATCTTTGGTCTCCCACATGAAATCCCCCACATTCCAAAAGTACTACCTACTTTTATGGAAAGCTAGTTATTCAGAAAATATACTTAGGTTTATGTTATATTCTAGAGATGTTAGATTCCAGGGATCCTATAAAGATGGTGTATCATTTAGGCAAAAGACAGACATGTAAATGAATAAATTACATTGTCTTTAAAAGACTATAAGAATAAACATTTCTATGAAAGCAAATAAGTACTGTCTAATTACGTAGAGAATTAAATAAATGTTAGAAGATACAAAATTGGTGCTGACTCTTAGGGTACGAGTAAAAGTTTGTCAAATAATTAATACAGAACCCAATTAATATAGGACATTTGAGTTTTACCTTGTAATATATGATGGAATCTTGTATTCACAAAGGAGAGAGAGATAATTAGATTGAGGTTGTAGAATGAAAAAATATCTAGAAATAGAGTGGAGGATAGATTTAAGGGAGTAGAGGTTGAAAGGCCAATAATTAGATGACAATTGTAAAGAACTTAGAATGAAGATTATTGAAAATTTATATGGCCTAACTTAAAGCAAGTCCAGTTAGGATATAGAAATGGAGACATATGCAGTATGTACTTGAAGATATATTTTGGTAGCAAAGGATGTAAGAGAAATTCATATAATCAAATGCTGGAGATTATCCTGACCTATGGGTGTAAGCTGGAAGACTCAGAAAGTACTGAAGAGTAATGTACAAATGAAGTGAACAAGAAAGAGTAATTTCATAGACACTGAAAAAGAACATCAAAGTAGTTCTACAATGGTTAACAGTGTCAAATACCATAGAAGGACTACATAGGATAATGTCTGGAAATGTTGCAAATCAGGAGGTCAGGGTGGACCTGAATGAAAGCACTTGTATAACAGTGGGAATAGAGGTCAGGTTGTATCAGACTGAAAAATGAAGAATAGTTGGAGAAGTAGAATCAGGGAACTGAATGAGTCTATGATTTCATAACATTTGGCAGTGAAAGAAAAGATGGTAAAAGTATAACAGAGCAGATTGAAGGAAAGTTCTCCTGGGTTATGAGTGCTTCGGAAATCTAAGAAGGAGGACCAGTGGAGGAAAAGTGACCAAAGTCTTAGGACAAAAGGAACAATTTCTGAACTGTGACCCTGATGAGTCAGGAAGTGATAGTAATAGTAATTTTCATACTATGTACCAGGCACTGCCCTTCATGTTGTTAATGTTTTAATTATTGCAATCGACTTCAGAACTTTATGAGCTATGTATCTTCATTGTATCCATCTTAGAGATGGAAAAACTTAAATACTGAACTGGCCCAAGTGAGGGAGGGAAAACAAGAGCCCAGGAAGCTGGGAATCAAAGACTGTTCTCTTAACCACTGTGCCCTACTGTTTCTGAGGCCTTTGGAAAGAACCTGAAACACAGATTCTTATAAAATAGAAAAGAAGGAACTGATGGGTGACATCAAAGGTATGTATAGAAGTGAAGTGGAGAAAAAAAAAGTGGAGGGGAGAGAAGCTGATTAAATACTTACTTGATAGCTTGTATTTTCCCTATACAGTATAAGGCAAACATCATCTGTTAATGATTAGGCATTTGGGAAAAGGGTAAAAAGTCTGAGAAACGTAGTAAACTCTTAGGGATACCAGACCAGAAAGCTTAAGAACAATTCTGACCATTAGCCATCAACCTCTGTTCACTAAATCATCTTCTCTACATTATCTTAAATGCTTGCAGGAAACTTTACAAGAATTATTATTCCCATTTACATTCATGGCAACTGAAGATCAAAGAGGTTAAGAATTTGCTCAAGATCGCCCAATTAATAAGTATAGACGTTGGGATACGAATTGAGGTCTACCACCAATGTTCATGTCCATGCTCTTTGACTCTGCCACACTGCCTCAGTAAAGAATAGAAAGAGACCACTAAGGGCAAGTAGAGGCAATGCTGTGAGGTATTGAGGGCACAGTCTACAATGAAAAGCATTAACTGCCGCATAGCATCAATCTGCATAGGTAAGCAATGCTCCACACCAACACAAGGCAATGTTTGAACCCACATTAGAAACAGATAGTGGCTGCTTTCGATTGTGGTAGGGAATTAACTGGTTAGGTGAGGATGGTGGAAGCATAAGGGGTAGAGGGAAAAGGTAGAGCCAGGAAGGAGCTGTTAAACTCAGAGAAAGGTGGTAGATTGTGGCCATAAGAACCAACGGCAGGTTGAGAAGAAAAAATAACATGAAGGATCCAAAATGTTGAAGAGAGTGAGATCTCTGAATTTAATATTTTTACAGATGGAGTTCAATAAGGTTGGACTGGCAGCGGAGCTTCTCAAACTCTTAGGCAACTGTTTAACGATTTTCAAGCTTTCAGGCATACCTAGCGACAGTGTTCTTTATTTACCTTAATTAGTTCTAGTGACATCCCAAACACTGCAGAAAAGATTACTTCAGTTTCCATAAGCTAAAAGCTTTATAGAATCAACCTTTGTCCCCCTTGAGTACTGATGTTAAAACTATGAAATCTATTAGAATTCCAACTTTTTTAATGTTTTAGAACTTTATTAAAGTGGGCAGTTCTTCATCTACTTTTGAAATTCTATCAGATACACTGAGTTTTATGCCCCTATTTTATATTCCATTCTGTGGCTACAATCACTGTGTTTGGCTGGATCAGCTATCACTGCAGTACTTGGCAGTGTGGACCACAAACAGTAATTTCCTACTTCCGGAACCTGATGACAGAGTTTGTACCTTCTGGTAAAAACCAGTAATTCAAGACTACAACTATAATGTTACAAATAATCATTTTTACCCCACATCCCAAAATGTTGCATCCAAACAACCTCTTTTGATATCACTGTTTAATATCTATCTCAATTTACCAACAAATTAATGTACAGATTTCATTCTAAAACTGAAACCAGCAAGACCTGAGCCGCTGCTCAACTACAAATTCTGCCCTGGCCACTTAAAGTCTCTCAAGCAATAGAAAATCTTGGCATTACTACTTGATTGACCTCCTGATCAGTTTACAGAATGAGCTGTCTTAATTTGACTCAAAGAAACGTAAGTACTGGGGCATAGCAGTTTATTGTGGGTTTAAACTAGGATGGTTCACCAGCAGGATTTTCTACTGAATATGTATTTATAAGTGATAGTCTAAAGTGATGTAGCTATTCCAGCAAATGTGTTGTATAAGCATATGTCATTGATGATTATCAGAAATGTATTCCCATACAATAAGAAAGTGGTTCTAGATACCCTAGCTCCACTGTAAGAGGCAAACTTTCATACTCAGAAATATTTTAATAAGAGATATAGTTCATCCTCATCTTTTTTTCTACAAGCATAATAAGCAGTAAAACCTGGTGAAGGCTGAAATACGTAGCTTAGGTTTTACGTTCCATATCCCTGAGTGTACCAGATTATCTTCTAACACTGATTTTGTAATGTTCTGCCTTGCCTGGTTTTTAAATATTACAAAGAAATATGTTTCCACTACTCTTCTTGGAAGATAAATTCTCCTCCAATCTTTAATGCCATATTCAATGTTTAAAACACCCATGTAAATTCTTTCTCACAGTGGAAGTTTTACTTGTTGAACTTTTTTTATTATGATATAATAGAACTTTATATCCTAAAATAAGAATATATACCCTCCAAAACAGGCAAATTACCTTATCTGATAATATTTTATGTATGTGAGTAATGAGATGACTAGCTATCCAAAAAGGGATAGTAATTCATTACCACACCCAGTAGAAATCATTCCCTCCTTAAAGATAGAAATGATGAAGCAAAATGATTTTTAAAAGTAAAATCACAAGTTTAAAAGATGGCAACTGGCTTTGGGTTGTATTACATGAGGGTAAATGTGATCTATATGGAAATATTTTTACAAAAATAGATTCTCAAGAATATCAAGCTATCATTTATTTTCTGATGCTGTTCATTTTTGGGTTTTTCCCCCCTTTGTTCTTGTTCTCCACTCATTTTACTCACTATTTGGCACCAGACTCAATGAACATATTTCTTCTGTGACCTAGAATTGACTTAGTACATTGTACAAATGCAAATATTGAAGTTAATATATTTTATATTAGGACAGAATCCAGAAATATGTAAAGAAGGGTGTGTGTGCATGTATGTGTGTGTGCGAGTGTGTGTACTCCTTATTTTATCTAAAACTTAGGGAAATTATAGTTGTCACATTTCCAAGACAGAATGTTTACAATAAATTTGGTAAGGTATAATATCTTCTAAATTGATCTTTTAAGACTAAATCTAATTTATATTTGATAGTGTCCATTAGTGAATAATCATCAGCACCATCACACCATAATACTGCTTTTATGCTTTATATAAAGTAAATGGAACTATCTTTATTGTGAAACTATTTTGACAATATTAACTGTTAGGAAAATAGAGGATAATTTTTCGCTGAAGTGATTTATTTGCTATAAAAACCTGCTATGCAATAACTTGACAAAGCAGGGTGTCGGGGGAAAGGAGGGTTTTTCAAATGGGATATTTTGGCCCTGAGATCAAAGAGAAGTGAGTAGAAGCAAGAGGCACAACAGAAGCTATGGTTGTGCATAGCACAGCTAAGCTGCTATGAGCAATTAATGGACATACCATTGATTACTCCTTCAGTCAACAGGTACATTTTTCACTCACATCACAGGACAGATGGGTTTTGCCAACTGGCCTTCCTTGATGATTTGGGATCTCGCTTCTCCATCTTGTGTTGCTGACATCTTCCAGGGCCTCCTTGTGTCCTCTACATTTAGTCAGCCAATGAGCAAAGATCATAAGTGAAGATACCCCATCAGATGCTTTATGACTAGACTTAGTAATGGTATATATCACTTCCACCCACATTCATTTGGCCAGAACCAGGCAGATGGCCTGACCTAACTGCAAGAGGGATCAGGAAATCTAGCCTTTAGGGTGCCCATAAAGAGGACATGAAGTTAGTGAGCACTATGGTTTGTACCACGTCTCCCAAAAACGATATGTTAGTGCTCTAATTCCTGGTACCTTAGAACATGACCTTATTTGGAAACAAGGTCTTTACAGAGATATCAATTTCAAACAAGATCATGATGATGGGCCTTAACCCAATTTGATGTGTCTACACAGAAAGGGCAAAATTGAACAGAGAGGCAGACACAGACAAAGGAGAACATTACATGAAGAAACACAGGGAGAAGACAACCATCTACCAGCCAAGAAACACCTGAGGCAACTAGAAGCCAGGACAGGCCTGGCACAGATCCTTCTCTGGCACCTTCGGAGAAAGCACAGCCCTGCTGACACTTTGATTTCAAGCCTCCTACCTCCAGAACCATGAGACAATAAATTTCTGTTTGTTCTATACCACCCAGTTTGTGGCACTTTGTTATTGCAGCACTTGGAAATTAACACAGTGAGCATCTTGCTGTTCTCTGCCACCCTTTCATCTCTGATACACAGAGGCTAAATAAATCAGAAAAACTTTTCTAAAAAAATAGAACCAACTGAAAATTCTGGCTAAAATATTTGTACTTATTAAAAGCATCAAAGAACTAATAAGAAAATACTAAGCCGAAGTATAAGGGAAGTCATGAAACCATGGTACTAAAGAAACAGAGCCACCTTTGCTTTGAGGACATTTAAGAGCTAAATAAACTTGAGCATAAATTTGGCAGGTCTTGAGGGTGAGGAGAACAGAAGAGAAGACCTAGAATCTCCTCAAGTTGGAGAGCTTAAAATGTGCTAACAGAAGTATAATGTAGCCCACACACATACTTTTAAATTTTTGAACAGCCACATTTCTGAAAGTAAAAACAGGTGAAAGTAAATTTAATAACATATTTATTTAACTCAAAATTTTCAAAATATCAATGTGTAATGAATAGAAAAATGTATTGATGAGATAAATTACATTTTTTTGTATTATGAAATCAAGACCTAGTCTGCATTTCATAATGTCAGTATGTATCAGGTGTGACCAGATACATTTCAAGTGAATAGTCCCATGTGGCCAATGAATGCAGTACTTGACAGCACAGGCATAAACTTTCAAACTAAAAGGCACAAATAATTGGGCTGAATAAAAAAAAAAAGACCCAACTATCCACAACAAATAAAGACCCAGCTAGATTAAAGGTAAAAGGATAGGACTTCCACTTATACCAAATGGAATAACACCCCCCAAATGGATAAAATCTATGAAAGAATACTTGTAAAGACATTGAACTCAAGCAGTGAAGGACAGTAATTCATGAGAAAACAAACAGAAAGAAAACAAATCAGGTAAACTTTCTGAATTCCCAGCTGACTGTCCAAAGAAATTTCCACCTGTGGTACAAGAAAGGGATCCACATAGAGTCTACCTGTACCTGAGAGTCAAGGGAAGCTTAGACAACTAGAATTCACAGAGAAGTGTACCAGAGAGGAGAGAGCTGCACTGAAAAAGACCTCCAACAACCTGTAGGAAAGCCACCTTGACAGAAGGTAAGGCCAGCACATACAATCTAAGAAACCAACCTGAGGCCAAGAAACAACCATTAAGAAGATTAGAGGGGAAATTCCTGAAGCTCACACAGGGCCAAGAATAGTTCCAGTTCATATCAGCTAGAGTGGAAAAATAGGAAGAAAGAAAAAAAGAAACTCTCATAATTTATAGGATATTGGGTAGAATACTCAGAAAGGTTCTGCATCTGTAGTGGGTTTAACCCTAGAGTAAACCCTATTCTGCTCCTGCCTAAAAACAGCTTTAAAACAAAATAAAAAAAGAGTCAAAATATTTCTAAGTAGAACAACTACATCCCAGAAAAAAGTTCAGGAATATTTTTGTGGGGGTGCCTGGGTGGTTCAGTAGGTTAAATGTCTGACTCTTTAAAAAATTTTTTAGCGTTTATTTATTTTTGAGAGAGAGATTGAGAGACAGAGCATGAGTGGGTGAGGGGCAGAGTGAGAGGGAGACACAGAACCTGAAGCAGGCTCCAGGCTCTGTGCTGTCAGCACATAACCCAATGCGGGGCTCGATCTCACCGACTGTGAGATCATGACCTGAGTTGGATGCTTAACTGACTGAGCCACCCAGGTGCCTGAATGTCCAACTCTTTTTTTTTTTTTTTTTTAATTTATTTTTGGGACAGAGAGAGACAGAGCATGAACGGGGGAGGGGCAGAGAGAGAGGGAGACACAGAATCGGAAACAGGCTCCAGGCTCTGAGCCATCAGCCCAGAGCCCGACGCGGGGCTCGAACTCACGGACCGTGAGATCATGACCTGGCTGAAGTCGGACGCTTAACCGACTGCGCCACCCAGGCGCCCCAAATGTCCAACTCTTGATATCAGCTTAGGTCATGATCTCCCAGTCATGGGTTCAAGCCCCACATGGGGCTCTGCACTGACACTGCAGAGACTGCTTGGGATTCTCTGTGTCCCTCTCACTCTGCCCCTCCCCAACTTGTACATGCTCTCTATCCCTCTCTCAAAAATAAATATTTTTTTAAAAAAAGAATATTTTAGGGAATATAAAAGCATCCAAGAGCACAACAAGATAAAATTCATAATGTCTGGCATCCAATAACAAATTAGCAGGCATGCAAAGAAGTGATGTTTCATAACTCACAGTGAGGAGAAAAATCAATGACTCAAAACCAACCCAGAAACCATCAGATGCGAAAATTAGCAGATAGGACAATAGAAATTATTATACTCATATTCCACATTTTTAGAATACTAAAGAAAGATTAAGCATGATATGTAGACATAGAAGCTATTTTCAAAAACCACAAGATGAACTTCTGAAAGGTGAAAATTATAATATCTAAAATGAAAAACAGATTGGGTAGGATAAACAACAGATAAGAAATTGCAGAAGAAATAGTAAACTTGAAGACACAGCAATAGAAAATATTCACAATGATATACAGATAGAAAAGAGGGCTGAAAAAAATAAAAAGAGCAACAATGATCTATGAAATAATTTTTAGTGCCTTATTCTATTTGTAACTGAAGACTTTTAAAAATTTATTTATTGTTTTGCAAGAGAGCACAAGTGAGGGAAGGGCAGCGAGAGAGGAAGAGAGAGAATCCATACTGTCTGCATGAAGGCTGATTCAGGGCTCAAAGTCAAGAACCATGAGATCATGACCTGAGCCAAAATCAAGAATTGGACGCTTAATCGACTGAGCCACCCAGGCTCCCCTGTAACTGAAGTCTTTGAAGGAGAATAAGTGGGAGTGTACAGAAAAAAAAGAGTTAAAGAAATAAAGGTGGAAACTTAAAATGTGATGAAAACTGTTAACATACACGTCCAAGAAGCACAGTAAACCAACACAAGAAAAGGCAAAAAAAAAAAAAAAATTACACTAAATCAGAGCATCAAATTGCTTTAAATGATTAAGAGGAAAATGTTAAAACAGCCAGAGAAAAACACAATTAACATAAAAACAACAAAGGTCAGAAATGATAGCAGACTCTGTTTGGAAGCAATACAAGCTAGAAGCTGGTGGAACATCACTAAAATACTAAAAGGAAAAAAAATTATGTCTATAATTCTTTACTCAGAAAAAAAAATAAAAGGGTAAGAGCATTAACAGTGAAAATGTTTTTTTATATATTCTTTTGTGTGAAGCTACTTGCAATAGAACATTTCTTGTCAATTATTTAAAGCTTATTTATTTTGTGAGACAGAGAGCATGAGCAGGGAGAGGCAGAGAGAAAAAGAGAGAATCCCAAGAAGGCCCCATTCATTAGCACAGAGCCTGACACAGGGCTCAAACTCACAAATGGTGACATCATGACCTGGGCTGAAATCAAGAGTCAGATGCTTAACCAACTAAGCCAACCAGGTGCCCCCCTTGTCAATTCTTTTAAAAATGTTTCAATGCAAGAGATGGTTATTTTTTTCTTGAAAATTTATGAACTAAATGTTTCTTATTTTAAGGACTAGGAAATAGAAGAATATTTGCAATTGTCAACAAAAAAATATAAGGTATAATAAATATTAATAAAAATAATCACTAAAACTACTTGAATAAGGATAATAGTATTTTACTGCCTTGTAACTTGGCAAAGAGACTGCATGATAGCTGTCTATGGGTCTTTCATTTTACTTCTTAAAAAAGTAACTATTAGAAAATGTAATAGATATATTTTCTGAAACAAGAAAAATCTGTTTTAAAAATGAATAGGTGAGGCACTTGTCTTTATACCCATTTGTAAGCATTAAAATGTTCCTATTCAGCATATTTTACAGGGAAATTACCTATGTGGTGTACCTTTTTGGCAGTAGAATAGTAGCTATAAATATCCACGAAGGTCACCTGTTCAATTTCTTCTTTTTCAAAATACTTAATGGGCTCCTTTGGTTTGAGACATTTTAAAGATAGCAAAAGTATATGCTGCTTACTGAACCCATATTTATAATGAACAGTTCATTTATAGTCATTATATATACCACAAACTAGAAATAATATATAGAATCAATGAAACTATTCTGATATTAACTAATAGTATTTCTCCTAAAAACTTTAGCCCCAGAAATAGAGTGAAATATCTTGTCCTCATCCATATCACATTCTTTCATTGTTCCAGAACTGAGCAACATTCTATTCCAATATGTAATGATCTTAATACTTCCTGATAACAAAATTAATATTCTAAATAAAGGCTTTTCTCTAGCTTCTCTGTTAAAAACCTCAAGGTTTGGTAGTTAAAATTACACAAGCCCCACAAACCAAATTTCCAATGCTCTATATCTTTTCCTCATTTTTATTCTATAAATATATGAATGTTGAAAATTCAGAGAAGACACTTATTATTGAAAATGAAAATATTTCACTCATTTCTATAATCAAAGTGAGGGAAAATGTTCTCTGGTTTTGATGGGAACAGTCTTATGGACCTTTATAACTTTATATGAGGTGTTGTGGGGGTGGTAACATAATATATTTCAGACTGTTTTCTTAAAGACAGTTTCTTTACCAGGAAGAACTCACTCAAATTTTCACTTTTCCACTACTAAAATATTGTCTCTCAACTTACTAGCTATGTCTTTTGAAATTATAAACACACAGTTACATCAAGATAATGGCTTTTAAATTTTCTGACCAGTGATGATCTGTAAATTGCTATTAAGCAAGACAGTCCCACCATCACAACATGGTCATAAATCATTAATATTGGAATAAGGTCTTAAGGAAGGGTGCAGGTAGTAGAATGAGAAAGGAGATCAGGACTTAAGAATGACTCCTACCTGAGCAAAGAAACCTTGATAGTCTCATCTAAGGGTAAGTTTTATCATCTCTATAAATATTTGAAGGAAAACAAAGGTATCAAATAAGCATGTGAATTGTCATAAAAGTTTTTTAATGTTTTATTTTAATTTTCAGAGAAGAGAAACACAGAGCACAAGTGGGGGGTGGGGGCAGAGAGAGAGGGAGACACAGAATTCGAAGCAGGTTCCAGGCTCTGAGCTGTATGCACAGAGCCGCATGTGGGGCTGAAACTCATGAACTGCAAGATCATGACCTGAGCCAAAGTCATAGGCCCAACCAAGTCAGCCACCCAGGCTCCCCCGTCATTAAATGTTTTTAAAATATATTATGTTGCAGTGTACAATATTATACAATATGAAATAATGAATGTACCTTAATTTCTAAACATTTCATCTTTTGTAATGTTTATTTTATTTTATTTATTTATTTATTTATTTATTTATTTATTTATTTATTTCAACGTTTATTTATTTTTTTTGGAACAGAGAGAGACAGAGCATGAACGGGGGAGGGGCAGAGAGAGAGGGAGACACAGAATCGGAAACAGGCTCCGGGCTCTGAGCCATCAGCCCAGAGCCTGACGCGGGGCTCGAACTCCCGGACCGCGAGATCGTGACCTGGCTGAAGTCAGACGCTCAACCGACTGCGCCACCCAGGCGCCCCTATTTTTTTTTTTTTTTTTTTGAGAGAGAGAGAGAGACAGTGTGAGCAGGAAAGGGGCAGAGAGAGGAAGACACAGAATCTGAAGCAGGCTCTAGGCTTTGAGCTGTCAGCACAGAGCCTGATGCGAACTCAGGAACCGCGAAATCGTGACCTGAGCCAAAGTCGGACACTTAACTGACTGAGCCACCCAGGCGCCCCTTTCATCTTGTTTTTTTTTGTTTTTTTTTAAGTTTATTTATGTATTTTGAAAGACAAAGAGAGAGCACGTTTGGGGGAGGGGCAGAGAGGCTGGGAGACAGAGAATCCTCAGCAGGCTCCTCATTCTCAGTGCAGAGCCTGAGCAGGGCCCCAACTCAGGAACCATGAGATCATGACCTGAGCCATGAGATCATGACCAAGAGTTGGACACTTAACCAACTGAGCCACCCAGGCACCCTCAAACATCTCATCTTAATTGTAAAGTTTAAATTTTGCAGTACTGTCATTCTTTACCTAAACTTGTCCTGTGTTGTTTATTATACATAAATACAAAGAAAATAGGTGTGATATGCTGAAATATGTACATACAAGAAAAAGAAACACAAATGAAAAAATAATGCAAAGCTTCAATGAATTTTTCCTATTATAGCTAAATGGCTTGTGTTATGACAAGGAATACAACACACTGGTAAGTTACATGTTTCTACTTCCACCCTGTTAGTCAACAAACTAAATACAAATGTGTCAAGCCATTTTCAGTAAGTATAAGAATCAGACCATTATTTGTTAGGAGTATCCAGTGGGGAGCATTTTGATAAGAAGTAAGGAAACATTTTTTACATGGAAACTCTAAATCTCCTTATGGTAATTGAAACCGCCTACATTCATCTGAGGTCTTCTATGGCATCACAGAGCTTTTGCTTAACTACTTGATTGCTTACGTTTTTATCCAGCTCAAAACACAGGCTTCTAAGTTCTGAGTGTACACTCTGAATCACAGGCAAAATCTTGCCTTCAGAACACAAAAACAACTAACTATAGACAGTCATTCATTCTCAATTTATTTTACCCATTAAATAAATTTACTTTTTAAATATTAACTTCTAGCTAGTTTCTCCAAAATATTTAGGAAATACAAAGATGCATGCAATAGGGTTCCTGCCTTCAGAGACCTAACCAAACAGTTGAGGAGACTAATAGATATGAAATGGAAAATAATAAATAATAACACAACAAAGTAGGAATTTAAGTTCATTTAAGTGAATTTTTATTTGAGGCTAAAAATCAAGTATCATATAAAATTTCCCCATTGATTTTAGAGAGGTATTACTCTCTAGATTCAAAAAGCTGTTAATGTTTTGCTCTTCTTATGATGAACTGATGGTCTCCCAGTGACAAGTTGTGTTTTATCAACTAGTCTTTATCTCTTATGAGATGAATCTGTCTGACTTTTCAATCTATACAATGATGAGGCATGTCATTCAATCATTGTTTTTTGCCCTAAATTCTGTAGTTATATTCTGCATTATATTACTTGATCAGTATAAAAATATCACTGAATGACTTCAGGCAAGCTGAATTTTTTATCACCCTCTCCCAGATCAGATTAAAGAGGGGAAGAAACATTCAAATAAACCTTTTATCACTGTAGGGGTTCTATTTAATGCAATAAATTTACATTCTACATATCGCTATCAAAACTCTGTTTTCTTAGGTTTCTTTCTACTCAATTAATAGATCTTCAAGCCATTTTAGAAAGGATGCAGGATTTAAAAAAACATAAATACAAATAAGCTTACATCAAATGGAGAATCTGTAGAATAATAAATTTTGATCTTTCTTTCTTTACCATTTAGAGAAATAAAAGAACTAATTTCTCCAGTTTTCAAAACAAGAGAAAAACCACATAATAAGATGGGGCTGTAATATCTGGGCACATGTTGAAGAATATGAGCCCAGACAACAAAGCCTGGTGACATGTGACTAATGATTGTGAAAATGCTGTTACACACACACTCACATGCATGCACACATGCACACACACACATGCTCACATGCTAATTTTCTGTGCTTAATTGAAACTGATTCATTACAAACAATGCCAACAGTTCTGCATAATTACTTTAAAAGTGAAAAGAAGCCCAAATCCAATGAATGAGAAAAAGAGAGAGAGAGAATTAGCTGTCTGATTCCAAAAGAATCCATCTTCTGATCCCATTGCAAATAGCATACTATTGTGGGCTAAAACACATGAAGGATTTTGAAAATATGTATTATTAAGGGAAGCCAACATGTTTTCTTATTAAATTATTTGAGGGTAAACATTCTAAGATATCCCATTTCTCTCATATTACAAGTGTCTTTATAAAAACAAAAGAGAAGGTACATGTAAGCCACATTTGGGGCTTGAGGGCACCCCAAGTTCTTAAAAAAACACTTTTAAACTTCAAAGTACAATCAGCTAAGCTAGAAAGCAAGGCATGTCTCTAAAAAAGCCACTATTGTCAAATTCTTGGGATCTTGAAAACCAAGTGAAAGGAGATAAAAAAAAAAAAAAGAAAAGAATTCAAAAAATGATTAAAGTTAAGATCTAGCTCTTGAAATGATCTTTACCAAATGACAAAAATCCTTTTTAAAAAAAAAAATTAAACCTGGGGGTGCCTGCGTGACTCAGTTGAGCGTCCGACTCTTGATTTCAGTTCAGGTCATGATCTTGCAGTTTGTGACATAGAGCTCCACATCAGGCTTGAGATTCTCTCTCTTCCTCTCCCTCTGCCCCTCCCCTGCTTGCACAAATGCTCTTTCACTTTCTAAAATAATACATACATACATACATACATACATACATACATACATATATATCAAAAATCAAACCTAAATTTGAGCAGCCTAATCATTAGTTCATGCTGAAAAAAATCTTGCCCAGCAACAGTGTAATAGGAGTCTAAGAGTATGATGATTTAAAGATACTCAAAATTGGTTAAAAAGATGGTGAGAGAAAAAGAGAGCAAAAGATGATGATGGGGAGGATTTTATAATAACTTGGTTATATAAACCAGTGAACATGAATTCCTTTAATAAAAAATTGAAATAAAGCAGAAAGAGATTAGCAGGCCCAACAGAAACCCACTAAAAAGACACGCAATTGTCTCTAAAATCTGTTACAAGCAAGAAAAAGGGAAACCTATTCCTACTTCCTGGGCAATAAAACATGGAAAGCTTCATCTGAAATAAGTGAAAAAAGACAGAATCCTTAAAATAGTTATGATCCTAATTGTCTTTAAGTATCCCCTGTGATTACAGAAGAAAATTGAAATCATTAGTGCTTGCCTTAAATATATAAATACTGGGTAACATCTAAAATTATCCAACTAATTGAGCTAACCCTCAATCTAGGTATAGAAAATTGCATTACTTTCTCATTTTACAAAGATAAATTTAAGGATTAAGTTTCAAGCTGCAATAATTTTAGCAAATTTTATAAGGAATGAAAATAATTGTGTAAAATAAGATTGGATCTTGAAAGCAATAAAGGATTTGTATCATTTGAGTTGCTTAAAATATTAAAGTTTGGGGAGCGGGATGTTTTTCTTACTTAGCTTTAAAGGTTCTGAAGATAATTTTGATGCTGGTTTGAAGGGGCACATGCACCCCAATGTTTACAGCAGCACTATCAACAATAGCTAAATTATGGAAAGAGTCCAAATGTCCTTTGATTGATGAATGGATAAAGAAGATGTGGTGAATATATATATATGTATATATATATATATATATGTATATACACACACACACACACACACACACACACACATACAATGGAATATTACTCAGAAAATTATATGAAATCTTGCCATTTGCAACAACATGGATGGAACTACAGTGTATTATGCTAAGTGAAACAAGTCAGAGAAAGACAAATACCATATTTCACTCATATATGAAATTTAAGAAACAAAGCAGATGAACATAGGAGAAAGGAAGCAAAAACAAGATAAAAACAGAGAGAGACGCAAACTATGAGACTCTTAAAGACAGAGAACAAATTGAGGGTTGCTGGAGGGAGGTATGGGGGGAATAGGCTAAGTGGGTGATAGACATTAAGGAGGGCACTTATTGTGATGAGCACTGGTTGTTATAAGTAAATGATGAGTCACTAAATTCTACTCCTGAAACCAATACTACATTATATGTTAAGTAACTTGAATTTAAATTTAAAAAGGTAAAAATAATTTTGAAACTATCCCATCAATTGAAAGTTAAGAGCTCAATTTTTAGTACTTAAATTGTTTTACTACAAAATGTAAAACAGGACATAGTTTCAGCAGTTTAAACTATGAGACTGGAGGGGCGCTTGGGTGGCTCAGTGGGTTTATTACCGACTTCAGCTCAGGTCATGATCTTGTGCTTTGTGGGTTCAAGCCCCTCATCCGGCTCTGTGCTGGCAGCTCAGAGCCTGGAGCCTGCTTCAGATTCTGTGTCTCCCTCTCTCTGTCCCTCCCCTGCTTGCACTCTGTGTCGCAAAAATAAATACACATTAAAAAAATTTTTTTAATAAAAAAATAAATAAATAAACTATGAGACTGGAAACGCTTACCAGTGATAAGCAAAATGTTATATTTTATTAACTAAGAGCAATACTGCTAAATATAATATGTTTATTTAGTGCTTGAAAAAGAAAAGTGTAAAACAAACATTTTTTTTAACTTCCAAAACCTTAGTATTTGAATAAGAAAGACAGAATTTTATATAAAGGATGAACCAACAACCTTAACCTTTATCCTGGCCTGCCAAGGTGTTTTTCTAGTCAACTAATATTCACAACAATTTTTAATTACCTCTAATTGAATCTTCAATCTTCCCCATAACCTATCCCAGATCCCTCATTTCATTATCAGCAAATAATTACGTCTCTTATATAGCAAAGAAAATGCACACCATTGGACAGGGACTCCCATTCCCCACAAGGAATCTATATACCTGCTCGTACCTTACCCACCCTCTCCTCCTGGACTACTGATCTAAGGAAGGTGCCTCTCTTTTCTTCTAAGGCCAATACCTAACATGTGCACCAATGCCCATCCCCTGTTCCTTTACCAGAAACTCTTACTTACTTATTGTATTCTCCACTTGCCCTACTTTTCCATCAGTATGATAAACAGTCTCAAGTATCTCTTGCCTTTAAAACTTTCCCTCAATTCCCCTCTAGCTACTGTCCTATTTCCCTTCACAGCAAAACTTCTGAGGAGTGTGGCTTTATATTTATGACTTCCCTTTCCTCATCACTTTCTTAACTTTCTGCGGTCTGTGTTCTATTCCCAACCACTCCCTCATATCACACTTTGACTAGTCATCAGTGTACTCCACATTGCTAACCACAACAGTTACTTTCAGCTCTCATTGTGCTTAAGCTTTAGCAGTAAAAGCCAAAAGAGTTCACCACTCCTTGAAATGCTTTTCCTTTGGCTTTTGTGAACTGAATGCTCTTGGTTTTGCTCCCACCTCCCTGCACTCTGCTTTTCAAGACCCTCCATCAACAAGTCATTCTTTTTTTTGACCAGGCTTTCACTACTGGAGTTCTTTAAGAGGTCTTAGCCCTCTAATTCTTTAAGTCCACAGAGGGAATTACTTTGTCCTTTATAATAATAAATTTCTAATAGTAAATGGGATGGAGGAATTAATTTTTTTACAGATAAAAACAATGAGGCTCCGAGAAGTACAGTTATTTGTTCAAATATTCAGGAAAACACTTCTTCCCCAATTCAGTTGCTTCCTTGTGGAAAGAACTCTGTTAGAGTAATAGTCTTGGCCTCTGTCAACCACCCTACATACTCCTCTCCACAGCAAGAAAAGAAGTTATCTTATCAGTATACTTAATACAAGAAATTGGGCAAGCTCAGATCCACATAATTCTTCTCTCTCTTTGGGATTTGCCTGCTTGCTGAAAGCAAACCTTCATCTACTCTTCCATGCCATAAATGTGAAGTGCAAGCCCTCATGGGGAAAAGCTCCCATTTTTCAGTGAATCTATGACTGGGTAACTGTAATCAGGGGGGAAATCTGAGAAAGCCCCCTTGGCTAACAGATTTAAATTACTTTTTTTTTTCGTTCTCTACCTGATGTTTGTTTCAATTAGTTTGGATCATGGATGAATAAAAGGATTTTTATGCATTTATTTTCACAAAATACTTAGATTAATAACATGCAAATATATAGTCAGGAATATAGTTTTTAAGGCCTTCATGATTAATAGAACATAAAAGAATTTAAATTTGTACAGCTAATAAAAAAACTCGATCTGCTAAATTCTTGAAATATCAAATAGATGGATATTTGAGCATCAACATAATAATATAGTAATGAAAATAATAGTAATGATAATATGGATTATAGCTCATTGAATAAAATAAGAATTTTAATTTGTTGATAATAAATGTATAGGTAGATAAAGGAGAAGGTAAAGGTCTTCCTTACATAAAATGTCAACTCACAAATGTAGAAGGAACATGGGTATCAGAAAAATCACCATTTTGCAACCATCAGAGTAAATATTTGTTCAGGCAAAAATCACCAATGAATGCTAAACTCAATGGGGGAAGGGGATGAATTTCATAAGGAATAGGATATTTACATTGTCTTAAAATATACCCCCACAAATCACTTGATTAATTATAACATAAAAAACATTATACAGTGGAGAAAAAGGAAAAACTAGTATCCGCTATAGGGAGCAAACATTCATTCATGTACCTTAGGATATAGTATGCTGAGCAAAACATATCACTTCTGTGACATTCTAGCCAAAATTCATAACCGAAATCTAATAATGAGGAAACAAAAGATGAATCCAAATTGAGAAAAATGCTACAACATAATTGGCCTGTGTTCTTATAAACCCATGTCATGGAAGACAAAAAAAATGGCTGACAACCTATACTACATTAAATAAGGCTAAACATATATGACATCTAAAGGCAACAGGCGGTTCCTTCTAGACTAGGAAATACTCTCATCAAGGATGTTATTGGGATAACTGTTAAAATTGGAATTGAGACTACAGATTAAGCTAATGTATTAATGTTAAATTTCCTGAATTTGATGAAAATACTGTGGTCATAAGAGAAAATATCATTATTGTTAACAAATGGTCATTAGAGTGTTAAAAGATAAAGGTAAAATCTACTTTCAAGTTATTTAAAATACTTTTTTCAAAAAAATTATGTATGTGTGTATGAGAGAGAGAAGAAAATGTGGAAATATATTAAAAATTGGTAAAGTTGAGTAAAGACCACCAAAAGAATGCCATAGTAGCCATACTTATATCAGACAATCTAGATTTCAAAATAAAGACTGTACCAAGACTTGAAAAAGGGCATCATGTCAAAATAAAAGGTCTATCCACCAAGATCTAACAATTTTAAACATTTATGTCCCCAATGTGAAAGAATCCAAATATATAAATCAATTAATTACAAACATATAGAAACTCATTGATAAAGTACCATAATAGTAAGGGACTTCAGGGGCACCTGGGTGGCTCAGTCAGTTAAGCGTCCGACTTTGACTCAGGTCATGATCTCGTGGCTTGTGGGTTTGAGCCCTGCATCGGGCTCTGTGCTGATAGATCAGAGCCTGGAACCTCTTCAGATTCTGTGTCTTTCTCTCTCTCTCTGCCCCTCCCCCACTCACACTCTGTCTCTCTGTCTTTCAAAAATAAATAAACATGAAAAAAAATTTTTAAAATAGTAAGGTACTTCAACACCACATTATAGCAATGGACAGATCATCTAAACAGAAAATCAACACAGACACAATGGCTTTGAATGAAACACTGGACCAGATGGACTTAACAGATATTTTCAGAACATTTCATCTTAACACAGCAGAATACACATTCTTCTTGAGTGCACATGGAACATTCTCCAGGATATATCAGCCAGATCTATCCGGCTGGGACACAAATCAGCCCTCAACAAGTTCAAAAAGATTGAGATCATACTGTGCATATTTTCAGACCACAGCACAATGAAACTCAAAATCAACCATAAGAAAAAATTTGGAAAGACAACAAATACTTGGAGATTAAAGAACAACCTACAAAAAAAAAAAAAGAACATCCTACTAAACAATGAATGGGGGCTACCAAGAAATTAAGGAGGACATTAAAAAGTACAGGGAAGCCAATGAAAATGATAACATGATAGCCCCACACCTCTGAGATGCAGCAAAGGTGGTAATAAAAGGGATATATATAGCAATACAGGCCTTCCTTTAGAAGGAAGAAAGGCCTCAGATACATAATCTAACATTACACCCTAAAGAACTGGAAAAAGAACAGGAAATAAAACCCCAAACCAGCAGAGGATGGGAAATAATAAAGATTAGAGTGGAAATCAATGCTATCAAAACCAAAAACAAAACAAAACAAAACAAAACAGGAGAACAGATCAATGAAACCAGGAGCTGCTTCTTTGAAAGAATTGATACAGAATTGATAAACCCCCAGCCAGTTTGATCAAAAAGAAAAAGGACAGGACTCAAATAAATAAAATAAAAAATGAAAGAGAAGAGATCACAGCAAACACTGCAGAAATACAAACAATAATAAGAGAATATTATGAGCAATTATATGCCAATAAATAGGGCAATCTGGAAGAAATGGACAAATTCCTAGAAACATATAAACTACCAAAACTGAAACAGGAAGAAATAGAGAATTTGAACAGACTGATAGCCAATAAAGAAATTGAATTAGTAATTAAAAACCTCCCCAAAATCAAAAGTCCAGGGCTGGATGACTTTCCAGGGGAATTCTACCAAATATTTAAAGAAGAGTTAACTCCTATTCTTTTGAAGCTGTTCCAAAAAATAGAAATGGAAGGAAAACGTCCAAACTCATTCCATGAGGCCAGCATTACCTTGATCCCAAAACCAGAGAAAACCCCACTAAAAAGGAGAACTATAGACCAATTTCCTTGATGACCATGGACACAAAAATTCTCAACAAGATACTAGCCAACTGGATCCAACAATGCATTAAAAGAATTATTCACCATGATGAAGTGGGATTTATACCTGGGATGCAGGGCTGGTTTGATATTAGCAAATCAATCAATGTGATACATCACATTAATAAAAGAAAGGACATGATCTTTTTTATTAATGATGAGTGATATTGAACATTTTTGAAGCTGAACATTTTTGAAGGACATTAATAAAAGAAAGATTCACATGATCCTCTCAATAGACACAGAAAAAGCATTTGACAAAATACAGCATCTTTTCTTGATAAAAAACCTCAGGAAGGAAGGGATAAAAGAATCATACCAAAAAATTATAAAAACCGTATATGAAAGACCCACCACTAATATCATCTTCAATGGGGAAAAACTGAGAGCTTTCCCCCCAAGGTCAGGAACATGACAGATGTCCACTCTCAACACTTATTCAACATAATATTGGAAGTCCTAGCCTTAGCAATCAGACAACACAAAGAAATAAAATGCATCCAAATACGCAAGGAGGAAGTCAAACTTTCACTCTTCGCAGATGACATGATACTCTATATGGAAAATCCAAAAGATTCCACCAAAAAACTGCTAGAACTGATCCATGATTCAGCAAATCACAGGATATAAAATCAATGCACAGAAATCGGTTGCTTTCTATACACCAATAATGAAGTAGCAGAGAGGGAAATCAAGGAATCGATCCCATTTACAATTGCAACAAAAACCATAAAATACCAAGGAATAAACCTAACCAAAGAGGTGAAAAGTCTATACACTGAAAACTATAGAAAGCTTATGAAAGAAACTGAAGAAGGCACAAAAAAATGGAAAAATATTCCATGTTCATGGATTGGAAGAACAAACATTGTTAAAATGTTGATATTACCCAAAGCAATCCACATATTTAGTGCAATCCCTATCAAAATAACACCAGCATTCTTCACAGAGCTAGAACAAACAATCCTAAAATTTGTATGGAACCAGAAAAGACCTGGAATAGCCGAAAGCAGTCTTGAAAAAGAAAACCAAATCAGGAGGCATCACAATTCCAGACTTCAAGATGTACTACAAAGCTGTAATCATCAAGACATTATGGTACTGGCACAAAAACAGACACATAGATCAATGGAACAGAATACAGAACCCAGAAATGGATCCACAAATGTATGGCCACTCCTTGACAAAGCAGGAAAGAATATCCAATGGAATAAAGACAGTCTCTTCAGCAAGTGATGCTGGGAAAACTGGACAGCGACATGCGGAAGAATGAACCTGGACCACTTTCTTACACCATACACCAAAATAAACTCAAAGTGGATCAAAGACCTAAATGTTAAGAAGGAAACCATCAAAATCCTAGAGGAGAAAGCAGGCAAAATTCTCTTTGACCTTGCCTGCAGCAACTTCTTACTCAACACGTCTCCAGAGGCAAGGGAAACAAAAGCAAAAATGAACTATTGGGACCTCATCAAGATAAAAAGCTTCTGCAGAGTGAAGGCAACAATAAGCAAAACTAAAAGGGAACCAGCAGAATGGGAGAAGATATTTGCAAATGACATATCAGATAAAGGGCTAGTATCCAAAATCTATAAAGGACTTATCAAACTGAACACCCAAAAAACAAATAATCCAGTGAAGAAATGGACAGAAGACATGATGAGACACTTTTCTAAAGAAGACACCCAGATGGCTAACAGACACATGAAAAAATGTTCAATATCACTCATCATCAGAGAAATACAAATCAAAACCACAATGAGATATCACCTCACACCAGTCAGAATGGCTAAAATTAACAACTCAGGCAACAACAGATGCTGGTGAGGATGCAGAGAAAAAGAAACTCTTTTGCATTGCTGGTGGGAATGCAAATTGGTGTAGCCACTCTGGAAAACAATATGGAGATTCCTCAGAAAATTAAAAATAGAACTACCCTATGATCCAGCAATTGAACTACTAGGTATTTATCAAAAGGATATAGGTGTGCTGTTTCATAAGGGCACATGCACCCCCAATGTTTATGCAGCACTATCGACAATAGCCAAAGTACAGAAAGAGCCCAAATGTCCATTGACAGATGAATAGATAAAGAAGATGTGATATATATATACACATATACATATGTATATATATATATATATATATATATATATATATATATATATATGTAATGGAGTATTATTTGGCAATCAAAAAGAATGAAATCTTACCATTTGCAACAATGTGGATGGAACTAGAGGGTATTATGCTAAGTGAAATTCGTCAGAGAAAGACAAATATCATATGATTTCACTCACATGTGGAATTTAAGATACAAAATAGGTGAAGAGAAGGGAAGGGAAGCAAAAATAATATAAAAACAGGAAGGGGGACAAACCATAAGACACTCTTAAATACAGAGAACAAACTGAGGGTTGCTGGAGGGATTGTTGGTGGAAGGAGACGCTAAACGGGCAAAGTGCATTAAGAAGGACACTTGATGGGATGAGCACTGAGTGCTATATGTAAGGGATGTATCACTGGATTCTACTCCTGAAATCATTATTGCACTATATGCTAACTTAGATGTAAATTTAAAAAATATATATTTGAGTAAAGAGTTTCTACTTCTTTGTGCTATGCTTGCAACTTTTCTGTAAGTCTGAAATTATTTAAAGATAAAAAGGTTTTTAAAATATTTAAAAGATAAATCAAATAGCTGTTCATTAAAAATACTTTCATATTCCTAGATTAAATCATTTTCACTTTTCAGAATGCATTCATACACATTCTCTGCCTTGCTCATACATCCATCTCACAAATAGAGTATGCAAGACTATAGTGTCTGTTGTGCAGGTAAATATAGCAGTGATGATCAGAGAGGCCAGACCACTTCCCCTGAGCCTCATTGCTGTGAGTGACAAAGTCAAAGATAGAACACATGTACTTTCACTCATTGTCCAGTCTTCTCTCCACTATATTATTTCTTAATGTCTGACCAAATAATGGGATTTTTCAGAGTCACCTCAAATATATAAGTGCATTAAGGTTTAGAGTTAAGAAAATATGAGAAATGTATTCAGTCAATACAAATATCTCTATTTCAGAGAGCTTCAGAGACCAATATATACACAAAGGTAGGTCAACCATGTGTTTAACAAATATAAATGAAACACAACCAAGAAAAATGCCCTATGTCACCACCATGCAGCATTCAAAATTTTATGAAAATTAAATCATGTATATCAGAAGTGCAATTGTACTAACATTGTATTCACATATGCAAATAAATATACTGCCTCAATTTCTAGAGCTAACAATCTTCCGAACTCCTCTATGTAAAAAGGAACATTGGAATTGTTGATTAACAAAATCTGCCTCTTCTACTTTAAATAGTCTACTTCAGTTCAAATACTTCCATCTATTTAAAATTTAGCTCTGTGGGAATGCAAGCTGGTGCAGCCACTCTGGAAAACAGTATGGAGGTTCCTCAAAAAACTAAAAACAGAACTACCCTACAACCCAGCAATTGCACTACTAGGCATTTATCCAAGGGATACAGGTGTGCTGTTTCTAAGGGACACCTGCACCCCCATGTTTATAGCAGCACTATCAACAATAGCCAAAGTATAGAAAGAGCCCAAATGTCCATCGAAAGATGAATGGATAAAGAAGATGTGGTATACACACACACACACACACACACACACACACACACACACACACACAATGGAGTATTACTCGGCAATCAAAAAGAATGAAATCTTGCCATTTGCAACTACGTGGATGGAACTGAAGGGTATTATCCTAAGTGAAATCAGTCAGAGAAAGACAAAAATCATATGACTTCACTCATATGAGGACTTTAATAGACAAAACAGATGAACATAAGGGAAGGGAAACAAAAATAATATAAAAACAGAGAGGGAGACAAAACAGAACAGACATACATATGGAGAACAAACTGAGGGTTACTGGAGGGGTTGTGGGAGGGGGATGGGCTAAATGGGTAGGGGGCACTAAGGAATCTACTCCTGAAATCACTGTTGCACTATATGCTAACTAATTTGAATATAAATTTAAAAAAATAAAAAATTAAATTAAAAAATAAATAAAATAAAATAAAATAAAATTTAGCTCTGTATTTGTTCTGATTTAAAGAGTCCTTTTGGAATGTTTAGTGTTCCTAGGGAAATACTCAGTCTTTAAGAGTTCCCTCACGCTCTTCCCTTCAAATGGCATCTGACTAGGTGAGGGAATGTGCCCCATTCCCACAAAGGTTGGAATGGGCTCTGATGTCGCAAGGAGAGACCTTGTACTCCTACCTGGTTTCTGCTGGGTTAAGGCCAGTCGAGTCTGCTGCCTGCATGGGTGACTGTGGTCTGCCTTTTGGTGGTTCTCCTATGGGCCTGCAGTTCCTCCTGGTCTTCTTAGAGACCCATATATCTGCCTGGATGTTTCTATAAGCCCTTATCCCACCCTTGAGCGTGGATCTCCAGAGTGCAAGGCTAGTAGTCAGGAGTGGAACACAACAGAACACTGCCATCCAGTCTCTCTGCCAGCTCGGCATCCCTCTCTCCCCTCAATCCACTAGGGCCTAAAGAAGGGGACCTCTCCTTAATTCCCCTATTGTTTTGTTTTGTTTTGTTTTGTTTGGCCAGGACTTCCTTCTCACATCCCTCCTCAGATTACAGATTCGTGATTCAACCTCAGGACCCAACAAAGGGGAAAAACCCAATAAAGGAGTACCTAATGGAGGTATAAAAAAATCTAATGTGTCCATTACAGACATATAAACATTTGAGTATGTCTCCTAGCTAGGCAAAGTCCAGGAATGAGATAGACCACATTCTGCCAGAGCTACTCTCAAAAGACAACTTTTCCACCCTTTTTGGTTTGGAGGCAAAGGAAAGACATTATTTGGAGTTTTCTTATGCATGCATAAATTTTCAGTTCAGTCAAAGTTAAATAAAATCTAACTGAGCAAACAAACAAGAGGAGAGGCAGATCACCCAACCCCTACTGTCATTCCATTCTGGCACATAGAACATGATCATGTGTGACAGGCACGTGCATGGGAGACATCCCTCCTTTCACTCTCCAGGATAAAATGATTAAACAGTATCAAAATCTTTGCTCCCAAGTTGACTCTGCTGCAGCTTGAAGCTTCCATATGTTCTTTTTATACAAATAAGTTTCACTTGGTAGGTTTTGTCATATATACTTTTTTAATTTTTTTAATGTTTATTTATTTTTTAGAGAGAGAGAGACAGAGTGCAAGCTGGGGAGAGGCAGAGAGAGAGGGAGACACCGAATCTGAAGCAGGCTCCAGTCTCTGAGCTGACAGCACAGAGCCCGACACAGGGCTCGAAACCACCAACCGTGAGATCATGACCTGAGCCAAAGTCAGACGCTTAACTGACTAAGACACCCATGTGTCCTGTCATATATTTTAAACATAAAATATATACCATCTTCATTAGTTCCATAATTAATAATTAAAAACTAAAACATTTGATTATATGCAGATATCCTTACAGACTCAAATTGAGTTAGAGGAAGGCTCAATATGCCTAAAGCAGTACTACTTTCATGTCCTTAAATTCCATCTCTTCTAATGTCCTTTTTCCTGAACATAAATTCACTGGCCAGACAGTAACTGTTATTTCACAGGTAATTTGGTGAGGCTTCTCAGAGTCAAAAAGGAAGGCAAAATATAAATGGAAAGTCAAACTTTTATCATAAAGTCAAATCATACAAATAGAACAAAGATCAGATAAACTATTGGAAACTTTATTTGAAGCAAAGGAAGACTTGCATGGGTGAAAGGCAATGAGCAAAAAGAAATAAAACTTCAGATAGTTATGAGCTTATATCTTAACATAATCTTACCAGGCATAATATTGAGTATTTATCTAATTAAACATCTACAGTACACAATTTGAAAGAAAGCCTTAACCTCTGGAAAATGGAAAATATTTCCTAAGAAATTCTGGTCTGTTGAAAGAAGAAAAGCCATGCTATGCTCATCCCTAACCATAAAAGGCAACTGAAAGGTGACTTCAGGATCCATTATCAACATCTCTAGTCTGTTATTTTGTTTGCTGCGTTTTTGTTTTTCCTTTGGGGAAAGACTTTTAAGTATTTCAAGGAGGTTATTTATTTTCATATATACTGCATAAAATTAAGATAGCTACGTAATGCAAATTAATTACCTTAGTTAGCTAAGGCTGGCTTTACAAATATCATAGACTGAATGGCTTAAACAGCTGAAATGTGTTCTTTTACAGCTCTAGAAGCTGGAAATTCCAAGATCAAAGTCCAGCAGGATTCAATTTCTAGTGAGAATTCTCTCCAGTTTTCAGATGGCTGCCTTCTCACTATGTTCTCACATGGCAGGAGAGAATCAGAGAAAGAGACAGAGGGATGGAGAGAGTAAGAAAAAGAGAATCTCCTTCTTCTAAGGCCACAGCCCTATCAAATTAGGGCCATCCTTATTAACTCATTTAACATTAATTAGCCCCTAAAGAATCTACTTCTAGATAAATCACATTAGGAATTAGGGTTTCCACGTACAAATCTTGATGAAGAGACACAATTTAGTTGATAACATTAATCAACAAGTTTCTTAGAAATAATCTTTTGGATTCTATAATACTATTTTCTACTGATACTTCTTGATCCTAGTAAAAATTACATAAATAAATTAGTGTCTTGATTGAAAATGATGAAGGCCAGGGGTGCCTGGGTGGCTCAGTCAGTTAAGCGTCTGACTTCAGCCCAGGTCATGATCTCACAGTTTGTGAGTTCAAGCCCCGTGTCAGGCTCTGTGCTGACAGCTCGGAGTCTGGAGCCTGCTTCAGATTTTGTGTCTCCCTCTCTCTCTGACCCTCCCTAGCTCATGCTCACTCTCTCTGTCAAAAATAAATAAACTTAAAAAAAAATCATGAAGCCCAGAATTATGAAGTCTTGTTGACCCCAAGGTTGAGAAGCAAATGTTAGTAATTTTCTAAGCTGGAGGGATTTATTACCAAATGTTTGAGACCATGATCATTATTTAACAGGTCACTGCTAGTATAATTATCAGGTCTTCACCTCTGAAAGTTGAATGTCCAAATATGTGTTTTCTTTACTTCTGCTGTGTTTGTAACCCAAGGTTTAAATATCTACCTTAAAAACTCTGAGTTTATCTTGACATTTTACTTAACAACAGGAGTCAGTTTTCCTCACCATAAAGTCCACTGGGTTTATGGAGGAGCCAGTGATCATCAAAGCCAGAGTCAGGCAATGAACTGGAAGAAAGCATGTTATGAAAATCTTCTGTCAAATCCACTAATAAAACAAGACCAATAAAAATGAATTCATGTTTATTTTTCCCTTATTCTTACTTTGACTTTTACATTCTTTTGATCCTTATATCTATGACTGAACAATATCAGATTTGACTGTAAGACTTATAAACTATTTTCTAAAATATCTGAAACAAAAAGCAGATATCTTCCTCTTGTGGTTTAGTATCTATTTGCTGAGAGCAAAGGATGTCAGAAAGTAATGCACCTAGGCTTTCTGCCTTCTGCATTCCAAGTCCTGAACAAATTTATATAACGAACTGAATTTCCCCATGAAAATAAATTATTTCCTTTGCATATTTGAAGATGCAGATGAAAAAGTTAAAAGCACACTGAAGGATCTCAAATATTTTACCAGTTAACAACACTTTTTTAATTGAGGATCTGACCAGACAGAAGTTAAAATGTAAGCAATATTTATGAAAACACCATTTGCTTTTGTAAATGATGCTATTGTCTATAAAAATGGAAAACAAGTATAAAATGCTTAAATCAAATCCCACAGTTAGCTATCTAAACAGCATTCTTTTATTTTGGTTTTTGTTGATCTTTTTTTCAATTTTTTAATTTTAATTCCAGTGTAGTTAGCATACAGTTTATATTAGTTTCTGGGGTACAATGTAGTGATTCAACAATTCCATATATTTCTCAGTGCTTATCAAGATGAGTGCACTCTTATGTTTTAATCTATACCATATTTTTATTTATTTGTTTTTAAAGATTTTGTTTTTAACCCCATGTGGGGCTCGAACTCACAATCCCAAGACCAAGAATCACATGTTCCTCTGACTGAGCCAGCCAGGTGCCCCTAACCTATATTTTAAAATCTGAAGATAAAAAGCCAGAATATCAGATTTAGTTTTCTTTATTTTCCTGCAGCCACTCATCTTCAGAGGATATACCAAGTGCTGTCAGTGTCAAACAGAAAGAGAACAAAAGGGGTTTAGATAATCAGTTCTCTCTAACTCATGTGGCTGTCTCAGCCATCTGACAAAACATGGCAAATAGGAATAGTAAAAAGGGAAAGGCACAAAAGAGATCAGAAAGTCAAAGCTATCTTCCTGTGAAAAGAATCTAATGTCAACCTGCTGTTTCACCATTGATGGGGTGAGTATTTATTCCTTGAGATCTCTTTAGCTGGTTGTTTGTTTTTTATTATTTTTTTAATGTTTATTCATTTTTGAGAGACAGAGACAGACACAGAGTACGAGCAGGGGAGGGGCAGAGAGAGAGAGGGACACGGAATCTGAAGCAGGCTCCAGGCTCTGAGTTGTCAGCACAGACCCCGATGCAGGGCTCAAACCCACGAACTGTGAGTTCATGGCCTGAGCCAAAGTCGCTCACTTAACTGACTGAGCCACCCAGGTGGCCCTCTTTAGCTGGTTTTATTTTGTTTCTGGTATCTAAGTAGGTTAAAGATAGTCTCTGTGTATTTAGTGCCCATGTTTATTTCTTAACAGCAGGTTCAGATCATTGAACCAAGACCACCAGCTCCGAACTCAAATCCTAACACATCCATCCAATTCTTTTAAACATAGCCGAAATAAGTGTATTTTTGGCAATACAGAGCCTGGCTGCTTTGCATACTCCACAAAACACTCAACATCTGACAGCCATAGGTTTCATGGCTATGAAACACCCCAAATTATTATTGTCCTTCTGAGTTCTCTGACCCAGAGACTCCCACTCTGCTCACTGTGTTGCCAAGCGACATCACCTAAACACCATCACCTAAACATTAATTTCCCTCTGTGATCCCCCTCTCCCCAAAGAGTTACCTTGTCCTCTTCCCCTTCCAGATTGTGGCCCTGTGCTACTGTCTCTGGAAGGTCTTCTGCTGTCCAAGTTTGTTATATATTATTGTTATCTCACGGTTCTGTCTATTCCTTGATCAGCCCCCAAATCCTGAAACTCACCACAGTTTCTTTAACTATGTGATAGATTTACGGCAATTTGAAAAACGAAATTATGGTTGTATCTAGCTTATCAATACAAAGGAAAGGGCAATGTAAAACCCAGGTGGGGCAATATGTAAAGCATAAGTGTACATTTAATGGATCATAACTGAAAAAATTTAGCATAGATTGTTTAAAATATATATATAGGTCCAAGTATAATTATAAGCAGTTTAACTTGATAGATCAATTGAAAGCAAATGAAAGAGAAATTAGGTAATATGACAATTATATTTATCTTAGTACACATTTTGGAAAATTGGGGGAAGTGTCTATTTCCCTGTAATAGAATAACAATAAGAAAGCTACAGTTCATGGATTGGAAAAATTTTTCTGTGAAAGTTTAGATAGTAAATAATTTGGGTTTTGCAAGCCACATATGAGCTCTGTCTCCTACTCCTTTTCTGCTTCCTTTATCTCCTTTTCTTCTCCTTTTTCTCTTCTCCCTTTTCTTGCTCCTCTTTTTCCTCCCAGTTCTCCTATTCCTCCTCCTTCTTGTTTTTCTTTTTTAGCAACCCTTTAAAATGTAAAAACCATTCTTAGCTGACTGGTCATACAAAAACAGCAGCAGTTTAGATGAGGCTCATAGCTATCTTTGCCAACCTCTGATATAGATAAACAAAACAAAGCTAGTATCTTTACTATTTTCCAATATACCATAATGTCTACTTATTTTCTATTTTCATGCCTTTGAATTTGCTGTTTCTGTCATCTGGATTGACCGTCTCTCTTTCTTCGCTAATTTGAGCCACATATCCTTTAAGACAAAATTCACATTTCACTTCCTCCAAGAAACTTATCTGACCAACATATGGCAAAACTAATATTTTTGTCATGAATATAATCAGAGAAGTCTATGAAAAATCATATAATTTGTTATTTGCATTCACAATTCCAGACACCAATATCAAGTTGCCTCATGTCCAACTTATCAATAGCTTCACTGATCATGTTTCAATATTGTAATTCTTTTAAAATCATGACTACTGTGCTCTTTAAATTTCAAATTAAGTGGATCATATTGCTTTTAAGTGGACCATATTGTTTTCCTATCAAGATTAATTCTACTAAATTAATATATTTGTTCTGACTGGTGGCTTTAAAACAAGTATAAAGTAAAGGAAGTTTTGCGTCTGCTTAGGATCAGAAAACCACAAGAGAATGTTGCTATCAAACATTTTTCTTTAGTCCACAGGAGAGATGGGGTTGCAAAGCAAGTAAATGCACTGAATTCCAAAGAGTGACAAAGTCTGAAAAGAAAATATCACATTTCACAAAGCATATGAGGATGAGGTGATCACCATAAAAGTAAGAATAAATCACATTAAATTTTAACAAATTCTTAAAGTCTGAGGATTGACTGGTATGTAAGTTTGGAAAAACTGAAATCCCTAGAGAGAAGTATATTTTGTACTCTACAAGCTTTTTTCCACGAGCCTATCTCATGAAAATTTCAAGGCAGGGCAGGAAACCGGAGAGAACCTCCCTCAGTAACACAGATATGTGGGTGATCAGTTACTCCAGAGGAACATATATAAAACATCTATGTGCTTTCTCAGTTCCTTCTCTTGTCAAAGGAAAAACCACTAGGTTGCTGATTAAAGACATGAAGTGCCACTGCTCCTAAGATTCAGGTAAAAATCCTGTTTCTGGGGGTGTGGTAGAGGCATAATCCCATCTGCTTCTGGGAAATAAATAGGAATTCCTCCTGTCTCCAAGACATAGACATATCTACTATTCCTGAGGGATGAGGAGAAAGGGAAAAAGCATAATTTTCTGCTCCTAAAAGAGGAGCAGATAAATCTCTTGGACTCAAGATCTTACACTGATACAAAGCAGAGGGCTGCTACTGGTGAAAAAGCAGGAAATACTCTCCTACCCAAGATTCTCAATATATAAAAGGCTGGGTTTGGCTGACATGAGAAAGAAAGCCAGGTCTATGAGAACTTCACCCCCAAAGCCCAGGACCATAGAATTCACCTAAAAATGAATCTAGACCAGGATAATAGAGTGCCCTCCTCTCCTAACATGAGCAGCAATCAACAGCAATCTATTTGTAGGAGAGGGGTAAGAACATGCAGAGATCGTCTATAGTACAGACATGAAAGGACTGCTGAAAGCTGAAGGTGGAGGAGGAACATTGAAAGAAACCCCCCAGCACTCCATACTCCACTCCTACCACAAGATAACAACAGCTCACCACTATAGGAATTCAAAGCCTGTGGTGCAATAAAGATTAAAACACCAACAACTAAACCCAAACCCAAGTCAAGTACTGACAAAACTGACTCATCCCTCCATAGTAACAACCTGACAGAAGAAATGTCCTCATTTCTGAGATAAAGTAATTATTACTTCAGTCTTTACTGTTCTTCAGTACACAATGTCTGGCGTTTGGTCAAAAATTACGAGATATGCAAAAAAGCAAAGGAAAAATGTCATTGTCATTGATAAGCCCATCAATAAAATTAGACTCAGAGATATTCCATATGGTGGCACTATCAAACAGCATCGTTTTAAGTACAATTAATATGTTAGCAGATCTTCTAGAAAAAGGTGAACTATATATAAAAACAAATGGGAAATTTCAGTAGTGATACTGAAACTATAAAATAAGAGTCAAAAGAAATGCCATAAATATTACAAGCATAATATCAGATATGGAGAATTTCTTTGACATGTTTATTAACCTACTGGACACAGCTGTAAAACAGTATACCCAATAAAAAATATATACTTTTTAAGATTTAAGATAAAAATTTTTTCAGGAAAAAAAATCATTGCCAGCAGACCTTCACTTCAAGAAATGTTAAAGGAAATTCTTCATTCAGCAGGAACATGAGACCAGATGGAAATTTGAATTTACACAAAGAAATGAAAAGTGCCAGAAAAAATAAAATAAAGGTAAGCATAAAGATTTTTTTCTTATCTGTGATGACTTTAAAAGATAAAAGACTGTTGGGCACTTGTGTGGCTTAGTCAGTTAAGCATCTAACGTGTGCTCAGGTCATGATCTCATGGTTCTTGAGTTCAAGCTCCACATCAGTGAGCTCATGCCACACTTCAGGTGAGTTTGAGTCCTGCTTCAGATGAGCAGGAGTCCCACTTTAGATGAACACAAGCCCTGCTTCCAGTGAGCACCACCTCTCTCTCTCCCTCTTTCTCTTCTTTCTCTGCCTTTTGCTCACTTGCACCCTCTCTCTCAAATATAAATATATAAATAAATAAAAGATACAGGACTGTCCAAACCAAACCAAAAATTTTTTTGTTTATTTATTTATTTTGAGAGAGAGAGCAAGAGGGGCAGAGAGAGAGAGAGAGAGAGATTTGAGAGAGAGAGTACAGACTAGATGCGGGGCTAGATTCCACCACTGTGAGATCATGACCTGAGCTGAAATCAAGAGTCAGACACTTAACTGACTGAGCCACTCAGGCGCCCCTGTAGGATTTATATTATACATAGAAGCAAAATGTATGCCAAGGGTAACATAAAAGATAAAACAAATGCACAGAAAAAACTCTATCTGAAGGTAAATTATGAAAAATTAAGATGTATATGGCAAACCCTAGACTGAGTATGTTAAAAAAAAAGGTAAAGAAAAAAAAAGACAGAGCTAATAAGCCAATAAAGGGGAAAAAATGAAATCATAAAAAATAATTAGTCCAAAATAGAGCAGTGAAAGAAGGACAAGGGAGACAAACTGATACAATAGAAAGCAAATAGCAAAATGGTAGATAAATGGCCACCCTATTATTAAACTAATAATTATATTAAATGTAAATAGTCTAAACTCTTCAATTAAAAGGCAGGTGTTATCAACTTGGATTAAAAAGAAACAGCCAACTGTATATTATCTACAAGACACCTTTTTGACAAGGTCAAATAAGTTACAAGTAAAAGAAAAGAAAAATATATATTATTCAACACTGATCAAAACAAAGTTGGAATGATTAAAAATCATATCAAAATAAATATCAGAATAAGTAAAAATTAGGGAAAAGAACAACATTACATAGTGGTACAGAAGTCAATTCATCAAGAAGACATATTAATCTAAATGTACATATCCCTAAGACACAGCCCTAAAATATACAAATCAAAACTGATAAAGTTAAAAAGGGAAATAGACAAATTTATTGTTAGACTTCACTTCTATCTGAATCACTGTTAGTACAAGTGAGAATATCAGTAAAGATATAGACAATTGGGACAGTACTATAAACCAACTTGACCTAATTGACATTTATACAATACTTCATCTAAAAATGGGAGAATAAATACTTTTTTCATATGTTCATGGAAGCTCCACAAAGATATACTGGGACGTAAAACAAACATGAACAATTTAAAAAGTTTAAATCATACAGAATATGTTTTATAATTACAATGGAACTAACCTAGAAATCAGTATGAGAAAAATGCCTGGAAACTCCTCAAATGTTTGTAACTGAAGCAACATTTCTAAGTAACCTTTGGCCAATGAAGAAAACATAAAGGAAATTATAAAATGTTTTGCGTTGAGAAAAAAAACAAAACACAACACATCAATATTTGTGGAATAAAGCTAAAGCAATACCTAAAACATAGTTTCTAGCATTAAATGCTTAAATTTAAAAAGAACAAAGGTCCCAAATCCATATTTTAAACTTCGATCTGAAGAAACTAAATTAGAAGACCAAATTACAACCAAAACAAGAAAAAGGAAACAATAAAACACACAATACCATAGATAGATAGATGATAGATAGATGATAGATAGATAGATATGTATATATATACACATATATATATATGGTTTAAATTCTTTATTCTCAAATACAGATTTTCCTTAAAATTATCATCAAGGGACACCTGGATTGCTCAGACAGTTGAGTGTCCCGCTCTTGATTTTGGCTCAGGTCATAATGTACCAATCATGGGATCTACCCCCGTGTTAAGCTCCTCGCTGAGCATGGGGCCTGCTTAGGATTCTCTCTCTTCCTCTCTCTCTGCCCCTCCCCCACTAGCGTACACAAACTCTCTTTCTCTCTCTGTCTCTCCCTCTCAAATAAAAAAAAATAACATAATCATCAAAACATTTAAAGGCAAAATAGAATTGACAGAGGGCGCCTGAAGGCTCAGTTGGTTAAGCATCTATCTAACTTTGGCTCTGGTCATCATCTTGCATTTCACGAGTTCAAGCCCCACCCTGACATCTGTGGTGATAGCTCAGAGCCTGGAGCCTGCTTCAGACTGTGTCTCCCACTATCTCAAAAATAAATAAACTTTAAAAAATATAGAGTTGAGAGGTTTTTTATAATGAAAGTCAATTGTCAAAAAGTTGGACTTTTTAATAAGACTCATCTTTATGGGGATGGAAATTTATTTTAAATATTCCTAGCCAACTAAATATACAAAGTTAAAGTTGTTTACTTTCTCCTGTAAAATAAACCTTCATAAAGCTTTCACAATGTTTCCACTAATCCATTTTTTGTCACACATAGATTCCTTTTAGATCTGGATTCTTCCCCAAAGAGAAACAAGAAAGCTGTCCAATTTTAAACAAGTTATTTAATAAATTCTAAAATTTATGAAGTCCATTTGGCTCTAAGCAACAATATCTAATTTGAATTCCAAATCACAATTTATAGAGTTATTTTTAGCTTCTAAAATTACTTGCCATTAAAATATGCCAACTATATATAGACTTTGTTCTGGTTTATAAAAAACAAAAGCTATATTAATAAACATAACCTATGATTTGACACATTTTATTACCAGAAAATAATCTAATCTTAGCTAAAAATCATTTAATCTTGGTTTAAATACTTTGGCACTTAAGAATGAAATATTTTCACTTGATACTGATTAACATAATTTTTTCTGGCAATATAAATCTATTTTTTGACATTTTAATTAATTTCTAGAACCTTTCTATTACTCAAAGTAATAGATTACTATAAGTGGTTAAAAATTATTATAGTCTTTATTAATGACAGGTGTTTTAGACCATACAAAATTGTTTGTTTCAGTTTGCCCTTCTTATGGAATTAAGTAATATATTCCCCATTCTGAGATTCTTATTACTTGAAACACTAATAAATACAGTTGTAAAAGTCCCCAGACTGTATCATTCTCAATGTAGTGAGCATCTGTGATATAAACATACATAGTCTACTTTTTATAATTAATAACTAATAGGTTATTATCACCAGCCACCATTTGTTAAGCTGCTTGTAAACAAGATGATTTATCATCAGATTCTCTAGCTGTGAAAGCTTTTTAAATAGTAAGCTTCAGGAGGTGGAAAGAGAAATCTACACAATACATTAATCCAACCTTTCTAAAGGGCACAGCGTGCACTGAAAATCAGAACTAGATCGTTCATTTTAAGTCTTCTGCAAGAAGCAGCAAAGAGAAAAGCATAATGATTAAATTAAGAAAAGACCAAAAAGGAACGTGTAAGTCAGAGAAGAATTTGAATTTAAAAATGTATTCATAAATAATACTAAATTTGAAATGATTAAGATTTTTGCTCTCATTATTAATTCAATCTGAATCCACCTCCAAAATGCCAGTTACCTCTATTTCCAAGAATGACAGCATTGTTTTTTTCTTACTCATAACCTCAATTCTTGCTGAAGCTATGTGCTGATCAACTTTTCCATTCTTGACCTTTCATTTTCATCTAGCCTGTCAATATAAGAAAAATTCAACAACTATATACTGAATATTGAACATATTTTCAGCATCATACAGTTTTAAAATGGTATAAGACCATTTAAAGCTATGGATCCAGAACACTTTGATCATTTTTACCCTTCCTCAGTTCAGATAAGCTTTATAGCCATTTGTTTTTGAAAGGTGTTTAATGTTATCAAAAACAAAAACCATAGGAACTCCAAAGCCTGGTAAACCACAGAAACATTTTGTATTATCTCTTATTCTTTCCTGTGTATGAGACACCATACTAAGGTTTTTTGATGGAAATATTATATTGTATTTACTCCAAAATAATATGAGAACAGGTAATATCTCTCTTTTTTATGGCATAGATTTATTACAACCTTTTATGTATTCAACAAATATTAAATATCTACTGATAATTTCATAATTACTAATGTAATCATTTTTACATAATTTCTAACATGTTAACTCATCTTCTGGCCTGAAATGTTTTCTTTCAATTTCTACAGTTAATTTAGAAGTTATCAGTCAGTCTCAGTTTTTTGTTTTATTGCTGTTTTGTAAATCTTACTTAGCCCATTGTCAAAAACAGTGTAACTCTAACCTAACATAAAAAATAAACCTGAGTGGGTTTGCAGGACAGGAAGCCTAACCAGAACAGATGAAATTAAAAGGAAAAGGACTAGGAATTCATTAGGTGGTGAAAGTTAAAGGATAGGAGTACCAAGAGGTAAGTGGTCAATAAAGATAAATGCAAGAGAGAAACCAAAAAGAATAAAGTAACAAAGGACGACACTAGGTCTAAAAACTACATTACAGGTAGTAGTCATGAGAAAAATTTCAGAAGAGAAGCCTACTTGAAAAGAAGGTCATGTAATTGATCAGTGGAGTTAAGTCATAGGTATATTTATCACACATAATGATTCACTATTACAGCCTAATCATTATCCAGTTGTTCCTTTGAATATAGCATATTCTTATTTTTCTTTCTAAAAGTAGCTTAATTAAAATATAATATATATTTTTACTTTTAGATTCATATATTTGGAATTAAGATCATTTAAACAAAGTTATATGTATCCTACTCTAAGTGTGACTTCTATATTCATTCACGTGACTGGAACTACAACAGCATCTGAAAGTCATTTCTTACTGCATAGTTAATATCAATAATCATTTTGTTGTTTTAGGTAAAGGTTTTCTGCTACAAATCATATTTCCTTATATAGAGTGGAAAAGGCAAAGGAATCTCCTGATAGAAGAGTAAGACAATGATACATTTTGTGGAACTGAATTTACTGAGTCATATGATCTCTTGATTTGTGTGTTGACATGCTCAAGATGTTTTTAAGTGTTATATATATTCTAGCAATGTACTTTATTCATTTATCCAACAAATATTTAATGTCTACTTTAAAAATTAAAAAACATTAAAAACTTCACTGTTTTATAGGTAAAATAATCTCAAAATATAACAAGTAATTTTTAAAATGTACATGAATTGAGGAAGTGTCCAGAATCAAAGGTTCATCTACCTTTAAAATTTGGCTAAATAATAAGCCATGATCTAGTACAATGTCATATTTAAAAATCTAGGATTAGATTACCCAAGAATTAATCAATTAGTTTAATAAATGAACAACCAGAAAGGTAGAAACAATAAAGAAAAGATAAGTTGGTATCTATTGGGCTCCTTTACATAGATTTCCTCACCTTACACTCACCTAACCCTTTTCCCAGAAAAAAGTACTGTCTCCATTTTTACAGAGAAGAAAACAAAGAAAATAAGTTACTTGACCAAAGTTTCACAACTAAGATTTTTTTTCAAAATTTTTTTCAAAATTGATAAGGAAACTATGCTTTCTACTTGATAGTTTTAAATAAACACAATTCATTAAATATAAAAGCTAAATCCATATCTTGTAATAAGTACAAAGGCTAAAAGCTGCATCTATTATGGATGATTCTACTGATTAAGGAACAGAATTGAAAATTGAATAAGAAAGGTCAATGGTAACCAACCTTTATTAAAGATCTGGTAACTTTGACATTATCTCATTAATCTTCACAAAAACTTTTTTTATTAGGAAATAAATGTTTATTTGCTTAATACAAAGGGAGACATCACATTCTGGTATCCATAATCTGAATTTCAGCCAAAGAGGTATCTTTGGAATACTTTAATTACTTGCCGAATTTTTTTAAAAGAGCAGAGTCTTGAAAATAGAAAATATATACCCACCTTCTGTGAGAAATCAGAATATCTAACAACACCGAGCATGGAAACAAGTAATGTCCAATGTGGATGAGGCACAGCCACTCTAGCTTGCCAAATTCCTATCCTGCCAACTTCACTGATGTCAGCATCCCCAGGCCACTGTAGGCATGGCCTCTAGATTTGTGATCTGGCTTTGAGTAAATTGTGCAAGATTATATTTCTAATAAGGCACAAGGTTTAAAATCAAAACCATGTCTATTTGTCTCCAAAGACTATGCTCTCATTTGCAGCTCCTGGTAAAGTCTTTTTGTGTATAGAGAATGTACACTGAAAATTTTCATAAATGATTCTGATTTTCTCCTGCCTTTTAAAAATCACCGCCGCCAGCAGCATTTTTCTGAATGCCAAAGTTTTATCTCAACCATTTTTATTTAGCTCAATTCTTCACTTTTCCCAACTATTGTATATAGACTCAAGTCAAAATAAAATTGGGGAATCGTTAAGTTAATATCAATATTGTTCTACCTCATTTAGAAATGCCTTGTAATTCTGAAATGCACAAGTAACACTGCAGAGCTATATTTAATTTCACTGAAGGCTGTAAATAATACACTTTATGTATCAATATAATGAACCAAAACTTTATAGTGTTTAAACTTTTTATTAAAACTAACTAGCTAGGGGCGCCTGGGTGGCGCAGTCGGTTAAGCGTCCGACTTCAGCCAGGTCACGATCTCATGGTCTGTGAGTTCAAGCCCCGCGTCAGGCTCTGGGCTGATGGCTCAGAGCCTGGAGCCTGTTTCCGAGTCTGTGTCTCCCTCTCTCTGCCCCTCCCCCATTCATGCTCTGTCTCTCTCTGTCCCAAAAATAAATAAACGTTGAAAAAAAAAAAAAATTAAAAAAAAAAAAAAAAACAAAAAAAACTAACTAGCTAAGTATTCTGTGTTGTCCCCAAACATCTTTATGATTTAAGAGAACTTCCAAAGGTACCCACATTTAATATCTAAATATTGCTGATGTAATGGAGAAATAATTATATATATATTCAACATTGAGGATTAAGAATGTAAGTGCAAAGAGCATGATATTCAGACAGTCGTGGGCATAGAGATAAACTCTTCAGATTAAACAAGGGAACTTTCTCAAGATGGGCAACTTTAACAAGCTTATTCCATAACCTGGAAACCTCTACATTATTATTGAGGTACTTTGAAAGAGTTGGTAACAATCTGAGCCATACCATTTTTTTCAATATATCTGCAAAGTTTATTTGGCTACTATTTAAATACAGATGATCTGAGAAAACTAATGAATTACTTTGGTTGGTATTAAGTCTTTTATACCTTCTATGAGTATACTACTATTAAAACTAGTCCCAGGTGGCTGGCTTTACATTTCTTCGTTTTTATGCTGGAAAATTTATGTCTTCTTGCCTTAAATAAATTAAAACCATCTTACCATTGGAAAAGTTACTAGTTTGAAAAACAAATAAAATATCATTAAATAACATTTTCATAAGGAATAATCATAAAATATTACTGGTGACCTCATAAAGAGGCAAGTCTCCCCATGTTGAAATATAATTGCAGGAACTAAGTAGTAACATTGACCTCTCAAATCTGCTTTAGAAAATCAAAAATATAGGTTCAAATAAAAAAAAAAATCTCCACAGTAAAATTAGGTTAATGAATTTTAAATTATTTTAGAAAGCCACATAACCCTAGAATATTTTAATATGCTCCACTATAAAATTATACTTGAAATGCTTTTCATTTACATACATTTTTAACAACAATGGATCATTAGTCTCATCTAACAAAGTTAAACTGTATATGAATTTTTTATTTAATAATATTTTGAGCAAAATCATAATATCAATTAAATTTGGATAGAACTTTTTAATCTTTCATAATGCTCTATAGTTCCAAGATGATGAGTATCTTGATAAAGTAGAAACCTTTTTTAAATTTCTTGCCCTTTTATTTCCTGTAGGTAGCATCTTCCTTAATAGAGTCGACCTATAGAAACCAGAAATTATATAAAAACAATGACTTAATAACATAACCAACGTATTTTCTTATGTAACTTTATGTAACTTTTATAAACAACCAATCAGTGTTCTGAAAGGTAGACTAAAAGTTCATTTGTTTAAAATCTTTATTTTTAGATGATACTTTAAATTTTTTTCTACCTATCCCATTGGAAACATTTGTATAGTTTAATAGCTGGAATTACATGTTTTCTGACTTTGTTTCACCCCAATATTGTGAATAAAATAGATTAAAACTGCTTTAATTGCTATACTTAATTTCTTTACATATATCTATAGCTAAGCATTAATAAACGTCTCTAGCTTAACATATCAAATTGATTCTCAGATAAAATTGCTTTTATAGCATAATTTCCATTTTTAAAGAACTTAGTAAAATGTAAACAAATGTACTTACTTAAAAACACCTTTTACATATATGTCTTTCTCAATTTCTCAATAAAATGTGTTTCTCAATTAACAATAAAATCATCACCCTTCTAATTTCTTCCTTCTCTTGATAAATGGTTGATGCTCATTCATGGATGAATAATAGAGAAGGAAATGCCAACATCATTCTCCTTCAAGGACTGAAATCTTAATTCTTTGGGTAATAGAATGGTGGTACTAATGATGTTGAAAACATAATACCAATAAATTCCAGCTCCCAGATTGTCATAACAATAAATCAAAAGTTATTTTTAAAATATTGGAAGGCTGGGTACCTCACAAATTATTCAAATGCCATAGTCAGACCTGATAATGTTTGTCTTAAACACATAAGTGCAAAAATTCTTAGACCAATGAACTACTATAACTTTTTATATAGGTTACAAATTACTAAATGAATAAACAACAGAGGATTTAAAAAACTGGCTGCATTCTTAGATCACAACATGGAAAAAAGTCTAAAGGATCTTCTTGAAGTTTCTTAATAACTAAAGGAAGAAATGAACATCCCGTTAATGACTGAATTATTATAAGAAAACTAAAAAATCTGAGAATCTGGAAAACATGCATGGCTGTCTTAGAGATAACAATCTTGTCTAAGATGTTTGAAAGTGTGACTCTGAATTGGTACACACAAGAATAGAATGACTTTTTTTTTAATTTTTAGGTAGAATCCAAAAATAATCTGAGAGCAATTGAAGGTCATGGTGAGGAACATGAACGTTGAAATGGAGGAAACATGGGTTTGATTGCCAATTCTACCCCTCTCAAGTTCTTTGGTTTGGGGTGAATGAGTCAACCTTACTAGATTCGGTTCAATGGAACTAACATGAAATCATTTGCTATTGAACATCTATCTCTACAGGGCACCATTCTAGGTGCTAGAAGTTCCCCAATGAACAAGACAGAGAAGATACAGAATATCATGGAGCTTAAATTGTTTAGTTTGTCAGAGGAGGGAAAACAATAACAAGTAGGCAAATTACAAAGATAATTTTATATATTTATATTATAGGTGGTAAGAAATAAAAGTAAATAATATGTTAGAGAGATCCTGGGTCCTTCTTTAGATGGAAATTATGGAAAGCCTCTCTGAGAAGGAGATATCTGAGGTGAAACAGAAGGAAAACTCTCCTATGTGAAAATCAAGAGAGGGGCGCCTGGGTGGCTCAATCCGTTAAGCGTCCGACTTCGGCTCAGGTCATGATCTCACAGTACATGGGTTCAAGTCCCATGTGGGGCTCTGTGCTGACAGGTCACAGCCTGGAGCCTGCTTCAGATTCTGTGTCTCCCTCTCTCTCTTTCCCTCCCCCATTCATGCTCTGTCTCTGTCTATCAGAAATAAATATTGAAAAAATTAAAAAAAAAAAGATCCGGAGATGGAATGTTCCAAATAGAAGATATGTGCATTTCATTAGACATCTGTGAGAATTAAAGGCAATAACAATACAAAGGGCTTTACAGAGTAGCTGATAAATAGAAAACACTCTATAATCAGTAACTCTAATCAAAAAGAAAATATTTGTTTATCAATGATTCCTACAACATAATTCCTATAAGGGACATCTTTGAACATAAAAATCCCATACTATATAATTTGCATCTATTATTCTCATCACTTTGTGATAGATTATTAAGAACTATGGCAATAGATTATTAAGGACTATGGCATATATATTGATGGCATTCTTGAAATTCTGGCTATTAATCCCAGAAAATAATGTATAGGTGAAAAATCCATATGACAGGAAAAGCAAAGATTGAACTGGCCAAGAGAAAAAAATCAAGGAAAATGAGAGGAAAAAAAGAGGAAATGGTTCTAGATCAGGAGAGAGATAGGGAAGAGGATTTTAGGAATTGTGGCCCAAAGAGATTACATGAAGTAGAATCCAGTCCGTGATTATTAACTCACTCTATGTAAAAAGAAGGATGAAAATAAGAGGGGGAAGTATAACCTCATATGCCAGATATTTTTAGTATATTGTATGATTTATTCCTTACTACAATCCTATTTGAACTACTTGTATCTCCACTTAACAACTGATCTTACATAACTATATGAGCTTTTCTTGACAAGATTGACTAGATGATCTCAAAGTTTCCTGTATAATTCTATGCTTCTGATAATAGGAAAAGAAAATTATCTGTGTAAGTGTATATTATAGCTATAAAGGTCTTAAAAAATAATTGGCCATATGGCTTGTCAATCTTTATATAAGAGGTTTCAAGAATACTTGGCTAGGAATTACAGTCCTAAAAACATAAAACTCAGCTTCTTAAGGGATGGATGAAGAATGGAATATTCAGACAGAGAAGACTGGGAAAGAGGCCCTAGGAGACGTGGGGGAAAATTTAAACAGCCATCCAAACTAATCAAGTTTTATCCAAACCAAATATCCAGGCCTTTTGAAGTTTGCCAGTTACTAATCAAAACCCCACTAAGTGCTTAGTATCTCAGACAGTTTTAAATAACATCAAACCAACTATCATGTAATACACTGAGTAAAGCCAAATCTGGATTTTGTCTTACAGCTACACAGACACAGAAAATTTGTCTGAAGTTATGCTCGCCAAGTAAAAATTTAAGATACTTTTAATTATTTTTATGTTATTTCACTCTTAAAATCACCTCAGTTATCTGTAAAAGGGGTTAAGAAAACCAGCTTTCCATAAAAAATGAATTATTAATGATAACTGTCTGGAAAGTTAATAGTTAAGACTTTGCAAGTGTCGTTTTATACTCGATGGCAAACACTGTAAAAAAATAAAATTTACTAATGATGAAATGAAAGCTTTAATTGCCCAAAGTTCTTACATTACGTTGTAGCATTAGATGGACAAATTTTGACCCTAAAATAAATTAGTAGTAGTATACTTTTATCTTAATGCATTTCATTCTCTTTTCAAATTATAACAATATTTTGTGACAGTAAAAGCTGTGACATCAATCAGCTTTCTGCAACTATGGTATAAATCAGCTTGGTGATCAATTCTCTTTAAAAAGATCTTCAAAACTCTCAACAAAATAATGAAAGTATTACTATATAACCTACACATTTTACTGATTTAATTTGACATGAAATAAATATATTACCACAAAATGCTACTAGTGTCATTTTTTCCACTTTTAATGAACTCATTTCTTTTCCTCAAAACAAAATTAATGAAATGTCAGAATGGAAAAATATTCAGTTTTGCTAAAGAAAAAAAAATTCACTCTTACTGAAACACACATGTTCTCTTTTTCCCCAGTGCAAGTTCCACATGTACGTTATGTTAAAATGAGAAAAAAAGAAAGAAAAAGAGAGCCTATTCATTTGTGTGTGTGTGTGTGTGTGTGTGTGTGTGTGTGTGTGTGTGTAAGCTTATCTAGAAAGGAAAAGGAAACAGCATTGGAATTCATAGAAGATGGTGGTCATGTTGCTGTTTTTCTTATGAAGGGGCACCCACCAGGGCATGGAAGATGGCAGAGCTCAGACGATACCAATGACATGCCGCCTAGCCACTTGCTATTATATTTTTATATTTGAATTCTCTATACAGTATTTATCCAATATTTCCTTGTTTACTTAATTATTACTGATTTGTTGATTGTTAATTTCTATCTGATTCCACTAGAATATAACGTTCATGACAGCAAACACCTACTTCACTCTCTTATTCATTATGTATCCTCAAATGGCTGGAAAATAAATGGTCTTTACTCTGGTAATGAGTGAATGCATTACTAACCACTAACAAAATTGATAACCACAAAACTTAAAATATGTAAGAAGGAATAGGAATAAACTAAACCTTGATCACACCAAAAGAAATTTAAATGAAGAAACAAAAGATAATGGGAAAAATAAAAAGAAATAGAAAAAATATAAGCAAGTATTTTAGCTATTTCAATAAATATAAAAAGGTTGCTTTCTCCTACCAAAAGATAATCAAACTTTTTTGTCAGTTTTTAGTTATTGTCAAAAACTACATCCAAAACAGTAACAGTGAGAGTTTGAAAATAAAAGAATGACAAAATGTGAAAAACTGAGATCAGGTATTTAATACTAGATATCAGGGATTAGTTAATATTATATAAAGAAAAATTTAATGCTAATGATATTGAAATAGAAAAGGGGAAACAGGGGCGCCTGGGTGGCGCAGTCGGTTAAAGCGTCCGACTTCAGCCAGGTCACGATCTCGCGGTCCGTGAGTTCGAGCCCCGCGTCGGGCTCTGGGCCGATGGCTCAGAGCCTGGAGCCTGTTTCCGATTCTGTGTCTCCCTCTCTCTCTGCCCCTCCCCCATTCATACTCTGTCTCTCTCTGTCCCAAAAATAAATAAACGTTGGAAAAAAAAATTTTAAAAAAATAAAAAAAGAAAAGGGGAAACATACTGACAAATGATACAATCCATCAAGAAGATAGAACAATAACAAACCTTTAAGCAACAAACAACATGAAATTTTTTTTAAATTAAGAACTCCTTATATAAAAAGATTAACTTGGTTAAAATGCAATTATAGGAAAAGATTTTACTATATCTTTGTCAGATTTTTTCTTAGTGAGTAAAGTATGAAAGACACAGGTTAATCAATTAATTAAATTAACTGATTAAATCTATATACATATGTAAAACAGTACATAAGAAACAGAGAACATATGTTCTTATGTTCATATAACTAAAAATATACATCAATTTTAGGAGCGCCTGGGAGGCCCAGTCAGTTAAGTGTCCGACTCCTGGTTTTGACTCAGGTCATGATCTCAGTTTTGTGAGTTCAAGCCCTATGTTGGGCTCTGGGTTGGCAGCACAGAGCTTGCTTAGGATTCCTTGTCTCCTCTCTCTCTGCCCCTCCCCCATTTGCACTGTCTCTGTCTCTCTCAAAATAAATAAATAAGCTTTAAAAATATATATAGGGGCACCTGGATGGCTCAGTCAGTTGAGCATCCGACTTCAGCTCCGGTCATGATCTCACAGTTTGTGGGTTCCAGCCCCACGTTGGGCTCTATGTTGACAGTCCAGAGTCTGGAGCCTGCTTCAGATTCTGTGTCTCCCTCTCTCTCTGCCCTTCACCCCCCCACACACACTCTGTCTCTCTGTCTCTCTCAAAAGTAAATAAACATTAAAAAAAATTTTAAATATATATCAATTTTATAACATGTCATTTTTAAAATCCTAAAATTTAAAAAAGGAGGAAGTTCATAGGTCTCATTCTTTAAATAAAATCTAATAAAATTTATATTAAAGAATAAAAAATTCATAAATAAAAATATTTTCCATAAATCCAAACTAAAATTAAAAATTACCCAAAAAGAGGGTGCATGGGTGGCGCAGTTGGTTAAGCATCCAACTCTCAGTTTCAGCTCAGGTCATGATCTCACAGCTTCATGAGTTCAGGCTCTGGGTTGGCTCTGTACTGGCAGCACAAAACCTTTTCGGGATTCTCTGTCTCCCTCTGTCTCTGCCCCTCCCCCACTTGCACTGTCTCTGTCTCTCTCAAAATAAATAAATAAACTTAAAAACAAATATTACCCAAAAAGTATTTTGAAACATCACACTAACTCTTATGGAACACAGCTAAAATAGGACTCAGACGATAATTTTTAGCTTAAATGCATTTATTATCAAATAAAACTCAATAAACATATATCTACTTTGAGGAAAAAGGTAAAAATAGTATATAACAAACCAAAACAAGAAAGACATAGCATTAATAAAAGGAGAGTTGTAATTATTGAAAGAGAAAAGAAATAGAAAAGTTAAAGAAAATTGACAAGAAAAACTAATCTCATGAAACTAAAAATCATAAAAGATGTCATAAATATAAAAGCCTATTATAATTTTTAACAGTTCAGATAGTTTTCATGGCTGCAGTTTATCCAAGTTTTAAAAACAAATATTTCATGTTTATTGAATTACTCTGAACTATACAAAAACAAAACTTCTCTAATCTATTTTACTAAGGTAGTAAATCTTAATTCTAAAATCCAGTTAAAAATAACTCAAGTGGAGGGGTGCCCGGATGGCTCAGTCAGTTAAGCATCTGACTTCAGCTCAGGTCATGATCTCATGGTTCATGAGTTCGAGCCCTGCATCTGGCTCTATGCTAACAGCTCAGAGCCTGGAGCCTGCTTTGGATTCTGTGTCTCCACTCTCCGCCCCTCCCCGGCTTGTTCTCTCCCTCTTTCCCTCTCTTTCTCTCTCTCTTTCTCTCTCTCTCTCTCAAAAACAAATAAACATATAAAAAATTAAAATATAACCCAAGAGGAAAGAAGAGAAAGAGGAAAGAAAAGAGGAAGGGAAGGGGGAAAGGGAGGGACTGAGAAATGCGGGAAGTAAGGGAAAGGGATGCTGGCATAAGAGTAAATGTATTTTTTTAACTGTCAAATTGTTACCAAAGGAGCTTCATCATTTTCACATTGCCATCAACAGTGCATGAAAAGTCCAATTTCTCCATATCCCCATCAATACCTGTTATTTTTAAATAACCTCAATTTTTAAATACCTTTTAAATACCTCAATTTTTTTTTAAATTATAGTTGTCTGTGAATGCAGAATGGTATCTTATTGTGGTTTGATTTACATTAACTAAGGACTACTGATTTTGAGCATCTTTTTATGTTCTTAATGAACATTTTTGTATCTTCTTTGGAAAAAAGCCCTTTTCATATTTTTTAATTGAATTGTATTTCTTTATACTGTTGAGTTGTAAGAATTCTTTATATATTTTGAATACTGATCACAAATGATAAAGTTCAATTTATGTATTTTGTTGTTGCTGGTGCTTTGGTGTTATATCTAAAAACTGTTGCCTAATCCAAGGTCACAGATATTTATGCCTCTGTTTTCATCTAACAGGTTTATCACTATAGCTCTTACAGTTAGGTCTATGAAACATATTGAGTTAATTTTTGTATATGGACATAGGAGTCCAAGTCGATATCCAGTTGTCCCTACACAATTTATGGAAAAGCCTACTCTTTCCCCATTGACTTGTCTCAATACTTTTGTCAAAAGACAATTGGTTATAAATGCAAAGGTTTATTCTGGACTCTTGATTACACTCTATTAATCAATATGTCTATACTTATGCCAGTACCACACTCTTTTAATTACTGTAGATTTATAATAGGTTTTGAAATTGGAACTGTGAGTCCTCCAACTTTATTTTTCTTTTTCAGGATTGTTTTGGCAATTTTGGGTCTTGGGTTTTCATATAGGTTTTAGGATCATTTTGTAAATTTCTGCAAAAAGGGCAGCTGGAATTTTGATAGAGTATATTGACCCTTTAGATCATTTGGGGAATATTGCCATTTTAACAATATGAAGTCTTCTGATTCACAAACATGTGTGTCTTTTTATCTTTTTATCTATTTAAGCCTTCTTTAATTCCTTTCAATGATGTTTTGCAGTTTTCAGTTCACAAGTCTTATACTTCTTTTATTAAATTTATTCTTAAGAAATTTATTCTTTTCTCATACTACTATAGATGAAATTGTTTTTTAAACTTATTTTTAGATTGTTCATTGATACTATATATAAATACAATTAATTTTTATATCCTGAAACCTTGCTGTACTCATGTGTTATGCATAGTGTGTGTGTGTGTGTGTGTGTGTGTGTGTGTGTGTGTGTGTGTGTGTCTGTGTATTCCTTAGGGTGTTCTATACCCAAGATCATGTCATTTGCAAATAGAGATATTTTTATTTCCTCCTTTCCAATTCAGATGCCTTTGATTTCTTTTTCTTGCCTAATTACTCTGGCTAGAACTTCTAGTACTATGTTTAATAGAAATGGTAAGAATTGAAATCCTCAACTCATTCCTGATCTTAATGTGAAAGCTTTCAGTCTCTAATGAAGTTTGATGTTAGCTTTAAATTTTCCATAGATACCTTTATCAGAATAAGAAAATTTTCTTCTACTTCTAGTTGTTGAGTGTTTTTATCACAAAAGATTGTTGGATTTATTAAATTCCTTCTCTGCATATACTGAGATGATCACATTTGTTTGTTTGTTTGTTTGTTTGTTTGTTTGTTTTGTCCTGTGTTATATTACATTGATTAATTTTTTTAAACCAACCTTGCATTCCTGGGCTAAATCCCACTTGGTCATCATGTATAACCCTTTTCTTATGTTACTAGATTCACTTTGCTAGTATTTTCTTGAGGATTTTTGCATCTATAGTCATAGGGTATATTTGTAGTTTTTTCTTTCTTTCTTTCTTTCTTTTTAAATATTTATTTATTTTGAGAGAGAGAGAGCACGTGAGCAGGGGAGGGGCAGAGGGAGAGAGAGAGAGAAAAAAATCTCAAGTAAGCACTGTGCTGTCAGTGCAGAGTCCACATGGGGCTCAATCCCATGAATGGTGAGACTATGACCTGAGCCAAAATCAAGATTTGGACACTTAACTAACTGAGCCACCTAGGCGCCCCTGTAGTTTTTGTTTTTCTTGTTAGATCTTTGTCTTGTTTTGATATGGCAGTAATACTGGCCTCACAGAATGAGTTGGGGAGTATTACTATCTCCTCCATTTTTTTGTAAATGTTTGTGAAGATTGGTGTTAATCTCTCTTTTAAATGTTTGGTACAATTACCAGTGAAGCCATTTGGGCCTTTGCTTTTCTTAAATTTTTTTTAACTAATTCAATCTCTTTACTTGCTACAAGTCTACTCAGATTTTCTATTTCCTCTCGAATTAGTTTCAGTGGTTTATATCTTTCTAGGAATTCGTCCATTTCAATTAGATTATCTCATTCATTGGCATACAAATGTTCATAGTATTCCCTTACACACTTTTCCATTTCTGTAAGGTCAACAGCAGTATTTCCACTTTTATACCCAATTTTAGTAATTTGAGTCATCTCCCTATTCCTTGGTCAATCTAGCTAAAAGTTTGTCAACTTCATTGCCTTTTCAAAGAACTAACTTTTGCTTTTGTTGATTTTCTCCATTCTTTTCAATTCTCTATTTTATTTCTTCTCTAATCTTTATTATTCTCCTCCTTCTCCTTCATTGGTCTTAGTCTGTTCTTCTTTTTCTAGTGTCTTAAAATGGAACGCTAGGAAGGGCACCTGGGTGGCTCACTTGGTTGAACATCTCACTCTATTTCACCTTAGTAATGATCCCCCACATCAGTTCTGCACTGAGCATGGAGCCTGCTTAGGATTCTCTCTCTCTCTTTCTCTCTGTCTCTCTCTGTCCCTCTCCCCAACTCACGCTCTCTCTCTCTCTCTAGAAAAAAAAAAGGAATTCTAGGTTACTGATTTTAAATCATTTTTTTATTTATTTTATTCTTTTCAAGTTTTATTTATTTTTGAGAGAGACAGCATGAGTTAAGGAGAGGCAGAGAGAGAGGGAGACACTGAATCTGAAGCAGGCTCCAGGCTCTGAGCTCTCAGCACAGAGCCCGATGGGGGACTCGAACTCACAGATGGTGAGATCATGACCCAAGCTGAAGTCAGACACTTAACCGACTGAGCCACCAAGGAGCCCCTAAATCATTTTTTTATATAGACAATTCAGCCATGCATTTCCCTCTTAGCACTGTTTTGGCTGCATCACATAAGTTTGGTATGTTGTAGAACTGTTCTTACGAGACATAAATGTGTGTCCTTTTCAGAAGGAAATTATCAAGTAATAAAGATTCACAGGACTGTATGTTTAAACTAGCACCAATATTGATACTTATTAAAACTAATATTTTCACTCAAAAAATTTGCAGATTTAAAACTGGCCAACATTCAATTATCCAGATTAATAGTCTATTCACATGAAAATTCCTATAGTCCATACTGCCACTGTCTCCTGAATACAGAGAAAAAGTTAGGGAAAAGAGTTTGACAAATTTCTCCACTTCCAGAGTCAGCTAAACTTTTTTTGATCCTTCACTCGTTTTGGAATTTTAAGATGGATTAGACAATGTTGATTAAGTATTCTGACAGAACAATGTGATAAAGGTAGACAGATTTCTTATTTTATGTCCATACTTTTCTCACAGATCCCACAATTTTACTGCCTTCTGTCCTGTCTCATATTACTAGGGGAAATAGTATAGTATAAAGAGCAGAAAACATGTGACTTGTGTTCCAAGAAGTATTTGTCTTCATCTTCTGAGAAAAAAAGATGACTCTTGAAAAGTCCAGTTGCTTTCTCAGAATATCTGGGAAAATCCTGACAAGATATACTAAAAAAAAAAAGCAATCAAAATTGAAAGTGCCAAGAATTTTTTATTTGAAAATATTTGTTTACTTTTACTACTGAAAACTGGGCCTTTCTCTAAATCACAATTTTATTAGCTGCAAGTCAAGATGGCAGTTTTAGAGCACTGGGAAATTATAAGAATTTCTAACAGCCACATGGGTCACTGTCTTTATCTTGAGTTGAAAAAAAAAAGGAAAAACCTACCAGTCACTTTTTAAAAAAATTTTTAATGTTTACTTACTTTTGAGAGAGAGAGAGAAAGTGAGGGGCAGGGAGGGTCAGAGAGAGACGGAAACACAGAATCTGAAGCAGGCTCCAGGCTCTGAACTGTCAGCACAGAGCCCAACATGGGGCTCAAATTCACAAACCGTGAGATCATGACCTGAACCGAAGTTGGACACATAACTGACTGAGCCACCCAGATGCCCCAAACCTATCAGTCACTTTTTGATTCATCATTCGCACTATACTTCTGAGACTTTTCCTCTTGAATATACTATTTATGGCTTGGAAACATTTTTTTTTCTAATGTGGCTTGACTTCTTTTGAGGTTTAACATTTTTAATGGATTTTGTCTTTTTCTTTATTCTCAGGAACACTCACTTTCTTGGCCAAGATTTACCTATTATTTTGTAGGAATTCACTTGGTTTTCATTCCCTCTAAATAACCTCTTTTATATATCCTAAGAAATTTGATCAATTAGAATACCAGTTTCAAAATTTATGAAACTTGGAAATTTTTTTGCTTAGCCTTTCATTTCTAGTAACTGGCTATTCTACTAAGTTTCATAATCTATAAATCAGGAGGAAAATGTATACTTTCATTTCTCACATTGAGTCCAATTTGGCTCGCAGAACCAGTCCTCTTTCCCACAGAAGTCAAACTCAGACTTTTCATTTCCTTTACTTTATTCCTTGACCCAATTCAAAACAAAAATGCAGTCTTTCAAGTCTTATGAACATATTTTACCTAATACTTGATCTGAAGATAATATAAAGAAGCTTTCTTCCCAAACAAAAGGTGACACAAAGGCTATAATCTTGCACTGGGATTTAAGTTTCTATTCATTAGACCTTTATGCCTTCTTCCATTATTATGTCTAACCCTAAACCCATTGACACTATTTACCTAAATTCCCTTACAGTACATGCGTGGAAATTACATATTGTAGAAGCTAAATAATCTTGATTGTTTTAGAGTAAGGGACACCTGTATTTTAACTCCCAAAGCATGCATTGTTCAATGTTCTTGTTATCCGTTTCAAAGAAAGAAATCAAGATAAATGAGTACATAAATTAATTCTTTGGTTCTGTTAAGTCCAGTTAAGGATCACAGAACTAAAGACAGGCAAAGTAATGAAGCATTATTAAAAACTATTCCTCTAATTTGCAAGATATACTAATATTCAAAGGCTTTCTCTTATTACCTTCTAAATAACTACAATCATCTTTGTCTTGTGCCGTATTTAGACCTTCATACTTATATTGAAATGTCAGCAATTCTAAATCATGAGATAGTTAATAAAACTTTCAAACAAAAGAAACCTTACAGGTCCAATCAAACATTTTTAAATGAATAAATGGAAACGCAGATGGCCAAAGTCTTGCTGAGATCACACACCATTAATAGCAGATATGTGATTTGAACATAAGTTGCCAAAATCCTACCAGTGTTCTTTCTCACCAAGCTTCCTATTGTACAACAAAGTGTCTCTTAATCTTAGAATATATTTCACACATAAAAAAGCATGAAGACATAATGAGCAAAATAACTCCAAATGAAACTCTTCACTATTAGGTCACAGTATGCATTTTGCTAGAATAAAAGTATTCAACAAAAATGAGAAACACAATACTCTTGAAATTGCAGCTATTTCTAACTATAAGTAAAATATGTTTTAAAGAATCTTAAACCTTGTTTCTTTAGATTCTTTACAAAGTTGACTAAATTTTGACCAAATTAGGTAGGTTGGCCTCCTACTTCTTTGCTTGTGTCTGTTCTTTTGAAATACAAATTATAAAAGTCTTTCTCATTACCTGAAATAGAACAACTCAAATATGGATGAGTGTTAAGTATAACTCCATAATCATTCACTATCTATAGTGTTCATGTGTCATACAATACGTATCTTTACTTTGAAGACAACAATTCTACATTAGCAAGCTGTTTCCATTAAAAGGAAAATATCTATTATTCTTGGGCTTGTACTGAGGAAAACGCATTCTAGAAAAATTATTTTTCCCCACAATAGTTCCACAATTTTGCCTACTACTTTGGCTTACACTTGGAACCACAGAATTAAAGTCTAATGTTTATAGCTCTTTCATTTTAATTTTATTTCTCTGGACTGCCCACAATCCCTTCTAATCATTTAAGCTATGGCAATTTTACAACCGTGATAATGCCTGCTCCAATATTCAGGCTTTACGTGTGCAGTTATGTTATTCCACTGGCTTGGCAAATTGGTGTGCCATATCAAGCCTGAGTTTTCTCAGTGGGCCTTCTTTTAGCCTTGTAGTCGTTAGCTTGAAGTACTACTTTTTGCAGAAATGTTGGTTCTGTCCAAACAGTCCACTATAATCCTCCTGATCTATGCTTTATCATTCTTCTTTGTCAGAGAGAAAATTTTTAATATGAAAAAAACAAGCTTCCATTTGCCTTTAACTTTCAATCTTATATCTAAGAGAAATCATAAACATGGTTCCTTAATATTAAGTAGTATTTACTACATAGACATACATTTTTAAATATCTAAAGCAAGACCTATCAAATAAATAAAAACATGTTAGATATTTCTAAATAAAAAACAAGGTAAGGATATTTGTCAAACCAAGAGGCTCAAAGTAACTAAGGTCCAACTTAAGAAATAAAAGTCAAAAATCAAATTATCAGCAGAAAAACTATACAAGCATTTAAGCTTCATGTTTCAATAAACACCTTGAGACATTAAAATACTAATAGCAACTGCTGTTCAAGACTGGCTTATGAGTTCAACGAAAGGTAGTTCACAAGTTACCAGACCCTACAACTTCATTTGGCAGATTTCATAAATGTACTGCTTTGCTCGTTGTCACTGTAGACAAATGGTAGAAAGACAGCGGAGGAGGCAGGAGGATCTGAAAACGGATGACTGAGGATTTCCCGTGTTGCTACTCTCTCACTCTTCCCCTGGGACTCAAAGCAGCAAAACTGCCCTGATATTCATGTGTCATTTTCAAGTGCCACATCTGATATCTTTCCTGGTAATAGAAATCTGGTTACCCAGCCTGGTGAGCGCTAGGAAGAAGTGAGATTAGACTACAATGCTGAACGTCTCAGAGACACACACTTGGCAGAAAGCTCAAGATCCAGGGGCTTTATAGAAAGACCATTCTGGAATGTTACACAGATTCAAAAAATTTCTGAGAGGCTCCTGGTCAAATCATGGGAAATTAAACATTGTCAAGATAATAATCATAATAATTCAAATCTGTAAAACATCCTTGAAAGTAATCATTAATAAAACAACAATGAAATAAAATGCTTCCAGTATTTTCTAGACAGAAACTATCTCCAAATGAAGCAATATATTCATACAGCACTAAATGATCAATAATAATAACTATGCAGTAGTTTCTCTTAATATGCCTCAACTCTTCTGAATTTGTACAAGAAGAAAATTTCAGAATCAAAATTATTTTTAATGATTTAGCAGCTAATCAAGCTTTAACAAAGTCCCTTCAGAACTAATTAGGTGATATCAGCCCTCCATCCTTCCTAATGAGGCATTTGTTAAGTCTTAGACCTATTTAACTTCCTAAACTTGAAAGCTACATACAGCTGTCAGAATTCATCCATTTAATTGAAACAATATTTTATATTTGCCTTTAGAGTGTTAAGTACCCAGCATTAAAAATTCAGTGTCAGAGTAAGTTAACAGGAAGTTGTATGAAAGAACGTAAAACAGTTCTCCAAATCATAGAAGATAAGAATAGCCTATGAAGATTCAGGGGAATATTTTAATAATCCATCCTTCTATTGTGTACCTTTTTAATAATTTAGCTCCAAAAAATGAGGTCCTTTTCTAGACCACATTCATTTGACTAAATGTTCTTCAGCTTGTTTTTATAAAGTGATTTGAAGTCTAAATTTTTTTTAATGATTATAACATATGTAGAATGATGTGGTCACTTGTAATCCATCCCAGGCCTGAATAATACCACCTGGAAGTGAATCAAAATTTGGGTTACCAGGGCTCTATTCTCATCATAACTAATCAACTTGGTAATGTGTTCATTTTCACCCTGAAATAAGCAATATAAAATCAAAGAACCATGTTAAGGAATAAACATTTATTTTTAATGCCTTAAGCAGAAAATCCTAAAATTTCATAACAAATATGAACATTTCATTTTAAGAGCTAAACCAATATCTACATGTGAGTTGTGTTATGAAAGACTTTCAATTTTTTCTCCGTAAATATTTGTGTGGGTAAGATAAAACATTAGGTCATCTTTGAAGAAAAATAATTAAAAAGATCTTTTGTTTAGGCCTATACTATGAAGGCTTAGATAAATCTTGAATGCTTTTTAAGAACATATCATAATGCTATATGTTGAGACATGGTATCATCTAAATTTAAAATATTGAGGAACTGACCTTTCATACACTTTCACCCTCCTTTCTTCTTCATGAAAATTATTGTTGTCATTAAAAATCAACCAACCTGTGCTTTTAAGAAAATAAAGAAATACTTATAATATTCTCAGATACATGCTTTAGTCAGGAAAATTACTTCTGTAAGCCAACTTTTCAAACTTCCAAAAGTCATAAAATTTTATCAGTGTGACTTATTGTTATAATATCTCTGAAAAGTAAAAATGCATATACCCATTTCATCAAAATCAATTAAAACTTTTAAAATATAATTATTTAGCATTTAAAGTTATTAAAAATTATGTGCAATGGATATTTTTATCTCATATGGTTTGTGATCTTTAGTCTTGTGTGCTAAGAAATCCAACTGTTACCAGTTGCTATGCATACTAAGTTTGCATACGTGTTTCATTTGATTTAAATTATAGAGGGGCACCTGGGTGGCTCAGTTAACTAAGCATTCAACTTTGGCTCAGGTCATGATCTCGCTGTTTGTCAGTTTGAGCCCTGTGTCCGGCTCTGTGCTGACAGCTCAGAGTCTGGAGCCTGTTTCAGATTCTGTGTCTCCCTCTCTCTCTGCCCCTCCCCTGCTCATACTCTGCCTCTCTCTCTTGCTCGCTCTCAAAAAAATTAAACATTTAAAAAATTTTGAATTAATAAATAAATTGCAGAAAATGTTTTCAAAGTCTATGTTTTTTGTGCCTCTTTAGACTACATACACAGAATACTAACTTAAATTAAATACTTTGTCTTTCTCCTTAGAGGAGGATATTGATATCTAAAGAAAGTTCAACATAGGAAATAAAAGTTGATTCTGTGTTAGCCATGTAAAAATTTAGAAATTAATATTGGAAGTTTTTACTTTTGGAAACCTAAAAACAATAATGGCAGCAATGAAGGTATAGGGTGGTGTTAGTTTATTTTCATATTTAAGTGCCAAATGGTAACATTTAGAGGTAAAGTACCAGAGAAGAGCATCTAGGAATACTTCTGCTTGTGGTTTACCTTGCATGGTGCAAGGCACTCATAAGCATGGGAAGACAATGTAGGCACCATAACACAGATAAAGGAACATGCAAACACTGAGCAGCAATTGATAAATCTAGTAAATAATAGCATCACTATTAATATGGCAGCACTTTTTACCCCCTAGTCCATAGTCATCTCTGCCCTACCCTCATTATATAATAGTGAGAATAAATAGAACTTGTCTGGGACTTCAGGATGTGGAGGGGGCTACAATTGTCCCAACAAGTTTTTTTTTTGTTTGTTTTTTGTTTTTAATTTTTTTTTTAACGTTTATTTATTTTTGAGACACAGAGAGACAGAGCATGAACAGGGGAGGGGCAGAGAGAGAGGGAGACACAGAATCCGAAACAGGCTCCAGGCTCTGAGCTGTCAGCACAGAGCCCGACGCGGGGCTCGAACTCACGGACCGCGAGATCGTGACCTGGCTGAAGTCGGACGCTTAACCGACTGCGCCCCAGTCCCAACAAGTTTGAAGCAGTCTAAGTTAGTCCCAAAAGAGACTCAGAAAATAAGAACTTTGTTTTGTTTTTTAAAAAGAAAAATGTGCAAAATAAAGCACAGGCAAGATTCAGGGAGCAATTCAGATGCAGAATTTCTTGAGAACCCCTAAAGCAATGTGATACCGTAAGAGGGACCCTTTATGGGAAGGCCTCCATGGGAAGATATGTTAGGATACTGACAGAAAATTTGCCAATAGTTTTTTTCCATTTTAATAGGTATTTGCAACATCTGCACATAAATTTTCTCTTTAAAGAGTAATACAATAGAATTAACCTTAAATTAAATTAAAACATACTATAAAGCTACTTTAAGTAAAAGAGTTTGGTGTTGATGTAAAGACAGAGATAATCAATAATTAGAAAAAATATAATAAATACTTAACATTAATTGTAATATAAAGAGGTCAAATGAACAAGGAAAGAAAAGAACTTTTACTAAATGGATCTAAGACAACTATTGGGGGGGGGATCATTTTAGATCATGTTCTCATATCAGAAACCAAAATAAATTTCAAGTGATAAATATTATGTTAAAATAGGGGTGCCCGGGTGGCTCAGTCGGTTAAGCGTTGGAGTCTTGATTTCAGCTCAGATCATGATCTCACAGTTCATGAGTTCAAGTCCCGCATTGGGTTCTGCATTGACAGGGCGGAGCTTGCTTGGGATTCTCTTTCTCCCTCTCTCTCTCTGCCCCTTCCCCACTTGTGTGTGCATGCTGTCTCTGTCTCAAAATAAATATACTTTAAAAAATTATGTTAAAATAAAACAGAAGAAAAGAGTGACATTCTACTAATTCCTGAACAGAAAGGACACTCTAAGTCAGTAAGAGAAATCATAAAGGAGCAATATATTTGACTCAATGGAAAAGTCAAATTTCAGTGCATAAGAAATAGCAAAAACAAAAGTAGTAGATTAATTCTTTGAAAGGAATGAAATACTGTCCTCAAACACAGAGCAGATTAAGCATTCTTCCAAAAACTGATAGCTTTTCATGTCCCCAAACTTGTTCTCTGGTTGCTGATAGGTAAAAGTTCTTTTTCCCTATTTGTGACTTCCAACTCTTTCTGCTGATAGAGAATGTACAAATCAAAATAATAATTTAGAGATATAGCTCAATTAGGTACTAGCATAATAAAATCTCTTTTTAGGAAGATACTGTATAAGCAACTGTTTAGTTTATCCAGTTTTCACTGGATACTATTAAAATACAAATTGTGCAAATAGCAATAACTATTATAACAGTTTATTTCCCCAAGTCAGGAACCTTGGAATTCTCAATAGGAATCATTTCTGTTTTCATTTCTCTTCCTTAGGGAGTTACATATTTTGCATTCTGCATTTTCTACATATATGGTGTGTTTATATATGCATATGTGGTTGTATATATTAAATATATATACGGATGACAGTGAACTTTTAAAGAGATTTTTTAATACACTTTTTTGACTACAGAAGATATTTTATACATCAGGAAAAAGTTGTTCTTTTTGCCTAAACCTTTGCCACATGAAGATTAAATTAAGAGTGTACACGTGACATTGTTTTATAAAGGTTCACTGATTTAGCACATACTAGACTAAAAATAGTCAAAATAATCTTCAAAATAAATGATGCTTTGCTTTTACTTTTATCTGAACTTCAACTGATACTTGTGCAAATATGTAAATAAGGATATAAGTTTGTAGGTTTGGTCTATGTTGGGGATCAAATTATGGAAGATATTTTGAAAGTCCATTCAAATGCAGGAAAATTACTGATCACTTGGGTTTTTGCAATTATTCTATTATTTAACCACTAAGAAATTTTCTATGAATACATGATGTTTAAGTATTAAGAATTACTCTTTTGGGGGCGCCTAGGTGGCTCAGTTGGTTAAGCATCTGACTCGATTTCAGCTCAGGTCATGACCTCACGGTTTGTGAAACTGAGCCCCGTGTCAGGCTCCATGAGTAGAGCCTGCTTAAGATAATCTCTCTCCCTCTCCTTCTGCCCCTCTCCCCTGCTCACATGCTTGTGCTCTCTCTCTCTAAAAATAAAAATAAAAACAAATTAAATTAAACTAAGAATTACTCTTTTTAACTTTGATTCACAGAACTTTGATCTTAAACTAAGAAATCTCAGATGCAATTTCCAGCATAGCATACCCTCATATCTCATATGATAACTTGATATATTTAACAAGAGCAGGATATTAGCCTTTGGAAATAAAGATTTGTTTTTACTCAGGAAAACAAAATTCTTTTTTTAAATAAAATGCAAAGAAAAGTGGTCTCCAAAACAGAACACTTAAAAAACATTGTGTATCAAAACTATTCCTACATATCTATTTTCTGATGCCAGCATGCTTTTTTAGCAGTTACCACCCTTTCTGTTAGAATTCTTATTTTTGGATGAATGATCAATTGCTTCATGTTGATTTTTCCCCAGCAAGCTATAGGTTCACCCCAGCTGCAAAAATCTTCTAAACTCTGAGCAAAGGCTCCATAGGAGATACCAGGATATGATCTTTCAAATACAAACAGTGTAACTCTGTAGGAATCTACTCAGGAATTTGGGAAAGGAAGTTTGTGAGAGAGGTAAGTTAGTAGTACTTATGACTTCTTGCAAATCTGACCCAAAAAAGTTATTGAAGTTCACATATAATGACTATATTTAACTCTCATATAGAACTTCTGATATACTAAGTTTATTTAATTTACAAAAACTTCTCCTACACTAAATACGTATTACTAGCTATGCTACAAAAAAAAAAAAATTAAGTCAAAAGCTTAGAACTAGTTGTTCAGGGGGCATCCCATGTTAGTGCCAAGTTGAATATCTAGCTTCTAGTCTTCTAACCTAAAGTTGATAATACTCAGGTATCCATCTCTAGGCAAATACTGATAATACAAAGATTTTCCGCAATAGATTGGACTTATTCCCTATCACCTTTCCAAAAGGGATTGGGATTGAGAGTGTAGGAATTTGAAAGGAGTGGAAAATACAAGAAACAATCTGACATATGTTTGCATAATTGTCATCCCCTCATAGAAGTCTGATGAAAATAAAACCAAATTTATATCCTTTGGCATTGTCAAATTCTTCAAGGACTATAACCAGTTGCTCCCTAAAATATCAGAAAATTCAAGTTGAAGTGGATCTTGCATCCCAAACATGACTCAAAACGGCTCTGCACCAAGATGATATCAGTATCAGGACCCCATTGCTCTGTGTTTATAACAATCATGCTACAACATAAGTAAACAATCCTACTCCTCTCTCACAAATAGCTCTTTCATTTTTCCCTTAGCCAAAGGCCCTTTATTTATTCCATTGATCTATCATAAAAGTATATTCTGTATAAAAAAACGAAACTTCATTATACAAATGTGTATACATACAGGGGCAGAGACTTTTCATTACCCCCTAGTTTCCTTTCTCCCTTCCTTTTAGGAATACTACTCTTGCCCTCAAAATATGGTTACTCAACTCAAGATTACATTTCCCAACATTCCTTGCAGCTATGTATAACCATGTGATTGGTTTCTTGATAATGGTATTTGAACAAAAGTAAATGTACTTCAGCCTTCTCTCTTTAAAGAGAAAATAACTTGCCTTCTACTTCTCTATCCCGTTTCTCACAGTCTAGAAATCAAACAGTGGGGAGCCAGTGTGCACCAGGCCATCAAGGAGAATCTCAGGGAATAGCAGAATATAGAAAGAACCTGTGTTCCTGAATGACTCAGAAGCTCCCCTCTGGTTAGTTAAATGTCTATTTTGTTTGAGTCACTGTTTTTTGGGATTTGTCACAGCCTCTTGTCTGTATGCCAATAATACAGATGATTATTCAAATTAGAGGTTTCTCCTTATTCCTTCTACCTTAATATACATTGAAGCATCGCTGCTGGTTACAGTTTTGCCAGGGTATGTAGCAAAAGACTATTATGGGGTCAGTGTGTTTCCTCTTTTTGGACAAGCAAAAGCTATTTTGTGGTATACACTTGAGCCACTGGGCTTAAACAACCCTGGAACATCCACACTGCTACCCTTTAGCCCCACAACATTTTTTTTTTTAATTTCAGTATATGATCAACATTATTTGAAGTTTTTCTTCTCTGTATTGTTACCAAAACCCAAGTTTGGCTGCCCAACGCCCAAAAGGCCAATACTCAAGAGACGAGTTTTGATTAGAAAGGAATTTGAGCTTTATTCAGGAAGCCAGTCATCTGGAGAGAAGGTGGACTCTTGTCCAAAAGCCAACTCCAAGGTTTCTGACTGACCCAGAGAAATTTAAAGGGGTTTAGGGCAGGTAACCAATTAAAGATGCAGTGACCTGTAACATTTCTTTTAATGTTTATTTACTTTTGAGAGAAAGAAAGAGACAGACAGAGTGAGAGCGGGGGAAGGGCAGAGAGAGAGGGAGACACAGAATCTGAAGCAGGCTCCAGGCTCTCAGCTGTCAGCACAGAGCCTGACGTGGGGCTTGAACCCACAAACTGCAAGATCATGACCTGAGCCAAAGTCAGACGCTTAACCAACTGAGCCACCCAGACACCCCTGTAACACTTCATGATTACATGTAGACTCAATGGTACTAGGCTACAGATGTTATCACAGTGCTTGAGGTCTTGCAAAGGGGTCAATCTTGAGGGTTCAGGGTGCTTGCTAAAGCTTAAAGACTACTAGATTGGCCAGAGGGACTTGGGTGCCTTCATTCTTGCACTGAATCTTATTTCTGCTATTTTGATTATCATCATAAAATATCTGAATGTCTTATTATCCATTCTATGCATGTGTCTGAACAAGGGCAATCTGGCAATAATATTATTTCACTGATAGTCACCAAATTTTCTGACATTTGATAGATCCTCCCAAGCTCTCCCATTGGACTAATGCTGGCTATATAACACCTGCAGTGGCAATGTTGCTACAGGTGTCGGCTTAAGTGAAGGTAACCCCAGTAAACACATGTTTCTATCAGTGATGAAAGCTTTGTTGAGAACATTCTGCAGCCTGGATTCATTGCAAACAAAGAAATCGCTCTTCTCTTTTGTTCTTTAATCCTTTTGTTTAAATAAACAAAGAGGCAAAGGTTAAAGTCTCAATGAAATAATGAACAACTGCATCAAAAATTTTCATGTAATAATATCTATGCTTTCCAATCCTTCTTATAACTAGGAAAGAAAAGTCTTTTCTTTCATCTTGGGTCTCACAAATCAGAGTATTTTCAAAGAGAAAAGAACCTTAAGGACTCTCTTTTCCAGGGATTTTTAAACTGTTCCTGGCACCTTATAACTCCAGAGAAGTAGCTTACAGTATGCCTGAAGTGGGGCGGGGGGCAGGATGCTGAATGGGGGAAACCAGGATCTCCACATACAACCCCACCCTCCCTCACCCCGCACTGCCTTGAAATGAAGCTGCTTTTCTTTCACCGTTTAATATGTTAGGGCTCAGTTTGAGATTTCACTTCGAAAACAAGTCTCCTAAATTTGAAAAGCATGATCTAGTCCAAGCCAGATGAGTAAATAAGAGTTCAAGAGAGTAAGATTTACCTATGAAAAGAGGACTAATCGGTGGTGAAGCTAAGAAGGAATCCAGTAGTTGGTGTACAGGAATGCAAGAACAGCTAGCGCTTGGGGTCCCAAACAGACCAAGTTCAGCCACTCGCTGCTGACAAAATGCAAAGGCAGAGGCAGCAGTAAGGAAACAAGAAAGCAATTTATTTCAGTGAGGCCATCACCAGGAAAACAGCAGCCTAACGTCTCAAAGACGGTCTCCAAAGTGCCAAAAATACTTCCAGGTTTCTGTAAGGAAAATGTGGGGCAAAGGTGGGTGGATGCGTGCAGGTAGGCAGTGAAGGTTAAATAGATCATTGTCTTGGAGTCAATCATGGAGATCAATCTGGGAATATTTTATCCTCAGGGTCTTTTGCCTGAGTACAGAGAACAGCTGGAAAGAAAAATCCAACTAGAAACTTTCAGGTCATAGTGAGTGCAGCCAAAGTCCTTTTTCAATCCTAGTTTTTTGACATCTGGTCCAGAATTTCTATACCCAAGCTACAGATTATTTAAGAAAATATGGCCACCCAACCACACACAAGGAAAATGACATAGCTACTCCGGTGCTCATGTGACTATAAGAGTTTCAACATCAACTTCAAATTTCTCTATAATTTCCATTTGGCTTATAGTTCAAAATAGTGCTGGATTTTTAATTTCTGTAACCAGTAATTAGGATACTAGTATTAACATTTTTCTGTTTTAGAAAAAGCAACTTTTCTAATTAAAAAAGGAAATTATGACCAAAAAATAAAAATGAAAAATGTTTAAAGAAAGGAAATTATGATGTTGCAGAATGCACGTGACTGTAAATTAGGAAACATGATTTCAAATACTGCTCTGCCAACAAAGAAATTGCTTTGTGCCCTTTCTTTGCTAGTCATGTCATCTTGACAGGCCTCAAGTTTCTTAGATTGTAATGAGGTTGATTTATACAATTTATAAGCTTTCTTCCAGATCCAAAACTCTAGGATTCTCTTTCTAGGTGAATTCTGTTAATCTCCAGATCAAAACGTAAAACATGTAACTATTCTATGTATATCTCTGTGCACAATTTATGTGTGCCTACATTAACAACATATGTCTACAAATGAAAGGAATCAAGCTTTTCATTTTATGGTTATACTTTATGTTTTTTTCCCACTTTTGAAAATAAACTAATTTACATAGAATAAATTCACCCTTTTAAGTGTACAGGAGTTTTGACATACAGTTCATAATCACCACCAAAATCAAGATATATAACAGTTCCATCATGCCAAAAAATTCCCACACCCCTTTATAATCAACCCCACCATCCCTATTTCCTAGTAACTACTTCTCTGTGTTCTGTCAGTGTAGTATCACCTTTGTTTCTTTATTTTTTATCTTATTGTTGCTTACTTTCTTACTTTTATCTCCAGCTCTGAAAGTTAAATTAACACAGCATCTACCCTGATAGTTGCCCTGTATCTTGTATAATTTTAACAACATCTCCATGAAGCAGACCAACACTGCACCTATTTTATATATGAGAAAACTGAATCTCATAAAAGGAGGCATAACTAGTTCAACAATGACCATGGCACCTCAGTATAGGTCGTAGTTCCGCCTACCTCCAGACTTCTTTTATGTGAGAGCAAAATGAACTTTTATTTCTTTGAGCTTGAGTTTCCTATTACATGAACCCAAATCTAACCTCATTTCTTTTGGATCCTCTTTTTTGGAGTATCACTTGCTTATCTCCACAGCAAGCTTACCAGACCCAGGGAAATATTATAGTTAATTCATGGTGTTACATTTTTGGAACCCTGATTGTTGTCACAGGTTCCGTCATGCATATTGTCCATATGGTTTCAATACATCATTATTTCAAGGCTATGGCCTTGGGAGAACCTCTGTGACCAGGGAAATCAAGTGGACTCCAAAACCATGTATGTCCCAAGGACAGGGTAGGGGGTGAATGAGCTTCCAGTTGCCAGGGTCTATCTCACGGGTCAACTGGCAGTCAAGTCCATCCCAACAAGAAGGCACTTTGACCTGTGGCAACAATCAGGGCTCCAAAAATGTAACACCATGAATCATATTTATCATATTTTCATTTTTAATTTGCCAGATGAATGCCCATTCTCTAATTCAACTTGTGTTTCATAGATTTTTATTAAAACTGCTTAGTCGTGATTTTCACGTGCATGTTAAAAGTACACTAAGTCATGCCATACTCATATCCACAGAAGTGGGTTCACTTTAGCAAAGGCAACTTTGATACTGATATAGAACAAATCTCCTTCACACTCACAGATAGAAGACTTCCTTTTGATCCTCTCGGAAAACCACGTACAGTGGAACACAGCTCCTTGAACTAGCTTTCTTATTCTTCAGGCTCTAGACATAAGAAAAATAATGTCTAGTATAAGGAAAGAAAGCTAGAAGGGCCTATAAATTTTTTAAAAAAGATACTTATGTGGGGAAGAACGAAAGCCTGCATTTTAAAATGTACTTTCACACGTGCATTTGTTAAACAATCTGATGAAAGTTCATAAATATTTACTTCACATTGTAATCTGCATACATATTTTTACATAAGAACGAGGAAGAATGTGATTAAAACATCAAACCATTACAAGAACATACACAAGCAAGTTACTTGAATGAATAAACATAAGCGAAACTGCTAGTTTTTTAGTGTTGACTCTCCATGTAAAGGAAGGGAAAATAATGTTATCTGGCATTATTAGATGACAACATAATTAATCTTGTAGAAAAGGAAAGGAAATCATAGTACATACATGTCTCAGGAAAGAAATTTTTCTCCACTCTCAGTATAAGAAGAATTGTGCTGTCTGTGACCAGTGGCTTTGTTTTCAGCTTCTGGAATTCCTGGCTATTGGATGTGATTACATTTTCCTCTTTTTCTTTTTCTTTTTTTTTTTTTTTTTTTGGCTAGTAAAACTTAGGGACATATTTATGTACCCCTTCAAGTAGGCAGATATAAATTCATGACCTATGTTTTATGTTCTAACATCATTCTAGAGGTCATCTTTTCTTCCTAATCTTATATTCCTTTTGTTTATTTTAAATCATTCATCTTTTTAAATATAGGTATTCCTATACTATTTCTTAAATCATTTGTAGAACAACACAAATTCTAAATTAATTAGCTAGTAAATTATGCTAACACTGGTATTTTTAGTTACCCACTTAAGACACCTAACATAAGTATTAGAACAGAACATGAATAACAATTATCATCTTAACTCTATGAGATCAATAATCAAAAGGATGTTTGTAGCATCCTCGGCTGTCAGTGGTATAAATTCTATTTAACTCACAGGGAAATGCTAACATGAGAAAGCAAATAAGTCTAATGGTTCAAAAATCAGAAACTTGATATTAATACATGTTACTGATTCCAAGTTAACTAACATGGCAGTTGAACAACAGAATGAAACTCACCTTTATTATTTTAGAAGTATAGATATTTTTATTTTTATTTTTTAATATGAAATTTATTGTCAAATTGGTTTCCATACAACACACAGTGCTCCTCCCAACAGGTGTCCTCCTCAATGCTATTTTTAAATATAACAATATAAATGGGTTTCAGTTCAATTTCTTTTTTTTTTAATTTTCCCCAGTTTTATTGAGAAATGATTGATATAACTGCATTAGTTTAAAACATACAGTATGACCGTGTGATTTACATATATTGTGAGATGTTTACCACAACAGGTTCAGCTAACATCCATCTTCTCATATAAGATGCAATAAGAAGAAAGAAAAAAGGGAGAAAATTTCTTTATTCTGATGATGATGACTCTTAGGATTTACTCTCTTAACTTTCCTATATATCATACAGCAGTGTTAGCTATAGTCATCACATGGTACAGCCCTAGTACTTACTTATCTTACAACTGGTACTTTGTAACTTTTCCCCACCTTCCTCTAATCTCTCTTCCCCCCACCCCTGCCTCTGGTAGCCACAAATCTGATCTCTTTCTCTATGAGTTTGGTGGGGTTTGGGGAGAGTTTGGAGAGCTGTTTTGTTTTTAAAATTCCACATATAAGTGAGATAATATATTTGTCTTTCTCTGGCTAATTTCACTTAGTATAATGCCTTCAAGGTCATCCATGCTGTCACATATGGTAGGATTTTCTTTTTTATGGCTGAATAATATTCCATTGTATATACATACCAAAACTTCTTTATACATTTATACATTGATAGACACTTGGGTTATTTCCATGTATCAGCTATTGTAAATAATGCTGCTGTGAACATGGGGGTGCAGATATCTTTTCAAGTTAGTGTTTTTACTTCCTATGGATATATTCCTAGAAGTGGAATTGCTAGATCATATGGTAGCTCTATTTTTAACTTTCTGAGATTCCTCCACACTGTCTTTCACAGTGGTTATACCAATTTACAGTCCTACCAACAATGCACAAGTGCTCCTTTTTCTCCATATCTACACAGGTATTTATCACTTGTCTTTTTGATGATGACCATTTAATAGGCATGATGTGATAGCTCATTGTATTTTTACTTTGCATGTCCCTAATGACTAGCAATATTGAACATCTTTTCATGTACCCATTGGCCTTTGTATGTCTTCTTTGGAGAAATGTCTATTCAGATCATTTGCCCACTTTAAAATTGGGCTATTTGTTTTTTTCCTATTGAGTTGTACAAGTTCTCCATATATTTTAGGTATTAACCCTTATCAGATACATGGTTTAAAATTATTTTTCCCATTCCACAGGTTCTCCTTTCACTTTGTTCAAGATTTCTTTTGATGCAACCATCTTTTTAGTTTGATCTAGCCCACTTGTTTAATTTTATTTTGTTGCTTGTGCTTTAAGTGTCAAAACATCATTACCAAGACCCACATCAAGGAGCTTTATTCCTATGCTTCCTTCTAGGGGTTTCATGGTTTCAGGCCTTACATTTAAGTCTTTAATCCATTCTGATTTAGTTCATTCTTTAACCTGTGAATATCCAATTATTCAGCACCATTTATTGAAAAGACTGTCTTTTCTCCATTGCTATTCTTGGCTCCAGTCCAATTTCTTTTTACCAGAGAAAAATACATCTACTATAATATTTGTGTGGATATATGAATCACTATAACAATATTTTACATAGAGTAAAATAAATCAAAATGATTAATGCTTATACAGTTTTCACTGACAGTGTAAAAGGAAAAAGAAGAGAAAATATTTTTTTCTTTTTAAAGTCTTTTGCTTTTGTGTTAGGCCCCTAGGAAATTTGGCTCTAAAGCTTCCTGTCTTATGTGCAAATGTTCAAGATTATTAAACTAAAGCAGTTTAACTGGGGATGTTCCAATGTATACTTCTTCTAGATCAATTATTACATGTTAGTTGTTTTAAGTGCCTCCTCTCACCTTCAAAGATTTCCTGATTTGAATGATGAATTATGTAGTCACCCTAAATATGATGGATTTCAGTAGTTCTCAAAAATGGTAGATAACAGAAGATCCTTATTCCCAAATGGTCATGATTCTGTCTCTGGGAGAAAATTAATGATGCAAAAAGAAAGAAGGATCACTCTCTGAATACTGTCAATGAATGTTTGCATATACTGTCACTTTAATCATCTAGGCTTAGAGCATATTCAAGATTTCCTGTAAAAGTGTATGAAAATAATTCTAGTAAAAGTTAATATTTATTAACTCCCTTTTTTAATGTTTATTTTATTTTGAGAGAGAAAGAAAAAGAGAGAGTGTGTGTTAGTGGGGAGGGACAGAGGAAAAGAGAGAGAGAATCCCAAGCAAGCTCCATGCCATCAGCACATAGCCCAACACGGGGCTCACTCTTACAAACCATGAGACTCTGACCTGAGGTGAAGTCAAGAATCGGACACTTAACCAACTGAGCTACCCAGGTACCCCTTAACTCCCTACTTCTAAGTGTACTAGGCACTGTAATAAACACTTTATTTAGATTATCTCATTTATTCCTCAACACAGTCTTGTGTATATTATTATTACTAACCCTACTTTACAGATCAGAAAATTGAAGCTTAAGAGGATAAGCAGTTTATCCAAGGTTCCACAGATAATAAATAGCAGAGCCAGAATTCAAACCTAAAATTAACACTTGGGCCAAAGGTCTCCACAAATAGCTATACTCATATCTCAAAAATACTTAATTTATCCTCTTGAGTAGTATTATAACACAGGAAACCCTTGTCTCACCTGTCTCCAACAACTCTCCCATAACACCTACAATTAATCCCAGAAATTTTATATTGAGAGAGCCATTCCACCTATGGTCGTCATTTTGTGATAGCCATCCATTGTTTATTTTTTCCTCACTTATTTGAACAGTCCCTGATTTAAATTTGTGGATTCATGTGGTTCTGATGAAACCGACTCTACCTTTCAGTCTAAAAATGAAACATGACTAAGATCAGCTCATTTTTTTTATTTTTCTATCATTTTTATTCCACCTGTACAAATGCACTAGGTTGTTTTGTGTTTTTTTTTAAATATGAAATTTACTGTCAAATTGGTTTCCATACAACACCCAGTGCTCACCCCAACAGGTGCCCTCCTCTCCCTCCCACCCCCCCCCCCCCATCAACCCTCACCTTGCTCTCAGTTTTTAAGCGGGACTTAAGATCAGCTAATTTTGTGCATTCTTTCCTTTGGCCCTAAGGATTGGCCCAAAGAAGGACAAATGACAAAACCCAAAAGCCTCAATATTTATAGTAGAATACTAGGACACAGACTGATTTTCATGCTAGCCATGAACAAGAACATATGTAGTTCTGGGAGCTACTAATATCCATTTAGGAATCTTAAAGATAGGAGTAACACTACAGAATGTGGAGCAGAGAAATGGAAAGAAATTAAGTCCTAGGCAGCATTTGATAATCCATTGGATGGACTTTCATCTGTCTTTGGCATTTTAGGTATGAGTGAGTCAATTTCATGTATAGCTTAGGCCAATTTGAATTAAGCGGTTACTTGCAACTGAACTGAATAAATACATAAGGGATAACATTAGCAAAATGGGCCTGAGAGGTGGCCAGGTCTCTTCGAAGGAGTAACTTTTGGAGAGGTGAGATATGACACATCCCAATTTTACCAAGGGCTGGCAAAATCACAATACTTTATAGATCACTGTGATTTCCTTCCATGTAGTCAGTTACCTACAAAATTATTTTTTAAGGCTTAATTTCTCTGTTTTCTTTTAACTTATAAAGGCTAGTTCCATATCTTATGTCACTCTATTCTTATAACAATGACAAAAGACAGGTATTACAATTTCCGTTTTATAGATTTAAAAAACTGAGGTGATTTTTCCAAGATAATAAATACATCAAGTGGCTAAAAACAAGGATTCAAAACCAAGTCTTCTGAATCTAATTCTTTGTTTTATTTCTGCTACCCCAAGCAGAACTGGATTTCACCTACACATAAAATTGAATGATGGACCTTAGTTCTCTAAGAAAGCTGGAAACAATGGCAAGTGCTACCGGAGAAGCAGTTCTTTGCAGTGTTTCCTGGGGATACAAAAAATAAATGATGCTTATGAAAGAACTATGTCCTCAACTATCTATATCCTACCTTTAACACCTATTAATACCCTTAGATTCTGCCCTGGAATCACCTAAGTGAAATGTGTGTCATTTTCCCCTTGTTAATTCAATTCTTAAGTGGATTCTTCACATCTAGAAAGACTTCTTAATAATCTGTGGTTTTGCCACTCCCTTCCACTAACTGGAAACAGCCCAAATTTCTAAGTAATCACACCAACAATTAAAAAAAAAAAAAACAGCATTTTATGCCTTTCAGCAAAGCTTTTTCAAAGGTGTCATTTTTATGATTATTAGATAGATGAGGAGATAAAGGTTTAGAAAGGTTAAGTGACTTTCCCAAGGCCACACAGGCACTAAATGACAAAGCTGGGATGCATCCCTGATCTGCTGGATTTCAGAGACAGTGCTCTTAACCAGCTATACTACAATAACACCCCTTGCCTCAGTCCATTTTTACCCAACCCATATTTTGTTAGAGCTCCATTCTTCAAGAGCTGGCACACTGTTTTCTCACCGTCCAGTTCAACACATCCCATACCATGCCCCATAATGAGATCATGACAACTCTAGTTTCTAATGTTTCTATTCTTCTCTGCCAAACTGAAATTAACTTTCTTCCTCATGACCTAGATTTGTAATAGATAGTGATAATAGATAATAAGATAAATCAATCGTTGCTAATGTGTTATTACTATGTAACATCTTCTCAGTGAAAATAATAATCTATTTTTTTTTAAATTTAATGTTTATTTATAAAAATTTAATGTCTCTGAAAGAGACAGAGAGTGAGCAGGGTAAAGGCAGACAGAAAGAGGGAGACATAGAGTCCAAAGCAGGCTCCAGGCTCTGAGCTGTCAGTACAGAGCCCAATGCAGAGCTTGAACTCAGGAACTGTGAGATCATGACCTGAGCCGAAGTCAGACACTTAACTAACTGAGCCACCCAGGTGCCTCAATAATCTAACCATTTAAAATAGACGTTACAAGATGATGATTAAGGGACACTGTAAATACTACAATCTAAACATGTCAGTGGGGCTGGAGACATGAGAATCAGCAGAAGGGCAGTCTTCTAGGTCAGCTGCTTTCTGACATCTATAAAAGCTACTGCATAAGTCTCTCAGTCCATTTCTGTAAGTCAACTCTAGCTACTGGCCCATCCATCATTAACTAGATGTATGAGAATTGCTTAAGTAGAATAATAGGGACAAAAACCTTCAGTGTACTTCCCTCAAAAATATAAGAATAGCAATATATTTGTTTGCATCGGCCAAAACAAAGAGCTTACTTGTCTGCCCTCACCTCACCAAACCACATACCTGCAGAGGATAAACTATGGGATGTTCTACATGTTTGCTGACTTTGTGAGAAAGTAAGCAGGGCTAAGTGAAGAAAGTCTATAAGATTAAACATTTGAATGAATGGTCAATAAAATCTTAGGTTCTATACTATAGAATAATGTTGCAAATCATTTTTAGATTTCACCTGCTTTGCAAAATTTTATTCAGACCATAATATTTTTAGCGTCCTGTGCTCATATCTCAAAAACATTTTTATTCCTCAGAGGCAATCTCTCCACTTCTGTCACTGCTTCTCAAATCACTAAGCCAAGAGACCATACCTTATAGCTTTAAGAACACAGATGCCCAAGCAAATGTAAGAAAAACAAAGATTATTCCATTTATTTTAGTTCCATGACTAAGTTATTTTGGCACACAGCTTGATTTTCACTGGCTTTTTAATGAGATTTGCATCTCTGCCCACTTGTGCTAAGGTTTATTTTCACAAGAATGTCATGTCTCATATGCATTTGTCTGCAAGCCATTTCTGGAGAGATGGGTACAGCACTACCCAGAGGGAAGTTGTCAGAATACTCCAGTAGACAAGTTCCATCAACTACAAAGCTGATGTCCAAATCAAATTTGCGACGAAAAGTGGCAAAAGAGTGCCAAAAAGTCTGATTTTACACATTACAACAGGCATGATACTGCTGTCCAGAACTCCAGTTTTTTCTGTATAGTTTTGACACTCTTCTAAGTCAAGCTTTCTTCCAAAGCCCACAACCAAGTGTATGCCTTCTACACACTCAGAATGCAGCTGAGGTCTTACCTAGCCTATAGGACTTCTTTAATTCCTGTTATATCAGGGTGGACCAGAGGTTAGCACCTCCTCTCAAAGTCAGGAAGATATATAGTCTTCAGACAGGCATCAAATAATATTATTGGCACCGTACTTCATTCAAAATGATGTTCGGATGTTAATTTGATGAGATGTATCAGGTTGTTTAGCTCATTTAGAGCTACTCTACATACATACAGAGCTTGTGACAACAGCTGTTGAATTGTTTGCCTACTTGTCTTATGGTGTTCAGGTAACTGTTCACTAAGAAACATCTCTCTTCTCTAATACCCAGTAATGCCTTCAATTCTTATGCTTTTTCCTGACAATGGCTAAAAAGAGATATCTGGAGTGTAAAAGATATTTAAACCATCACTGAATCTTGTCAGTTCTGCCTTCTGTTTCTCTTAACTCTCTACGTCTCTCCATCACTCCATCACCACTGCTACCATCCTCATCAAAGCTATAGGACTCTCACTTATATTTCTGCAATAACTGGCCCCCTTTCCCCCAATCATGCCCAATTTCATCCACTTCTCACTCTGCATATGTTTTTTTTTGTGTGTGTGTGTCATGTTTCCTTCTCATTAAGCTTAACTTCGCATTTTCTTAAGACAAAGTTAAACAAAATCTTAATGAGGATTACAGAGCACAAGAGGATCAGGGCTGCCTACCACCTCTCCATCCTTAACTTTTTCTGCTTTTCCAGTATTTCTACTCCTCATATTCATCCTGGTCCCCTTTGCTTCCAGAACCCTGAAACACTGGTCCCTACCCACCCCATCATCCAGCATCCCTCCAGCACTATATGGGTTCACTTCTACTCCTCCTGCAGTCTCAGCTTCAACTCTACCTCCCCAGGGAGTCTTTCTATGACGACTGGTTTCCATGTCACATCCCTGTGATGCATTCTGATTGCACTCTGTACTTCACCTTTCTTAATACTATCTAACAGCTGAAATGATTTGCCATTTATATTTTCCTACTAGGTGCTAAGTTCTGCAACATCAGGAATTCTGTCTACACTATGCTTGACAACATATATATCCAGTACTGAGCACATAAAAGGAGCCAAATAAATATTTGTTGAATGAATTAATGAAGGTAATAAAACTCTTTAATCCCTGCTCTAATAAGAAAAGTGTCCAAGAAAAAATTGCCAAATAATAGGATAAGTGCCCACACAGTTGCCACTGTTTCTAGAAACAGACTTTGATTCCTATTGAATTTGCAAAACTTAATGTGCCATTGTAAGTATAAATGGAATGAATGTAGAATCAAAAGCACCTTGAAGTCAGTCATGTGTTCTGCATGGAAAAAATTCATCTGAATACATGTAAATACTTATGCATACAATAATACACCTTTAGTCTTAAAATGTGTGCTCCATGCTGATTGCTTAGGGAAAAAAAGTTTAGAGAGTGAGAAGTAAAATTGTGTGTGTGTATGCATGTGCACATGCACACATGTGTGCATGTACATATATATGGTTATATATGTGTTTCCGTTTCTAATATATCTAATTTGTTTGGCATCATTCTCCTCTTTGCTTTTGCTATCATCTCATCTCTTTCCTGTGGATTTTTCCACCAACGGTACTGCATATCTTACCAGAAATCATTTGTTTATTTAGTGACAGGTACATTCAAATTTAATTTCCAAAGCTAATCCCTGAACAATATGTTCCTCAGGGACTTTACCTGATAAAGCAATGGCAGCCTCTGTTTAAAGACAGTATAAAGAACATCAAAGAGATGAGTGGAGTGCCTACAATATACATGATTTCTTAAATATGATTTTGCTCTACACATTGTGTGAGAAATACACACAACAGCACATTTTCATTTTTGTTTCAGGCTTTAATTTTTATTATGAAAATATTGCCTCATAACCAAAATTAAAGAGAATAATTCAATTAATCCTATAAATCCATCAACCAGATTCAATAATTATAATTTTGCCACAAGTGTTTCATTTCTGTCTTCCTTGTATTCACAGACATTGTATCATTTCTCTTTTACATAATTCAGTATTCAACTCTAAAATAATCGTAAACTTCTTCAACTATGACCACACTACCATTCTCACTACAGTTTGAGTCTCACTACTCAAACAAAAATAGCAATCATTCCTCGATATCATCTCTTTAAAGTTGATTTGTTTAAAACAGGATCCAAACAATAACCACATGTCATACTTGGTTGTCATCTCTTTCAAATCTATTTTAATCCAGAGAGGTTTACCCTCCACTTTTTATTCATACCTTTGACTTACTACAGAAACCAGGTCTGTTTTCCCACGGAATGCTTGACATACTGGACTTGCTGAACATTTAACGTATTTTTTTTATCCTTGTAATTTGTTTTTGAAATGAAATATACCTAAACAAAAAGGACTACTTGCCAAAAAGATGTCCAAAGATCCCAAAATAATTAACATTACTTATACTATACTTTGTCTTTTCCAAGTTATTTGTTCGTACATACTCAAGTAGCTACTATTGTTTGTATTTTGATCCTACCTATTTCAACATTGGTTCAGGAACTGAGGTGAGCCTCATCCTTCAGAAGGAAGCTATCATGGTCAGACTACAAATCTTGAAGAGGTGGGGATAAGAAAAAAGTTAGGTGCTGACAATGTAGCAGAAATAAAAAAATAAGCAGAGGCTATGGAGTAAGACAGTCTTGGTATCCCAATTCGGTCTTCGCAACTTACTAATCGTGTGATCTGAAATGAACTAACTTATTTGTATCTCAATTCCCTTACCTGTAAAGTAGAAGTGGGGACAATCCTATCTACATTATAGGATTATTGTAAGGGTTAAATGAAATAGCATATGTAATGTCCTCGTATGTTGCCTAGCATATAAAGGGCAGTGTTTTTAAGATACTGGAAATTTAATTGAAATAAAAACTGGAGCATATCATGGATGGATTAGTCCACTTTATGTACATTGCTTTTTTCCTCAATCTCTGAAGAAATCCCCAAGATGAGCTATTTTTATTTCATCTTTCTAATATTACCATATATAAAAGTTTACACTGTCAAGATAATGAGAAGACAAGCCACAGGCTTGGAGAAAATATTCACAAAAGACATATCTAATAAGGGAATGTTATCCAAATATCTAAAGAACTCTTAAAACTCAACCATAAGAAAATGAATAACCCAATTAAAAAACAAGCAGAAGACCTCAACAGACACTGCCACGGAAGATATTAAGATAGGAAATAAGCACATGAAAAGATGTTCAACGTAATATGTCATTAGAAAACTGAAAATTAAACAATGAGATGCCACTACACACTTTTTAGAATGGTAATAATCCAAAACACTGAGAACAGCAAATGCTGGTGAGAATGGAGAGCAATAGGAACTCTCTCATTCATTGCTGATGGGAATGCAAAATGGCCCAGCCACTTTGGGAGACAGTTTGGTAGTTTCTTATAAAGTTAAACATACTCTTACTATATAATCCAGCACTCACGCCTTTTGATATTAACCCAAATGAGTTCAAAATTTAGGTGCACACCAAACCTACACACAGATATTTATAGTGGCTTTATTCATAATTGACAAAACTTAGAAGCAACCAAGATGTCCTTCAGTAGGTAAATGGATAAACTGTATTGCATCCAGATAATGGAATATTATTCAGCTCCAAAATGAAATGAGCTATCGAGCCATGAAAAAACTAGAGGAAATGTAATTGCATACTGTTCACTGAAAAAGAGCCAATCTGAAAAGGCTACCAACTGTGTGATTTCAAATATATTTGAAAACATTCTGGAAAAAACAAATTATGAAGATAGTAAAAGGATCAACAGTTTCAAGGAATGGGGCAGGGGAGACAAACATATAGAATATAGAAGACTTTTAGAGCAGTGAAACTATTCTGTGTGATACTATAATACTGGCTCATAGCATATACAATAAAAATAGTGAGCCCTAATGTAAACTATGTAATTTGGATGTTTCAATGTAGGTTCAACAACTGCAACAAATGTTCCTCCCTGGTATGGGATGCTGATACAGCTGTGCTCGTGTGGGGCCATGGCTTATATGGTAAATCTCTGTACTTTCCACTCAATTTTGCTGCAAACCTAAAGCTGCTCTAAAAAATAAAAAATAAAAAAGTCTGCTGTCATCATTGCCATCAACCTCCTGCAAATCCCATCACTTTATACAAGCACAATTTATTTTCCTATTTTTAATTCTTTCCACTTATTACCACTTGATAAATATTTACTTTGTGTATGTGTGATGTGTGTGTATGTGTGTTTTCTTATTATTGCATCGTCGTTCTAGAATATCAGCTTCATGAGAGCAGGACCTTTGCCTGATTTTGATCACTATGAATCAGTGCCTGGCTCATAGTAATACAAAAAATATCATTGAATAAATGAGTTGTTCTTGCTTCTTGTAGCTAAAGTAGTTTTTGAAATATTAATCGTAACTTGAAGTCTGGAATTGTGATGTCTCCAGCTTTGCTTTGCTTTTTTTTTTCTTTCTAATTTTTTTTTTAACATTTATTATTGTTTCAGAGACAGAGAGAGACAATGCAAATGAGGGAGGGGCAGAGAGAGAGGAAGACACAGAATCTGAAACAGGCTCCAGGCTCTGAGTTGTCAGCACAGAGCCAGACATGGGACTCGAATCCAGGAACCGTGAGATCATGACCTGAGCTGAAGTCAGACACAACCAACTGAGCCACCCAGGCGCCCCTTTTCTTTTCTTTTTCAAGGTTGCTTTGGCTATCGGGGGTCTTTTGTGGTTCCATACACATTTTAGGATTGTTTGCTCTAGCTCTGTGACAAAGACTGTTGATATTTTGATAGGGATTGCATTAAATGTGTAGATTGCTTTGGGGGGATGGGTTAAATAGGTAATGGGGATTAAGGAGGGCTCTTGTTGTGATGAGCACCGAGTGTTGTATGGAAGTGTTGAATCACTATATTGTACATCTGAAACTAATATTACACTGTATATCAACTGGAATTTGATATATATCAACTTTTAAAAATCAAGCATAGGAAGACCTTACAAATGGGTAGATTTTAAATGATTTTATAGTTAAACTATCCAAAATGTTTCCTATCCAGATGCCACTAGTTCCTACTGTGGGTTTCTCTTTAAAAATATGGACTCTGGGGGTTCCTAGGTGGTTCAGTTGGTTGAGCATCTGACTGGCTCTGGTCATGATCTCACAGTTCATGAGTTCAAATCCTGCACGGGGCTCTCAGCTGTCATCACAGAGCCCACTTTGGAGCCTCTGTCTCTCTCTCTCTCCACTCCTCCCCCACTCGAGTGTGCTCTCTCTCTCTCTCTCTCTTTCAAAAATAAACATTTTAAAGCTATGTTTACTTAAAAATATATATGGACTCTACCTCACACCAAGGCTTTAAAGACAATATTTTTGCATTTTGCAAGAAGGACGTGGGTAATAATAGAAAGTGATTTGAGTAAAATAAAAATGATAACAAAAGTGGTAAGGAAGATTTTTTTTAAAAAGTCATCTACTTTATTTTTTTCTTTTCAAGTTATTTGAATTCTAGTTAATATATATGGTAAAATTAGTTTCAGGTGTAGAATTTATTGATTCATCACTTACATACAACATCCAGTGCTCATCCCAAGTACCCTCCTTAATTCCCATCATCCATGTAGCCCATCCCCCTACCACCTCCCTCCAGCAACCCTGTTTGTTCTCTGCCTTTAAGAGTCTCTTATTGTTTGCTTACGTCTCTCTCTTTTTCTCTTCCCCTATGTTCATCTGATTTATTTCTTAAATTCCACATATGAGTGAAATCATATGGTATTTGTCTTTCTCTGATTAACTTATTTCACTTAGCATAAGCTCTATCTCCATCCAGATCATTGCAAATGGCAAGATTCATTCTTTTCAATGGCTGAGTAATATTCCATTGTATATATAAACCACATCTTCTTTATCCATTCATCAGTGAATGGACTTTTGGGCTCTTTCTATAATTTGGCTATTGTTGGTAGAACTGTTATAAACATTATGGTGCATGTGCCCCCTTTGAATATGTATTTTTGTATTCTATGGGTAAATACCTATTGGTGCAATTGCTGGGTCTTGGGTAGTTCTATTTTTGACTTTTGAGGAACCTCCATACTGTTTTCCAGAGTGGCTACACCAGTTTGCATTCCCACCAACAGTGTAAGAGAGTTCCCCTTTCTCTACATCCTCACCATCTGTTGTTTCCTGTGTTGTTAATTTTAGCCATTCTGACAGATGTGAGATGGTAGCTCATCATGGTTTTGGTTTGTATTTCCCCAATGATGAGTGATGTTGAGCATCTTTTCATGTGTCTGCTAACCATGTCTTTGGAAAAATGTCTATTCATGTTTTCTGCCCATTTCTTAACTGGATTATTAACTTTGGGGGTGTGGAGTTTGATAAGTACTTTATTGGTTTTAGAACTAAACCTTTATCATATATGTCATTTGCAAATGTCTTCTCCCATTCTGTAGGCTGCCTTTTAGTTTTGGTGATTGTTTTCTTCACTAAAAAGTCACCTACTTTAAACTTTTGTCTTTGCTCTATTATAGAATCCCAGATGGACAGATTTAGGAAAAGACACTGAAAATCTGAACCATACAAAACCATTGAGAAGCTATTCTGCTTTTAAAAATTTCCACAGATGTCACTTCCATGCCTCCTTAATTATTTTTATTTGTTTTACTTCTGTCATAACTTCCCATCAAATGTATGAAACAGTCACCTTTCCTTTGTACCTCAAATTACTTGTCTTCTAAATAGCAAGCTTTATTGTAACTCATAATGAATTTGAATAATGTCAGGCTACACAAAACCATTTCTAAAAGAAATCCAGAAATAGAGAAGTAACCAATTATTCTGGTTCATGTTCAACTAGTGAGGTTTATCCAAATGAGTACAGGGAATGGACTTTTCACTTGTATATCTGGGCATAATTCAGCTCTTTTTTCATCTACCAGGAAAAATAATTTTATAAAGTTCTACAGGAATTTGAGGATTTTTCCATACTCAATGACTTTTAATATTTTTAAGTATCTTTGAGAATTAGGAATGAGATGCCTAAAGATTAACTTCTTTCAAACAATATTGAATACAGATCTTTGATTTGATTTTCCCCTGTACCTTGAATGTTAAACATTTTTTTGATGCTGACTTTCAATACAAAAACAAAATTAGCAGCAAGTGTGCAGTCTGAGGAAAATGAAATAAGATTGATTCCAACAGCACCTTCAGCTGAATGCTTCCTAATGTAATGAATTTTTATCCAGCTGGAGAACTTTGGCAATGCAATAATATTCAAAATTTACTTGAATCTGGGGATAGCATGACCACCAAATTACTTTTATATTGCTGTATCCAAATGAAATACTATTAATATTAAATTATTATAGCAAAAATCTTAATATTATTAAATTAACTATCAAAACCCCACACTCTCAGACTTTTTGCTATTATGACAGCACTTTTAAATTATATTTCATATATATGTAATTCACATACAGTGGAAAAATCATGCACTTTGTAATGAAGAAAACTTATTTTAAGTTCTAGATCCAACTCCTACTGGTATAGTCAAGTTACTTGACCTCTTAAAGTCTCAATTTCCTTATAAAATATGGATATTAACACCTATTTTATAAAATTGTTTTATCAGCAAGATAAAGTATTAAAAATGCCTGAAAATATCCTACTACATAATAAGTGCTCAATAATTAATAGTGGGACAGAAATTAGCTATTGGGTCCAAGTCAAGGGTTGTATCCATTGGGTAAATCATTGCTATTTCTCAAGGTTTGTGTAAACTGAACAGAAAATGGTGGTACAAGTCTGGATACAGTATGTGTGATGGTATGATATACTGAGTCACTGTTTTAAGATCTTGTTCAATGTCTTCATGAGGAATTGGATTAACTCACTTTATCATGTCAACATAAATTGGCCTTTGTCAGTTCTGCCCCTTTCATCCCAATTGATGAGCAGGAAAACAATGACAGCTTGTTCCTACTTTGAATGTCATACTCCAACATGGGACAGTGACTCAATAAAGGTCAGGAGATGAACAGTTTTAGTCAAATTTATTTACATCTTTTTTCTAAGAAAGTCAAAGCACCATACTTTATGCCTGTGATTCTGCTGATTAGGAAATGAATCATCTTAAAACAGTATTACATCCTCTGCCTGTTGAAAGTGGGCTGGACTTAATGATTTGCTTCCAAAGCACAGAACATGAAAAAAGAGGGAAAGTAATTTTACCATGGACAAACCTGAAAAACACTACTTCTGCCAGGTGGTCAATGTCAACATCTGTAATGATAAGTCGTGTCGATAGCATGCACCCCCTTATAAATGGGATAAGGATAAGAATGGCACTTTAACTCTGCAGTATTCTTCTCTAAAACTCATTGTCCTAGTCTAATCATGAGAAAATATTAGACAAGCCCAAATTGTGGAACATTCTACAAAATCTCTGACCAATATTTTTCAAAATTGTGAAGGTCATGAAAATTAAGGAGAGATCTCACAACCCAGAGTAGAATCTGGAGACATTCTGACTAAATGAAATTTCTATTCCAAGATAGGGATCCTGGAATAGAAAAAAGCATTAGTGAGAAAAACCACTTAACTCTGAATAAAATCTGGAGTGTAGTTATCAGTGATGTACCCATGTTGGTTTCTAAGTCGTGACAGATGTACCATGGTTATATAAAATAGTAACAACAGGGGAAAACAGATAATGAAGATATAGGAACTCTCTGTACTATCTTTGTAACCTTTTTATAAATGAAAGTTATTCCAAAATAAAAATTCAGTAAAAAATTATTTTAAAAAATAAACCATAAAACAGAATTAAAGATAAACAAGATGAAATACATCTAAGTAGCTAAAGTCTTCATTTTGTCTTTTAATCTAAATAAAAGACTTTAAATATATAAAGTATTGAATTTTCTACCATCGATGCCATCTACATTATGAATCAATTATTTGAATAATTTGAATGATCTGGGTCCAATTCAAAATATAGAGACATCTGTTCATTTTGTCGACTCAAAGCTCTCATTGGCTTTTCAAAGGGTTCTAGGGGCACCTGGGTGGCTCAGTTGGACAAGCATCCAACTTCGGCTCAGGTCATGATCTCACAGTTCATGGGTTCGAGCCCCACATCGGACTCTGTGCTGACAGCTCCGAGCTTGGAGCCTGCTTTCAGATTCTGTGTCTCCCTCTCTCTCTGTTTCTCTCTCTCTCTCTCCCCCCCCCCCCAAAAAATAAACATTAAAAAAAATTAAAGGTTCTAGAACTCAAAGAATCCTTGGGAGGAGAAGAAAGAACAGAAGTAAGAAGAGGAAGAGGAGAAATGGCATTTATGGAAGGCAGCATGTGGGACAGAGTTGTGTTAGTAATCTTATCTGAATGATCTCATCAAATCACACAATTCCCTGAGTTAAATATGATTATTCTCATATTCACAGGCAAGCAAAAGGAGCTTTAGATCTTGTCCAAATTCACATTATTAATAGTCAGAAGTGTCTAACTATACAGCCAAAACAATAGTGCACAGTACTATACTTCCCTGGTGCAAGCCAAAACGATTTAAAGGCCACTTGCCCACAAAGATGGAAATGACAGAGTTCTAGCAACAATTTAAAAAACAAGGAAAAGGAAAAAAAATTTAAACAGCCAAGAAGGCACTGACAAAACAATAAATTATTCATTCATTTTTTAAAGGTGCTTAATTTACATTCTGTGAATTACCTAAGCCATGGAAATATCTGGCCTTATACATACCTCTGTGTTATTTTTGATTGCTGTTCTAAAAAAATTTTTTTGAATTTGATTAAAACAATGTAAAAGCCACAAAGAAAATCTGTTTCAATTCTGAAGCCTGAGTCAATTAAATCCTGGTGACTCAAATGGCAAGCCTTAATTAGAACTCAGAGTTCTGGACTTATTGTTAATTACTCCTACCCTTGGGAATTTCTAACATTCATAAAACTTAGGCTAAAAATCATGGAAACAGCAACAGTAGTGTAAGAACAGCTAAAGAAAATGAGTGCATTTGGAAAACCTTATCAAAAGAGGAAAATGTTCTTTCCTTTCATCAACTCAGGGAATTCTAGCAAACTGCCAACTTACATGTTTTCACTATAATTATTTCTTTCAGTTGGGCTCACTGCATCTCCCATTGATTAAACTGTTGGGCATGCTTACAAGATTGTGAAATCAAGACCTATCTCTGTTGCTAAAGTTTACAATCAAAGGAACAGAAGCAAAAATAACCTTCATCACACAGGACTGGAAAGTTCAGGGAAGACCTGAAGACCATTATGAAACCCTAGAGTGAAGCGTTTGTTGCAGAGGAAGGGATGGCAATGAGACAGATATTGGTATTTGGACTTCAAAGGTCTGGAGGCATTAAACACATACCCTTCTCTGCTGTATTATGAATACTGATAGCCACTTAGGTCCATTCTTTTACAGAAGTACATTCTGCCTTTTGGAAGGAAAACATTGATTTTCAGCTCACTGAATTAATCATGGCACACTTTGAAACCAGGAGCACTCATAATCATGTTATCATCAGAGACAACACAGAGCGTTGGAAATAATGAGTTCCCTGATACAGCTCCATGAAACTGATAAATTCTCTGTGCCATATAAGCACATCCAAAATGACTTGACCGAGTCATCTCCCAGGCTATATTCTGTCCCTCTCTAAATAAGGGAATTATTGCTGTCTTAGAAGTGATGACTTTTAATCCTTATAGTAAATGTAAGAGACATAAAAGTCTCCTGCCAGCAATGAGTTTTTTGGTGTGTTACAGCCATCATTAACTTGAAAGCTGAACACAGAATCCATGTAGACTGAACTACCTCATTCATTACAATATTTGAATGGGAAAGTGGTTGCAAAATTCTTCACACAGAGCTTACTACACAATAAAAAAATTCAACAAATCTTGGCTATTATTTGACTATTGTTAGTTTTTCACAGCCCTCCCTTTGCATTAACCCTTGAAAGAAAAACATTTGTGAAATCATAGGTAGAGACAACTAAATCTTGAGATGTCTATCAGCTTACAGGCCAAACTAGCATAATAAGGAGAGCAGGACTTTTTTTTTCTAATAATAAAGGGGAAAAAGAATCTAAGAAGATTTCACAGCCTCTCTTCCTGATTCATTTCAGTGTTTAATAACCCTGTCAGGAAATTTCTCAATTATTCTAACCTACCTACCTCATACTGCAATTTAAGTGTATTTCCTCTTGTTCTGGCTTCAATGGAGATAGAGAACAGATGGTCACTATCCGTTGCATAATAATAACTTCTAAAATGTTTTATGGATTCAAAGACTTAGCAAATCTTTCATTGATTATTTTCTTCACCTCGACAAATAAGTCTAGTGCATTAAACACTATCATTAGCATGGGGCACCTGAGTGGCTCAGTCGGTTAAGCTTCTGACTTTGAGGTCATGATCTTGTGATCCAGGAGTTTGAGCCCCACATCGGGCTCTGTGCTGACAGCTCAGAGCCTGGATCCTGCTTCGGATTCTGTGTCTGCCTCTGTCTCTGCCTCTCCCCCTCTCGCACTTTGTTCTCTCTCTCTCAAAAATAAATAAATAAACACAAAAGAAAAATTTAAACACCACCAGTAGCACTATGTTTGAATACAGAAGACAAGTGCTAAAAATCAAGGAAAATGCATCCATCATTATTAATGTGCACAAAACATCCTCAAATTTGGCTATTTTGAGCAGAAATCTGCATACACCATACATCAGCAGAACAGCAAGTGCTTTCTGTGAAAATCTCTTTGAAGAAGAGATTTCTAGGAACAAAATACAAAATAAAATCAAGAAAATTCTCAAGTAACCAGCAGCAGAATAATTTCTGCAAACAAATGAAAGTTATTGGGATCAGTTTTGCCATTTTTTTTTACTTATGTTCGATTTAAGAGGGATCTGAATAGTATAGGACTAATTTCCTTATGCTAATATAAACTTCAGAACAAATTATAAAGATTTATATTTTAAAGAAACAACAACAAAATTATAGATAAGAAAATAACACACACTGGGGTGATTGGGTGGCTTAGTCAGTTAAGCATCCGACTCTTGACTTTGAAACTCAGGTCATAATTTCATGAATTGTGGGTTCGAGCCCCAGGTCAGGCTCCACACTGACAGAGTGGAGATTGCTTGGGATTCTCTGTCCCTCTCTCTCTCTGCCCCTTTCCCTGACTCGTGCTCTCTATCTCAAAACAAATAAACTTAAACAAAAAGAAAACAACACAAAACATCAAAGAAACTTTGATAAGACTGATGAGAAAAGCAGACAACAGTTAACTGTTGACAAACTTGAGAACACATCAAGGTCTGAGTAGATAAAAACAGAAATTTTTACTGAAAAGTATCATGTCTAAAACATGAACAGTTAGTGAATTTTGGCATCTATTTTAAGAGTGAAAGAAAGATTTCTGGCATCAAAAGGACAGTTCACTTATCTGCATCTTCAGGAATTGAATTTTGTCGTTTTGATTGTTTGTCATTTTGTGGTTCTCTTTTTGTATGTTTGTTTTTCCCCCATTGAATTTGTTTTTGACAGCCTCTCTGTCTCTTTCTCCCACTTTCAAACATTCCCTGAAACTTCTGAGCTTTAAAATAATATTCCATTATTAAAATCACATTCTATCACTATTAACCAATCCCTTATATTTTGGAAATTATAAGAACTCAGTCTAAAAAAATGTGGATAGCTTTTTGTCTCCGTCAGGCTCTGGGATAAAGCATTGATGCTTTACAAGTCTGATCTCATTTTCACAAGAATTAGACAAATGTGTACACAGAACAGAGCATCACACATTTTCCTGACTTATTTTTCTACAGATATATATGCACCCAAATCCAAAATGCCGTTTCTTAGGAAATATTCTATCAAAATTAAGCCTGTTCATTTCCAGGAAAACTTAATCCACTTGTTGATTCTGTTGTGGATCATTTTACAAAGTAACTTAAAAATCTAATTTATTTAAATGGAAGTTAAATTCATCTCTAAAAAACAAATATATTCTCTCATTTAAATAAATGTCTGTCTCACATGTATGAGAGATTTGTTATTAAGAACCCACAGAACCAACTTATCTATGTTTTTGCTCACAGAATACGTCAACTTTTTCCTAATTCCTGCATATTTTTCTCTTTGAGTTGTCCTATAACCATAGTATGTAAAAGTAGATAATAGGCAAACTATGTCAAAATCTTATTTTATTCTAGATAGAATTAAAAATTAACTCTAAAGGAGTCTTCTTTCAAATCCTAGATTACATTATACCTTCCTTTTGAATATCTTCATGATACACTGAACTTCTCCTTCAATATAAATAACATGGCTTTAATTTTTTTTTAATTACTTTGTAAAATTAGTTTTTTAATCTCTCCCCTAGAAGAACCCAGATTCCATGGGGTTTAGAACCATGTCTCTCTTATTCACAAGTATACTGCTGCATAAAGTAGGCACTCAAATATTTATTCTATGAATTCATGAATTTTAAGGTTCTGATACCTAGTTAAAATTGGGAATAATCTTCTATGGCTCTAATAAATAGCATTTAAAAATTTTTATCTACTGCACTAAAACCAAATTCCTCTGGACCACTGATATTTACTATTTCAGTTGTATTGTTGAACCCAATGCCAGTAAGAATACAGAAAGTAAGGATAGTTTTGTCTAGTTCTTTAAACATTTCTATAAATGACAGAAACTATCCTGATGGTCTATTTTATTTTCAATAATTAAAAATGGTTGGATGACAGTTCTATGATAGAATAGAATTATTCCATTAAGCACTGTACTATAAAAGATTTTGTGGTGCTAATCATATCCCTGGAGATGGTTATATAAAGAAACATCTTCAGTAAATTAACAGAAAACAGATGCTTCTCTTGCCCTTACATGTCAGAATTGTAAAGGCATTCTATTATATAAATTGTGCATCAATTTATGTTCATTGTATCCATGACAGTGTAAAACTAATTATGGGGCAAATCCCTGGAGCTCATTAGCTTTCATTTTTCCTTTAGGACCAATTACATAAAGAAAATGAGCTCCCATAAATATTTTTGGCTCATCTCATCTCTCATTTGGTTTTAGTGAACATGAATATTTACTTTACTTGGACTTGTCAGCTTTGAACAAGGTGTCCTGCTTCCAAAAATATTTACTTGGATTCTGGCCCACTGACAAAAAAAAAAAAAAAAAAAAAAAAACAGACATCAGAAATCAGCCCAGATAATACAGTTAAGCCAAAACTTATCTGACTGTCAGTCAGAGGACAACTCATGTAGAGTAAGATCCACAAAATGTTTCTTTCTGGTTCTTTAAACTCAGACAGTGCTGTAAAAGTGCTGTAAAAGTTCCAACATTTGCTGGGACAGAGACCTAATGTTCTAATTCTACTGAAACGTATTAACGGGCCATCCTTTCTCATCAATACTAGTTAATGAATCCAAAGAGAGACGTTTATCACATGGAGTGATCACAATTATAGCAATCTTAATACTTTTAATTTGCTTAACATAAAAATAAGAAGCACCCAGGATACTTAAGTAAATTTGTCTGAAGAGCAATAGGAGTATGGATGTTTCCTTGACAACTCCAATAAAACCTTCAAAAGCAATGCAATCTGAATCATCAGCGGCTTCGATTGTTTAATACACAGTAAAAGGCTTCACTAGCCTCTCCAGTGAATGACTTGACAAAATAAAACTCTCGATTTGCACCATATTACATGGTATATTAGGCAGAGAATGCCAAGAGCAGAAGGCAATCATCAGATGTGGGATCCGTGAAGCAAATTTACTGGAACTGTTAGTAAATTTACTGGATCATCGCTTGTGGAATTCCACATAAATTGCGCAGGTCACTGTGTTTAGAAAAACGGTGTAGCTGCCTAAATGCAATGTCAAAGAATGACAACAGAATGCTCCCTGATACTGCTTTTGCTGAGAATGGCTTGCCTTTGCTTCAGCGTTTCCTTTCAGGTCCAGACAAATATGATACAATCCTTTTTTAAATAAAACGCATGGCATAGCTTTTCAAAACCAGTCATAGAAAATTGCTTTTGGAAAGCAAATAGAGAATATACTTCCACTTGCATCCATTAGTACACAGCTACCACAGATTGTAGTCCTACATCTAATTTCAATCTGTTTTTCAGCCAAATGTGCTTGTGAATAGCAAATACCCAACAGTAGAAAGTTGCTGCCATCTACAGGCTTCTTAGAACTTTATCCTAAATATTTAAATACTTTTCTGAAATCAAAGGACCAAGAACCTCCATGGTAAACATATTCAATACAGGAGCCTATAGTTGCCTAAAAAAAAGAATAAATGAGAAAGATCCCTGTTGGAATCCTGGATGATCTCTGAAACTTCTTCATATTAGCTGGACTTTATCTTTTAAACCAGGATACATTTAATTTTTTTAAGTATTTAAAACCTAAAATAATTTTAGTAAATTAACTCTCTTATATCAAGTAACATATAAACAGCAATAAATATTTCTGATTACTTTATATTTTCACATAAGTCTTAATCATCATCCAATTAATTGGTTTCCTCTTATAACCACTTAATCAGTAACTTATAAATTACTATTAAATGCAATGTGGCAAAATGATTAATAGAATCTGTGTTCAAAGAACTCATCATTAAATTCTTACTCTACAACTTATCAGTGGTAGAACATTAGATAAGTACCTTGACATCCCTGTGCCTCAGTTTCTTCATCATTAAAGTGGAAAGAATACATACTCTATAAATAGAGTATTGTAACATTTTTTTTAATGCACTGGGGCACCTGGGTGGCTCAGTCAGTCTAGCACCTGGCTCATGGTTTCGGCTCAGGGCATGATCTCACAGTTTGTGGGATGGAGCCCAGCCTTGGGCTCTGTGCTAGATATGGAGCCTACTTAAGATTCTCTGTCTCCCTCTCTCTCTGTCCTTCCCCCGCTTATTCATGTACCCTCTCTCTCTCAAAATAAATGAATATTTTTTTAAAAAGATTCAGAAATGATTCAACAACTTTCCAAGGCAACACAGGAAGAAATCAGCAAAACTAAGATTCAGACACAAGTTAAGGGACACCTGGGTGGCTCACTAGGGTGTTTGACTCTTGGTTTCTGCTCAAGTCATGATCTCACAGGTGGTGAGATTGAGTCCCATGTAGGGCTCTGTGCTGACAGCATGGAACCTACCTGGGATTCTCTCTCTCTCTCCCTCTCTCTGCCCCTTCCCCACTCATGTTCTATCTCTGTTCCTCAAAATAAATAAATAAACTAAAAAAAAAGCACTATGACACCAATAACAGTCATAGGCATTTAATTCATTAAATGTTAGCCTTATCGGGGCGCCTGGGTGGCACAGTCAGTTGAGCGTCCGACTTCAGCCAGGTCACGATCTCGCGGTCCGTGAGTTCGAGCCCCGTGTCAGGCTCTGGGCTGATGGCTCGGAGCCTGGAACCTGTTTCCGATTCTGGGTTTCCCTCTCTCTCTGCCCCTCCCCCATTCATGCTCTGTCTCTCTCTGTCCCAAAAAAAATAAACGTTGAAAAAAAAAATAAATGTTAGCCTTATCATAATAAATATTATTATCATAGTAGAAGTTACACATGCAAAAGTAAGAAATGGAATTTATTACTTTATTATCTCTCTGTGTATATGTAAATTTGTTTATTTTATATTTGTAGGTAGTATGTGCATTCCCATATGTCAACATAGCAGGTAAAGCCAAAGTATTTATCTCAATGGTTCTCAAACCTAGATGAGATTGAATCTCCTTGGGAGCTATAAAAAATTATAAATGTCTCAACTTCATTCCTAGAGATTATGAGGTTAATTTCTTCAAAGCTCCTCAAGTGATACTAATGTATGGCCAAAGTTGAGAATCAGTGTTATATATCCATTTATGTGTTTTTATTATATAAAATAATGAAAATTTAAATATAGATGAATTCTCTCAACTATGCTCATGATATAAATTTGTTATGATATTCATCAACTGCATAGCAACTTCTATTATGACATGTTTACTCCCTTTCAGTTATGTCTATGTTGAAATTTATTTAAAAATAAACCATTTTCATAGATATTAGCAGACTTTGCCAGTGTGTTGAAAAGATAAATCATATTTGTTTTTACCTATAAGCAACACCACCAGTGAGGAATCTATAATTAAAGTATACCAAATCATTTGGCTAAGACATTTAAATTTGTTAGTTTGTAGTTTAAAAAATAGATTTCTATAAGCCTGATTCTTTAGTAAGTTACTCTGGGCAAACTGGAGTAAAGACTAAAGAATTTCATATTTATAATCTGATAACAAAGGAGACAAGATAGATGAAAAGGAAGAAGTCATTATAGCCCACAGAAGTTAGCATTTTACATTTCTATAAGTATATATTTAATTTTTAGATCACAAGATAATATTTACAGAGACTGTGTCTTATCTTGATTAGGTAGCAAAGAATCAACACAAATGTTTATTAATTTTAAAAAATAGCTGCAGGTTTATGTTTCTTTATTCATTGCCTTGTAATAATTACTCAGAATATAAAGATTGTATGTACTATAACTGGATATCTTAATTCTAACAACTTCAGCATAAATAAAATCATATCCTATTTACACTATGCATATGCAAATATAGTACCAAATAAGTATCTTTCAGTAGCAACCTTAATCTTTTTTTTTAATGTTTATTTATACATTTTGAGAGAGACAGAGACTGTGAGCAGGGGAGCGGCAGAGAGATAGGGAGAGAAAGAGAATCTCAAACAGGGCTCCAGGCTGTCAGCACAGAGCCCAACATGGGGCTCAATCTCCCAAACTGTGAGATCGTGACCTGAGCCGAAATCCAGTCAGACACTTAACTGACTGAGCCACCCAGGCACCCCAATAGCAACCTTAATCATAAAGTGAAGAATTTTAGCAGATGATTTAGTATTTGCAATGCAGTGCTCACCTAACAAATACTGCCATATTTTTAGAGTGTAAACAGATGCTTCCCTACTTCTTCCTAGAGCATCTATCCTCATATGGTTTATTTAGTTTTTTGACATATTAATTCAGACATAAAAATTACAAAAATGAAAATATTTCACTCAAAGTAGCAAATAAAACAGCACAGGAGAAAAGTAGGCTTCTCAAATGTGAGCAAACTATGAAGCATGGCATAATTACTTACATTCCTTGTGAATTTAATGCACTAAATACACATACACATACAAACAAGTTATAAGTATTATAGAATAGGTCTATAATCTTTTTTTTTTTTTTTAAGGTCAGGAAACATATTTTTTTTTCTACCTTTATTTTTATTTTTTTATTTTTATTTTTTTTATATATGAAATTTATTGTCAAATTGGTTTCCATACAACACCCAGTGCTCATCCCAAAAGGTGCCCTCCTCAATACCCATCACCCACCCTCCCCTCCCTCCCACCCCCCATCAACCCTCAGTTTGCTCTCAGTTCTCAACAGTCTCTTATGCTTTGGCTCTCTCCCACTCTAACCTCTTTTTTTTTTTTTTCCTTCCCCTCGCCCATGGGTTCCTGTTAAGTTTCTCAGGATCCACATAAGAGTGAAACCATATGGTATCTGTCTTTCTCTGTATGGCTTATTTCACTTAGCATCACACTCTCCAGTTCCATCCACGTTGCTACAAAAGGCCACATTTTTTTCTCATTTTTTCTCATTGCCACGTAGTATTCCATTGTGTATATAAACCACAATTTCTTCATCCATTCATCAGTTGATGGACATTTAGGCTCTTTCCATAATTTGGCTATTGTTGAGAGTGCTGCTATGAACATTGGGGTACAAGTGCCCCTATGCATCAGTACTCCTGTATCCCTTGGATAAATTCCTAGCAGTGCTATTGCTGGGTCATAGGGTAGGTCTATTTTTAATTTTCTGAGGAACCTCCACACTGCTTTCCAGAGCGGCTGCACCAATTTGCATTCCCACCAACAGTGCAAGAGGGTTCCCGTTTCTCCACATCCTCTCCAGCATCTATAGTCTCCTGATTTGTTCATTTTGGCCACTCTCACTGGCGTGAGGTGATACCTGAGTGTGGTTTTGATTTGTATTTCCCTGATAAGGAGCGACGCTGAACATCTTTTCATGTGCCTGTTGGCCATCCGGATGTCTTCTTTAGAGAAGTGTCTATTCATGTTTTCTGCCCATTTCTTCACTGGGTTATTTGCTTTTCGGGTGTGGAGTTTGGTGAGCTCTTTATAGATTTTGGATACTAGCCCTTTGTCCGATATGTCATTTGCAAATATCTTTTCCCATTCCGTTGGTTGCCTTTTAGTTTTGTTGGTTGTTTCCTTTGCTGTGCAGAAGCTTTTTATCTTCATAAAGTCCCAGTAATTCACTTTTGCTTTTAATTCCCTTGCCTTTGGGGATGTGTCGAGGAAGAGATTGCTACGGCTGAGGTCAGAGAGGTCTTTTCCTGCTTTCTCCTCTAAGGTTTTGATGGTTTCCTGTCTCACATTCAGGTCCTTTATCCATTTTGAGTTTATTTTCGTGAATGGTGTGAGAAAGTGGTCTAGTTTCAACCTTCTGCATGTTGCTGTCCAGTTCTCCCAGCACCATTTGTTAAAGAGACTGTCTTTTTTCCATTGGATGGTCTTTCCTGCTTTGTCAAAGATGAGTTGGCCATATGTTTGTGGGTCTAGTTCTGGGGTTTCTATTCTATTCCATTGGTCTATGTGTCTGTTTTTGTGCCAATACCATGCTGTCTTGATGAGTACAGCTTTGTAGTAGAGGCTAAAGTCTGGGATTGTGATGCCTCCTGCTTTGGTCTTCTTCTTCAAAATTACTTTGGCTATTCGGGGCCTTTTGTGGTTCCATATGAATTTTAGGATTGCTTGTTCTAGTTTCGAGAAGAATGCTGGTGCAATTTTGATTGGGATTGCATTGAATGTGTAGATAGCTTTGGGTAGTATTGACATTTTGACAATATTTATTCTTCCAATCCATGAGCAGGGAATGTCTTTCCATTTCTTTAAATCTTCTTCAATTACCTTCATAAGCTTTCTATAGTTTTCAGCATACAGATCCTTTACATCTTTGGTTAGATTTATTCCTAGGTATCTTATGTTTCTTGGTGCAATTGTGAATGGGATCAGTTTCTTTATTTGTCTTTCTGTTGCTTCATTGTTAGTGTATAAGAATGCAACTGATTTCTGTACATTGATTTTGTATCCTGCAACTTTGCTGAATTCATGTATCAGTTCTAGCAGACTTTTGGTGGAGTCTATCGGATTTTCCATGTATAATATCATGTCATCTGCAAAAAGCGAAAGCTTGACTTCATCTTTGCCAATATTGACGCCTTTGATTTCCTTTTGTTGTCTGATTGCTGATGCTACAACTTCCAGCACTATGTTAAACAACAGCGGTGAGAGTGGGCATCCCTGTCGTGTTCCTGATCTCAGGGAAAAAGCTCTCAGTTTTTCCCCGTTGAGGATGATGTTAGCTGTGGGCTTCTCATAAATGGCTTTTATGATCTTTAAGTATGTTCCTTCTATCCCGACTTTCTCAAGGGTTTTTGTTAAGAAAGGGTGCTGGATTTTGTCAAAGGCCTTTTCTGCATCGATTGACAGGATCATATGGTTCTTCTCTTTTTTTTTGTTAATGTGATGTATCCCGTTGATTGATTTGCGAATGTTGAACCAGCCCTGCATCCCAGGAATGAATCCCACTTGATCATGGTGAATAATTCTTTTTATATGCCGTTGAATTCGATTTGCTAGTATCTTATTGAGAATTTTTGCATCCATATTCATCAGGGATATTGGCCTGTAGTTCTCTTTTTTTACTGGGTCTCTGTCTGGTTTAGGAATCAAAGTAATACTGGCTTCATAGAATGAGTCTGGAAGTTTTCCTTCCCTTTCTATTTCTTGGAATAGCTTGAGAAGGATAGGTATTATCTCTGCTTTAAACGTCTGGTAGAACTCCCCTGGGAAGCCATCTGGTCCTGGACTCTTATTTGTTGGGAGATTTTTGATAACCGATTCAATTTCTTCGCTGGTGATGGGTCTGTTCAAGCTTTCTATTTCCTCCTGATTGAGTTTTGGAAGAGTGTGGGTGTTCAGGAATTTGTCCATTTCTTCCAGGTTGTCCAATTTGTTGGCATATAATTTTTCATAGTATTCCCTGATAATTGTTTGTATCTCTGAGGGATTGGTTGTAATAATTCCATTTTCATTCATGATTTTATCTATTTGGGTCATCTCCCTTTTCTTTTTGAGAAGCCTGGCTAGAGGTTTGTCAATTTTGTTTATTTTTTCAAAAAACCAACTCTTGGTTTCGTTGATCTGCTCTACAGTTTTTTTAGATTCTATATTGTTTATTTCTGCTCTGATCTTTATTATTTCTCTTCTTCTGCTGGGTTTAGGCTGCCTTTGCTGTTCTGCTTCTATTTCCTTTAGGTGTGCTGTTAGATTTTGTATTTGGGATTTTTCTTGTTTCTTGAGATAGGCCTGGATTGCAATGTATTTTCCTCTCAGGACTGCCTTCGCTGCGTCCCAAAGCGTTTGGATTGTTGTATTTTCATTTTCGTTGGTTTCCATATATTTTTTAATTTCTTCTCTAATTGCCTGGTTGACCCACTCATTCTTTAGTAGGGTGTTCTTTAACCTCCATGCTTTTGGAGGTTTTCCAGACTTTTTTCTGTGGTTGATTTCAAGGTTCATAGCATTGTGGTCTGAAAGTATGCATGGTATAATTTCAATTCTTGTAAACTTATGAAGGGCTGTTTTGTGACCCAGTATATGATCTATCTTGGAGAATGTTCCATGTGCACTCGAGAAGAAAGTATATTCTGTTGCTTTGGGATGCAGAGTTCTAAATAGATCTGTCAAGTCCATCTGATCCAATGTCTCATTCAGGGCCCTTGTTTCTTTATTGACTGTGTGTCTAGATGATCTATCCATTTCTGTAAGAGGGGTGTTAAAGTCCCCTGCAATTACCACATTCTTATCAATAAGGTTGCTTATGTTTATGAGTAATTGTTTTATATATTTGGGCGCTCCGGTATTCGGCGCATAGACATTTATAATTGTTAGCTCTTCCTGATGGATAGACCCTGTCACTATTATATAATGTCCTTCTTCATCTCTTGTTACAGCCTTTAATTTAAAGTCTAGTTTGTCTGATATAAGGATGGCTACTCCAGCTTTCTTTTGGCTTCCAGTCGCATGATAAATAGTTCTCCATCCCCTCACTCTCAATCTAAAGGTGTCCTCAGGTCTAAAATGAGTCTCTTGTAGACAGCAAATAGATGGGTCTTGTTTTTTTATCCATTCTGATACCCTATGTCTTTTGGTTGGTGCATTTAATCCATTTACATTCAGTGTTATTATAGAAAGATATGGGTTTAGAGTCATTGTGATGTCTGTATGTTTTATGCTTGTAGTGATGTCTCTGGTACTTTGTCTCACAGGGTCCCCCTTAGGATCTCTTGGAGGGCTGGTTGAGTGGTGACAAATTCCTTCAGTTTTTGTTTGTTTGGGAAGACCTTTATCTCTCCTTCTATTCTAAATGACAGACTTGCTGGATAAAGGATTCTCGGCTGCATATTTTTTCTGTTTAACACACTGAAAATCTCATGCCAATTCTTTCTGGCCTGCCAAGTTTCAAAAGAGAGATCAGTCACGAGTCTTATAGGTCTCCCTTTATATGTGAGGGCACGTTTACCCCTTGCTGCTTTCAGAATTTTCTCTTTATCCTTGTATTTTGCCAGTTTCACTATGATATGTCGTGCAGAAGATCGATTCAAGTTCCGTCTGAAGGGAGTTCTCTGTGCCTCTTGGATTTCAATGCCTTTTTCCTTCCCCACTTCAGGGAAGTTCTCAGCTATAATTTCTTCAAGTACCCCTTCAGCACCTTTCCCTCTCTCTTCCTCCTCTGGGATACCAATTACGTGTATATTATTTCTTTTTAGTGTATCACTTAGTTCTCTAATTTTCCCCTCATACTCCTGGATTTTTTTATCTCTCTTTTTCTCAGCTTCCTCTTTTTCCATAACTTTATCTTCTAGTTCACCTATTCTCTCCTCTGCCTCTTCAATCCGAGCTGTCGTCGTTTCCATTTCGTTTTGCATTTCGTTTAAAGCACTTTTCAGCTCCTCGTGACTGTTCCTTAGTCCCTTGATCTCTGTAGCAAGAGATTCTCTGCTGTCCTCTATACTGTTTTCAAGCCCAGCGATTAATTTTATGACTATTATTCTAAATTCACTTTCTGTTATATTATTTAAATCCTTTTTGATCAGCTCATTAGCTGTTGTTATTTCCTGGAGATTCTTCTGAGGGGAATTCTTCCGCTTGGTCATTTTGGATAGTCCCTGGCGTGGTGAGGACGTGCAGGGCACTTCCCCTGTGCTGTGGTGTATAATTGGAGTTGGTGGGCGGAGCCGCAGTCAGACCTGATGTCTGCCCCCAGCCCACCGCTGGGGCCACAGTCAGACTGGTGTGTGCCTTCTCTCCCCTCTCCTGGGGGCAGGATTCACTGTGGGGTGGGGTGGCCTGTCTGGGCTACTTGCACACTGCCAGGCTTGTGATGCTGGGGATCTGGCGTATTAGCTGGGGTGGGTAGGCAAGGTGCACAGGGGCAGGAGGGGCAGGCTTAGCTCACTTCTCCTTAGGTGATCCACTTCAGGAGGGGCCCTGTGGCAGCAGGAGGGAGTCAGATCCGCTGCCGGAGGTTTGGCTCCGCAGAAGCGCAGAGTTGGGTGTTTGCGCGGAGCGAGCAAGTTCCCTGGCAGGAACTGGTTCTCTTTGGGATTTTGGCTGGGGGATGGGCGGGGGAGATGGCGCTGGCGAGCGCCTTTGTTCCCCACCAAACTGAGCTCTGTTGTCCGGGGGCTCAGCAGCTCTCCCTCCCTTTGTCCTCCAGCCTTCCCGCTTTCCGAGCAGAGCTGTTAACTTATGACCTCCCAGACGCTGAGTCGCACTTGCTGCTGGAACACAGTCCGTCAGGCCCCTCCGCTTTTTGCAAGCCAGACTCGGGGGCTCTGCTTGGCCGGCGAGCCGCCCCTCCGCCCCGGCTCCCTCCCGCCAGTCCGTGGAGCGCGCACCGCCTCGCCGCCCTTCCTACCCTCTTCCGTGGGCCTCTCTGCGCTTGGCTCCGGCAACTCAGTTCTGCTAATCCTCTGGCGGTTTTCTGGGTTATTTAGGCAGGTGTAGGTGGAATCTAAGTGATCAGCAGGACGCGCGGTGAGCCCAGTGTCCTCCTACGCCGCCATCTTCCCCAAGAGTTGAATAGGTCTATAATCTAAACTAGATGGACAATAGAGGGAGAATTTGCCATAATAATAATAACAATAATAATAATAAACCTACCTCTGTTCTTTAAACAGCTTAATGCTACAAACTGTGAAAAGCTAAAACCAATAAAAACAACTGACTCAAAGTAAGTGTCAAAAGCATCATAATGCCTAATAATATTATAAATATTTATAAATAAAAAAGATGAAATAGCTATAATCTTGACTATACATAAATCCATATGATAACAGAGATTAGGCAGAGTCATTCCAGTGTTGGAATGATAGAATTTTAGGGATCCAGTTATAATAAAGACCACCTAATCCAGAACTTCCTAATCTTTTAGAGGTATACCCTTTTTTAAGAAACAATAATGATAGCTAATAATTGGATAAATATATTGGAGACTTATCACATGCCAGGTACTTTTCTGTGTGTGTTATAAGGTATTATTATTTCTCAGCTTTTTAGAGGAAGAATATGAGTAACAGGAAGGTTAAGTAACTTGCCAACTATTTCCCAGCCTGGCCAGAATCCAAACCCAAGGAGTCAGCTTCAAAGCCCAGACTGGCATTCACTACAAGATATGACAGTAATAACCAAAAATATGTCCTCTCCCAATATTTCAATTTTAAAAATAGCTTTTTAATTTTTCCAAGTATAATAATATACCTTTTTTTAATTTTATTTTTTATTTTTTAAAATTTACATCCAAATTAGTTAGCATGTAGTGAAACAATGATTTCAGGTATACCTTTTGAGGGACAACTGTGTGGCTCAGTTGGTTAAGCGTCCGACTCTTGCTTCTGGCTCAGGTCACGATCTTACGGTTCATGAGATCAAGCCCTACCTAGGGCTCTGCACCAACAGCGCAGAGCCTGCTTGGGATTCTCTCTCTCCTTCTCTCTTTGCCTCTCCCTAACTTATGATCACTCTTTCTTCTTCTTGAAAATAAACATTAAAAAAATTTTAAAGATTTAATATACCTTTTGAAACAATTACACACATTACACACATACAAGATTCTGAACTCCTCCCTACTCTCTAGGTTGAAAATCATGACTCTTGTCCAACTTTCCTATTTTATAGACTCATGCCTTTAAGAATATTTCTTAAACACCAATATTGGGTGATGAGCCAAATACAATCCTCTCCTTGATGATAGTTTCAAAAATAATTGTACGAATAAGTAAATGGTATTAAATTTAATAAAAGATGAGTAAGTACCTGATAATTTAAAAACTATTGGAAGGCTTCCTGATAGAAGTAGTATATTAAATTCCAAAGAATGTGTTGGTTTTAGATAAATTTAAATGGTTAATAAAGATGTTCCAAGTATAAGGAAATTATGAGCAAGAGGGCAGAGATAAAAAAAAAAAAAGTACATGATGAACAGGAAACAGAATCCAATTGACCAGAAACAAAAAGTATATAAATGCATATAGAAAGAAAGATGCAAATGGAAGGTAGAGGAAGGAAGTTCTGGAAAGTTAGACAATTCTGTAAACAAGGTTGTTTGAGGTGGGTGGACATAACAAGACGAGAGTTCAGTTTTAGACAGGTAAATCTGGTGGCAATGTATAAAATAAATTGGTATGCTGATGAGATACACCTTGCAAGAGAACTATAAGAATGTCAGTGGAAATGCAGTGGATGGAAGGAATAGAATCCATACATTTTGAGGAACAAGTGAGCTACAGGAGTCTAAGAGAACATGAGTGGATGCGAAAAATGACTGTGAAGATGAAGCATCATCAACAAAAATAGTAAACACAGGGGAACATCAGATATGGGAAGGTAGACCATAATTTCAGTTTGAAACTCTCAATCTGAAAGGTCAGAACAGTCAAAGGAAGATATCTAACAGACATTTAAAAAATATTGCATTAAAATTTAAGAGCAAAACCAGGTTTGGAGACACAAATATGAATGTTATCTTATATCGGCTGCAGATTTTGCTCTAAAATTGGATGTAAGAAGATGCCAAGACAGAGTACAGACTGAAGAATAAAGAATTAAAGCAGATCTTGGGAAACATCTACATTGAAAAGGACTAGCGAAGGAGTAAAAAGAAAAAAGTAGTCACCAAGGAGGGCAGAAATTCAGGCAAGTTGTAATTAGGAAATTAAGGGTGGGAAGAGTTTCAAAAAAAGTATGTAGTAGATGATATCAAATGTTACAGGTAGGTCAAAGGCGGTAAAGTCTGAGAAAGTCCATCGGGTTTGTTAATAAATCAGTGATACCCTTCAAAAAAGCATTTGTGGTAGGCAGAATAATGGCTCCTAAAAAATGTCCATATCGAAATCCCTGGAACCTGTGAAAATGTTACCGTACATGGCAAAAGAGACTTTGCAGATGTGATTTAAGATTTTGACATGGGGAGACTATCCTGCATTATTCAGGTGGATCTGTATGTAATTGCCAGGTCCTCACAAGTAAGAGGAAAGAAGGAAAGCAAGCAGATGTGATGATGGAAGAAAAGTCTGGAGTGATGGGATGGCCTGCTCTGGGGACCTTGGGGGACACAAGAAAGGAATGCAGGTGGCCTCTAGAAACTGGAAAGGCAAGGAAACCTCTTCTCCCCAAGGACCTCTAGAAGGAACTAGCCCTGTGAGCATCTTGATTTTAGCCCATTTCATACTTCTGACTTCCAAAACTGTAAGATAATAAACGTGTGTGATCTTAAGCCACTAAGTTTGTAGTAATTTTCTGTAACAGAAACAAGAAATTAATACTTTCAGTTAAGGGGTTAAATTAGTCTCTACTCTTCATGGCAACACTTGAGTCTAGAGTTAAGAAACCTGATATCAGGTCCCAAGAATACAAATTACTTAACTTATCCATGCTTTAATTTCTTTGTCTGTAAAGTGAGAGTGATAAAAGTAGAATCATTGGGAGTATATAAACACATAAATGAGATGACACATGTGAAATATTTAGATTAGTGTCCAGCACATAGCATGGACTCAATAAATGTTAATTATTGTTATATCAGATGATGAAGAATTAAGGGATATCCTAGGCAGTGTGAAGCAGTAAGACAGTGAAACCTATTGAAAGTGGAAATCTGCTTCGAACAGATCCAAGTCATATTCTCATTTGTGTTGTTCCCCAGTCCAATAGCACTTTTGCACTATATCACATTATTTGTGGCAGACACTGATAATCTTTTTTCCTAGCACAAGGTCACACAACTAGATACTCTTTTTCATTGTTCCTTATACTGAGATGTCCCCATGTGACTACATTCAATCAGTAGAATACGGATAAAACTGAAATATGCCAGTTGTGGGTCACTCTTCTAAAAGGAAGATGCTTGATCTCTACTTTCTCCTTCCCTTGTCCCAAAGGCTAGGACACAGACAAAGTGCTGGCAAATCAGCTCCAGTCATGTTAGAGAAGACAGCATCCTAACAGATAGTGGACAATAAAATGAAAGGAAATTCGATTCCTAGATTACCTCATTGAACAGGGCTAACTACTGCCTTGGACCATCCACCTACTTCTGGACTGTTATATAAGAGAGAATCAACCTCTATTTTGTCTGAGCTACCTAATTTATTCTCTACATACTTATACTGTTCCTATAAATAAATTAATGAAATAGAAGAGAAAAGGGAATTTAGAGTAAAAATGGAAGATCCTAAGGCTTCAAAATGATAAATCTTATCATTACTCTAGGAAAAGATTAGAAATCTTTTTGAATATTTAATAAAAATATTAATAATAACTTTAATTGCAAGTATATTATGTTCCAGTAACTAGGCTAAGTTTTTTTCATATATTGTCCCATGTCAGCTCTACTATATTTCTATAAGGATAGTCCTAATATATCCCCATTTTCAGATAAGAAAGATCAGTCAATGATATTAACTAAATTGCCCAAGGTCACATGTAGAAAGTGATGGAGTTTGGATTTTAACCAAGGTTGGCCTAATTCTACAACCCCAGAGCTTAATCACTATATATCTTGCCACTTATGCAAGAATAGTACACAACAACTGAGCATTTGGGTTTCAGTTATGGTACTAAGATTCTCCATCGCATACACTTTTATATTATATCCAAGCAGTCATGACTTTTTTATTTCTACTGGAAAACATTTTACATGACTTCTTCTTTTACCTAAACTTTATGGGTGTCTGGATGTATTTTTAATTGGAAATGTAAATCTGAGCTACACATCCTATGCACAAACAGATACATAAATACATCAAAACTGTCAAGGAGTTAATAGTGGGGCTGGCCAGATTGAATTGCAAACAGAAAGTGAGGGAACATCTGTACAGGATTTAGAATCTAAGCTTGTAATCTGCTGCTTGTTCAAAGGAGTCAATATTAAGCAAATTATAATTTCAAATTATTATATATTCTTCAAATAGACATTCTTCAATCAGTTACTAAAGATTATTTCTGGAAATTGAAGCCTATCTCCTAATTACATGTTTTTTGATCTTGAATGAGACTTCTCAAAAAAATAAGATTGTAGTTTTGTTTAAAGACTACCCAGAAATTTCAGTCCTTTTTCTAAAGCTTATTATTTCCTTTCAGTATAATATATATAGTTGGGCATGAGTAAATACCACTCACGAGATTTGATTTCTAGACCAGCAGTCAGTTTAGGAAAGGACAGCAAAACCTGACTGTGAATATGCTATTGATACTTGGGCCACTTTTTAGGAATATAAAAATTCTGCCATTGAGTTCTGCCATCTCATTAAAACCATATAACATATTCCAGATGGGCTGCATATTTAGTGCTTAGTACGAGATTCAATAGGACTCAAGTCTAGGCCCAGGGAGAGAGGTATTTATATACAGATAATTTCAGATTTACAATCAAAGCTTTGTTACTGCCATACAGTGAATGTCCGTGTGCCCCAAAATTCATATGATGACACCTAATCTTCAACATGAGGATATTCAGGAAGTGATTAGATCAGATCATGAGGGCAGAGCCTTCATGAATGGGACTAATGCCCTCATAAAAAAGAACCTAGGAACTCCCTTGCCCCTCTGCCATGTGAGGACACAATGACAAGACAGCCATCTTATGAGCCAGGAAGCAAAAGCACAGACACTGTCATGGTGAAGCTCTCAATCTATTGGCAGGGAGGGTTAATTTCTAATCAAAGCACTATGAATAAATGTTAAATCAGAGCTATGAAAGGTTTTATGATGGAAATACACCATTATGATAGTTTAAAACATGAAGACATGATAGTACGCATGATATCAGATAGAACTTCTCTAAGCAAGAAATGTATACGCTATATCTTGGAAAATTCAGGGAAGTTACCAAAGGGATGAAGAGTCTGCAGGTGGTGGGACTGTATGCAAGAAAACACTCAAGAAACTAAAAGAAAGTCATGTGGAGCTTGGGGCAAGATGAGGTTGAAGAGGGAGACCGAGCCAGAATTGGCAGAGTTTTATACACCATGCAAATGATTTTAATCACTACCTTAGGAAGAAAAGGACGCCAATGAAAGTTTTTAACCATGAAATGACAGGGTGACATAACAATATTCTTGCTGCACCATGAAATTTGAAGGAGAATGAGAATGGATAATGGGACAGCAGTCTGAAGGTCTGTCTGTTCAAGTCCTCCAAGAAGCAGATGCCAAGATAGAAGTGCAAGGAATTTATTGAGGGTAATGCACATGAGCAATAAAAAATAGAAGGAGATGGATTACCCAGGGAAAGATTTTAGACTACAACACAAGTCTGAAATCTGAAAAAGAGAAATTTCAGCAAGAAGGATTAGGTAGGAGGAACCTCACACTGCTAAGCAGCTTTGACAGTCTCACTCAGTCCAACAAAGAGCTTCAGTGAAAAGACTGTTCACAGAGGAGTTCCACACTGGCCATAACAGACTAAGTCTAACCACCCCTTCTGTGATTAGTCGTTGTCTGGGACTGCTAGAGAAGTATGTGACCTCAGCTCATAATCTGAGGCCATTCTTAGAGGCAATAGCAGTTAACTATACTCTTTATGGTTGGTTCTCTCCTAAAGTGAAATCTGAGAGTGTCTCTGTCATGGTAAAGAGTTGACTTAAAAATCCAGGCAAGAGATAAGGTAGGTGGTGGTAAAGATAGAGATGAAGCAAAATGATAGATTGAAGAAATATCTAAGAGGAATGCAAATGAGTGTGAAATAAAGGGCAGCATTAAGAAAGCTTTTGGGTTTCTGGTTTGCACAACTTGGCCAATGGTACTTTATTCTCTGAGACACAGAATCCTGAAAAATGGTCGAGGTGTGTGTGTGTGTGTGTGTGTGTGTGTGTGTGTGTGTGTGTGTGTGTGGTTATGGTGGGGATGCTAAGGGAAGATCATAAATTTGATTTTTTTTTATGTTTATTTAGAGAGAGAGAGAGAGAGAGAGAGAGAGAGAGAATCCCAAGCAGGCTCCATGCTGTCAATACAGAGCCCAACGCTGGGCTTGAGCTCAAAACCCTGAGATCATGACCTGAGCCAAAAGGGAGTTGGATGACTAACCAATTGAGCCACCCAAGTGCCCCAGATTATGAATTTGATTTTGAACATGTTGGAATCACATGCCTTTGAAGCATTCAAGCAAAGATGGTTGGTATATTAAGTCATAGGCAGATATGTGATTGATGGGGATAAAAGTACAAGAGTAAAAACAGGAAAAGAACTAAAACGAAGCCTTGAAAAAGTTTGTAAATTGATGGACAGAGAAGAAACCAGGGGAAAAAGCAAATAACATCAGATAAATATGAATTACTATTATGAGTTTTGCTTAAAATAAAAAATTTAAAAGCATATGCCATTGGGAATGTAAAGAGAGGGAAATGTCAAAGAAATGGCACTTCAACTAAGTGAAAGTAAACAGAAGTTTTGCCTCTCATTGTCTTCACAAAATTGTCAAAATCAAAGGAGAATCAACCCCAAGAGCAAAACTTCCCAAAAAAAAAACCCAAAAAAAACAAAAAACAAAAAGCTCTCCATGCCTTTTCTGGAAAGTGAAGGGGCAGAAAGCCTTCCTCAGTTTGTAGGAAGAATAGGAACTCAAGTTTCCAGTGGTAAATGCTAACTAGCTGCTGACAAGTAAAGAGTTTCACCAGGGAAATGTAGATATGACTTTTCTTTCTTCTTTTTTTTTAATTCTTCCAATGATTCAATATGAGAAAATCTGGGTGGAGGCTTTGAGACACCCAGATAGTCCTAAAGCCAAAGAAATGAATAAATGTGACCTAGAAAATTTAGTAGCAAATTAGGATTCAGTGCATCTCCTGAAACCAAGGAAACATCCCTTGAGATTCCCAGAACTTGAGGCAAATTATATTTTGAAGAGGAAAATATGTTAAACTTGATTTCAAGACACGCCCCTTTGAATAAATTCTGTTGGGTTAATAGCAGTATAGCATGATGACTGGTAAAGCAGTCATGTCACACATGCTTTTTACTTAGTTATGTTACATGTGAAATGAAGCTTATAAAAAAGTGTCATCCTTCATTTTTATGTACAATTATAAATGTGTTTGTTGTGTTTAAAACGGAGTTTCTGGCCATAAATATTCCTTGCTGGTAAGCATGTTTTTCTTTCCAAAAGTGCTTACCTCTAAAACATGACATGTTTTAGAACATATCAACAGATTCTGAAATGCACTGACTTAGAATTATATAATTCATAAGAGGTTGTATAACCAATCATCTAGTGAGTTACTGTGTAACATTAATTGTAACTAATTTTAATATGACTGATTAACTGCTGACCAGTAGTCATAGTGTCCATAGTGTAGTCATAGTACCCAAGATTTTAGTTAGCATGCTAACCTGGCTCACCAAACCAAAACTAAGAATCAACTCCCTACATCTCTCCAGATGAGCTGGCTGCAGACAACCATACGCTGACCATAAAATGACACCAATACACTGTGAAGCATCATGAGCAGAGGTCACACAACACTCTGGTTAGCAGTGAACAGTGGCCAAGACAGAAAGAGAGACGGACCAATCCTTGGACTAGAAGCTGTCCACCCCATTTCTCTTACTTGCTCACAGTTTCAGCTTAGCTTATGGAAAGGAATAAATAAATGAAAGCTGTGACTGCTAAGTGAGTGCTTATGGCCAATTTCTCTTCATGCTGCCTACACACTGACATCTGGAGCCTGACCTTAAAATGCTGTTTCTTAGAATAATGCATTAGGCAAAACTGGCTATGTGTATCTAGCCAAAGAAAGGGTGTGGGATGGGGGGGTGGGGCAGAGAAAAAGAAAAGAGGGAGGAAGAGAGCCCCATATTAAACTTGTTTTCCCAACCTAAACAAAGCCTTGTTCTCCATCACCCCAGGGAAAGGGAAGTCATGCCAAATGCAAAGAAAAACAAACAAAAACAATTGCTAAACAAAGACAATGACTTATTGGCTATTTAAGGATCTTTAAAAAGGTGACTGTGACTATACATAATTTCATTTTGAGGGCTAACATTCTACCACCACCACTACTCTTTCTTATCAATATGTCTGCCACTTGATGTATACTGTACATCTGATTAAGTTATAAGGGAAGGTTAGAGGTATTAAATTCTGGCATTAAATTGTATTTTGTCACCAGGAATTGTCTCATTCCTTTTTCCACAGTTGTCATAGAATAGTTATTCCTTCTTGCTTAAATACTCACTCACTATTAATCATGGATCAACCAAATTCTAATTATAGTATTTGTGAAAATATAACTACAATTCCTATTAAAGAATAACCTTAAAGGTATGCTTTCCACTTTGTTCTAAGTATCTTGCAAGCTGTAATGAGATTTTATTTAAAGTGTGGGAAGATAATATGACTTCATTAAGATAAGAGAACACAAGTCAATTGCCTGAGAAAGTTCTAAAGAAGTAAATAAATTTCTTTGTGAATAACCCAAAAGTCACAGAAATAATAACAGTGTGACAGACTGGAAGAGCCCAGGAATATGCTTCTAATATTGTTTTAATGTTATAAAATGATTTCAATGCAAAAAACTAAATGGATTTACAAAGATTATTTCAAGTACTTTAAAAGTATGTTGTAGGACCTTAATTTTAAGTGTTTATGAAAAGACAGAATAAACTCCTCTAGATGCAAAAGAATAGAAGGGAGGGAAGAAGGCAAGGAAAGAAGGAAGGAAAGAAGGAAGGAAGGAAGGAAGGAAGGAAGGAAGGAAGGAAGGGAGGGAGGAAGGAAAAAGAAAGGAAAGAAGGGACACAGGGAACCAGAAAAAATCTAAATTCTTATTCAGAGAAAAAAATATTAACTTCTTAAATTGAATTGTTGTCACTTATAAGCTGATTAAAGGAACCACTAAGGATTTTTATATTCCCAAAGATTGAGATACCCTAAACTTATATCTTTCAGGTTTGGGGCAGTAGCCACACCAAAAATTAATAAAATATGGGCTTTCATGTAAGACTTCTCTATATTAGATATTGAACTTTACTGAGATAGTAGAGAACATTTAAATCAATTTTTAATGACAAGAAACTACCTCCATCTGAATGACCTCCAGATCTTGAGAAAATCTTATTTTATGGAATAGACATGTCATCAAAATGTTATTCATAAATCTTTTATTTTTTCTAATAGAATCATATTTCTCCACTAACTTATAATTTCAAACACACTTTGTCTTTATCCCAAGTCATTCTTCAATTGGCAGAAATGCCTGACAATTTGGCTTTCAGTTTCTCTGTCAAGAAGCTGTCCTATAGTAAATGATTTATAATTTTAGAACAAAAGAATAGATATCACTTAAAAAAAAAAAAAAAGAACCTTTGCAGCAAATATTTTTATGACACAAAGATTCATGTACCAGAATGGCAGTTGCAAAGAATACTCATCTTACCTTCCAAACTGTATTAGTTACACCGGGGTAGCCTCTGCTACCATGAGCAAATTAACCTCCAAGTAACAGTGGCCTAAGATAGCCAAGTTTTTGGGTTTTTTAATCACTTCTTGGTATTAGTTAGGGGAACACTTAAAAGCATCTCTCTTTCATGTGGTAACTCAGGGATTCAGGCTCTCTCCATCTCAGCTCACGGCTTCCAGGATTGCTGTGGCAGTAGAATACATAGCTAGAAGTTCTAAAGAACTCTTCCTGGTCAGGCCTGTAATTTGCATGCATCATTTCTGTCCATCATCAGAATTAGACACATGGTCTCCATCTAAGTGCAAAGGAAGCACACTGATATTTGGTGAGGTATTACTGTCTCAGCTACCATTTTTCACGAGTTATTATTTGCAGATGCACTTCAAAAAGAATAAGCAGCACAGTGGAATTCATGCTCTAATAGGTTTCCATTAAGTTTGTATGTATGCATGTTTGAATAGACAGAAAATTACTAAACCATACCTTGCCTGATTGAACAGAAAAATTCTCCTTCTACAAGTTCTCATCTTCCCTCACACTTAAATTAATTGGAAACTTTCTCTCGTCCTCCATCTCTTTTTCTATCCCTTCTATCAACAGAAGCAGTTTCCCTTGTCTATTCTCATTTAACCACAAAGCTAATCCGAGGTGTGATCTACCACAGTAGAAGTTAAATGCAGAAGTTAAAATGCAGGTGACAGAGAAGAGAAATATGGAAATCATTAATCACCACTCAACACTCAGTTGCCCAGTGCTACCATTAAGTATTATAATCCAATGCTGATTTTGGGGACAAAATACTCAGCCTCCCTCCCAATCTCTCTGGTCACAACAAAGGGAAAGACAAGCAAGAAATAGAAGTTTTAGGGTCCTGAGAGAAGTGAGAGTGTTTTCTGCTTTATAACAGTACCAGGGAAAAAGAGAACAAGACTCAAGAAATAAATGGCTTTATGGTACACGTAAGAAGAAATGTAGTCTTTCAAACAATCCCCATGTTCCAAATGAAATACAGAGAGCTGACAAACAAACAGAAAGCTCCCTGTTTGGGAACATAGGATGTAATTTCTGGAACAGAGAAAAAGTCACTGCTGCCAAGTACACACACACGCCACACACACAACTAGCTAAGACCCTGGAACTCTAGCATAAACCAGAGAGAGTAGTAACAAACACCAGGAGGGATAGAGATTACCTAATTCCGGCCCTAACTCCCTGCAACAGCAGAGATGAATGAAAATGCAAAATGCCAAGTGAGTGGTTTCATAGAAAATGAACAGTTAAAATCTGTGTTTATAAACTGGTTCATATCTACTATAGTTACATATAATCCTTTTAAAATATTTGTATACATGTAAACTCTAACAAGAAAGGAAAAGCACAGATAAAATATGCTAACTTCTAGGGATTATGAATGAATTTTATTGTTAAAATGTCTTTTAACATGATTTTAATATGCTAATGTGCACATTTACTCAAATTACAGATGACAATACAGCTGTAAAGCTCTCAAAGTAGTAGGACAATTTACTTTATTAAATTGAAAATGTATTGGCCAATACTTACTAGCAAAAATTAAATTACAGATAAATTAAATACTTAAGAGCAAATAAAAATTTCTTATATAGATCTGATTACATCTATTCTCTTTAGTAAAATTTCCAATGAAACAATATAACCATGTGAAAATGGTTATAACAAACCATTATAACAGTTATAAAATGGTTCTAACAGTTATAAAATGGTTATAACAAACAGTTTAACTGTTCGGTTAAAGCAAGACCTGAGCAGTGGAAGGAGTCCCCAAGTCCTTGAAGAGGAATGATAGAGATATGATAGAGATCAGGATGCTGATCAATAAGCTATGCATTAAAAGCCCAAGGGTAAAATATCCTGGCCTTGTGGCTTCCAAGACTTTGGGGCTGACAAATCAAGAGCCACAGTTACAGATGTGCTTTCCTCTTCCACCTCTGTCCCAGAGTAACCCCTAAACTCATTTTAATACATTTGCATTTCTGTTATAGCCCCCCAGATGCAGAAAGCCTGCCTTGATGGTTCTGGTACAAACCTTTCAGGGTCAAAAACTCCCCCTCCCAACCTGTGGGAGGAGTTCCCCAATTGATCGAAGCAGCTTCCACTACAGACCACCCCACAGTACACCAGAGCTCCTCTCAGCCCAGAAGGCCACAACAAATATCCACTCCCTAAACAACCTAGGGCCAGTTCCACCTTGGGGAATCTGCCCACTCTCCCATCTTAGTGTGTACTTTTGCCTTATGCTTTGTGCTTGCTACTTTCCTTCTGGTTGTCTTCAAGCCTGTATTCAAGCCTTGATCCCCACTTAAATCTTCTCATGGGGAAACCAAGGACAGAGACCTCCATTTACAGAATGCAGGCTCTCTCACCAGTAACATAACCTTCTCAAAGTTGACACCACTATTAAATTTCAAAAGCTAACTTTCCACAGGCTCCTGAGTGGTTCAGTTGGTTAAGCTCCCACTTCCGCTCAGGTCATGATCTCACAGTTATCTCAGGAATTCATGAGTTCAAGCCCTGAGTCCAGCTCTCTTCTGTCAGCATGGAACCCACTTCAGATACTCAGTCTCCCTCTCTCTCTGGCCCTCCCTCACTTGCACTCTCCTTCTCTCAAAAAATAAAGAAACTTTAAAAAAAAAGCTAACTTTCAAACACTATTTAAATTCATGTTGATTTTTCCCTTATCTTTAATATCTGCCTTATGCCATAATTGATTCATGGCTGAATTAGGAAAATAAAATTTTTCTAATTTTGTTAACTATCTAAAATTGTTGATTTTATTCTTTTTTTAATGTTTATTTTTGAGAGAGAGCACAAGTAGGGGAAGGGCAGAGAGAGGGGGAAAGAGAGAATCCCAAGCAGGATCCGAAACAGGCTCCAGGCTCCAGGCTCCAAGCTGTCAGCACAGAGCTCAATGTGGGGCTTGAACCCATGGACTACGAGACCATGACCTGAGCTGAAGTTGGAAGCTTAACTGACTGAGCCACCCAGGTGCCCCTATTAATTTTATTTTTAAGGCATGCTTATATTTTGATCAACTCTAAAGCATTTGACTATCAAATAAATATTACCTACTGTGAAATAAGCAACAGGCAGTCTAGAGAATAAACAACATCATGAATATTGGGGCACAGAGAAAATCTGCACTGAACTGAGAATGGGTCTTTGGCCAATAGCAATAGTAATTTTTTTAATCAGTAGTAAAAACTACTTTATCCTTTGTTTTGGTAACAGTGGAGAAAAAGTAAAGCAAATGCATTGCTAGTTGGAACAGTAATTTAGGTTCATGATGGAAGAACGTTGAGAAACCAATGACAAGCATGATTATTTCATGAGTATCTTCTTTTTTTTTTTTTTTTTTTTTTTTAATTTTTTTTCAATGTTTATTTTTTTGGGGACAGAGAGAGACAGAGCATGAACGGGGGAGGGGCAGAGAGAGAGGGAGACACAGAATCGGAAACAGGCTCCAGGCTCCGAGCCATCAGCCCAGAGCCTGACGCGGGGCTCGAACTCACGGACCGCGAGATCGTGACCTGGCTGAAGTCGGATGCTTAACCGACTGCGCCACCCAGGCGCCCCTTCATGAGTATCTTCTTCAAGGGTCCTTTGGACTTCTCATTAAAGGTTGCTTCTGGAAGCTATGCTGAAACCTCAAAGTACTTTTCTCCACTAAAAGTGAAGGATTTTGTTGCCTGTCATAAATAATTTTGTTGCAACATATCATTTAGTAAGGTAAGTAAAATGTGGCTCCTTACTATCATTTGGTGAGGTAATGGTAAGTTATTAAAAGATGAAGACACCTTGTAATTTGAATTGCTTCCAGCTGAGCAGTCATCTTCTGGACATATGCTATGCAAATGCTACCTCTCTTCTTGAAATACTCTGCATTTAACTTTACGTCTCAAATTTTGACACTGAAACCAAAACAAACAAATTAAAAAAGCTTTTAAATAAAAATTATGCAAAGAAATAACAAATAAGGTAAGGTATTCTGCCTAACCAAACAAAATATAGTTTTTCATTATGGTTAATATTTGCCTGCACTTCAGTAAATTCCAAGGTAAATGTAATCTTTTAAGGTAGAAAAATGTCTTCCCATTATATGAAATTATAATAGAATCATAAGCAAATAATTCAATTTATCAAACATACTGATTGGTTATAAGCATGAGCTTTTCAGTCATACGGGCTCAGATTTGCATCCTGGTCCTATCACATTTTTTATGACCCCAGACAAAGCATAGGATTTCATTAGGCCTCAGTTCCTCATATGTAAAATGGGAAGAACAGTACCTAATTCACAAGGTAACTATGAAGTGTAAGGAAAAAATAGTCTTAAACACTCATCATAGTACCTCGAACAGACTAAGCACAGAAAAGTGATTAGCTACGAATATCATAATTTATACTATTCGTGGTATCAAAAATCAAGTAAAGGAAGATCACTGTAAGCTTTGAAAGTTCAGGCTTAGCAAAACCTCTTATCCTAAGAAGCTTTGAGGGAAAAAGGCACAAGAAATGATTTGATAGCATGTTATGTACAGGAGAAAAATTCTTTGTTCAGCATTGTGTTCTTATTTTACATACTTGGGAAGAAACCATTGTACTTCACAATTATATATATTAAAAAAAAACTGCTCTTTTTGTTCAAAACTGCGTTTAAAATGTCAAGCTTCCAAAAGCAAGCAGAAACTAGACAGACAATGGCCCATTGTAGAAAAGAAGGAAAAAAAGAGAAATCCACATGTGACTGAAATTTCTCCTTTTTTTAAGTTTATTTGTTTGTTTTGAGAGAGAGACAAAGAGTGTGTGTGCCCATACATGAAGGAAGAAGCAGAGAAAGAATCCCAAGCAGGTTCAGCACTGGCAGTACAGAGCCCTACAATGGGTCACAGAACTGTGAGATCACAACCTCAGCCAAAATCATGAGTCAGCTGCTTAACCAACTGAGCCACTCAGGTGCCCTGACTGGATTTTCTCTTAAGGACACTCCTCATTTGTTCTGTGCATGGATGGGTTGAGTTCAAGCAGAAAGTAACAGTCTTACTTTGTTGAGGAGTGATAGGTCCAAGTTCCGGGTTGATTGAACAGATGAAATTGAAAGGTAAATCCCAGACTTGAGGGAACACAGAGGTATCAGCCCTAAACTCTGCATACAAATACCTGTTAAATATCTGGGATGAGTTCTAAATTTTAGAGTGTAAGTTGAGAATGTAAGGATCCAAATGGAAGACTAAAATTGTTTAGCATGTATTTCAGTAGATGTCTACTTCTGGAAAGACAAGGTTTGGAGTTCAAGTTCAACCACCTCAAAAGAGATTAGTTTTCCATCAAAATTCAAGAAGCGTGTAGCCTTACAAATAATGACTATATCCCAAAACTATGGGCTCTATTCTTGGATTAAAAATAAAATAAAATAGGGGTGGCTTGGTGGCTCAGTCAGTTAAGCATCTGACTTTGGCTCAGGTCATGATCTCACAGTTCGTGAGTTAAAACCCTGAATCAGGCTCTCTGCTATCAGTGCAGAGCCCACTTTGGATCCTCAGTCTCCCTCTCTCTGCCCTTCCCCAACTCTTGTGCATGCAAGTGCACACTCTCTCTCTCTCAAAATAAATTATTTTTAAAAAATAATAAAATAAATGGGGCACCCGGGTGGCTCAATCGGTTGAGCAGCCGACTTCGGCTCAGGTCATGATCTGGTGGTCCGTGGGTTCGAGCCCCGTGTCAGGCTCTGTGCTGACAGCTCAGAGCCTGGAGCCTGCTTCAGATTCTGTGTCTCCCTCTCTCTCTGCCCCTACCCCACTCACTCTCTCTCTCTCTCTCTCTCTGTCAAAAATATAAACATTAAAAAAATATTTTTAATAATAAAATAAAAACCATCCTAACAAGGACTAAACAAATCCTCCCCAGGATGAAGGTGACTTGCCAGTGGTTTAAATGCCTGTTAAAATTCAACACTGTTCAAAGCAAAAGAACACAGAATCAACTGTCCACAACATATTACCAATAATGCTTAGCATTAGGTATGTGAAGAAGCAGACACCATTGACCCATAATCAAAACAAAATGTCAGTAGAAGTAGAGCCACAAACAACCCAAAGTCAGAATTAGTAAACAAGAACTATAAAATATAAATATGTTAAGGAAAATGTAGGACAAGATGGATGTAATGACCAAAGTGATGAGGAATTTCAAGAAACATTTTTCAACTCTAACCAAAAAAATGGGAATTCTAGAACTGAAAAATACAATCTATGTAATCAAAAATTTATTGGTTTAATAATATACTGGACTCTGCAAAAGCGAGAAACTGTGAATGTAAAGACAAATCAATAACACAGAGAAAAACAGTAAAAATAAACACTGAATCGATGAGCTATAAGACTATTAGGCTGTATAACACAAATGCCATTGGAATCTCAGAGGGAGAAAAGGGCAGAATAATATTTGAAGAAATAATAACCAATTTTTCCAAGTTTGAAAGAAAGGAATAAGCTCACTAAATCACAAGCTGGATAATTTTTTCTAGAAATCTACCTCTTATGTGATAACAGAAGGAATTAGTACTTACATGATCATCAAACTACTGAAAATAAAGGTAAAAAGAGTAATCTTAAAAGCCAAAGGAAAAATACATTATATAAATAGAAATATTAATAAGAATAGCAGGCAACTTCTAGTAAAAATAAAATAATGGAAGCCAATAGACAATGAAACAACATCTTTAAAGGTCTGAAATGGAGAAGAAAAAAAGATGTCAACACAGGATTCTGTATCTGGTGAAATGCATTTCAAAAAATAAACTCAAAATAAAGTAGTTTTTATAGTCATAAAATTTGACAAGTTTTTTTGCCAGTGAATCTAAGAAATGCTAAAAGAGTCTACTCAGGCTAAACAGATGATGATGCCCACTGGAAATTCACACAGGAAGAAATGACAAGCAGTGAGTGAAAAGGTAAATATGTGGGTAAATATAAAAGACAACTTTTTGTCTTCTTAATTTCTTTGAAAGAAAATATACTATTTTAATAATAAATATCCTGCTAAGAGTATAGAAAACAGTGAGAGAACATTACTCCTATGCTAATAATAAGGAGAAAACCAGCTAATCTATAAAAAACTTTTCTTGAACCAATCAGAGACCTCAAGTAACAAAGCAACCAACTGAACTGAATTTCAAAGTGTGACAAGTCTCTCTGAAAGGAAACTGGAGACATGAACTCTTTCATCTTTGGCAGAGCACAGAAGGAAGAGGTGACTGCCAAAAAAGTAGGCAAGAATAAACCAGTCAACATTTTAACAAATTTCTGCAGGCCAACTGTGGGCATGTAACAATTTAGAATAATTTAGAGCCTTAGACAGAGGGTTGTTCATACTCACAAACTCTTCTTCATAGGCCTCTACTAGGAACTCATAAGAAAGATTCTAGGCAGGGCAGAAGACCAGGGAGTATCACACCCATCAAAGGCGACATTCTGTGGGTAGTGGTTAGTCACCATAGAGGCACAGGGACAAAACACTGCTTCTTCCATTCTGCTGCATGAGGCAAAAAACCTTAAGATACTGGGTAAGAGGTAGCAAGCATTCTTGCTACCACAGCCCCGGCGCAGATCATTGTTTGTGAGAAGTGTAGGAATTCTTTATCTCCCACCTCAAAGAATCAAGCAAAAATAGAATGCTTCTAGAAGAGGGAGAGAAGCAAAAGCTGTTCCTGGGGAAGGGGCAGAAAAATCTCCTGAGCGCAGCATCCTATGCTGATACAAAGGTCTGCTTTACTGGGAAAGGGAAGGAAAATTCTATCCTTCCTAAGACCCCTTGCTGCAAAAATATGATACATAGTTTGGCTGCCACTAGAAGGAGGGCCAGGAATGCTCAGGAGTCTCATTCCTAAAATACAGGCATGTACACTCTGCCTAAGACTGAACCTGGACAAGAAGACTAAGTACAAGGACTGCTCAAAACTCAGGGCTGAGGAAGAACACTGAGGTAAACTATGTGCTACCTCAGCTTCCATAATAAGCACAAGGTAATGACAGGCCACCACTGAAGGAATTTGAAGCCTAAGATGTAATAAGGATAATGATAACAACAAAACTTAAACCCAGCACAACTACTAATTATATAGACTAAACTCACACAATAATAAACTGACAGGAAAAAAAATGCATGCACATTCCAAAGCATCAATATTATTTCTCTCAGCCTCTATGTTCTTCACACAATGACTGAGTTTCAATAAAAAATCATGAGTGGTCTATTAGTCAGTGTCCTCCAGAGAAACAGAACCAATAGGATATGTGTGTATATTTATAGAGCAAGATTTTTTTTTATTTTTTTGAGTTTATTTATTTTTGAAAGATAGAGACAGAGCACAAGTGAGAGAGAGAGAGAGAGAGAGAGAGAGAGAGGGAGACACAGAATCTGAAGCAGTCTCTAGGCTCTGAGCTGTCAGCACAGAGCCCAACACAGGGCTGGAATTCATGAACCATGAGATTATGACCTGAGCTAAAGTCAGACAATTAACCAACTGAGCCACCCAGGCACCCTAGAACAAGATTTATTATAAAGAATTTGCTCATGTTATTATGGAGGCTTGCATCTCCAAAATCTGCAGGGCAGCCCAGTGGCCTGGAGACTACAAAAAAAAGCTAATGCTACAGCTCAAATCCAAAGGTCATCTGGCTGAAGACTCAAACATGAGTCAATGTCTCAGTTCAAGTCTGAAGGCTGTCTACTGGCAGAATTCCTCTTGCTTGAAAGGCCAGTCTTTGTTCTATTAAAGCCTTCAACTAATTGGATGAAGCCCACCTACATTATGGAGAGCAATCTGCTTTACCCAAACCCCACAGATTTAAATGTTCATCTCATCTAAAAACACACTGAGAGAAATATCCAGCCTAAGTGTGACCATACATCTGAATACTGTAATGTTATTAAGCATCAGAATTTGCTTTTTAGTAAAAGAAAAAAATAATAATAAGCAGTGTCAAGAGATAAAACAATCAACAGAACAAGAGGACAAAAGACAAATTATTAACATCATAAATAAATGACATCACTACAGACTCTGAAGACATTAAGATGATAAGAAAATATTATGAACAACTTTATGACTATAATTTCAATAATACCATAGGGAGATACTAAGTCACATAGCAATCACAGGGATATATACTTCCCTTATAGTCATGGGGCAGAGGATGTTGAATAATTGTTAACAATAGAATCTGCTATATCCAGTAATCCCACTTCTGTTAAAAACACTATGAAAAATGAATATGTATATATAAAGGTTACAACATTATTTTTAATTGTAAAAACATTAGAAACCACCTGAATATTCATAATAAAGGAATGGTTGAATATATTTTAGGACAACCTTACAATGGAACATTTTGCATACAAATAAAAGTAGTGCTACTGCTATTTACCTGATATATTAAGTTACAAAAAATGTAAAAAAGAATAAACTGCTTTGTGTATGTGAATGTTTTTATGAGAATGAAGAAAGATGTTAAAGAATACACTCTGCTATTAATATCAATTACCTCAAGGGAATAATAATGGATGGGAGTGGTCTGGTAGATGATAATGAATATGTTCCTTACATGTGTTTAGATGTTTTACTTTTTAAAGGCATATATTACTTTTATAATTAATTTTAAGATGAATTTTAAAAACAAAATTGTAGGAGCATCTGGGTGGCTCAGTTGGTTAAGCGTCCAACTCTTGATGTTAGCTCAGGTCATAATCTCATGGTTAATGAGTTCAAGCCTCCCATCAGGCTCTGCATCAGCACAGAGCCCACTTCAGATCTTCTGTCCCCCTCTCTCTCTACCCACCCCCCCCAACTTGCTCTCTCTCTCTCTCCCCTTCTCTCTCTCAAAAATAAATAAACATTTTTTTAAAAAAGAAAAATTAATTTTGGCGGGGGAGGGGGGTAACCTTGTAAAGTAAAGATCTAAATATTCCACTCTTGGCCAAGGGACTGAATCATCAAATTGCAGCATGACTAGAAAAGAATATTAGATTTACACTGTGGAAATGCAGTCCAAAGCCACAGTGAAAAACATACAAGGCCACCAAAAGTAGGAGAAAAAGTAGAGAAGTGCTTGCATTTTTGAGACACTGAGTACAGACAAGGCTGAAGAGAAGGTGGCCCTCAAAATATAATAGGAGAAAGTCATACCTTAACTGTCAAGTCCCTGGTCAAGAGGAATTTTAAAAAGTCAAATTCATAAAAACATAGAGTAGAATGGAGGTTGCCAGAGGCTAGGGGGTGGGAGAAATGGGGAGATGTTGGTCAAAAGGTACAAACTTCTAGTTATAAGATGAATAGTTCTGGGGATTGAATATACAATATGGTGACTATAATTAAAAATAATGTATTACATACTTGAAAGTTGCTAAGAGAGATCATAAATGTTCTCACCCCCCCCAAAAAAAAGATAATTATGTGACATATTAGAGATGTTAACTAATCTTTTTGTGGTAATCATTTCAAATAGACCCATTTATCTAATCATCATGTTGTATACCTTAAACTTATGTGAGTTACATGTCAATGATATCTCAATAAAACTAGGGAAGGGAAAACAAAGAAGAGATGAAGGCATTCTGAAGGACAAGAGTTACTTCCAATTAGCCAGCAAATGCTAAACACTGAAATTACTGGAAAGTAACACTGCCAGAGACTTCTATAGACATCTAGAGACGCGCTCTAGAGAAAGACATGAGAAAGAGATGCATCTAGAGAAGCACACACAAAAGACAGGGAAGCTCTATGAATTCTTGGTAGATTTCCAATCCCAGATTCTAGTTCACTCTTGAGTCCCAACTTTCTATCTTTGAATAATACAGGATAGTATGTATCCTTCTAATAAATTATCTTTTTGCTTAAGCTATTTCTAATTGTTTCCTATTTCTTACAAACTGTACTGTTTTGCATACTTTTTTCTCATGAGAGTTGTGATTTTACCTATTCATATATACAATCATCTTCTTAACCTACTGGCCTCTCAAGTATGCACAAGAAACCTCTGAGACATATCCATTGTCCTAGTCATGAACTGGCCACATACTCAAACCTACTATTGAAAAAGGGTCCTTTAAGTATGGAATAACAATAATAAAGAATAGAGCAGTTGATATCATGACAATTGATAATGCCAACTTTTAAACTTTGGGAAGAAAGTCACTTTGTAGAGAATGGACCAGGGTAAGTTAGAACCAACACTCAAGGCTCCATTCCCTAAAATTCTGTGGGCCCTGAGAATATCAGACAAGTCAATGTGAAGAAATCAGTCTTCCAATCACTCCAGGCTCATGCAGGGAAAAACTTTATGGCTTATTTTTCTTATTTCAACCACTATTCCCAAGATGTGCTTATACACAGGAACTCAATAGCAAAATTATGCAAGGACAGAAACAATAACATTTCTGAGGATCTATGAAGCCAAACATATCCTATGTGTGCTGGGGTTTTATTTAAATATCGTGGTGCACGTTTTGTTTTCTCAGCTGCAGTCTATTGTAATGGAGTAATTTGACTTTGTTTATAAGTGATTCTAAAGTACCATTGGAGTGAATCCACCAGCTCTTGCCAATGATGAGGGACAATAATCTTCTGATCAGTGGTTTCTCAAGCCTAGCTGCACAGTGGTATACGTTAGGGGAGATTTTAAAACAATGAAACCTAGGTCTCAGTACCAAAAGATTCTAACTTCATTACTCAGGGGTGTGACCCGAGCATCAGGATTTTTCTATTTTCCCCAGATGTTTCTAATGTGAGCCAATGTTCAGAACCACAGTTCTAGACTCTGACTATTTCATAGACCAGCAACTTGTGAACCAATTTTTAACTTTCTGCTTATAGTAAAATGTGAGAAGAAAGGAACAAAATAATGGAAGAACAGTTAAACAAAAAGGACCCAGGACTTGATGATTTGGGAAGTCTCAGCCTGTCCTGATAGTGAAAGCTGCTAAAATAAAGAAATTTTTTCTGAAACTGTAGCACAGAGAAAAAGCTAAGTGTATGGCTGAGTATGTGGCCTTTGCTCAAATCTGGAGAAGATCAAAAGGTCCAAGATATTAACTCGCATTACTTCATACATCCTCCCAATCAAATCAGAGAGCTTATAGGAAGCTTAAGGGTGGTATGTCCCTCAGCCATTTTAACAGAAGCCAAACAGAAAAGAGATTATGTTAAAATTATTCGTGGACTTGAGATCTGTCTAATGGAATGAATTACTGTGCCATAGGAGACCCACAAGATTCTTGAGAAATACTGCCAGCATAGAATGAAAAAGAAAAGAGATTACAAAATGAATAAAGGTTGTTGGACCCCTGAAATTCTAATGGCAGGAAGTGGGTCAAGAGCCCAGAGAATGGAACTGAGAGCTCAGGGGAAGAGCTGAAAGCCACAGAGAATTATTCCCATGCTTTAAGACTTAAGGGAGTCTGCCTAAATTGATTTCAAAACTTCTTTGAACCAGTGACTCCCATTTTTTCTCTTTTTCTTTCCATTTTGAACCATAATGTCTGTAACTCTTACCTTCTTGGTGCCCCACCATTTTATTTAGATTAAATTTTTACTTAGTATCACAGATCCACAGATGATAAGAATATGCCCAAGAGGCCCATCTAAACTGATACAAATGTTTTTGATGATATGACTTTGAATTTTGGGATGAGATTGTATTGAAATGAGACTTAATGGGGAGCTTGAATTTGATGAATGTTATTTTATATGTGTAACAGATTCATGGGGCCAGATGATGGACTGATAGAACTATGATCTTCCAGAGGTATCCTGTCCTAATTCCCATAATTTGTGAATATGATAATATATCACTCCCATGATTACACAGTATTGTATAGCACAGTTGACCTTAAAATAAGGAGATCACACAAACCTAAATGTAATATATTCTAATCACAAAAGAAAATAACTTTTCTAGCCACTGACAGAAGGGCAAGTCAAAAAAAGGATTTAACTTGTCATTGTTGACTTTAAAGATGAAATGTACATAAGCCAAGAAACGCAGATAACCTCTGGAAATTCTAATATCTAGTGGCAGCAGCAAGATAACAGGCCAGTAGCCAGCAAGATAACAGGGACTGCAGTCCTACAACCACAAGGAACAGAATGTTAACACCACTGTTAACCTGAATTAGCCTGGAAGCAAATCGCCTCCCCCTCAGAGCCACCAGATGAAAGTCTCAGCTAGTTGCCCCCTTAATATCAGCCTTGTGAAAGTAGAGCACCCAGCCGAGCTCCCTCGGATTTTTGACTTCGATAACTGTGAAATAATAAATGTTTTAAAGGATGAAGTTTGTGGTAAACTGCTTACACAGCAATAGAAAATGAGTATGTCAGGGTAAAAAAACAAACACAAAAAAACTTTGCAAAGAATTTGTCCTCTTTTAAAAAGCCATCAGAAATCACCTGACTATAGGAATGCTTTATTTTAATTAAGTAATAGATGTTTTCTGTGATTGCAGAAATAATTTGTATTGAAATTGGAAATAACTTGTATGTGAATCTAGAAATGAAGTGAGAAATAAATTAATTTCCTTTTCAATTGAAACTTTAAGTATAAAAACACATATTCAAAAGGAGTGAACAGGGTTAATAAAGAAGAGATTTTGATTCTTTTTTTCAGATTCATTTCATTTTTTTTAACTTAAATCCTTGTTAAAATATAGTGTAATAATGATTTCAGGAATAGAACTTAGGGATTTATCACTTACATATAACACCCAGTGCTAATCCTAACAAGTGTCCTCCTAAATGCCCCTCACCCCTTCAGCCAATCCCCCAACCCAATACCCCTCCAGCAACCTCAGTTTGTTTTCTATATTTAAGAGTCTCTTATGGTTTTGTCACCCTCTCTGTTTTTACCTTACTTTTTCTTCCCTTCCCTTATGTTCATCTGTTTTGCATCTTAAATTCCACATATGAATGAAATCATGTGATGTTTGTCTTTCTCTGTCTTATTTTGCTTAGCATAATATATTCTAGTTCTATTCACATTGTTGCAATTCTTTTCAATCACCAAGTAATATTCCATTGTATATATATACCATATCTTCTTTATCCATTCATCAGTTGATAGACATTAGAACTTTTTCTGTAATTTGGCTACTGTTGATAGTGCTGCTGTAAATATTGGGGTGCATATGCCCCTTTGAATCTGCATTTTTGTATCCTTTGGACAAATACCTAGTAGTGCAATTGCTGGGTCACAGTGTAGTTACATTTTTAATTTTTTGAATTAAAAAATACTGTTTTCCAGAGTAGCTGTACCAGTTTGCATTCCCACCAGCGGTGCAAAAGGGTTACTCTTTCTCTGCATCCTCGCCAATATCTGTTGTTGCCTGAGTTGTTAATTTTAGCCATTCTGACTGGTATGAGGTGGTACCTCATTGTGGTTTTGACTTGTATTTCCCCGATGATGAGTGATGTTGAGCATTTTTTCCTGTGACTTTTAGCCACCTGGATATCTTTTTTGGAAAAGTGTCTATTCATGTTGTTGCCTATTTCTTCACTGGATGATTTGGGTTTTAGGTGTTGAGTTTGATAAGTTCTTTACAGATTTTGCATACTCATCCTTTATCTGATGTCATTTGCAAATATTTTCTCCTATTCTATCAGTTGCCTTTTAGTCTTGCTGATTGTTTCCTTCACTGTACAGAGGATTTTTATCTTGATGAGTCCCAATAGTTCATTTTGCTTTTGTTTCCCTTGCCTCCAGAGACTTGTTGAGTAAGAAGTTGCTCTGGCCAAGGTCAAAGAGGTTTTTGCTTGCTTTGTCTTCTAGGATTCTGATGGCTTCCTGTCTTATGTTTAGGTCTTTCATCCATTGTGAGTTTATTTTCGTGTATGGTGTAAGAAAGTGGTCCAGGTTCATTCTTCTGCATGTCACTGTCCAGTTTTCCCAACACCATTTGCTGAAGAGACTTTGTTCCATTGGATATTATTTCCTGCTTTGTCAAAGATTAGCTGGCCATACATTTGTGGGTCCATTTCTGGGTTCTCTATTCTGTTCCATTGATCTATGTGTCTGTTTTTGTGCCAGTATCATATGGTCTTGATGATTACATCTTTTAATAGAGCTTGAAGTCTGGAATTGTGATGCCTACAGCTTTGGTTTTCTTTTCCAGGATTGCTTTGGCTATTTGGGATCTTTTCTGGTTCCATACAAATTTTAGGATTGTTTGTGTAGCTCTGTGAATAATTCTGGGGTGATTTTGATAGGTATTTCATTGAAGATGTGGATTGCTCTGGGTAGTATTGACATTTTAACAATATTTGTTCTTCAAATACATGAGCACAGAATGTTTTTCCATTTCTTTGTGTCTTCTTCAATTTCTTTCATAAGCTTTCTATAGTTTTCAGTGTATAGATTTTTCACCTCTTGGGTTAAGTTTATTCCTGAGGTATTTTATGGTTTTTGGTACAACTGTAAATGGGGTCAATTCCTTGATTTCTCTTTCTGCTGCTTCATTGTTCATATATAGAAATGCAACTGATCTGTTTTTTGGTGAGTTTTTGGGTTTTCCATACAGAGTATCATGTCATCTGCAAAGTGAACGTTAGATTTCCTCCTTGCTGATTTGGATGCCTTTTATTTCTTTGTGTTGTCTGATTGCTGAGGCTAGGATTTCCAACACTGTTGAACAACAGTGATGGGAGTGGACATCCTTATAGCATTCCTGATCTTAGGGGGAAATTTCTCAGTTTTTTCCCATTGAGAATGGTATTAACTATGGGTCTTTCACATATGGCTTTTTTTTTTTTAATTTTTTTTTCAACGTTTTTTATTTATTTTGGGACAGAGAGAGACAGAGCATGAACGGGGGAGGGGCAGAGAGAGAGGGAGACACAGAATCGGAAACAGGCTCCAGGCTCTGAGCCATCAGCCCAGAGCCTGACGCGGGGCTCGAACTCACGGACTGCGAGCTCGTGACCCGGCTGAAGTCGGACGCTTAACCGACTGCGCCACCCAGGCGCCCCAACATATGACTTTTATGATCTTGAGGTATGATCCTTCTATCCCTACTTATTCTGAAGGTTTTTATCAAGGAAGAATGCTGTATTTTGTTAAGTGCTTTCTCTACATCTATTGAGATGATCATGTGGTTCTTATCCTTTCTTTTATTAATGAGATGTATCACACTGGTTGATTTGCTGATATTGAACCAGCCCTGCATCCAGACATAAATCATGATGAATAATTCTTTAATGTATTGTTAGAGCTGGTTTGCTAGTACATTTTTGTGTCCATGTTCATCAGGGAAATTGGTCTATAGCTCTCCTTTTAAGTGGAGTCTTTGTCTGGTTTAGGAATCAAGGTAATGCTGGCCTCACAGAATGAGTTTGGAAGTTTTCCTTTAATTTCTATTTTTTGGAACAGCTTCAAAAGAATAGGTGTTAACTCCTCTTTAAATGTTTGGTAGAATTCCCCTGGAAAGCCATCTGGCCCCAGACTCTTGTTTGTTGGGAGAGTTTCAATTTCTAATTCAATTTCTTTACTGGTTATGGCTCTGTTCAAATTTTCTATTTCTTCTGTTTAGTTTTGATAATTTATATCTTTTTAGTAATTTGTCCATTTCTTCCAGATTGTCCAATTTGTTGGCATATAATTGCTCATAATATTTCTTTGGTGTTGGTTGTGATCTCTCTTCTTTTATTCTTGATTTTATTTATTTGGGTCCTTTCCTTTTTTTCTTTTTGCTCAAACTGGCTAGGGGTTTACCAATTTTGTATCAGTTCTTTCAAAGAACCAGCTCCTGGTTTCATTGATCTGTTCTACTATTCTTTGTGTGTGTGTGTGTGTGTGTGTGTGTGTGTGTGTGTGTGTGTGTGTGATAGTATTGATTTCTCTGCTCTAATCACTATTATTTCCCTTCTTCTTCTGGTTTTGGGCTTTATTTTCTTTTTTCAGCTCTTTTAGGTGTAAGGTTGAGTTGTGTATCTGAGACTTTTCTTCTTTCTTTAGGAAAGCCTGGATTGCTATATACTTCCCTCTTACGACCGCCTTTGCTGAATCCCAGAGGTTTTGGACTGTCGTGTTATCATCTTCATTGGCTTCCCTGTAGTTTTTCATTTCCTCTTTAATTTCTTAGTTAACCCATTCATTCTTTAGTAGGATGCTCTTTAATTTGAAAGTATTCATTGCCTTTCCAAATTTTTTCTTGTGTTTGATTTCAAGTTTCATAGCATTGTGGTTTGAAAATATGCACAATACAATCTCAATCGTTTTGTACTTGTTGAGGGCTGATTTGTGTCCCAGTATGTGATCTGTTCTGGAGAATGTTCCATGTGCACTTGAGAAGAACATGTATTCTGCTGCTTTAGGATGAAATGTTCTGAATACATCTGTTAATTCCATCTGGTCCAGTGTGTCATTCAACCCTTTGTGTCTTTGTTGATTTTCTGCTTAGATGATCTGTCCATTCCTGCAGGTGGGGTGTTGAAGTCCCCTACTATTATGGTATTATTATCAATGAGTTTATTTATGCTTGTGATTAATTGATTTATATATTTGGCTGGGGGGCATAAATGTTTGCAATTGTTAGATCTTTTTGGTGAATAGACTCCTTAATTATGATATAATGCCCTTCTTCTCTTGCAACAATCTTTATTTTAAAATCTAGTTTGTCTTGGGGTGCCTGGGTGGCTCAGTCGGTTGGGCGGCCGACTTCGGCTCAGGTCATGATCTCGCGGTCCGTGAGTTCGAGCCCCGCGTCAGGCTCTGTGCTGACAGCTCGGAGCCTGGAGCCTGTTTCGGATTCTGTGTCTCCCTCTCTCTGACCCTCCCCCGTTCATGCTCTGTCTCTCACTGTCTCAAAAATAAATAAACATTAAAAAAATTTTTTTAAAAATAAAATCTAGTTTGTCTGATATAAGTATGGCTACTCCAGCTTTCTTTTGATAATCATTAGCATGATAGATGGTTCTCCATCCCCTTACTTTCAATCTGAAGGTGTGTTTAGGTTTAAAATGGGTCTCTTGGAGGCGCCTGGGTGGCTCAGTCGGTTAGGCGGCCGACTTCGGCTCAGGTCATGATCTCGCGGTCCGTGAGTTCAAGCCCCGCATCGGGCTCTGTGCTGACAGCTCAGAGTCTGGAGCCTGCTTCATATTCTGTGTCTCCCTCTCTCTCTGACCCTCCCCTGTTCATGCTCTGTCTCTCCCTGTCTCAAAAATAAATAAACGTTAAAAAAAAAAATTTAAAATGGGTCTCTTGTAAGCAGAATATAGATGGGTCTTGCTTTCTTATCCATTCGGATACCCTATGTGTTTTAATTGGAGGTTTTAGTCCATTGACATTTAGAGTGAGTACTGAAAGATATGAATTTAGTGCCATTGTGGTGCCTGTAGAGTTGGTGTTTCTGGTGATGTTCTCTGGTCCTTTCTAGTCTTTGTTGCTTTTGTTCTTTTTAGGTTTGTTTCATCGTTTCTCCACTCAAAGATCCCCCCTTAAAATTTCTTGCAGGGCTGGTTCAGTGGCCACGAACTCCTTTAGTTTTTATTTATCAGGGAAACTCTTTATCTCTCCTTCTATTCTGAATGATAGCCTTACTGGATAAAGAATTCTTGACTGCATACTTTTCTGATTCAGCACATTGAATATATCCTGCCACTCCTTTCCTGCCTGCCAAGTTTCTATGGATAGGTCTCTGAGAACCTGATCTGTCTTCCCTTATAGGTTAAGGACTTTTTCCTCTGCTGCTTTCCTAATTCTTTGTCTGTGAATTCTGTGAATTTGACTATGATATGCATTGGTGATGGTTGGTTTGGGGTGAATCTAATGGGAATTCTCGGGCTTCTTGAATTTTGATGTCTGTGTCCTTCCCCAGAAGAGTAAAGTTTTACATTATAATTTGCTCATATAAATCTTCTGCCCCTTTTTCTCTTTCTTCATCTTCTGGGATTCCTGTGATTCAGATGTTATTCCCCTTTGATATGTCACTGAGTTCCCTAAGTCTTGCATCATGCTCTTTTGCCTTTGTTTCCCTCTTTTTTTCTGCTTCATTATTCTCCATAATTTTGTCTTCTATATAGTTGATTCACTATTCTGCTTTATCCATCCTTGCCGCTATGGCATCCATTCAAGTTTGCATCTCAGTTATAGCATTTTTAACTTCATCCTGACTAGATTTTACTTCTTTTATCTCTGCAGAAAGGGATTCTATGCTTTTCTCAAACAAGCTAGTATTCTTATTATCATGGTTCTAAATTCTAGTTCATATATCTTGTTTATATCTGTGTTGATTAAGGCCCTGGCTATCAATTTTTCCTGTTCTTTCTTTTGGGGTGAATTCCTTCATTTTTCATCATTTTGGAGAAAGAAAAAGATTAATAAAATTAAAAAATAAAATTAAAAGTTGAAAACAAAACAAAAAAAAACAAAGGAAATTAGATCCTAGGTCTGCTTGTTGAAAGAAGTTTGATAGAATAGAGAAAATTTGGAAAGAAAAGATAGAAAAGAAAAAAAGAGGCAAGAAAAAAATTTAAATAATTATATAATAAAATAGAATAAAATGAATATAATGGAATAGAATAAAAAAATTAAATAAATTTAAAAAGTAAAAATAATATTTTTAGTTAATAAATAAACATAAATTTTTGTCTTTCTGTATCCAAGAAAAAGAAAAGGGAAAAGAAAAACAACAAAAACAATTTATACAAAAAGAGAAGCAAAGAAAAACAAATAAATGAACCAACAAACAGAATGAAACCCGAATGAAGTTACATTCAGTTTCCCCTTTTCTCCTAGAACTCATACTATGAAGCACTCTATTGTCCATACACTAAGCAGGTGGTGTGACTACTGCTGGTCTCCTAGGGGATGTGCTTTGAGGGCACTATTGGGCAGGGCTTGAAGTAACAACTCCATTCTCCACTAGATGGTGTTGTTTAGCTTACTGTGATGGATTAGTGTGGAGCACATGCACATGAGTGGGAGAGATGGAAACGGCTTCACCCAGCTCCCTAGTCCCAGCACAGGAACTCTGTGTTCTCACCAACCCGCAATCAAACACCCCTCCTTTGTCTCAGGCTTCCGTCCACTCACTGCCTCGACCCTGCCTGTGTCCAAGCCGTCCACCTGCCAGGCAGCACCTCCCTCCAGAGTTTTATCTTAGATGGGGCTGTGTTTCAAAACCCCACACTTCAGAGACCCCTGCGGCTTGGACCCGCACCAACTCTCTAGGGGAGGGTCTCACTGAGTAATGGCTGGGTGCTGGCTTGCGCCAGAAAATGTTTGTGCGATTGCACAGTGGCAGAGGTTCAGAGAATGTGGTAAATCACAACACAGAGCTGATACCAGGCTTCACCACACTCTGGCATCTTTGTCCCTATACCAGCAAACATGGTGTCTCTCTGGGGTCCACTGGGACCTTTGCCTGTGGGGAGGCTGTATGGCCTCTACCAAATGCTCTCCAAGCAGGGGAACTGCTTCTCCCATGTGACACATGGACTCCTCAGACTCCACTGCCTCCTCCTGGGGATTCACCCTACTTCCATATCAAGTACCACCAGGCACTGAGCTCTGTACTTCAGACTCTGCACTTCACTGTTTATAGAGTCCTGATGGTATTGACACCCTCTCCTTTCTTCCTGTCAGTGGTTTTGGGAAACAGATTTCTTGTTCAGTCCCCTGTGTTTTCACTCTTTCTCTCTCTTTCTCTCCAGCTACTTTCCAGGGAGTGTTTTTCCTGTACTACCCCAATGTGCTTCACTCTCCCCTGTCTCTGTCCTCTCTCTGCAAAAACAGTTCCCTACCCTCCATGGCTTTTCTCTTCTCCAGTTCACTTCTCTACACTACATACCTACCAGTTCTGTGACTCAAGTTATGCGGATTGTTGTGTTAATCCTCAGACCAATTTCCTAGGTGTGCAAAATGGTTTGGTGTTGATCTAGCTGCATTTCAGGGATGAGAGAACCTGAGGGTCTCATTCTGCTCTGTAATCTTCTCTCCTCCCAAGCAATTTTGATTCTTAAAGCTTTCTTAATTAATTTAACAAATGTTTTTTCAATCATCTACTATATACCAGACTCTTTATGTGCCTCAGCAATATAAAATAGAGCAGACATAACTGCCATTCTCAAGAAGCCCTTGATGAACAATAATCCTAATACTAATCTAGCACTTACTGGATACAACTTATGTGCCAGGTGTGCTAAGATTTTATCTGTATTCTTTTCAACAAACAAGGTAAGTCCATGATAAAGGACAAGTTAGAAGAACATACTAGGCAATACTTACAGTACAAAAGAAACTGGCAAACATTCCTCATGAAGAAGACTGAGAAGGTTTAAGTTGTTAAATTAAAGACCAACTAAGGACTCACAAGACAAATAAGGCAAAAAAGGCATTCAAAGCAGAGGAAATAGTGCGTTTTAAGTCTTGAGGGGTTGAAACAGTAAGGTTTATTTGGTAAAGTTATAGATACACTAGTTCAGCATGAGAAAAGAAGGCAACATTGGAGAGACAGGCAGAAGTCAATGAAAGAACTTGTATGTTTAGCTAAGGAACTACAGACTTGTGTTAATTGTTCCAAAAATATTATCACTTTGGTTGTAAGAACAGATCCTTTTCTCTTTGCCACCTACTTCCTCATTCTTATATTTAAGGAGGCTGACCTTGAAAAAAAATATACAAAAAAGTAAGTTATTTTTTTAAAAAATAGTGAAAAACTACTCTATGAATTTCACCTATACTAACCCATTTATTTTAACCACTGGTAATAGTGAGGCACAGAGATGTTACACTGTCTGCTTAAGTCCCATGACTAGAAAGATGCTTATTAAGAGTCTGTGTTCGGGGCGCCTGGGTGGCTCAGTCGGTTAAGCGTCCAACTTTGGCTCAGGTCATGATCTCATGGTCCGTGAGTTCGAGCCCCACATTGGGCTCTGTGCTGACCACTCGGAGCCTGGAGCCTGTTTCGGATTCTGTGTCTCCCTCTCTCTCTGACCCTCCCCCGTTCATGCTCTGTCTCTCTCTCTCAAAAATAAATAAACGTTAAAAAAATTAAAAAAAAAAAAAAAGAGTCTGTGTTCAAGTATTCTGACTCACACTATAGGAATTTTTCCAGTATGCCTTAAGTTATCTTAAGTTATTTTTGTAATTTTCACATAATGTTTGAAAACTAAACAAGTTTTTGTATTTAAAATATCTGAAATATTATTTTTAAAAATAAGTAAATCTTTGAGGCCAATGTTCAGAATGAATTGTACACTTTTACAAGTCTAATATAATACATACAACTAAATTAGTTGGCCCTCTATTATTTACTCAAAAGAAGGAAGAAGTAAAACACATGAGAAAGAAGAGTATGAAAAACACTAATCCCAGTCTTGGAAATACAAGCATTTTGGTTAGAAACAACCTAGCCATACCAGGGTCCTCTACTCAACCAGAGTACCTCAGGGCCCTGGGCTGTGCAAAGACTACTGACATTAATCTTCTTCACAAAATCTTAGAAAATTTTATTCTCCTCATAATAAGCACATCATGCTCAGGAACACAATGCAAGCAAATCAGATTCCTCTTAAGCCTGACATAGCACAAAACTGGCATCCAGACTTTTATTGATGAGTGTCTGACCACTATTATAATCTCTTCAGTAAGTCTTTTTTATCTACACACACACACACACACACACACACACCGTTTCTCATCATTATATTAATTCACATTTCATAGTTATAATCTATATTATTTGACAAATGGGTTTTCTAATGTTTCCCTTTTGGTTTTCCTATCTTTTTAAAAATATATATATCATATCCTGGGGCACCTGGGTGGCTCAGTTGGTTAAGTGCCCAACTCTTAATTCCAGATCAGGTTATGATCTCAGGGTCATGGGATCAAGCCCCTGCTGACAATGAGGAGTCTGCTTGAGATTCTCTCTCTCCCTCTCTCTCTCTGTCCTTCCCCTGCTTGTGCTCTCTCTTTTTCTCTCTCTATCAAAATAAACTTAAAAAAATAAAATAAAATACATTATTTCCTAAAATAAATCAGTCATACTCTTGCACCATTCCAGATTCCCTAGTACTCTCCCCAATAATAATGTCAGCCTTAGAAAATAATAATCCAATATCTAGTATCCTCATATCAAAATTCTCAGGGGCACAGGTTTCATATCAAAAAAAGAAAGAGTACATTTTTTAGCTTTCCTGTATCCATCACAATAGTTATAACCAGACCAAAGACAGAGGAGAAGGCCAACAAGTTATCTTCATAGAAGTTCTTCTCACTCCAAAAACTATCTAACTAAATGAATAAGGATGTTGATTATTTAAAAAAGACTTTTTAAGACTTGGGAAGTTTACTTCTTTATTCAAGTAATTCTTGCTTGGGTTTAGAAAAAGAGAAAGACGGTGAATAAAATTACTTCATGGTAATACATTCAAAATTGTGAACAAAATGCTTTATAAATGCTTTATAAAACATAAATAGATACAGTTATCAAAGAAGTTGGATATATCCATTGTGGGAAATTACATTAGTGTTCAAATATTTTTAGCCTCTCTTTATGATACCCTACCCCTAAGGGAGGGTTGTACACTCCCAGTCTGTTTAAATTAGGCATGACCATTAGACTTCCTTTGGTCAAAGAAACAGAAGCAGAAGAGATGTGTCCCCTCCTCCAGGAAGAAACTTTAGAAGCCATGACACTGTTCACCATGAACTGTTTCCCTCAGTCATGTAATTGGGTGTTACACAAAGGCAGCTCAATCATACTTTCACCTGGTGTATGGTCAGGTGAACAGAGCCTTGACTGACCCATAAGGGAAAAGAAATGTGAGCCAGACATAAACCTTTCTTTGAAAACCTCTGAAGTGTTAAGGTCATTTATTGTTATATCCTAACCCAGCCTATCTGAAAATAGGAGTAAATTTCTTGTTTGCCTAAAACAAAGATGTCACTAAACAGTCAACATTAGGAGCACCTGGCTGGCTCAGTCAGTAGAGTGCACTGACTCTTGACCTCAAGGTCATGAATTCAAGTCTCACGTTGGATGTAGAGATTACTTAAAAATATACTAAATAAATAGTCAACATTAGAAGAATGCTCCCTGGGATAAAGCCAAGGATGCCCACTATCAACAATACTAACATGTATTGGACATCCTAGCTAGCTCTGTAAGAAAACAGTAAAAAAATGATACATAGATAAGTAGATGACAGATAGATAGATAGATAGATAGATAATTTATTCATGTGTATAGTATCTTCATATATATCAAAGAATAAAATAAAACCATTTTACCAAGAGGACTGGTGGCCAAATAACTACAAATAATTAGAGGCTTCAGCAATGTTACTAAATGAACGGTCAATGTAACAAGCAATGCAGAAAAGCAGTTGCATGCCCATACACCAACAACAAACAACTAAAAAGTGAAAATTTTTAAAGCTTCCATTTATAACAGCAATAAGTTACCATAGATAAATCTAACTAAAGATGTCATAAAGAATGATAAAATATTACTGGAAAACATTGAAGAAGACCTAAGTAAATGGAAATCTACACCCCAAATTAATCTATTAAATCATTCAGTTACATTCAAACTCACAGAAGGTCACTTCATTGAAGTTAAGAAAACTTATTATCAAATGTATAAGAGTGAGCAAAGACCCAAGAATACTAAATGTAATATTGAAGAAAAATAGTAAGAGTCAAGATAAATAAATATAATACTGAAGAAAAATAATAAGGTATGGAGAATCACCCTACTGATATCTTGGCTAACTATAAAGTAAAAGCAATTGAGACAATGTGGTATTGGCAGAGGGATTTAAGAAAAAAAAGGAAGAAAAACAGATCTGAAAAAAATCCCAGAAACAGAGCCATACACGTATGTGAACAGGACATTATGAAAATGAGATAGCTATATACAAGAAAATATATTTAAGTATTCATAATTGAATAAGTTGTTAGGGAAAAAATTGATAAATTGATTATATTAAAATTTTAAACTAATGTACATCAAAAGACACTATGAAAGGGGTGCCTGGGTGGCTCAGTCGGTTGAGCGTCTGACTTCGGCTCAGGTCATGATCTCACAGTCTGTGAGTTCGAGCCCCATATTGGGCTCTGTGCTGATGGCTCAGAGCCTGGAGCCTGCTTCCAATTCTGTGTCTCCCTCTCTCTCTGCCCCTTCCCTGCTCATGCTCTGTCTCTCTCTGTCTCAAAAATAAATAAAAACATTAAGAAAAAAAAATTAAAAAAAAAAGACACTATGAAACAGAGTGAGAGGGAGGGAGAGAGGAAGGGAAAGGGGAAGCCCTGGAAAGGATATCTGCGTTGCAAATAATGAGCGGAAAATTAGCAGCCAAAGTATATAATCATATATAATCAATTAAAAAAGTACAAAATGAGCAATGAATAAAAAAAGTAAATTTCTAGAAAAGAAAAACAGAATGACCAATAAACATACGAAATTATGATAAAGCATTAGTTAAAATTAAATAAGATACAATTTCATACCCCACGAATTGGTGAAAGTTTAAAAACCTAACAATATGAAGTAATGGGAGAGCTCATATATGGCTCAGAGGGTAAAATGGTGCAATCACTCTGGAGAACAATTTGGTCTCAGCTAGTGAGGTGAAAATGCCATTCCCTATAACCCAGCAATTCAATTCCTATATATGTACCTCAGAAAAATTCTCCCACAGACAACTGTGAGACATGCACAAGAGGGTGCCTCCACTATTGTTAACGTTGATGAATCTCTCATCTATAACATGGGGATAAAATTAATACTTACCTCATGGGGTGCTTGTAGGAAATAAATAAGTTAGGACTTGTAAATTCTTAGACCAGTACCTACAGTAGTGCAAGCGTTTAGTGTTAACTATTGTTAAATCCAATTCTAGGGCTCCCCTTACATTATTTTAATTCTCAGCACCTACTGAACTATGCTCAAAACTTGAGATATTTTCCTTTGCAAGCTTTCTTCTCTCACAAATGCTGACTTCATTTAATGGGTTGTTCCCTAGGTCCCAGACAAGTTGGCTTGCCATATAATAAGTCTGCAGCCAGGCCTGCTGTGATCTGGGTGGGACTTGCTCATCTTCTCAGGTCATGTTTATGCTAAACCCCTTCTCCACAGGTGAGCTGGGCAATTATCCCATCTTACATTCTCTCTGGTAAGGTCTGCCAAAGTTCTTAAAAACTATTTTGATCCTTCAGATCAACGAATGTTAAACTATGCCAAAGGACATTTCAATTTTACCACTTAACAGGACTGTTAATTATAAGGTAATCCTCTAAATAAATGTAAAAGGAAAAAATAAGGGAAGGAAAGAAGGAAAGGAGGAAGGAAGGAAAGGAGGTAGGAGAGGGAAATTGAAAGAGATTCCAATATTTTTCAGAGAGGAAAAACTATATATTATTAACAACAAAGAAAAATGTTTTTGGTAACCATATCCAAAATTTCAACATGAGTAAATTCTGCATTCCACCCTCACAGCTCTTTTATGATCTTTTCCCTCTTTGAGTAATTACTCCCATTCCTTCAGCACCATGTCCTTTGAAACTCTTAAGCCCATAAACAAATCAATATTAAGGATTAATGGTACTAACATGAACTGTGTCATTTTTTCCAGATAGCATACTGACATTTCTAAATGGGCCCCTTAAATAGATCCAATCCATTCACCAGAATTGTCTAAAAGTCAATTCCTCCAGTATTACAAGTTTTAGTCATGACATGGTCATTGAGAGTGGGAAAAATGACTCACTTAGAAGTAAGATTAATTCTGCAAGTACCCTCTATCCCAGCCCCTACCAGTTCCATTTTATAATCACTGGGGAGAGAAGGCATTAGCTTAATTTGAGCATAAACAATGTATATTCTTCTTAATAACCAAGTTATTTATTGTAAAATATCTACAAAGCATTACAACGTTTCAGGCAAGTATTAATCCACTTAGTTACAAATCATTACTTGATTTTTATTTTACTCTGTATTTAACTATACCTTTTTCAATTCTCACAGCTAAGAGGAGTTCCTGTCCCTTCTTAGTCTTTCTCCTTTCCTCAAAACAGACAAAAAATAAAGGTGTGAGGACAGGGTCCATGTCCTGGGGGAAGAAGCTGGCAAGAGATAGGCTAATAGCAGTCAACAGGAGAAGAATCTAAGATTCAGTGAAGCTGTAACACAGATGTCCAGAGTGAACAAAACCTCTCAACATAAAGATGCTTTCTCTGGAGTTCTTTTGCTAAAATATTGAAGGATTTTGTATCTTGCTTCTATTGGGCGAAGCTGCTTGCTGAAAGAATCCATGTACATACTTTGTGATGACCTATACATGTATGGGGACAGTCATATGACACTGGGTTCTATGATCTCAAGTGATACACTATCACAGTATGGCCATGAATAAGACTAAAGATAACACTTATGTAAATTGTCAAAAGGATGAAAACCACACCATTAATTTGAATTAATCAAATACTATTTATTCAGAGCTATGTATAGTTTAAAATAAAATTCAGCTACTGTCAGCTTAGTTCTGGTAGATTGAAAGGGCTTTAAAGCAAAGGAGAGTGGACTTTATGGAGTGAAAGGAGAAAATCTTAAAGTCTTTTATTGGTCATTGTTGTTCTATGCAAGGATTTTCTATTACAGTGGGATTTGAGTAAGTGGGATGGGAAGAGTTTCTGATTGGCTTGGGGTGCTCTCTACTGGCACATAAAAGCTTTACAGGCTGGTTAGGGTCATAATGAGTTCTCCTGTTCTAACAAAAAATTGTTTGGTCCTCCACTTTAGTGTTCAAGTTTTGAAAAATCAGTTCATAAATGTAAGTTATTTTTCCAGTAAATTTACTTTTAATGATTTTTTGTTTACCTTTATTGCCTCATACACCCCAATTATGTAAGCTTGTACAAAAATAGTGCTTTTTCCATTGTTCAGAAATTCCTTATTCAGCACTTCATAGAAAACTTGTGTGTAAAACATCATTAAGAATAAATGCACAATTAAAAAAGAACAATAACATAACTTCTGATGTAATTATATTATGAATCAATAAGATAACTAAAATGTTATGAAAAGCAGATATAGTTTTTTCAGTTCAAATGCATGGCATTTGAAAAATAATAATAAGTCCAAGATCTGGATCTCTAATCTGCTGAACTCTATTCTTTACCAAGTCCTTAATTTTTTGTTTCCTTGCTATTTGGAAACAATGTTCCCTAAGAGGTTTTTTTTTTTTTCTTTTTTAATTATGAACAAAGGACAAGTGAACACTTCTTTTTCTCTTGTTGAAATGGTATTTTAAGTTTTTTAAATTAGAGTTTCTTCCAACATGCCATGGTGACTAGTAATCCTCCCTGCCAGGTATTATGAAGATTATTGCAATTGCCTTTTCCTTTCTCTAGTTGCATCAAGTACTCTAATCACTTCATTCTGCATTTTGGTCAGCAATGCCTTCTTTATGCTCTTCAGTTATGTCTCCTCCCAGGACCACTTTAAACCTTTTAACTTTATACAGCTGTAAATGCCAACTCATTCCTGCCTTTCATCATAAGTCAACTCCTCCTAGACTCCTCAATTATCCACAGACTCTTACTTTCAACATTTCCCAACTGGATTGCACAAAAGTAGTTAAGTTGGTCCAGATTTGCTTGTTAAGACTAACAAAGACATTCACTTAGTAAGTTTATACCCCACATGAGGCACTTTGCTGAGGACTTTCCATATACCTTTCCATCCAATCTTCCCAGTAATTCTATAAAGTAGAAATTTACAAGGAAACTAATACTTAGTGATTTCAGAAACTAAGAGCTTTCATTTAATCACACAAATAGTAATGGGAACCAGTATATGGTCAATTTGATCCCAAAGTCTGTGTCCTGCCATAAGCATTCATCAAATGATACCTGAGAACTGTCTGCACCACAATAACCTAGAATACATAATAAAAATATAGGCTCATAGGCCCAACCCAGACCTTTTCAACTAGTGTCTCTGAGGAAAAGAACCAGAAATATACATTTTTAACAAGCCCCCACATGGTTCTAAGGCACACTAAAGTTTGAGAACCACTGAACTGCAAAGCCCACACTACGTATCATTGTGTCTCAACAAGCACAACATTTGGCTAATAGGTAATACATGCTTGATGAACTGAAATCAGCTAAGCCTACCATAATGAAATCATACTGATATAGTGCCTTTGGCTCTTTAAAAATAGGTTCTATAAAAACACTAGATGAGATGAGTATTTTTACACCAAAATTGAGTACTCCCAACACTGGCATTGTGCCAGCTAAGTGAGAGCCACCCTCGTTTAGCATATACCATAGTAAAGCTTCATACTATGGCTTCTGTTAGGGGGAAAGTTGGTGGGAGGCTGATAGAAAATCTCAAGAATGACCACGATTTAAAATGAGATGAGCCTCAAATTTTAAAAAGTCTCTTGCTCAAGATGTCCTGTTCTAGTTAATGACCATGGTTGCTTAAAACTAACTTCCGTCATTCTGTGGTAGCACTGAGTATCCCTTCCATAGTCTAATAATATAATTAAGAAGGCTTACTATGAACCATTATCCCAAGCAATCATTGCTTAGGACAGCTAGTCAGCAAGACCCTTTGGCTTAAAGTAGTGGGGGAACATGGCTATAGAAAGTAAAATTTTTAAATATATCCTTCTTGCTGGGGGAAGGACATGAGAGTGTGCACTGTGGTATCAGGAGTCTGTGCTGCTGTTACTCTTTAACCTTCTGCCAGTTGTCAAGATAATGGTAAAATCTGTTCTAGGTAATTAAGAATGCTAGAAAAAAATCAAACTAAATGAACTCTCAAAATTCCAGTTCTGTTTGTTCACTCAGTATTCTGCTGGGTAGGTTTTGCAAAGGGATGGGAAATTGGGAGATATACATATAGATAGATTTAGATACACACATAAACACACGCGCGCACGCTCCTCTACTGACTCCTTCCTGTTTTAAGATAAAGACAGGAAATAATAAAGAGAGCTACAGAAGCCTTCGTGTTCTGGATAGTGACCTCTGGGTTAGAAGCAGCCTGGATATAAACAGGAATTACTCAGTAACAACATGGGGTTCTTTTAGCCCCTTCTTTGGAGAAATCAGTCTTAGTCCTCAAGTTAAAGCCCTTACATTAGGCAGCTGAAAATAATCAGTATTACCCCCTCCAAAGGAGGTTTTGCCTTTAGATGTTTTCTTGTGCCAGTTAAGCTTCCAATCCTGCTTGCTTCCACAGGTAGGGATGGCAAGATGGTGAGCCCTCTTTCTCCTAATTTGCTTTTCATAAGCACAATGTGTGAGAGAGTGCCCCATGATGATCATTTATTTCTCATTCCAAACTATTATTCAAAATGCAATTCTATCTGGAACTGAAATTATCTTACTTTTCATCTCACCTCTAAGTGACTACAATAATCATATAACTTACTAAACTGCTCTTGGGTAGTTCATACTGCATTAAATGTTTAGAGTACCCCAGCTCATCTGAAGCCCTCTTAATATGTGAAGACAATTATATTCATTCTTTTGAACTTTCCTAACAGTTTTACACTCACAGAACTCTTTCAAGGTTTCTATGGATGTTTCCCTATTGTCCCTTTCCTTCCTAGCTGAGTTATAGGCCACATATGGTTCTAAGAGTTCTTTTCCCCCATTGCTTCTTCAAAGAGGGCTCAGGGGCTATAGGTAATTATTGCCTACTCCTCTGGGTCTGTCCATGATTTCCTCTTCTTGTGCTATCATCAATAGCAGCAGGTTTGTGGATTCATTTCCTTGTTTTAATAGCCAAGAGTCCTCTAGCTCCTAAGGTTTGGCCAGAGTATTATTACTCTATTGTCCTTGGATGAAACACAATGAAGGTGCATCCATGTTCTGAGAAAGAAGCAGTGAAGCAGTATCTTGGGGCCAAACAATCCCAAAAATTGAGAGCAAACCACTGAGTAAAATTACTCAAAATCCAAGATTTCAGGGCAAGTCCAATCAGGTATATGCAATATAGCACATATAACACATAAACATGTAATTAATCAGTACAGTAAGAACAGAGAGATCAAAGGAATCGAAAAACCCCAAAACAAATCTCAGATACAATAGAAGAGATACCATAAATCATAGACAAAGAAGAGATTAGGCTGAGATACTTGAGTTTTGGAAAATATACAATTTAGATATTCAATAAGTAGAAATTACACATGGACTAGAGTTATATTTAGTCAAATATACATACATAATCTGGAAGAAAATAAAAGCAATAAAAGTAATAAAAAGGAAAGTTTGAAAATTTTAAATAACCCCAAAAATGCAAAAACTGAATGAAATCTAAATTTTTTTTTTTCCAACGTTTATTTATTTTTGGGACAGAGAGAGACAGAGCATGAACGGGGGAGGGGCAGAGAGAGAGGGAGACACAGAATCGGAAACAGGCTCCAGGCTCTGAGCCATCGGGCCAGAGCCCGACGCGGGGCTCGAACTCGCGGACCGCGAGATCGTGACCTGGCTGAAGTCGGACGCTTAACCGACTGCGCCACCCAGGCGCCCCTAAAACTGAATGAAATCTAAACAAAATCTTTAAAATACTTTCCAAATACAATGAAGAACTACTTACAAATAAGAAAAACACTAAGACTCGTTGATAAGTGAACACAGATAATGGGTGAACAATGTACAAAAATTACAAATGCATAGTAAACATTTGAAAAAATGTTCAATTGCATTAATAAAGAAAAATGCAATGTCATTAAAAATGGGATGCAACTTTATTTTAACCCGCCAAATAAGGGGAAAGAAGATTATAGTTAGTATTTACAAGATCTATAAATGAGATATTATATAAGCAATAAAATTATGTTTAAAAGACTTAAACGCTTATGTTACAATGAACATGAAGAAAAAAGTCACAAAATTCCTTGTAAAAAAAATTCTTAACTCTATTTTTTAAAAACCATGTTTAAGGGACACCTGGCTGGTTCAACTGGTGACATGTGAAACTCTTGATCACAAGGTTGTGAGTTCAAGCCTCACATCGGGTAATTATTTAAAAATAAAATCTTTAAAACAATTTTTTTTTAAGTTAAAAAGAAGTAAGCCAAAATGTTAACTATCCACTCCTAGGCAGTGGAATCATGTGTGATTTATTTTTCTATTCTTTGTCCTGATTAGTTCTTTCCACATTTTTCTTTAAAATAAAGTAAAACAAAAAACAAAACATGACAACAACAACAACAACAACAACAACAACAACAACAAAACACAGTCACACACCAAATAAGGAAAACATTTGCTATGTTTTTTTTTTTTTTCAGAAGATCAAGAATATAACTGAGAAAAAAGTAGGTACAAATACTAGCATAGTTTGGTTTTAGAAATCCACCTTAATAGTGAAAGTTACATAAAATATTTCAAACATACATATTTTTATATACAAAATGTAAAAGACACACATCAAACACACTAGAGTCAATGACTATGTGGGGTGGGAGAAGATAATAAGGATAAAAAGGAATGAATACCAAAATAAACTGTTCTAACAAAGGCATAAAACTCAGGCTTGATTAAGGCAAACTAAATTGTAATTTCAAGACTGTGTGTATGTTTAGGTTTCATTGTTTATTTTTGAAAGGGTAATATCTACTTTTTAAAGTTAAGTTTATAAACTTTACATAATAAAGCAACAGACAATGCCATACTCCATTTACAGCATGAAAGTTTCCAGACTAGTTTTCTGCCACAAAATCCTCTTCTTCCTTTATTCCTATTGTTAATTCTGAGCTGCAGTGGACCACTTATGAAACCCAGCATGATGAAGAGGCATCTCAAGAAAATAACCAAAACTCATCTAAAATACTGCTATTATTTTTATGTAGATTTATCAGAGATTTTAAAATTCTACCAACCCTAAACTGTCATTCCAGTTAAACCTGAAGGATATGACAATGATTTCAGAATATTGCAGGTAAACTTGGCCTATAATGGAGATAATAGAAACAAAAATGAAGAAAAGCAAGCATGATTTCATTTTAAGACAAGCAGTTGTCTTTTATTCCTTTCTCCCTAGGTATAAGTACCTCACAAATGGCCTCTACTCACAGAAGAATTAATAATGTCCATCTTGCAAGTTACAAAAGGCTTTTTCTAACAGTTGTGTTTGACAATCACAAATTTAAAGTTACTCATTTGATGACAGAATAAATGTATGATCACTAAAACATCCTTAAAATAGTTTAAAATTCATCAGACTTAAAAAAAATTATACGTGTCCTAGAATTTACAATTCTCTATCTTTGTTAATAATTCTTCCCCCCAACAAGCCATCACAACTCACTAGAAAAGATTTTCACAAGAAAACAGTCTCATAAAAACTATGCTATATGGGGCGCCTGGGTGGCGCAGTCGGTTAAGCGTCCGACTTCAGCCAGGTCACGATCTCGCAGTCCGTGAGTTCGAGCCCCGCGTCGGGCTCTGGGCTGATGGCTCAGAGCCTGGAGCCTGTTTCCGATTCTGTGTCTCCCTCTCTCTCTGCCCCTCGCCCGTTCATGCTCTGTCTCTCTCTGTCCCAAAAATAAATAAACGTTGAAAAAAAAAAAAAATTAAAAAAAAAAAAAAAAAACTATGCTATAAAGAAGTAGTAAGAGAAATGGGACATTTTGAATGTCATTCAGCCCACTGCCTAATTCTCATTCATTCCACACTTCATTTGGACTCTGGATTTTCATACTCAATTTCATAGTCTTTCCAAAAACATGTTTGACTATGTAAACTAAGCATCTAAATCAGTGAATATGAGCTACAGAATTTGGTAGGAATTTGTGTTATATACAAATTAGGAGAACAGCTAATTATGTTTGACATTAGAAGAACACAAAAGTTTAAAAATAAATCAACAAACTATTTAGAAAGAGAATACCATTTCATGGTAGGAATTAAATTTATCCAGAATAATTTATGCCAGGTAAGAAGTAAAGAATGTTGATTTTGTTTTTTTTCTAGGATAATGTGGTCTGGTTGATTTACTACACTTACCAAAAACACTAGTTTAGAGACTGTCTTAGATACTGTTTTTTGGTATCACAAGATATTTTACTCTTATGTCCTCCATGAAAAAAATATTCCTGGAATTTACATATATGACCTTGTTTCCTTTGTATATTAAGCTTTAGCAAATCCCTTCTAAATGTAATCCCTTCTGAGTAAATCAGGAACGAAGAAAAAATAATTTTTTAAACTTTTAGCTGCTCCTGGTCTATAGTATAAAATCCAAGTTATTTTATTCTACCATCTGAGGTCCTGTAGTCCACTTATTTCTACTTTCTTATATATTTTTCCACTCATGTAAAATGCCTCACTCGTTAAATTGTCCATTCTGCTCAAATTCAGATCTGAGCAATCCTTCAACAAGAGACTATGGCATCAGTCCAAATGTAAGCTGATGGAATGAATGGCAGGAATAACACAGAACAGACATTCAAAGGTCACTTTCAAGGTAGGAAACACTGAAATTTCTTTCCTGGGAAGTCCTAAGTTATAGAGACAAGGAATATGAAGGGAGAGGAGAAAGAAAAGTGAAAAATGATAATGCTGCCTTACACTAGTATTTGAATGCTTCAGTTTTATATATATTGTAATCCCTTTAGCATGAGAACTTTTTATATTTTTTCTTCATATGCTTACATGTTTTTCATAGTGAAAACATGAATGCTCAGTAGGCATTCAGTAAGTACTTGTTGAATGAATGAACAACACCAATTTTTCTTGATTCCTATTTTATTACTATATCCTTTCTTTTAAAAATGTTCTATGGATGTTCATATTTCTAATAAGATTTTATTTATTAAAACTTGAATGGCAAAACTTGAGAAGTCTGACAATATTGAGTGTTAAGGAGGATAAGGGTCAACTATAACACATAAGATGTGAAGAAAGGGTAAACTAGAACAGCCACTTAGGGAAACAGTTGGGCATCACTTCGTAAACCAGAACATATGCATAACCCATCACCTAGAATTTCCACTCCTAGAGAAATTCTTATATATATACTAGAGAAATTCTTATACGTGTGCTCCAAAAGGCTTGTAATAATAGCAATGTTTTTAATAAAAAATAGAATTAAAAAACAACAAATGGTCATCTAAAAGAAAATAAATTGTGGTGTGTTCACGCATAAAATAATAAGAGTACAGATGAGTAAACTGCAACTTGCAACAACATTGGTGCCTCCTACACATATAACTAAGAAAGCAAGCATCAGAAGTATAAACAGTACGATACAAATTTTGTAACTCAAAATGAGCAAAAATATACTATATTGTTGAGGCATACATACACTTCTCTCTTTTTTTGATTTAAGGCAAGAGAATGATATATTTTTGCATTGATTCTCGGGATAGAGGGAGGAGTCACGAAGAAAAGAGAACGTAGGTGCCAAGTTTAGATGTAAAACATTGGTAATATTTTTTAATGCAATTACAGGTTCCTTGGTGTACGTTATATAATTATACCTTAGAATGTCATGCATATGTTACATATATTCTTGTAATGTAACAGGTAACATATTTTTAAGTGATAATAAAGGGGGAATGTTCAAGAAATGGTAGCCTGAAAAACCCTTTATCTTTAGGAAAAAAAATGGGTATAGTTATATATGAACATGACGTGGAAGTCCTACCCTAGGGAAATGGCAATGGAAGAACTAATAGCAACATATGACAGTGGGAGCTTCAGAATTATAATGAATTTACTGGATTCATTACTTGTTTTTACTTCATTAACTTCTTTTGCCCCATCAAAGCACTCTGAACAATAAACTTAGTTTGTCCAACATATGGGAAGAATTAGACAGAAAATCTTTAATTTCGCATTGTCATGCCTAGAACAATCTCTTTGTTTAACCAGAACACTGGCTTTGTCCTCAAATTTACCAGGGACAAGTAGGAGGGGAAACGTTATGACAAACATAAATTCAAGTGTTTTTGTTTAGTTTTTCTATGTATTTTTGCAGTAATTTTTTCACAGAAAACTCTTCCAGGACTTTATGTTGTCTGATGGTGGTGCGAAAACTTTACTCTTTGATTTCAGACGAAGGTGATTAGAGATTGCAATTTACCTAGAAAAAATTGACCCTGTTACTTCTCATCTCCTTTCAAGAGATTTTTGTCACTACTGCCCGTACTCCTTGGGGTCCTAGCATACTACGATCATACTTGCCAGTCTCTCTGAATCCACATGTCTCCCTCCGGGAATCATTCTATTCCAGAGGTAATGTTTGCATTATCATGTCACATCAAAAATTAAGCATGTCCTTAAATAACAATAGAACACTTCTAATGATCACTTCTATAGTGATCTTTATATCTATGAATTTAAAATATTTACTTTTCTACTACAAGGGTAGGTTTTTGGGTTCCCATGGTTTAGGGGATATGTCTTAAATGTTTTTTATTCCTCAAAGTAAAAGATATGTGTGAATGATTAAACAACATGTTTTCCAATCATACAAATCTGTTACAATTGCTAAATATTAAAAGAAACTCAGAAAAATTCTGCTTCACTAGCATCTTTAAATTTTTCATTTATTCACTGTAGGAGAGAAATCTAAATGTCTTGAAGAGTCCTATTCTTTCCAATTCTTTATGCCCCGGTCTCCTTACCTTCTCTTACTTTGGCTCATTCAGATTTGCAGAGGCAAACTGAAGAGATATTAACTCTTTAAAAGTTAATAAATGCCAACTCAATAAATATTTCCTAAATAGTATAATGGATTAAAAACAAAATCTGCAGCCCATGCCCTAAAGTGCTTGAGAATCAGAAACATTTTTAAGGAATCCTTCCATGCCATGAAGACTCCTTTATCCAGTATACCTGACCAATGGTCAGTTAGCATCCAGTAACAGGACATGCATCACCATCAACAGAGGCCCATTCCATCAGCGGACAGCCTTGTTGGTTAGAAAACTCCTATGGCAAACTATAATTTACAGCTTTGTAGCTTTCCTACATTTGCTCTTTACCCGTCTATTATAATAACAAGCCTGTGCTCGTGTTGATATAAGGATTTTTTAAAAATGCTTATTTATTTACTTATTTTTTAAAGTTTATTTATGTTGGAAGATAAAGAGAGAGAGGGTGAGAGCAGGCTCTGCTGACAGGGCAGAGACTGACACGTGAGGCTCAATCTTAAGAACTGTGGGATCATGACCTGAGCTGAAATCAAGAGTCAGACGCTTAACCTACTGATCCACCCAGGCACCCCAAATAATGCCTATTTAAAATCTTCCCTGGGGTACCTAGGTGATTCATTCGGTTAAGCATTCGACTCTTGATTTTGGCCCAGGTCATGATCTCATATTTCATGAGATCAAGTCCCACATCGGGCTCCGTGTGTCAGCATGAAGTCTGCTTGGGATTCTCTCTCTCTCTCTCTCTCTCTCTCCTCCCTCTCTCACTCACTCTCTCTCTCTTTCTCCCTCCCCCTGCTCACACACACACTCTCTTTCTCAAAATAAATATTTAAAAAATAATAAAATAAAATAAAATAAAATCTTCCCTTTTTTCTTCTTTACTCCACTATAATATTCCCCAAAGGACATAATTTTCATTTTTTTTTCTTTAGGTTTCCAGGTTTTTCTCCTGCATAGTATTTTGTCACTGTAAGTCCAAAAACGTGATACCTAGAAGCATAAGTAATATTTTAGGAACGAACAACCTTATACTTTAGACTCTAGAGTTCTATTACTGCAACCAAACATAATGCTAGCTTTTGTATAATTCAAGAATTATTCATTCAGCAAACATTTTACCAAGTACCTTCTAAGTGCTTGGTTTAAGCTAGGCTTTCGGAATTGAAAATCAAGCAGTCCCTGACCTCATATGGCCGCATTAACTTATTAGCTCATGGGAAGCATATGTTCAGTTAAAATCCCAGCTCTCCTGCATTTGTGTCTCCACGAGCAGAACACCACCTCTGTCTACTCATATGTAGAGATACCGCCCTCCAACTCTGACACTGTGACTTTAATCACAGCATTCCCTTTAGGAATGATAGTTTTAATTCTGGTCATCAAAACTGTACATTGTTTGCTATTCCTTTAAAGCAACGATTAGAAAAAAAAAAACTTTGCTCTTTCATCTTCTTAAGTGGCTTTTATAAAAATGAGTAGCACAGTCAAGGACAGATACCTGTGGTGAGCCTTTGACCTCTCTTCTCTCTGCAAATCATCATGCAACACACCTTAGACACAACGTTTTTAACCAGATAAGAATTTGTCCCTTCTATCATCCACTCTACATTTGATCAATTGATTCACAAATGAAAATTAAGATATGTTGTGCACATATTTTCCTGGTTTTCCATATTAACAACTCTACTACAAAAGGACATAAAGTGTTTCTCAGTGAATTTGTTTTGAAGCCTTGTGATGTCGCAATCGTCCAAAATTCTCCAGAGTTCTCACAATTTTTTTACTACTCCATTCTATACTTTTGCTAGGGGTTGAGATTATCTCTTGAGGTCTGTTTTTTTCCAAGACCTTTCTTTTCATCTTCTGAAAATTACACAATCTACACTTTTCTGTCACTTCTCATCTCCCGCTCTACCCCCTACCCACTCCCCACAAAGAAAATTCTGATTCTTATGGAAGCAGGAGATCAGTAATGGCCTTAGAGTGGGAGCACCAATGACAGAGAGGAGAATCCTCTGCCTCCCCAACAGCAGTGATTTTTAAACCTCTTTCAGTTCCCTTTCATTTTCTTCAAGTGAAAACTTAGCAGTAGTCCAATAACTGAAGCAGATACAACTGAAGCTTCTCTAGTTGAAGGAAGGAAACAGAGCCCTTCTTCTAGAACCTTGCTTCTCACAAGTTAATATGCATATGAACCTCACCTGAGGATCTTGCTAAGCATTAAGTCCCAGATCAGTAGGTCTGTGGTAGGGCCCAAGAGTCTGCTTGCTACCAATTTCCAGATGATGCCCATGAGTTGTAGCATGGAGCAGACTCTGTATAGCAGGACCCTGGGCCATTTTCACTGTATTTCTAAGGTTCTCCCAAAGAATTATATTAATGTGGCTCTAACATTTCTACCTGTTTTCTCATAGCTCCATACCATCATCTCCCACTATGGTAGGTACAATTATGCCCTCCCCAAAGATGCCTATGTCCTAATCCCTGGAGCCTATGAAAATCTTAGGTTATATGGCAAAGGGGAATTAAGTTTTTGCAGATGAATGAAGTTTGTTCATCAGTTGACCTTAAAATAGGGAGATTATGCAGGTGCACTTAATGCAATCACAAGGTTTCTTAAAAATAGAAGCATAACTCAGAGTCAAAGATGTGACTCTTAAAGACTTGTTATGGCTGGCTTTGAATATGGAGGATAGAAGCCAGGATCCAAGGAATGTGAACAGTCTCTAAAAACTAAAACAGGCAAGGAAACAGATTTTGCCCGAGGGCCTCCAAAAAGGAACAAACCCCAGCTAACGACTTGATTTTAGCCCCATGACTTTTGCCAGACTTCCGCCCTACAGAACTTCAAGATAATAATTTGGGTTGTTTTAGGCCCCCAAATTTGTGGTAATTTGTTACAGCAGCATTCGAAAACTAATGTACCCTCTTCACCATGTTTTTCACTGAATAACTAAGGAGCCAACTCTAATGGCCTATATAATATCGTAGTTGTCTTTACAAAAAGAAAAAGAAAAAGATAATATTTGAGTGAAGCTTTCTCCCTGAGGTGCTACCTCATTTTCAAGCTATGGGTTGTATAGATGCTGCAAGGGGTCTCTTTATGTAGATGTCCATGATTTCTGCATATGACAATAATCATATACATTACTAACTCTGCATCTAGATTTAAAATGAACACATTTGTTTTGCTGGTTTTAAAACAAGATTTACTACTCAAACTAATTGGCCTAGATTCTGACTTTAAAGGTGACATTTTGTTTTTCAGTGTTCAAAAATGTATCACCATTACTGCTTCAGAAAAAAAAATAATTGAAAACCCATAAAATGATTTCTGTTACTACTTTTCTTCCTCATGGTATTTATAGAGAGCTTTACCACATTTGCCACCAAAAGAGTTTAAATGTCAGCATAATAACCTTTCCATAATTCTAAATTAGTTAGAATTTCAGTTGGAAGAAACCAGTACAAGTGCTGAAATTGAAAGCATCAGGAGTTAGCCCTCTTACATTAACAATCTTTAATTTCCCAGATTTTTTGGGCAAGGGTGGGACGGTAAATGTCAATAAAATTAAAGTATTCTAGGATTGCACATCTCTAAACAACTGAAGCTGTACCATGAAACAGTTCAACAAAGGAAATGACCCAAAAATAGACGCACACCATTTGCATGGCAAAATCTCCCCATAGCAAGTAATGAAGTTGCCACAGATGTAAGTGAAACATCACAAAACTGAATAGGTAAGCTCGGTCTATTCAGATATCGTGGTTTACACATCAGTCAGTGACCTACACACAAGAAATGGGTCACTTCCAGATGGCAGCAGGGCTAGTTCTCAATGTAAAATGTGTGACAACAAGACTCATCATACGGCCTGTCCCCATCTCCCACTAGGAGAGGAGATCAGAGAATAGACAAGGGGAGATCGGGATAAGAGGGACATCAAAGGAGGCCTTAATGGGAAAGAAAATCAGGGAAGGACTCCAGTACAAGAATAGAATAGAATAAATAGACATGGGGAACTCTTTAATCAAGGTTTATAATTTCAAACAACATAAACTGACCATGATTTTAGAAAAAAAAAAAAAGAGTTTATTGAAAAGTGAAAGGGTTACTCACAATTCTCTGAGTTAAAGAACAGGGGGAAACAAAGGCAAGGAACCATGGCCAAGCCATTCCAGAAAATCAGCCCAGGGAAGTCACAGCTGCTTCCTGCTACTAAATGCTGAATGCCATGGGTTTCTCTCCCACTGCTTCTGGCACTGGACACTAAAAGCCTTTGCTGACCCTCAAAACTTGGTATTACTGCCACTGCTGCTGCTACCATCCATCACCAAAATGGATTTCCTCCAGGGTCTGCTCTTTTGAATCAATCACTTCTTAGTCAAAGCTGGAGGAGGATATGTTTGCCCGATTGGTGGAATGTAGGTTATGTGCTCAGATCCTAGATGAAAGGAACCCTGGGAAAGCAGACATCAAGCATTCTCAGCCTCTATCTTATGCAGGACAGGCTCTGCCTCTCTCCAAGACCAATTGTAAGGGAATTCCAAGAATATAAGAAAGGTCATCAAATGTTGGTCAGCCTTCCAGCCCCTCAAAAAAAGGAGGCAAGTATCCATTACAAAAGACCTGAATTAAATGAAAGAAAGTGGAATTCATTTAGTGTTGATTTCATTCTAATAAGCCTGAAATATTTTAGAAGAGCAGAAGACAGAAAACCTCTTTCTACTTTCCCACTATCTACCTCTGAGTCACTATATGCAGTTCAATAACATCAGTTGATACCTTAGGAAATTAAACTAATGAGTCAACCCCAAGAATGAGTCTGCATAAAATATTAAATAAAACATAATATCAAATGTGAACTTACTGAAGATTAGAACCAACCGTATTTTTTTCAGGCAAAAATTAAAATCAAATATCTAGCTTTATGGTAAGAAATTAAAAAATAGATTACTGATTAGTCATATACTATCTTAAGCATTCAATCTTGCTACATTAGCCCTCTCCATTTAATGAAAATATACAAAATATCTAATCAGAATTGAATTCTTACTATGTGCCAAACACTGTGGTTATTACTTACAAAATTATTCTATTTCATTTTCATATACAACCTTATGAAAAGAGATGCCATCATCATTCCATTTTAGAAATCAATTAACAGACTTGCTGCGGTAAGAGACTTGCCAAGGGTCACACAAAAATAGACAAGTTAAGGCTCTCCTCCATTTATGTTTTCATCTCAAGTTTCAACTCTAACTCCAAAGCCCAACTCTGGCTAAAAAGTGCTATAGATGAAGTTCAGCAAAATCTAAATTTCTCAGTTTTGTTTTATTCATCATTCTCTCTTCATTGTTAAAACGAACTTATCAAAACTTCAGCAACAAAATCTGAAATTGCAATGGAAAGTACTTGTGCAATTGGGGCTGCTCTAGGGTGTGTGAGGCCCTGGGCAAAATATGTTTGCAGAGCCCCTACTTATACAATCAGTTTGATCTTAAAATACATTGCAAAATTCATGGTCCTTGTGAAGATTAATAACTTACTGATAATTATTTAGAATGATAGGTAGAAAAGTGGTACTTACTTGCTTACTGTCCAATCAGTTCTTATGAAGATTCTGCATAATGTCCAGATGCCATATTTCCCTGTTCAGGTCTAAAAAACATCTCTTTATGTTCCTTATTGTCAAATATCTTTCACTGTGAGACTGTTATTATCACAATACCATATTTCTTTGCAGCCCATTTGTACTGAAGCAACCCATATCTTCTTGTCTGTGAGGCTCCCTATTGCTGGTTGCATCATTACTCATGATGCTGAATTATCCCTCAAGCTGCCTATGGATACTGGCTTCCAGTGATTCTTCCAAAGGTTGCCAATCTTCTTCTTAAACCACAATTGCACAAGACAACCACAAGTGCAGTCTTCTCCAGAGTATGTAGGAAATGTGAACGACAATTAGGACACTGGTCATGTTCAATTTACTAGTCAGAATTTTATAGTATAAATGCACAACAATACACCTTACAATAAAGTTGACCACACTTCTTCCTTCTGCACACTGCCCTATCAAGGAGGCATAGGATCCATGAGCAAAGCAAGAACGGTCCTATGTATACAAGGAATATGCATCCCTTAACTTGCATGGCTCCTTGAGAACTGCCTGACACATGACAAGGAGACTACAAAGGAGTTAAGGTGGGCATGCTTGGTGTCAGCAGCAGGGCTGGGGAGGCACCAGAGGAAAGGACGCCTGAAATCCCACTCTACACGAGCTTTGGGCTGTATTATATGCAACAACGTGTTTGGTTTTGTAAATGCTTTTGCTTTTTGTTGACTATTTCATTATCTCTGGCTTAAAATAAATTATAAATAGAATTACAAGTGCAAGTTCTTGAAGTCAAAAATTTTCCATAAATAATTTACTCCAGTCTTAGTGAATTTGAGGACATGATGTTACCATTTTTCACCAGTTCTCTAGATCCCCAGTTTAAATATCCTGCTCCTCCTGTTAAATTATATATAAAATTTAGTAACTGGCTAGTATCTTACAATCGTTCATATTTTGACTAATGCCTGCATGATATGCTGTCTCAAGAGCAAATTATTAACCAAATGGATCAAATACAAAAATTAAATCAAGAAACAATCTACTAACTACTTGCTGAGTAATCTTGCCTGTGGCTGGACAAATACGTATGCCAGCTGACATCTGTTTGAATCTATCCTCCTAAATATAAATTCGTAGCTCTGACCTTTCGTTTTTGTGTTGCTATTAACTGTGATCAAAGTACTCTTTTTTTTTTTTTCAACATTTTTTATTTATTTTCGGGACAGAGAGAGACAGAGCATGAACGGGGGAGGGGCAGAGAGAGAGAGAGACACAGAATCGGAAACAGGCTCCAGGCTCCGAGCCATCAGCCCAGAGCCTGATGCGGGGCTCGAACTCCCGGACCGCGAGATCGTGACCTGGCTGAAGTCGGACGCTTAACCGACTGCGCCACCCAGGCGCCCCTCAAAGTACTCTTTGACAAAGCACCCTATGTACATGGATCATGGATCATGGGGGGGGGGGGGGGGAAATGTCTGCTGGAGACTGGTTAGATCAAATCATGTTGGGGGGAAGACTTATTTAAGTATAAAATTAGTAATGTTGAAAGATTTTTGTGTTCCTGAGCATATTACATCTATCATGAAAATAATGTGTTTAACACAATATACTGAATTTTGTTGCTTTATGTTATATTATGTTGCCTTTTTTTTCATAAAGAACAATACAGTTAATGTTTTATCAGAGGTTTATCATTAGTCTTTTTCAATATGTGATGTTATTGTTTTTCTTAAACAGAATTTTAACTAGCCAAGTGTCATCTCTAGTTCAATAATGAAAATAACAAGAAAAAATATATAACAAAAAATTTGTTACTCAAAATGGTCCACAGTCCAGTCCAATATATAACAAGAAAAATATATAACAGCATTCACTTAGCAAAGATTTGGACAGCAAAGTCTTCTATTCTTTTAAAGGAGGGGTAGACAAGTGGCTATGTGCAGCTCATATTGAGATATACCTTCTCTAGTTAAATAAATGCTTATTTATATACCGCCTACAGAAAACTGAAGCATATGAAGAAAGAATCAGAAGTTCTCCCAACAGAAATTCCTTTAATTTTTGATACATGCCAAGCTCTTCATCCTTGAGAAACAGTTTGTATAGAGAAGTGTCCTAAATTCTTCCAACAGTGCACTTCTCAGCTGCTCCAAGTAATACATTTTGTCCTTGTACGTGAGAAAGTGTTTAGTAAAACCAGATGGCCAATTGTTTTCCTGTCCTGAAGCACTTAAAACTGGCAAGAAGATAGTTGAGGTCAAAACCTTACAGATCCTAATGACATGAACAGATACTTATAAACTCTCGTTCATCTATAATTAGATTATTTCGATTATTCTCCACCCAACTCTTATTAAGTCACAGTTTGTTATCTGAAAAATATTATTCTAATACACACAGAGCTAAAATCTCCTTCATTCCCACTGTTGTGAAAGTCTGTACAGGCTACAGTATCATTTAAAGTACCAAGAAACCAACAGGAAAATAAATTAGATTTCAACCCAGCACTAATCAACCCATGATTATTACTGGATATTCTGAGTGTCACCCCTGAGTATTCAACTCAGAAGAATCCACTCATACACTGGGACCCAGCTCTATCATAAACTCTGTGTGCAAAGACAAGTGGGTATTGTGGACCAGTGCTTCCCAAAGGAATCTGCTAGGGATCCTGTTAATATGAAGTTTCTGACTCAGCAGGTCTAGAGTGGGTCCTAAGGATCTGCATATATAATAAGCCCCCAGATGATGCCAATGCTGCTGGACCCTGGACCATTTTGAGTAACAAATTTCCAGGTCTAGGCAATGTTAAGAATCCTGCTGCTACCATGACTCCTAACTTCTCCCATGATGTTCCCAACCGTTCTCGTCTCTTTTCCATGACCCACCTTTCATGACACACCACTTCAAACCCCTTCTATTATCTATTGGTGTATGCATGAAGTTTGTAGGTTTGTTCACCTCTCCAGCCTCTGTTTTTCTCACCTCATGTAAAGATTCTTTCTTCAGCCTCTGGCTTCTAGAATCCCTTCCTTCGTTTTGACATTACCTCCAGAGCTCCTTATAGTATATATCCAGTGTCCAGATAATAGTGGGAAGAAAGGGTGAAAGAAGACTCTAAAGTGTTAAAAGGAACTATAATATAGGAAAGGTGCCTTTGGGGAATCTGAAATCCATTTGAAAGATATCAGATAATTAAACCTAAACATACTTTTATCAGTGCAAGACTGCATGTATGGGCCAAGTGATCACCAGCACTTAAGAGTCCAGAAAGAAGAGTAATTAATCACAGTAACTAAAGTAGGGAAGCTTTATGGGAAATTGGAGGGATAAACTCTACATTAAAAGTTGGGGGGGGAGGGGGAGGGGGCGCCTGGGTGGCTCAGTTGACTGGGCAGATGACTTCTGCTCAGGTCATGATCTTGCAGTTCTTGGGTTCAAGCCTCACATCAGGCTCTGTATTGACAGCACAGAGCCTGGAGCCCACTTCAGATTCTGTCTCCCTCTCTCTCTCTGCACTCATGCTCTGTCTCTCCCCACTCTCAAAAGTAAACAAACATTAAAAAAAAAAAGTTGGGTAGAGGGGCACCTGGGTGGCTCAGTTGGTTGGGCAGCCAGCTCTTGATTTTGGCTCAGGTCATAATCTCAAGGTTCATAAGATTGAGCCCTGTGCAGGCTCTGTGCTGAGAACACAGAGCTTGCTTGGGATTCTCTCTCTCCCTCTTTCTCTGCCCTAACCCACCACCATACACACACCCACCATGCTTACCCTCTCTCTATCTCAAAATAAATAAATGAACTTTAAAAAAAAAAGTTGTGCAGGGATTAAATAGGTGAAGTGGGTGGGAATTACATTCCAGGAAGAGGATAACATAAGCAAAGGTGCAAGGTTAGAAAAGTTTAAGCAAAGAATGTGACCAGATCAGAGAATGCATCCACAGAGAGACACAAAGAGTTAATACGAAGTTCCTGAATGCCAGGCTAAAACAGATTTAGTTCCATTCATAACTGGTGGAAGGCACTGGGTTACAGAAGGGAGCAACATTACTAGAATGACCCTACTTCCCACTTTATTGGGACAGTTTCAGTTTACATCACTATCCAGGCATTATTCTCACTATGAATATCTTCCCTTTCACTGTCCAAAGTGTTCCAGTTTGAACAATTGTGTGGTCTCCCTAGACATAATGGAGTTGGTATTTCACTCAAACGATTGGAACAGTGGTATGCAGCCTGTAGCCCCAAGATGCCAGATTCACAAATGGAGGACTATACAGGATGCTAAAAGAGCGTATTTGCTTGGGGTGGTTATGCTGATTATTACATGTGGACCCAACTTTTATTGTAGGTATACTTTATATATCTTAGATTTATAAATTTAATCTTAAATTTATAAATTATCTTAAATTTATAAATTAACTAAGTACCATGCCCACAATATAAAATTCAGAGTAAGAAAATAAAGGGATTTGTGGAAGTTATCAGTGAATGAGAATACAGTGAGAAAAAGTTAAGAAGGCAATGGCAGTTTGGGGAGTGTGGGTAAGGAGCTTCTTAGGATGGCATCAGGCATGGAAAAAGTTAGATGTTAGATCCATTTTAGATGGAGAATCAACAGGACTTACAACCTGCCTGGCTACAAAAGGCCAGAGAGAGGAAAATAAAAAGGAAGATTTTTTTATTTTTTATTTTTTTATTTTTTTTTTAAATTTTTTTCAACGTTTATTTATTTTTGGGACAGAGAGAGACAGAGCATGAACAGGCGAGGGGCAGAGAGAGAGGGAGACACAGAATCGGAAACAGGCTCCAGGCTCTGAGCCAACAGCCCAGAGCCCGACGCGGGGCTCGAACTCACGGACCGCAAGATCGTGACCTGGCTGAAGTCGGACGCTTAACCCACTGCGCCACCCAGGCGCCCCATATTTTTTATTTTTTTAGTTTTAAGGTCGGATGTTTGAAATAAGTAAGAAACACAAAAGGGATTACAGAGTAGGAGAGAGGGGAGTTCAGAAGATGAGCTGATGGAATGATTTTCAAGTAAATGTATCCAATAAGTATTTCAATGTATCTTTTTGCCTAGGAACTGAATCCTTTGCTTTCATTTTTTACTTATAAAGTCATATCTATATCTCCTGTTATCTCATACATACCTCAGAGAAAAGAAAACTCAGTGAGAATAAATCCTTCCATTTTTATGGAGATGTCAAGTTTTAGTTTATATTCTTAAATTTCAAAGATATAAAGGTTCAAAACATTTATATGATTGAATCAACAGTGCTTTTTAAAAATTAAGTGCTCATCACCAGGAAAATTATGATGTTAAGTGTAGTTCATGCTATGTAACCTTAGATATCAAGTCATGCCTAAATTCAAAGACATATAAAAATGTGATTTTTATTAAAAATCATAAATGAAAGAGAAAACTGATTTGATTTACATATGTAAGGATTACTCTACCTTCTTCTTTACCTAGATTCAGTTCACATCAGCAATATATTCCTGCTGTACTTTCTCTTCCTTCAGTTCCTAAGCCAGACATAATTGGGTCTGAATTCTGCCTGAACAAGGAGTGTATAAGGGATTAGGGAGGCAAAGTGCCACCTAAACTGTTAAAGTGTTCTTGGAGCTACTGTCTTAAATATATCCTTCTGTTCGTTTGCCCTACACTTATGGCTCTTGTAAATTCCCTAAGTCCAGAATGCACAGACTTTGAAAACTCTGGCCTACCTTGTCCTTGGTCATATATTTCCTCCTGAGTCCTATCAGGGTATCTGATGCCCACATGCAAGTACACCTTGACTCTTGATTTCCATCCTAGTTTCTTTTCTTTCTTTTTTTTTTTTAAACATTTGTTTACTCATTTTTGAGGGGGAGGGGGAGAGGTCAGAGACAGAGAGAATCCCAACAAGGCTCCACACCACCAGCACAGAGCTCAATGAGGGGCTTGAATCCACGAACTGCCAAGATCATGACCTAAGCTAAAACCAAGAGTCAGTCACTCAATTCAACTGACTGAGTCATTCAGGCGCCCCTTCCATCCTAGTTTCTAGTAGCATTTCAAACTAAATCTTTTGTAGTCAGGGATGTTTCTGGGCTTATTTCCACCAGGTAGTTTGATGATATTTGTATCCAACCCAGATCATAATGTTAAAGCAGGAAAAGAAACTTGCGGAACACACAGTAATTTTACAGAAGGAAACTGAGCCCAGAGAGGTAAGTACTCAGAACCATATAGGAAATTTGTGGCAGATTTAAGACCAGAAGCCAAACGTTACATCTTCTAGCTCAAAGTTTCATTTACCACAAGCTTCTTTGTTCCTTCGCTGTGGTCCCAGTGCTGAGATCAAATTTAACAATAGTTGTATTTTGATCTTTAGTACATATATCATCTTCTCATTCATGCTCTCTTCCTATACTCTTACTAACTTCATTTACAAGTTACAAATAATTCACCTTCACCTGTAAAATGGAGATACTCCTCTGAAATATAGCAGAAATATACTCTGAAATATACTCTAGCTGAAATATAACAGCTACTGAAGCAATTCACTAAAAACAAATTAAATTCAAACAACAGAGAAATAACATATTACCAATTTGAAGGACATGAAGAATCTAAATGATACTGAGGAGCTATCAAAATGAAAAAATGGATACAGCTCAAATACACTGTCACTTTAGTAATGTTCTTGGAGAACTCTTACCATCAAGGAGAAGTTTCATGCTGTTCTTATACGAACTTAGAACGTTAAGATTTCCCAGGAGCACAGAGCTAATTAGATTGTAAAGTACTGACTTATTACTATTTCAAAAGAATAGCTCCACATTCTAAATCACCAACATTGGTGCTCTAACAAGCTGAAAACTCATTTTGTGTACAGACTTCAATTCTTTTTAAAGATAAATTAAACAAACAACACAAATGCAATATCCCAACCCTGCTAGGTGCCACAAAAAAGAAAAAAAAAAAGATAAAAATCATTGTGGAATTCTAGAGTCTCAAATGCACATCTTGGTCCAGCAACAACCCACATGAACTTTGTCCTTCCCCACTAAAAACGAAAACACTAACTTAAGTGCTTCATAGCTAGCATGGTTTTTGTGCAAAGCACTTACTGGATACTTGACATGCAAATAAATCAAGAGATGACAAAACAATGTTTTGCACAAAAGAATGAGGATTTAGAATCCAGGTCAATGTATTCTTTTCCTCTCTCTTTGCTATTTTCTGTAGCATATCCCAGAGACTAGACATAAATAATGAGACAAGAAGAATAAAAATATGAACATCTAACCTCCCAAGCCTTCAATAGAAATATATCAACAGAAAGTTAAGATAAAGCTGAGGCTTGCTTAGTTATTCAGTAACACTGAGTAGGTACTCTTTTTTGTTTAAAATCCTTTTGTGTGTGCACCTTCAATAAAATAAAGATAAAAATAACAAAGTTTTTAATAAAATTTAAAAAAATAAAGACTTGTTAGCTTTGTTTTGCTTTGAGGAAAATAGATACAGACTCCTGAACTAATGAAAGTAAGAAGACATTTCATATTTATGTCCAACATTAGAAATTACTGTCTCAGGATGGCTGGCTGGCAGCTGAGTTGGTAGAGCGTGTGACTCTTTATCTTGGAGCTGTGGGTCTGAGCTCCACACTGGGTGTGGAGGTTACTTATAAATAAAATCTTTTAAAAAAAGAAGTTACTGGGGGCGCCTGGGTGGCTCAGTCGGTTGAGCGTCTGACTTCAGCTCAGGTCACGATCTCACGGTCCGTGAGTTCGAGCCCCGCGTCGGGCTCTGGGCTGATGGCTCAGAGCCTGGAGCCTTCTTCAGATTCTGTGTCTCCCTCTCTCTCTGCCCCTCCCCCGTTCATGCTCTGTCTCTCTCTGTCTCAAAAATAAATAAAAACATTAAAAAAAAATAAAAAAAGAAGTTACTGTATTTCTGTTAGATTTTTTCACCATCAGTAAGTTACAGAAGCATAGATTATCTTATTTCTCATAGTTTTAATCTTGCAAATATTCATAGTAATGGCAAAAAGCCCAGGCATAGGTCAATCCCCCGTTGCTATACCTCTGAAGATCTCAGGATAAAGTAACCCAATTCATTGAATGACTACTATATTCCCATTTTGATGCTGAGGGCATCAAATACAATATTTACAGCAATCTTAGGAGGTATATATTATTGACTTTCTATTAGTAGAAGACTATCATAGCTCAGACAGTGGGCAAATGATAAAATGAGAAGTCAAACCTAAATTTTTCTGACTCCAAAACCCATTCTTTCTACAAAGCACTGTGCTGCTACCAGTAACTGCGCATGATCATACAAATACGTGAATTGGATTTACTGATAGCTAGAGAGAAAATACTTATATAATTATTTTAACAGATTATCTTGTGAAAGCACTGTGATTATTTTTTTATTAGAATATTACTAATGTACATACAAGTAATAAACTCTTCTAAGTAATTTAGGAGACTCCTCATTCCGGGCATCACATTGCTGAATATGTATTTATTTGCTCTCTTATTTTCCTCCCACGTTTCCCTACTAGAAGGCATAGTTTAGTGATAAGATGATTTCACAGATGAAATTCCAAAGAACTGTCACAAGATGCAACTTTAAATTGATTTCTATTAATAAATGTGTTTACTTCAATTTTCAGTTTCTGACAAGTATATAAAGAACAGCTAAGGGGCGCCTGGGTGGCTCAGTCGGTTGAGCGTCCGACTTCAGCCAGGTCACGATCTCGCAGTCCGTGAGTTCGAGCCCCACGTCGGGCTCTGGGCTGATGGCTCAGAGCCTGGAGCCTGTTTCCGGTTCTGTGTCTCCCTCTCTCTCTGCCCCTCCCCCGTTCATGCTCTGTCTCTCTCTGTCCCAAAAATAAATAAACATTGAAAAAAAAATTAAAAAAAAAAAAAAAAAAGAACAGCTAACCAGAGACCTCAATAAAGTCTATGGCCAAGGAATAGTATGTGTTTCTGTGTGACACTAACCAGTACATATAGAGAGGTAAGCCATACTGAACTCATAGAAACCAATTTGTCATCAAGTGAACTATCTAGCTTAAATAATCTATGAACTCTTCATGGCCCCTCCAAAAACCCTGGAGTTAGCCATATATATTAGTTCCAAATATAGGCATGCACTCAATTACCAAAACCTTCAGTCACACATGAAAATTTTAGAAAAAGCTTTCAAATATACTTTCAATCTAAAATCATTTTCTTCATTTTTAAAGTGGATTTGTTTTATTTTGGAGGGGGGTGGAGCAGAGAGGCGGGGGGGCGGGGTGGGGGGAGAGAGAGAATCCCAAGCAGGCTCCATGCCCAGTGCAGAGCCTGACATGGGGCTCGATCCCACAACTGTGACATCATGACCTGAGCCAATATCAAGAGTCAGATGCTTAACTGACTGAGCCACTCAGGCACCCTAAAATCACTTTCTGATTTATAGTAAGAAGATAAAAGTGTTGGTTGCTGCTTTATCATACAGAGATAGCAATAATCTACATAATATTCAATAATCAGAAGCCTCTTAAAATGAGAAGTCTACTCCTTTAAGACTCTGAACTTTGTTTTACTTTAAGAAAGAGTATTTGGCACTGTATTAATCTCCCTCAAAGCCACATTACTGCTGAGTGAAATAACAAAACTAGATTATTTAAGCACGGCAGCCTGCTAGGCAGAACATTTCTGAGTGGTTATCATAGGCCATACCTCAGGTGGCTATTGTAGGGCTCCAGACCAAAAGCAAAGTGATTCACAAGAACTACATAAATCAAAAGATATCATTTTGTTTGGCTTTCATATTGCTATTATGAACTAAAATTAATATAAACTAATAACGAAAAATCTGCAACATGCTAAACTCTTCCTGTGCCTTCTCCTCATGTTCACAACATCCTTTGGTTTGAAATGTACCAAAGGACAGAAACCATGTGTAAAATTCTCTGGCTTAAAACAGAAATTTTGTAGCCTGTACCTGGTTTCTGACTACTCTACCAAGTACATTACCTATAGACACCAGAAATATCATCAAAGTCACCTAGGTGACAAATGGGGCCAAAAGACCATGTGTGCAGTAAAGAGAGGGAAAGGTGTGTTTCATACATTTTGAAGAAAAATGCCAACCTAAAAGAACTTTCAGAGAAGGCTAATCAATTTTCAACAGGTGATTTTAAGTCACCTGCCTGGGAAGCTCAAGAAAGCAACTAATGAGCAGCATACAACTGTATATGTCGCCAAGCAACCTCAGACTTCTGGCCACTCCACCTAGAGTTTAGTAAATTTCAAAAAGAAAACTGCAAAAGCTTAGTTACAGACCAAAAATAATATAATAATAATAATAATAATAATAATAATAATAGGTACCATTTCATGAGTACAAATTATGTGCCAGGAACTTAGCATTCATTACCTCATTAAGTTACAATACCCCTATTTTAGGAAAATTCCATTTTAGAAATGTGGAAACTGGAGTTCAGAGATCAAAAACTGTCTTCATTCACTTGCATATTTTCTCAATCAGAGCAGACAGTATAATTTACTAATGTGCCCACAGCTCCCAAAACAGTGCCAAGCACACAGTAGATGTTCAAGAAATAATTGTTGATGGGAGGTCTGAACAATTACAAAGTTGAAGGCACTTTTCCCTAGGCCATACTAATTCTCCAGAGATGTGGGAAGAAAAAAAAATAAGGAAAGAAATAGGAAAAAAAGGAAGGAAGGAAGGAAGGAAGGAAGGAAGGAAGGAAGGAAGGAAAAAGAAAAGGATTATTTTCTTAGTGGGAAAAGAAATCTTTTATATTTTCATTGGTTTAAAACCAATGGGCTATTATTTTTATATAACATTTCAGTCTAGCTAATGAACAGTTTTATGCTTATAAATTGAACAAGTTAAATGAAATGGATAAATTCCTTGACAAGTATAAAATACTAAAACTTGAGAAATTGATAACGTGAATAGCCCTTTATCTGTTAAAAAAAATAAAAATTAACTTTTCCGCAAAGACAACTGGAATCCACTGTCACTATCTTCCTCCCCTCATATATAAGCAATAATCCATGCTTATCATTTTTTCTTTAAAATTCTAATTCCTATCTCCAAGCACCAACTGGCCAAAACCCTTTCCAACTTTTGCCTGAATTAGTATAATGGTTTCTAAGTTGTTACTCTGCTTTCATTCTTTCCTGGTAAGGTCTCTGTATTTTTTGAAGTACTTTCCTTATTTACCTGCTTAAAACAACTTTAGGATTCCCCTTTGTCTACAGAAACAGTCTCAACTATGTTGGGAGTCCATTTCCACAGGCCTATCACATTTTGCTCATTGTGTGAAACAAAGCACTACCTGCTCTTTGTTTTAGATAATATTTTCAAGGATGTTTATATAGAAAATAGATACAGTATCTCTCCTTCTGGAGCAAAAGGGAGGCATGCTACTTTCCAGTATAGAATATTCAGGTCCCCTAAACTCAAGGATCCTCTCTTGTAATGAAATCTGCTATGTGTACAGATGTCATCTGACCTTCTTTGTATCACCCTATGGGAATTAAGATTCAAGGAACCAGCGCACACTCACACACACACACATACACACACATGCTGATACTCTGGCTACTGATATTTCTATGAGTAATAAATTGTCCTTCATCTCTGACAAAGGAATTTCATGTTTTATACCAGCATCCTTGAAACTGTGGCAGACCAACTTTTTAGCTCTCAGAGTAAAATTTCAGACCCTTCACAGTTCTTGAGCATTAGAATCACCAGGGTAGACATTTAAAAACACCCACGTCCAGTCTCTATCATATCAATTAACTCAGAATCTCTGAAAGTAAACCCTGAACACTGCGTTTTTGTTTTTGTTTTCTTGTTTTGTTTTTTTTATTTTTTGGTTTTTTTATTTTTTGTTTTTTACTGGCTGCTTGGGAGTTTATTTTCCACTGGGTACAAGGCACACAGTTACAGGGTGTCAGGAAGTCTTGCATGCAGCTTGGATAGCAAAGAGTGGGATTGTCTCTACTTCCTTTTTATTGTTTTGCTGTTTTGATATAAAGGAGCCCAATTGCTTCTGCTTGCTGCAGCAGAGGGGAGGGGCTCTGATGAGCCTAGCACCTCCTGAAGCCTAGTGGTGGCCACTCAGGACTGGGGCCCAGTGTTGGCTTTGCCAGGGTGGCTACCACGCCACTTTCTCCTGGCTTCCAGAGCCAAGTCACAGGTGATAGTGCTTCTGGACGCCTAAGGAGATCCTGAGCATTCTGGGGACTCCAACACTAGCCAGGAACAGGAGAGTGGATTTATTACCTGAAAAAAAGCTTGCCCGTCAGTGACCCGGGTTGGCCTGGGGAGGCCAGGTGATGAGGAATGCTTCCCCAGGATACTCTGCACTTCCACAGAAGCTCTTAATGGAAGTGGAATCCATGTGATGCCAGTAATAGTTGTGGGTGGCCATGAGCAAGCTGCTGGAGGGGATGGTTGCCATACTGTCGCTTGTGGGCTGATGGAAACCTCCACGGTGACACCTTGGGCAATCACAGGTGGCAGGATGGAGACTCTAGGCCATGAAGCCCATTTGCAGAGGAAGCTACTCCATGACAGAGGTGTATGTAGTGTCTGAACACTGGATTTTTTAAAGATCTCCAGGTAATTCTTTTTTTTTTTTTAATTTTTTTGATGTTTATTTATTTTTAAGAGAGAGATAGAGCACAAGCAGGGGAGGGTCAGAGAGAGAGGGAGACACAGAATCCCAAAGCAGGCTCCAGGCTCTGAGCTGTCAGCACAGAACCCAACGTGGGTCTCGAACCCACGAACTCTGAGATCATGACCTGAGCTGAAGTCGGACACTTAACCAACTGAGGCACCCAGGTGTCCCAAAGCTCCCAGGTAATTCTAATATGCAACCACATTCATCTATAGAATAGAATGTATATTCAAGGCCCTCTAAAATCTGACTCAAATTTGTCTTTTCAAACTCATTTTTCTGGAAGAAAATTGGACACAAATAAAAGAAGAGACTATCTTAGCTAGAAGAAGAGAGGCATCTTCATAAGAAAAAAATTGAAAAACAGAAGAAAAAAAAGACAGACAAATGCAATAGAGAAAATGAGATTCTGAAGGCCAGAATAGAAACATAAAAAGGAAAAAAAATGCATACAGGATTGCTTGCTGTTAAAGAATGTATTAGGGAAAAAAAAAGAAAAAAAGAAAAAAGAGAGATAAATATCTGACTACTAAGGCCCAACAGCATTTAAGAGACAAAGACAGAGGTAATATCTAAAAAAAACAAAAAATAAAAAACAAAAAACAAAAAACAAACAAACAAACAAAAAACAGAAAGAAATGATTCCTCTAATGAGGCCAGGATCCTGGAAACTACTAAGAGGTGGCTTCTCAGGCTGCAAATATAGAGTCCATTGTCAAAGTAGTTGGGCAACAACCTCATAAGCTTGGGATAGCAATACTAAGTTGTTAAAATAAAAACCTACATAGATTTGAGGGGAGAAAGGTCATCATAGTAAAATACACCAAGAATTATTAGGTGAGTTCAGAGTGATACTGTGCCCTGAAAGTACATGCCTGAAAGGTGGGTGAAATTAGGACTGTAAGGGATGGCAAAGCAAAGATGGGGTATATCACAGTAGGACCAGACAGGACAAAAGCAGATGGAGTTTGAGCTAGATGTTGGCTGGGTGGGAGAATATTGGTGGGATTATCCAACTCAAAATGTATAAATTGGACAAGATATATTTGACAAGCAAAGGTTCTGGCAGTCTCAGAATCTCATTATCCTACTATCAGCATCTACACATAATCTGTAGGAACAGAGTAGAAATACAAAGAATAAATTAAAGGGAAAAAAAAACTTTTACAGAAATCTAAAAACAATGCTAAAAGAAGGTAACAATTTAAGAAGCTGATTAAAAATTCAATTGAGGGGCATCTGGGTGGCTCAGTGAGTTAAGGGTCTGACTCTTGATTTCAGCTCAGGTCCTGATAGGCACAGTTCAAGCCCTGCATCAGCCTCCTCACTGGCAGTGGATTTGGACTCTATCTTTGCTCCTTCCCAGCTTGCATGTTTTCTCTCTCAAAATAAATAAGCTTAAAAAAAATTTTTTTTAATTCAATTGAGCTTCTCTGAACATTTAACAGAACGGCAGGGAGAAGTGAAGCTAGAGACAAATATCCTACAGCTACAGAAAAGGATGTGGGAGAAAATAATGTTACTCATTACCTGGAACATTTAAAACCAAGAAAAATGCCTTAAAAAGCAGACCCCTAGGGGCACAGTATTCAGAATTACCAAAAGGAACTTCAGAAATCTATTAGAGCGACTCCCAGGCAGGTGCTAAGGAATAACTTCCCTAGCAACAAGTTTCTGGTGTTAGGCAATTCATAATGAAAGGAAAGAACAGGTACAGGGCTTAAAAGCCTGTTCACAAGATATTCAATGACTGTCTCTAGACAGAGTCCACACTCATTATGCTCTGGAGTCCCAGAAGCATAAGATTCAAATGGAAAAAATGAAAATTGAAAGGTTTTAAATATACAAACAGAAAAGAAAAACACCTCAAATGAGACCAATGAGCCAAAGTTGCCACCACCGTAATTTCTCAGCTTAGAGGAAATAAATATAGAGTGCATGGATAGCTTCCCCTCCCCAATTCTAGTCATGGGATAGTGCCAAAATTCACTCTTGCTGGGAGAGATCTCAGGCTAACAAGTTCCCTATTCATGGATCTGAAGGAACTGTTATCTTAGACAGGAATCACAGCAAGTCTGAAACGAGAAAAATAGCTCCATCTAACTACTTTCTCTCAAATACAACCGGGACTTTGGCAACACTAAATACAGGGTCCTGAGAACACTTTCATTGGGATTAGTGCTCTATGAGATTGGAATTGGACTGTTTTCTAAATTACGTTGGTTGGTGCTCAGGAAATTTTTTGTTCTATTAAGTCTTTGAACAGTCTTTTAAAAGCAAAGATATGAAAGAGGTTAAGTAATACAACTGAAGGAACTGTCTACATTTTAGTGAAAAACTGGCCACCGAAGCTAAAAGAACCTGACTCCATCACGGCACCAGAGAGAGAGAACTTGAAGTTTGAGAAGACTCAAAGTCCTTTGATTTTAATTTAATTTTAGAAATACAATTTGATTTGAGACTTCAAATCTTTGGAATCCCCCTGAAGTATTATAATTAGAAGGCATTTTTATTCAAATCTTGAACATTTTTGTGCTGATAGCAGCTTATTACCAGAGTATCTTAATGTTTGTGTTGAATTTTAATGAAAAACTGACAAGCAATTTTGGACATTATGGTCAGCCTTGGTTACAAAATGTTACTTTAATTAGTGCACTGGTCCAATTTATTTCAGCACCTTCTAGGTGCTAAATCAACACTGATAACTAGTGTGGTAAAAGGCATAGATAGCAACTGGTAGGAAGTGAGTGGCCTCACGAAAAGGGAAGCTGTCTCAAAGGTTCATCTGTTACCCTAAAACGAAGAGCCACACTCCTGATTCACCATAATAGGCTTAATGGTTAAATCCAATTGGTTAAAAGCAACAAAAACATAACTCCATGGAATGTGGCAAACAGAGGTAGCAGGAAACTCTGTATATTCACTGACAAATTTGGGAACGGGAACCAGAAAAGCACAGCTGAGATCCTTCCCCACCCCTCCTCCTTTATGGGAACAATTTGCCTGCAAAGAGTACACATTATCCTCTATCTTTAACACAACTGAAATGTTACAACTCTGCCCCAGGGGAGGAGGCCTGCCAGAATCTAGACAGGCCTGTGGGTGGGAAAGTCTGTCCATTTATGAGATTCAGTATTGATGGAGTTCAGTATCTTTGCCACTACCCAAGTGTCCTAACAAGTCTGGCGATAACAAAACTAACATTTATTTCCTTCTCAGCTAGACTTCTTTGTCTATATCAAGTGAATAAGAATTCAGATGAAAGATTCAGATTGATGTTATGTACTGGTCCTCTCCAAACCCCAAAAACTCTCTGGCTCTAAAACCCCAACCAACACCCTACTGTCTCATACCAGAAAGCTCTGTTACCTTCCTAACCCAAGTAGCTATTTGAGTGTGACTCCTGGAACAGCATTATCATAGCTGGATTAAAGAAAAGTTTATTGAATAAGCACAGATGGGATTGGGTGATAGTTTGGTGCCACGTTGGTAAAAGGAAAGAAAACATCACAGATGACACCAAATATTTTACTTTGTGGGGCAGGGGAGGAATCTGAAAAATGATAGTGTTACTGTCAAAAACAAAAAAAAGAGAAAGCATAGCTCAGCCTGATATCATTACTCTTTCAGCTTTACAAGCATTTAGTTAGTATATACTATGTGCCAGGAGCTACATTCTGAGTTCATGGTTTACATATGAAAGGGCATGGAGGAAGGTCTCTGCCAGCTACCCCATCATCTCCTGCCTGACAGCACTATCAGCAACATCAGTAGGACCCAGCATCCAGCAGAATATAAGTTTCTGACTTAAATGTTTTATTTTAATCCATCAGAGAACATGAAAAGAAGATCCAAATGCATATCCATAACAATATACTAGAATCCCTTTCTTCTCAACTCCCCTGCTCCCACCAGGTTTCCAGAAACTCTCAGTCCCCAAGCCCCCAGTTTCTGAACCCAGAGATTTTTTGTTTGTTTGTTTTTTTGTTTTTTGTTTGTTTGTTTTTGTTGTTGCTACGTCCTTCACTCCTGGTTCTTCTCTCTTCCTCATTTTCCTTGACGTTCCTGAACCTTCCCCAAAGACTGTGACTTCCTGAGGGATGTCATCTGAAATGACCATGGCTTTTCTCCCTATGAATCAGCCCACTGACTTTATCCTTTCCATAGATGCACCTGCTGTTCTCACTTGGCATTGTAAAAATGTAATATCCTTTCTGGAAGTGTCAGAATTCCTTTGAAAGGTGGTAAAAACAAGGAAGCTAAGTGAGCACAACCAAAATCCTCTTCAGGGGAAATTAGATGGATAGGACTGAAAACACTTACATAATTTTGTCCAATCATAATTATAATAATAAACATAATAATTAGAATATTGAGTGTTTACTACATGCATGGACTGATGCTGAGCACTCTTACATGGACTATTTCATTTCATGTACCAGTTCTTCAAGATAATTACTATCACTATTATTACAGTTGACCCCTGACCAACACAGGGGTCAGGGGCACTGACTGCATGCAGACAAAAATCCATGGATAACTTTCGGCTCCCCAAAACTTACTAATAGCCCACTGTTGATGGGAAGTCTTACCAATAACATAAACAATGTATTAACACATGTTTTGTATGTTATATGTCTTATATACCATAATCTTACATTAAGCTAGAGAAAAGAAAATGTTACTAAGGAAATCATAAGGAAGATATGTAAAAAATCCACATTTAGGCAGTGCAACCCGTGGTGTCACAAATCTGTCTCTTGCTTTAACAGTGTTTGGATAAAACAAACCCAGGGACTCCCCTTTCTTCCAGGCTGGGACCACCCTCCAACCTCTTTTCCAGTCCCAACCTTCAGCGCCATTGTCTCAGGACCAGCGCACACCATTTTTTTTGCGCTAAGCTCCTTACTGCGGGTCAACCATGAGCCCCAGGTTCATCAGAATTATTCCACCAAGGTGGAGCCCCCCACCCCTCGCCCCCGGCCCCCTGCCCCCAACAAGCATCTGCAGGCCTCCTACACCTACCTCTCTCTGGGTCTCCATTTCCAACGTGATGATGTGGCTCTGGAAGGCGCCGGCCACTTCCTCGGGAGTTTGCTGAGAAGCGTGAGGCCTTCCAGCGTCTCTTGCAGACAAAAACCCAGCTCGGAAGCCACGCCCTCTTCCCGCGCGTGCAGAAGCCTCCCCAAGATGAGTGGGTAAAACCCAGGACGCTCCGAAGCCGCCACGGTCCTGGACAAGAACCCGACCCAGGCGCTTTGGACAAGAACCCGACCCAGGCGCTTTGCATCTGCCGGTGCAGACCCCACCTCTGGGACTTCGGAGGAGCCACTTCCGGGATGAGAGGTGAACAGCATCAGGGATGGCGGCCACCCAGCTCCCCTCTGCAGGCTGGGCTGGAGAGTATCTCTCCGAAAGCTCACCCTCAAGCACAACTAGGAGCCTGCGGGGCCCAGAGCCTTGCATCCCCCTGAGGTCAGGGCTTCTGCCTGAGTCTCTCCCTGCAGCCATTGGGCAGCTTTTTAACCACCCTGGAGCCCTTTGCCTAGCCAGGAGCTAACCGGTATTAAAGCCGTTCACAGCCAAAAAAAAAAAAAAAATGTATTTTAAAAACCACGTGTAAGTGGACCCCTGTTGTTCAAGGGGTTTTAGAGAGGAGACTAAAGCTTAGGAGTTAAACATTGCCCAAGATCACAAAACTAGAAAGATGTCCAGTTAGAACTGAAATCTAGGCCTGCCTGACTTGGGAACCCTTAACTTTCTCATATCCTATTTAATCCATGACAACCATATCTTACCCTTTTCTTCCCATCACCCTCCCCCAAATTCCAATTATTTTAGAAATTTTTGAGTACAAAATACAAGGAATCTTTTTTTTTTTTTTTTTGAGAGAGAGAGAGAGAGCGAGCAAGTGCCAACATGGAGACAGAGGGAGAGAGAGGGAGAATCTTAAGCAGGCTCCATGCTCAAGTCAGCATGGAGCCCAACTCGAGTTCAATCCCAGGGCCCTGGAATCATGACCTAAGCCAAAATTAAAAGTCTGCCGCCCAGCCAACTGAGCCACCCAGAAGCCCCCAAAATACCAGGAATCTTAAAGTACATATAGCATCGCGGTATATAAAAGCATGTCAGTGGTGCCAACACATTGTCAGCACTCAAGTAATATTTGCTTATTTGACTTCTATCATCTAAAACAAAATGCCTCCACCCAGTTCTTAGCCTCCAAATCAGTGTTTCCAAATTTTCTTTCTTCTGTAGAGCATATAATTTCTTACACACACACACACACACACACACACACACACACACACACGATCACAACCTCAATCTGGAAATCACTCTCTTATGGAATCTGTTCAGTATCTCCTATTGATTCTTCCTTGAAAATGTCCCTCTCATCAATCTATTCAGAACTACTATCATGCCTAGCGTAGGCCCTCATCATTTTAGACTTTGAAGTACCACAGTAGTACCTTAAGTGAATTCCCATTTCTAGCTTCCCAATTACAATAGATTTGACACACTACATACTGACTTTTCACAAACTCTTCAGCGGTTCATCAGTCTTTAGACTGAATTGCATGTTCTTTCTCACAGTCTAACCCTTACATCTCTAATCACCAAAGACTCAGCTCCAGACAAACTGCTTGCTCATTGTTCCCTGAATATACATTCACATTTCTTTCTTATAAGTGAAATACAAACAACCAATAATATAAAAAAAGACTCATCTTTACTCACAATTAAAGATGCACTAATTTAAACTGTGAAATACAATTTTTAACCCAAGCAAAGACAAAATTTAAAAGTGCTAATAAAAATGTGGAAAAATAGGTACTCTAATTCCTTAATAACAAAAAGTACTTCAGTGTTTGGAGCACTATTTGTATTAAAAATGTAAAGGGCGGGGCGCCTGGGTGGCGCAGTCGGTTAAGCGTCCGACTTCAGCCAGGTCACGATCTCACGGTCCGTGAGTTCGAGCCCCGCGTCGGGCTCTGGGCTGATGGCTCAGAGCCTGGAGCCTGTTTCCGATTCTGTGTCTCCCTCTCTCTCTGCCCCTCCCCCGTTCATGCTCTGTCTCTCTCTGTCCCAAAAATAAATAAACGTTGAAAAAAAAAAATTTAAAAAATGTAAAGGGCATTGCTTGTAACTCTAAGAACTTGTACTAGAGATACTTTAATACAAGTAGGCATATATATATACATATACACAAATTTATTTGCTAAATATTGTTGTGCTATTAAAAATAATACCTAGTGGGACTTGGGTGGCTCAGTCAGTTAAACGTCTGACTCTTGATTCCAGCTCAGGGCATGATTTCACAATTTCATGAGTTCAAACCCCACATCAGGCTCTGCACAGTCTCCCCTCTCTCTGCCCTTCCCCTACTCTCACATGCTTGCTCTCTCAGTCTCCCTCAAAATAAATAAATAAACTTAAAAATAATAATAATACCTAGGAAACAAACCAAATGTCAATTAAGAAATAAGTAACCAGTTAAATAATGATGCATCTATACAATGGCATACTGTGCTTTTGTAAATATATATGTGCATTGCATATATATGTGTGCATACAAATATGATTGATCCATACATATTAATATAGATGTTTATAATATCATGTTAAGCAAAAAATAAATTGTTGCACTAACTTCAGTGAAGCTCAAGGGTACTATGCTGAGTTTTTAAAAAGACAATCTTAAAAGGTTACATTCTATTTAATTCCATTTGCCAGGAGTTAGGGATTGAGGTTGTAACTGTAAAGAGGGTAGCACAAGGGAGACTTGTGGTAATGGAACAGTTCTAATCTTATTGTAGTGGGAACTGCAGGAAGCTACACATGATAAAATTACATTGAAGTATACACACATACACAAATGAGTGCATATATAACTGTTAAAATCTGAGTTAGTTCTGTGGATTGTAACAGTGTCAGTTTCCTGGTTTGTTACTGTACTATCAATGTTAACTTTGGGGTAGGGTGGGTGAAGGGTACAGGGACTATCCCTGTACATATCTTTGCCACTTCTCATGAATATATAATTGTTTCAAAATGAAAATATTTTTTAAAACATAGATATTCTCTCTGCACTCACAGAAAAAGCAATATTGAATACAAAGATTGTGCAACTCTTACTGGAATAGAAGGTTGAATGATATTACTACACTAAGAGGGTATAGGTGTTGTATAAAGAAGAATAGATTTGTTAAAACATGCTAACATAATCCTATAGTCTTTTTTTTTCTTTTTTAGCAGATAGGTTATTGCAGATGTAACTGAGCATCTCAAGAGATCCTCCTGGAAAATCCAGGTGGGCCCTACATCCAGTGACAGGTGTCCTTATAGAAAACAGAAGCACAAAAGATACAGAGAGAAGAGAAGTCCACAGGAAGGCAGAGGCAGAGATTGGCATGAAGCAGCCCCAAGAAACTCTAAGAGGCACCAGAATCTGAAAGAGGTAAGGAAGGATTCTCCCCTAGGGCCCCTAGAGCTCTTAGTAAGTCTTTCTGTAAATATTAAAAAAATAAAAAGAACAAATTGCAAAATAGACATATGGTTATATCTCATTGATGTAAAATATACAAATATTTGTGGATTAAAATATCCATATGTCCACACCTGTTAATAAGGGCCATCTGTAGGGAATGTGTTAGGGAAAGCTGGGGAAAAACGGGAGGAATTTTGGGTTTTACACTACACATTTTTGAGAATTTTTAACTTTCTTTTGTATTGGTATGTTTTTTTAAAAATAGTTAAAAAAAATTTTTTTTTCAACGTTTATTTATTTTTGGGGACAGAGAGAGACAGAGCATGAACGGGGAAGGGGCAGAGAGAGAGGGAGACACAGAATGGGAAGCAGGCTCCAGGCTCTGAGCCATCAGCCCAGAGCCCGACGCGGGGCTCGAACTCATGGACCGCGAGATCGTGACCTGGCTGAAGTCGGACGCTTAACCGACTGCGCCACCCAGGTGCCCCTAAAAATAGTTTTAAATTGATCAGGAAGATAATGAAGAGGAAGAAACTGAAGAGGAAAAGAAAAGGAAAGAGGAATTTCTTCCTCTGAGCCTTTGTTCATCCCATTTTTCAAGGCCCATTTCACGACCTTCCTTCTTACATGACGTCTCAACAGAACTCTGAACTCCAGAGGTATTTTACTTATGGTGTACACTTCATATTTGGGATTTAGAAAAGTCTTTCTTAAAATACTAGATCCTGGAATCACAGGGCTCTCAATAAATGTTTGTCATGCTAATACTAATACATTTTATTTGCTAAAAATGGATTACTCACAGAATATCTGTACCATATTTTCTTCCATTATGAAGCGAAGAATAAAGATGATAATTTTAAAAACATGGACTTTAATTAAGTACCATAGTCTTAAACTTCTGGGTCAATTAGTGATTCAGAAGGAAAAAAAATACAACCCTAAATAATTACTCAGATTTAATAAAGGCAGACTTCAAAATTATTTGAACGTTACTTATTTTAGGAAAGCCATCTAAGTTTTAAAGACTATTAAGACTCATATGAAAGACTAAAACATGATACTGTCCAGCCATAACAGTTGCTCATCAATCCACTGCCCTATTATTGCCTTCAAAAAGCCTGCCCTGCACTCTTGTGGTGATTTCTGTTCTGTGCAACAAGTGTAGAGGAAAGATCATTCAAAATGTGTATGCCACTGCATTCAGACTTCCTATTCTTTGCACTGATGTTAGGGAAAAAATAGAAATTGTTTAATTATAGGAAGGCATGGCAGCAGTACATACCTCCAAGAGCTAATCTGATAACTCGGATAGAGACCTATTTTTCATTCTACATTGATAGCTGTATAGTTGATGGTGGTCTTGATATTTGAATATTTATCATTCATTTGAAATAACTGAAAGAAAGAGATATATCAAAATTTTCTTCATTAAAGGCTAAAAACTAATTTTATTACAATACCAAGAAAAAAATTACATTTACATTTCATTATACCTCAATTATTGTATTCATACCAATATCTCAAGAATATGAAATGTCATCCCAATTATTAAATTATAGAAGGTAGATAAAAGAGATTTGGTTTTATTCAGATACAGAATAAAATATAGAAAGGCTTTCCATAGTTCCTATTGATTTTCAACATAACTGTGCCTTGTGCACCACCTAGAGGAAATCTGTAAAATTAATATTGAACATACACACTTGTACAGATTGAATGATCTCACCATGAGTTATAAAATAGAAATTATTTTCATCTGCTTGAGATGATTTTCATGTAGTCCTGCTAGAATATGACTTCCAGTCTTATCCAGGTGAAGTCAGATGCCAGTTGGAATCTAGCATGGGTAACTATAGTTGAAATTACTTAAAATGTGTTCTTGAATTTAAACTCCAGTTTCTGTTAGTAAATTGGAAACCCTAAAGCTAGATCTTCTTTAACATTAAATCAAGTCTATTTATCTAAAATTAAGTATAACACTGTGTTACCAACAAATCGTTTAAACAGAATAGTTTAAAAGAGGAAAAAAAAAACCCTCTCTTTTGTTCTCCATACCAAAAATAAATAAATAAATAAATAAATAAATAAATAAATAAATAAATAAATAAATAATAAAATCTGTATTACTGACAGGAAAACTGAAAGGTAGGTTATAAAAATTTTCAAACCTAAATGTTTTATTACCAAAAGAGAAGGGAAAAGAATTGAACATCATCACCAAAAATGTTTATCAAATATCTTTCTAGACCTCATAGCATCATTGTAGCTAAGTGAGTTAAATTAATAACTATACTACCTTCTATGGGTAAATATTTTTAATACACAACTCTGTCTTTATAGTAGATATTCCACTTATTTGCTAGTAATTGTTACTACTACTTACAAACACATTTTTTTTAAATGGGAAGAAACTCCTTACTCTTACTATTCTATGTTGAAAGCACTTAATCAGAACTAAAACTCTATGCCTTTGTTTATTTTTCTTTCTATGCCTTCATTTCTTCTTACCATATGATCTTTCCTCCTAATTAGTCTGATTCAATAATAAAGTCTTAGTTAAGAGTTAAATGCCATTGACTCCAAATTAACACCTATAATGCAGCTCTCACATCTATATATTCAAAAGCCAATTCAATGTCTCTATTTGTATGTCTCAAGGACATTTCAACTCAGCATGTTCAGAGTCATTGTGTTTTTTACCCTCAAACTTTCCTCTCCTGCAGTTCTCTTTGGTTTAGGGTATGGCACCACGAAACTTGAATATTATTCTTGAAAACTGTTTCTTCCTCTTTCCAAACCTAATCCATTGTCCCAACCACTGATTTAGCTTCTAAATGACTCTCAAATCTGTTCACTCCTATCCATTTCCATTCCTGCAATTCTGCTTCAAACAGCCAACACTTCTGGCCTGGAAATTATCATAATTTCCAAATTCATCTCCCGTCATCACTAATGCCTATAGCCAGTTCAACACATAACAGCTGGACCAATCTTTTCACATTGAGCCCGCCCCACCCTCTAAACCCTCTTACAATCTTCAGTGGCTTCCTGGGGATGGAGACTCCAGCTCTAACGCTATCTAAGAAGGCCCCATTTCACCAATTTCATCTGGCTAGTACCTGCCATCTCATGTCACCTGGTTCTTCCCTTTGTCCTACATGCTGTAGCCACCTGAATTCTCTCAGTGCTTCTGAGCACCATTCTCTCTTCCAACCCTGCAACTTTGTAAATACTATTGCTTTTTCCAGGAATATTCTACCTCCTTCTCAGTGATCCCTTATATCTTAATTCAAACTCACTTTCTCAGGAAAACTGTGCCCTGAAATCAAGCCAGGTCCCCTCTCTTACCTGTCCCCTTTGGCATCCCCATAAGCATAGAAACACTCTCTGGTTTTACTTATAATTCTATTTTCAGTGCACGGAATAGAATTAGTAAGCACTTAATAAATATTTCTTGAACAAATGAAAACATGAATGACAATGGCCCTTTCTAGCTTCATTACAAGAAAAAAAAATCAGATGGAAGACAATATAACTGTTGATTTCCTCTCTTTTCCAAGACTCAGTGAAAATAATAGTAGAGCTATACACAAAAATAGCATGAGTCAACAATTTAAAAAAGAATGAAAAGCAGGACAATCAACAAATGATTTCAACAAATTTGGGAAGACTAAAAACAGATAATGAACCAGTGGCTCATAAAGTAAAGTAAAGAAAACTGCTATAACGTATACACACAGAAAGGACCATAGAGCAAGTTAATCTGCCCAGTGGAGTTCAGAGGACTGAGAACTTTTAAGAGCCAGCTACAGTGGAGAGTAGAAGAGAGGCACAGACTAAAAATGGGAAATTCATTGGAAGAGTTCAGACAAAACATGTTATGTCCCCAGACACCCACCTCTTTCACCCAACATCTTTCTCAGAAGGTCCATCCATCACTTAACATTTACCCTCATCACAGCCCTGGGTGAAAGAAAGAAAGGAAGAGAAAGAGAGATAGCATGGGGGAGGGAGGGAGAGAGGAAAGGAAGGAAGGAAGGAAGGAAGGAGAAAGAGCAGTTGTTCTTCTCTATAATAATTGAATACCCTGCTTGGAAAGTAGGGCAGCTTGTGTGGGAGTTGGAAATCTGACATTTAAGAGTCCCAAATTATAATGTTTAGTTCCCCATCCACATACCTTAAAACAAAGCCTACCAGTCCAGTAACTGCCTTTGACAGTCACTCACCCAGCTTTTCTATTACCTCTTAAAAATAAATGGACAGGCAAGGACAACCAAAGTCTAAGGGGAAAATCCTGCAATATGAGTAAAAAAGATAAAAATAAGCAAAAATGACTCCAGGAAAAACATAGGTAATTCATCAACAGAGGGATCTTAAAGAAATACTTCTTATTACATCTTCAGATATATTCAAGAAGATACTATATCTATTTCATGTATAAAACAAACAAGATTAAGGAGAAGATGGCATTAAAAATTAAAAACAAATCAAATGTGTTCAATTAAAATATGTGCCAAATTAAAATATGAATACTAAAAATTTTATACAATATAGAACTACAAGATAAGAAGTAGAAAATATAAGAGAAAATGAGACATAAATGATTAAGATGTCTAACATTAGAGGGAACAGAAATAATAGAAGGAAGGTGATAATAGTAATAAATAATCATCATCATTGTAGAAGAAATCTCCTGCAGCTGAAGTACTTCAGTGAAAGCAAATTGAAAGAGCCCATGATGTGTCTAGCTTAATAAATGAAAGAAAGACATACATTGAGCCATATCATTGTAAAACCTCAAAACATTAAATAAAAACAATATATTTAAATTTTCTAGTATGGAAGGGCACCTGGGTGGCTCAGTCAGTTAAGCATCTGACTCTTGATTTGGGCTCAGGTCATGATCTCATGGTGCATGGGATTGATTCTCGCATCAGGCTCTGCACTGACTGCCTGGAGCCTGCTTGGGATTCTCCAATTCTCTCTCTTCCCTCTTCCTCTGCCCCTTCCCCCCTCACGTGTGTGTTTGTGTGTGTTTGTGTGTGTGTGTGTGTGTGTGCGTGTGCGCGCGCACACGCACGCGCGCGCACATACTCTCTTAAAATAAATAAACTTTTTAAAATTTTTTTAATAAAAAAAAAATTCCAGTATGGAAGTAAAAACAAATTCCTTAAAAGGGAACAAAATACAGACTATCATCAGAACTATCATAATACTAGATAGAAAATCATGGAAGAATGCTTTCAAAATTCTGAGGGAAACTGATTTTCCACCTAAAACCCTGTGTATAGTAAAACCATCCTTCAAATGAGAGGGTCGAAACAAGAAATATTTTCAGACATATAAGCCATCTTACCTTACAAAATTTAGCTACGAGCTTTTGGATGAAATTTCTTTGGGATATACTCCAACAAAAAGGAAGAATAAGCTAAGAACAAGGAAAATGCTTGGGAACAGTGAATCCTGCTCAGAAGAGCAGTGAAAGCAAGTCCCAGGAAGAATGAGACCCAGAAAAGCAAGTCATAGAGGAAGAAACTTCCAAGCAGAATAACTTGGCAATAAAAAGGTCCACAATATTATAAACTATATGATAGGAAGTTTAAACAAAATTTAATATGTAGTAATGACAAATGATTCAAAGAAAAAAAGAAGCAATTAGAAATTCTGCAAGAAAGAAACAACTTAAAAGAAAGGAAATATAAATATAATGTTCAATTTGACTTCCCAGGGATCAATATTTACACAATCATAATAACATTTTCAGTGTCTATTGAATTTCACATTGTAGAATCAACTTAGGGACACAGTATGAAAATATTGTGATTATAGGGTAGAATGTAAGGGATGTGAACTTCAATAACAGCAAAAGTACAGTAACAAAAGGTGACAAGTGGAAGGAAAAGTAAGAGGATTGAAGGAATGAAGAGGGTTATTGCCTGTGTTTTATAAAGTAGAAACAAAAGATACTCTCCATAGTCAGAGAAACAAGAAATAAATGTAGTAAAAAAAGATTATACTACCTAAACTAAACTAAAGCTATAGCATACAAGATCAAATTTTTGATAAAAATATATTTGGAGGTAGGGAAATGTTGAAAAGCTTGGTAAGAGTTAGCTAAATTCTCATTTATCATAGCAAGAAGTTAATAAAGAATATCTAAAACTGATAAATTTAAGAATAGATATAGAAGCACATTTTGGAGATGTTTTAGAGATTTGCTAGCTTGTGTGACAGCTAAGTTACTTAACCCCACAGTGCCTATTTCCTCATCTGTAAAATGAGAATGGTAACAGTATTTCATGGTGTTTGTTTCTGAGGATTATGTGAGCTAATATATGCAAATCCTTTATAATACCTTTAAAATACCTTGTGAGTGCCACATACAAATGAATAAATATATATTTGATGCCTTTGATGGCTACTACTGGTAGAGATGGGGAAGGGAATCATAGGGCTCTTAATTTTCATTATTTATCCTTTATTTTATTTCTTTTAACAAAGATACTTATTGCTTTGGTAACAGAAAAAAATTACTTGTTCGGGGCACCTGGGTTGCTCAGCCGGTTAAGTGTCCGACTTAGGCTCAGGTCATGATCTCGTGGTTCACGAGTTCGAGCCCCGCATCGGGCTCTGTGCTGACAGCTCGGAGCCTGGAGCCTGCTTCTGATTCTGTGTCTCCCTCTCTCTCTGACCCTCCCCCCATTCATGCTCTGTCTCTGTCTCAAAAAATAAATAAACGTTTAAAAAAAATTACTTGTTCAAATAACTTTAAAAATCATGCTTTACCATTGAAAAAGTTCAATTCCAAAGCTTAGAGATGTCAAAGTTAAGCTTACACAATTAATTTTTAAGCTTTGCTATACACTATTAAAAACCTATGTAAAGTCAAGTTGAATTAAAGGATTAACGTGAGTGATACTAGGCCAAATTCTCATCCTTCTATGATCTTTCAGACAAAAATGTTTGGGTCCTCTACTCCTCTTTGCTATGCACATAGTACATGTTGTTTCTTTTTCTCCTTCACTTTCATTCCCGCTCCTCCCCCATTCCCTTTTCTCTTTCATTGTCTTCTTTCCCTTTGTACTAGTTGCCCTGCATAAGCTTTAGCATGTTAGTGACTTGTCTTACTGTGCTTGCTTATCCCTGTTGGAGGTACTTAACACTTCCTGCCTTGGTGACCATGAAAATAGGTATTTCAGAAATTAAAATTTCTTAATCTCTACAACATAGCCATTATTATAATACATTTCATAAATTCAATTTATTCGATATTATAAATATAATGCTGAAATGGTTTCCTAAGATCTCAGAAATGACCACACATTTTAAATTTAAGAAAATAACTTTTTAAAAATATTCAAATAAATATGAAGAATACTATGAGTATTCCAAAATTCGATTGTCCTAATGGTTATTGAAATAACTCAGAGAAATCATGTGCTTTCAACATCATCTAGACACTTAAAAAAAAAAAAATCATACTTGCCAATACTATGCATTCATGCCTTATCATTAATTTAAAGAAAACTGATATCATATGTTAAGTATACTTCATTTCTTTAAAACAAACAAAAGGAAACTTACATTAACCAAGAAAGAAAATCTGATCCTAGGCAATACAACTCTGAGGTATATTTGTATATTCGGTGACGCAGTTTTGCTAAGAATAAGCAATTCTAGTGCTGGGAGAGTGGAACTTAGGAAATTAATCATATTAAACACCATTTGGGGGCTTAAAATGAGATTCAAGTTTCTTTAATACATTTTTTTTTAATGCAAGTGCCGTCTTTTTCTGTGGTATTTGTTTTTTAGCTAGGCACCCAAAATAATGTTTAAACATACAGGTCACAGCAGTAACTCAGCGTGAACAGCAGAGGGAGCTGAAGGGACAGGCCAGAAGGTGAAAGAGAGTCTAGTATTTCACCACAGCCTAACCATGCTTGAGCTTGTCTGGGGCATGCGCATACAGAACTCCGCATCACGAGGGTGTGCAAAGCATATTCATGGAAATAATTGGGAGATTCCTTTATTCTTAAAAGTAGTATATAAAGATCAAACTGTTCTTAATGGTCCTCATCGCTAAATATTATTTCTGGGGCAAATATAATGAGGGAAAGATCTTATTGTCAATTTATTTTTTAAATATTTTGGAAACACCATTTTCAAATATTCCAGCACCTCCATCATTCCTGTTATGAATACCATCAATTAGTGTAAAGATTCAGGGCTCCTTACACGAGGATTTTCTACCTTGGAGTAGGGAGTTAAGCCAAAACAATCTCACTCTTGACTTCTACTAAGAAGGGCTTGTTAGAGTGACCCTGTTACAGACTTACTCCCATAAATGAAGCATGTTTAAATTACTTTTTACTATCTCTTATCTGTTGTCTCATGTCTTTCTCACTTATTTTTTCATATATTTTCCTTTGAATTTTATTTATTTTCATTTTTCTTTCATTTCTACAACTCCTTCTCTCCAAATGTTTCCCAATTATTCTTGCCTATTTTTACTTTACTTCTTGTTCCAACCACATTTTATTTCAACTTGTCTTTTTTTCTTTTTTTTTTAATATTTTTAAATGTTTGTTTATTTTGGAGGTAGAGTGCAAGCAAGGGAGGGGCAGAGAGAGAGGGAGACACAGAATCTGAAGCAGGCTCCAGGCTCTGAGCTATTAGCACAGAGCCCAGTGCAGGGCTAGAACTCACGAATCATGAGATCATGACTTGAGCCAAAGAAAGATGCTTAACCAACTGAGCCCCCAGGTACCCCTTCTTTAATTTCTTTTTAATGATTTTTTTTCTCATTCATCTGTTTTTCTTCCATCCATAAAATTCCCTTCTTCTATAATCTTAGCCATTGTCTCAAGAAAATTTTTCCTCTTTTACTTTTTTCACATTTATTATAAAGTTGCCTCTTTTCCACTTTTGGGTGATGGGAAGAACAATATCTATGGCTTTATTTCACTAATTTACTTATTTTGTAAATCCTTAACAGACAGTTACAGTATATAAGACACTAGGTACCACAGTTGAGGGGTAGCAATAAGGAATGAATAAGGAAGATGAATGAAAAAACCATGATTCCTTTCCTCTGTTGTCCATAATATAAGGAATAGACACAAATAAATATAAAGGCAGTATAATATGAGTACCATCAGAAAAATATAATATTTTTCTCCGGTAATATAAGAATGACATGAAAACCCCTCATAAGGAGACAACCTCTGTGAGGAATCTTGAGGAATGGAAGGGTATCAATGGAAGGAGTCTGAGGAGAACAAAATGAACAATAACATGAGGAGAAAGAGAGAATGATTTAATCATGTTAAAGCATAGTGTTTATGTGGAATAATAGCTGGGATGTTTACATTATTTGTCAGACAATAAAGATGGTCCCTCTGCAATATTCATAATCAGCTCTACCTTTTGATGAACCTCTTCCACCTTTCTGTAAACTCAATGGGAAAGACTGAATATCACAATTACCAATCCTCATCCTTTTTTAAACTTTTTATCTGTTGCAAAGTAGGTAAAGAGTTCTCAATTCATCAGGGTTTGATGAGAATTAAATGAATTAATAAATGTAAAGCACTTATAACTGTTCCTGAAACATAGTAAATGTCTTCTTGTTGGTGTTTTTGTTATGCTAAGGGTTAATTGAGGGCAATTCAAATACCCTATATTCCTTCCATGAACTTTTTTCTAATCTTTCCAAACCCACTCTGATCTTTTACTTCATTGTACTCCTTGTTCATGTTACCTAGTTAATATTTAATTATTCTGTAATTGCTTTGTGTATTTTCATTTTGTGTGTTCATTAGGTCATAAGTTCCTTTTGGCAGGTACCACAAAGCGTTGCATACTTGCTTGATTTGTGGAACTCATATGGTTGAGGACACCTAATAAGACTCAAAGAAACATTAGCTAAACTAATCAATGCATTCCATATCTTACAAGTGAATGAGTAACTAGTATGAAATATAAGCCTGCTCATTCATTAGTTGAAATTGATAATTCTGTGGGGCACCTGGGTAGCTCAGTTAGCTAAGTATCTGACACTCGATCTCAGCTCAAGTCTTCATCTCAGGGTCGTGAGTGCAATCCCCGCATTGAGGTCCACGTTTAACATGAAGCCTAGAAAGAAAGAAAGAAAGAAAGAAAGAAAGAAAGAAAGAAAGAAAGAAAAGGAAAATGAAAAGACAAGAAAAAAAAGGAAGTGAGAAAATTATAAATAAACTTGGAAGATACCTAAGAACTGCTGAAACACACAGTGTTTTGCTGTTTAGGGGTTGACAGTATCAGGGGATATTTCTTGGACATTTACTATTACACACCAATCTATCCATAATAAATTCATTATTTAAATTTTCACAACAACCATATGAGATCTTATAAATGATTGAGGCTCAGAGAGATTCACAGTCACACTGTGAATAATAATGACAGAGCTAGAGTCCAAATCTGTGTCTACAAAACTCCAAGTACAGTTGACCCTTAGCACAGATTTGAAATGCATGGCCCCACTTACAAGCAAATTATTTTTAGTACGGTACTATAAATGTATTTTCTCTTTATCATTTTCTTAATAACATTTTCTCTTCTCTAGCTTATGTTATTGTAAGAATACAGTATATAATACGTATAACACACAATATGTATTAATCAGCTGTTTTCATTATTTGTAAGGCTTCTGGTCAACAGTAGGTTACTAGCAGTTAATTTTTTTTGTGGTTTCAAAAGTTATACATGGATTTTCAACTGCATGGGGGTCAGTGTCCCAAGCCCTCATGTTGTTCAAGGGTTAACTATATGTGCTCTTTCTTCTGTAACATCTTCTATCAATAGAAGTAAGATAATTGGTGAAAAAATGTTATTTATGGACTAAAGAGGTATATTTCATAGCCAAACAATTATGGAGATACAAATAAAGTAAATTAAAAAATCAAAATGCATATTTTAAGAGTTATCTATGAAAATCTAGCAAGAACTATCAAATGCCAAAATTATTTGATTTACAAGGTTTGAATTCTGCAAGCTTATTATAAAGTCTCAATACATACTAATATTGAAATTTTTCAATGGTGAAACAAACACTTTTATTTTATGGGTGGTATGAAAAATGTTGGATACATGTTTACTGAGGGAAGAAAGTTCATAATAATAATAAAATGCTTTGATTTTTATTTATTTCATGTTTTTAAGGATCAGACTAAATTTTTTCTTAACCCCATGAGTGAGTCATTTCTTTGATAACTTGGTGTAGAATTAACACATCATTAAATAAAGCCTGCCTTTATGTCAAGTCCTTTAGCCAGCTCTGGCTATTAACTTAATTGTTAGAGTGTTACCTAAAAATCTGTTCCTCTCATGTATTCATTTGTTCATTTTTCAAAACAATGTTTATTGAGTACCTGTGATGTGCCAGGCATTCCTCTAGGATCTTGGGATAGATACATCAGTGAGAAAACAAAGATACTTGCCCTTGCAGAAAAAATAAAAAGGGATTAGGGATGCATGAAAGGGTGGTGGTAAGAAATCGTTGCAATTTTTTTAAGTTCATTTACTTATTTATTTTGAGTGACAGAGAGTGAGCAGGGGAGGGGCAAAGAGAGAGGACAGAGACAACCCCAAGCAGGCTCTGCACTGTCAGCACAGAGCTCAATGCTGGACTCAATCCCATGAATCTTGAGATCATGACCTGAGCTGAAATCAAGAGTTGGGTGCTCAACTGACTGAGCCACCCAGGCGCCCCAGAAATCATGCAATTTTAAATAGGCTGGTCAGGATGGTCCCCATAGAAGAGATGGCATTTGAGCAAACACTTGAAGAGGAGGGAATTAGGGAAAATGCATTCTAGTCAAAGAAGCTTGGTATCCCAAAAAGTATCCCTAAGAGGATACTTAGGAAAAATGCATTCCAGTCAAAGAAGCTTTGTGCAAAGACCCTAAGGCAAGGTGTTCCTGATATGTTTGAAGAACAGTAAGGAGTCCAGTATAGCTGGAAAGAAATGAGAGTAGTAAGAGATGAGTTTAGAGATGAGCTCATTGGCCTTTACTTAAAGGGAAATAAGCAGCCCTTGTAGAATTTTGAGCAGAGGAGTGACATGCTTTGATGTATATTTACGGTGAAAAATAAATAGCATAAAGCCACATAACTTATTTAAACACAATTTTAAAGTAGTAAGCTAACAAAGGGGAGAAATGAATTGACTACATCCAAAATACTGATGGTTATTTTTTTTTCTTCTTGGATACTAAAAATTGCATATTCCTTAAATCTTTTCTAGTTAAGGGTAAATTTCACAAAGTAAACTATAATTCTAATAGAGAGAAATAATTCTCTATTCACCTAGGCTTAGAATAATGCTTTATTGTGTCATCATAAACTTTTGATTATTAAAATTAAAATGTTAATGGCCTTTAAAATGTATTTATCAGTTTATCTAGTCATAAATCAACTAGGTTAGTAAATATTTAGATTAGTATTGCTTTAATATGCAGAATGGTTGGATTTTTTTGAATGACCTGCATTTTTGGCACAGTTGAAGATCACAAAGCTCCTGCAGAGAGCCCATTAGCAATCTCAGTTGCAAGGCTTCCAACAATGCCAGCGTGCAGGCGAGGAGGAGAGAATAGGTAAAACCAAGGGAAGTATAAGGATCCTGCTACAGGCTAGATGGGAATGGATGGTCAGCAGATCTTATCACAATGTTCAATGGGTAGGGTGAAATTTTTCCCTACATAGGCCAGCACTGGGACCCAAAAAAGGGAAGCCAAGGAATAGGTGGGCTGCTGTAATGCTCACCTAGTGTGTTAGTTTGCTAAGACTGTCTTAAGAAAATGTCACAGACTACGTATCTTAAGCAACAGAAATTTATTTTCTCACAGCTCTGAAGGCAAGAAGTACAAGAGCAATGTTGTCAGGTTTGGTTTCTTCTGAGACCTCTTTCCTTGGGTTGCAGATGGCCACCTTCTCATTATATCCTGAATGCTTGCTCCTCTGCATGTTGTCTGTGTCCTAATGTCTTATAAGAACACCAATCGTATTGGATTAGGGACCATCCACATGACTTCATTGATTACATCTTTAAGGACCCAATCTCCAAACAGCCACATTCTGAAGTACTGGGAGTTAAGATTTCAGCATATTAATTGGGTGGCTAGAGATGGGGGAAGGAGGGAGGACACAATCCAGCCCATAACACTTGGCATCAAGATCTAAATGATCCATCTGGTTGAAGCAAGATTTGAGACCAGAGCACCCAGTTATCTAACTAAGCACTAGGCAAAGTAAGAGAACCAAAACATGTTTTTCTTTGTGTTCGTTTTGTTTATTGCAGATTTTTATATTTTCATAAAGTATCAAAGCAGTCATTATGAAAATGCAGAACTTAATTGCAGTTTCTTTTTTTATTTTAATGTTTATTTATTTATTTTGAGGGAGATAAAGAGAGAGAGCAGGAGAGTGTGCATGCATTGGGGAGGGGCAGAGAGGAAGAAAGAGAATCCCAAGCAAGCTCTGCCTCACAAACAGTGAGATCATGACCTGAACTGTAATCAAGAGTCTGTCACTTAAGTGACTGAGCAACTGAGGCACCCCTGTTATATTTGGAATTATGGAGTCTCACTTTGGCTGAGCACTAAGGGAGCTGCCCAGCCAAGTGGATGGGCAATCAAGGGAGGGTCCTGGGACTAGCATCAGAATTGGAGTGCAAATCAGAGAACTATGACTGAATCCCAGTTATAGGGTCCAGAGGAGTAAAAAGAGTCAAATGGGAAGACTGTCACTGTAGATTGGAAAAACCAAGCACTCACTCTGGGCACACAGATACAAGACCTGGGTTACCAGGTTTGGTTTGAATTCTGTGAGGGTCCTCAAAGGGTAAATCCTAAACAGGTGGTGGAAAGACATATGCTTTAAAGTGAAAAAGTTCCAAATCAAAAAACTAAATACGTATCATACTGATGGTGAATTTATGAATGTGATCAAACCTCTCTGGGTCTCAATTTCAGTAAATATCTCCATAATGCTAGTTCCTTTCCTTTACTCTTTTCCCCACAGCTGACAAGGACTGAAGGAGATCATTACTGACAGTTATATGTTTAATCCACTGAAAAGTAAACCAGAATTACACAGACCCAAAAACAGCTTGTCTTCAGCCACCAGTGCCTGCAAAGTCATGTGTAATAAAATCTATAGTTTTCTGGGTTTGTATTAATTTGTTACAAAGATACCAAAGGATAAAAGTACTCCTTTAATTTCTAGTCAAAACTCCCCTTAGCACCAAATATTAGATCCTTCTCTATCAAGCTTAAACGTTTGTTATTCCCAAAGAAGCATGATGTTGACTTTTCTGGTTGCTAGGAGTGTCATAGTGTTGGATACGTATACAGTAGCATTCTGTTAGCTCAAATGTGGGGCTTTTTAATCAGCAGGACTTTCTCTTTATATGCCAGTACAATACTTGGAAGGGTAGATTTACCCTGCAAATTATACACAAAAATCTGAATTAGCTAATCTAAAAAATAAAAGCATGAGTATTTAAAGACATGTTTAAGGTTTTTTGTTTTATTTTGTTTTGTTTGCAGTCTTTCAGAGTGAAATAAATAAATAAATGCCTTGAAACAAAGCAGATGCCCACCAGTAAGTAGCAGAATGGCTAAATATACTGTGCTCCACACACACCATGGAATACCATGGAGTCATTAAAAGAAGTAAATTATAGCTGTGTTAGTTGACTTGAAAGAATTTCCACTGTGCCTTGTCAAGCAAGAAAGACAAAATACATAAAATTATGTATGTGCAGCAATGCTCGCAGCAGCATTAAGATAACCAGAAAGTGCCACCATTTAAAATTTTAAATGTATTAATTATAATTTACATTTAATTTTAAATTTTACATAATTCTTAATATTTAAACTTAAACATATAAGTGTAACTTTAATTTCTCAATTTTTTGTATTTTAAATAATATTTTATGAAATATATTCAAATCTGGATTTTAAACATAATTGTGCCTTGAAAATGCTTGCATTTTTTATACTTTGATTATTACCATCAATAGAACACAAATCATGTGAAAATCTTGGTAACAACCTAATTATTTTGTTGAAATAAAGGCAAGAAAACACAATTTTATAGAATAAACATATGATAATTTATGAATTATATATGTCTTTATTTTAGTCATCGTCTAAGTCACCATTTCCTAACCAACAAAATGCTAGATAATAATAATTAAATTTGGTCATTTTGGATATTTTGCCAACTTAGTGTCTTATAATACTATAGCTTTTATATATTTCTTTCAAATTTGTTATTATGAAGATATTTATCAAGGTAAGAAGGGAGAACTTATTTTATTTAACAGTTATTAAGTTTAACAGTTTGTGAACATGATCATTAACTGTTCTAAAATATGTATGTGGGCCTTCATTTTTGCTTTGAGCCAGGTTACCCAAATCTTCCAGACTGACCTGGAAAGCCCTCTGAATACAGGCCTACCAGAATCCTAAGATTAGGGTACTTACAGAAGGGCGTAGGCTCTGGCTCAAGGTATCTTGAAGCTTAGGTTAGTCAACAGTGGAGAAAGCCAATACACTGTATCTAGCCAATACACATATCCTAAACTTCATTTTACCAAGGAAAAACCACTTCCACATTCCCTATCCTAAATTAACAAAATTTTTGGAGTTGATGAAATAAAAAATAAAATAAAACTAAGACTACTTCAGTGAGTAGGCTTTTGATTAGTCTTTTAAATGCTAACTAACCACCCCTGGAGTATGCATTCCTAATTAGGGTATTTCAAATGCTAACTAACTGCCCCTAGGGATAGATTACAATGAATTATCACACTACCGACCACTGTTTAAATAGCAGTATTTTAAAATAAATTATAGCAAATGTAACAATCATCATAAAGTCTTTATAAATAAGAGTCCTACCATTAATTAGCAGTTCTTTAATGTGTTCTTGCAAGTCCTTCAAACATTCTGACATTCAAACAATGTCAGACTTTTCTCTGGAAGGTCAAAAGTCATTCAGTTTTATCTATTCTAACCACACTGTGAGCACACACACCAAAAAGGACATTTCCCTTTCCAGCGAGTCCCTGGATGCTGCTCATAGTACTTGGCTAAACTTTAAAGAGGTGAGAAGTGTTCCAATCATTGCCATCTCTCCCTTCACGCCTCTCAGATGATGCCACACATCCATGACAGTGGTTACCTCTTGACTGAAGCCAATGGCTCCAGGAATGAGTAGATTTGTCTTCAAGGTATGAGTAGATTTCTGTACTCAAGCCATATAACCCAGTTCATTTAATTGTTGAAGGGGCTCAGATCTCCATCATCAAATGATTTGAATACAATGATCATTTAAAACCTACTATCTAGAAAGATGAAGTCCAAACACCTACCTTAGCCACTGCTTCCACTGGGAGCAAGACCAGTCCCAGGGGGATGGAAACTGGAACCCTATCATGATGCTATTCTAGTAGAAATAAGGGAAGGCTTATACCACAGACTCCATTGCTGATCTACTACGTTTTTCTAATGCTTCTAGTCTTTTTAAATTTTCTGGCCTTAAATTTTCTTTCTTATCAATATCTCTCTTTGTGGGTGTGGGCCTCCATTGGGATATTAATTTGTGGGATACATGAAGTTCTTCTATTTATCATACAGTTGTTGGGATACCTGTGAAAGAGTACCTTCAGCCTGCTTCCAGAATGGCTAAGTAAGAGTTGCATTTAAATTTCAGATCCCTCATCTGCACTGGCTGCTATACAAGCTCTTTGGCTTAGCTTGATGAGTCCCTCTTTCCTGTCCAATAACAGTAACTGGAAGAGGCTACAGTTAGTGTGACCAACCATCCTGGGGCTAAGGGAGTACCTGTGGCATAGGACTTTCAGTACTAAAATGGAAAGTCCTGTGCAAACCTGGACTTGTCACCTTTGTTGGGTGATGGATCAGATTTTAGCAAATCTGGCATATAGTGGAGGTTTCATGTAGAGCAGTCCCAGCCCCAGGCTGGTACAAGTGGTACTAACACATGTTCTATTTAAAAGGCTTACTCAGCCAGGGCCTCTGCACCTAAGTTGTAGCCTTAGAAAAAAGGAGGTTCTTTGATCTTCTTAAAAATTTTAAGAAATTGGGGCGCCTGGGTGGCTCAGTCGGTTAAGCAGCCAACTTCGGCTCAGGTCATGATCTCATGGTCCATGAGTTCGAGCCCCGCATCGGGCTCTGTGCTGACAGCTCAGAGCCTGGAGCCTGTTTCAGATTCTGTGTCTCCCTCTCTCTGACCCTCCCCTGTTCATGCTCTGTCTCTCTCTGTCTCAAAAATAAATGTTAAAAAAAAATTTTTTTTTTTAATTTTAAGAAATTAACTTGTATAGTTTTTTCGTTCCCTACTTATTCAAAAGCCTACTATAGGATCTCTAAGCATTTTGCCACTGTTACCAAAGCATTGTTTGTTTCAAAGACAAATGCCCTCAATCCCTGGGACTATAATCTCCCTCAGAGAGAGAGGGAGACACAGAATTGGAAGCAGGCTCCAAGCTCTGAGCTGTGAGCACAGAGCCTGACACAGGGCTCAAATCCACAAACTGTGAGATTATGACCTGAGCCGAAGTCAGATGCTCAATTGACTAAGCCACCCAGGTGCCCCAGGAGTTTCCTTAAGTAGAGTACATTCTATCCAAAGTTTTCTAAAACTGAAATTATTCATTCAACAAATATTTATTTAGTAGTTTCTATATTATTAGCACTATGTTTGCTGCTAAGGATACAACAGTGAACATTGTAAGCACAATCTTCCAGTCCAGAAGGGCTGCTTAGAAGTTAATGATCAGTAGCAGTGTGGTAAATACCATGAGGCTCAAGGTCTACATGCCATGGGAACATAGGAGAAGAACAACTAATGCCAAATTTTTGGACCATGGAAGACTAAATGGTCTTAACACTCAACTGTTCATTTATTCATTGATTAATTCAACAAATATTCGTTGAGAGTTGAACATGTACAAGGCACTGTGATAGCCATTGAAGATGAGAATAAATATAAATATGACATATTCTTTATGTTGGAGTTACATAGTCTAGTATAAAAAATGCATGTAAATAATTACAATATGATATAATAAGTGCTATAATAAAGGTCTCCAGGGAAGTTTCATAAAAGAGATGACTTCTGTATAGAATTGTACTCAATCTTGAGGGTTAAGGAGAAACTTGAGGTATAATGGGGTAGAGGAAGGGCTCTCTACACAGAAGAAACAGCTTGCGGAAAAATATGCAGAGGTGTGAAAGAACGTGACCAGTAGGGTATCAAGCAGTTGGGTATAGCTAAGGGTAGGGTAAGGTGAAGAGTGGTAGACAATGATTGGAAAGATAGGTGTAATCAGAGCACAAAAGATCTCTTATGCCATCTTCAGGAGTTTGAATTTATTTTGAAATTTATAGGAAGCTACTGAACAGTTTTAAGTCAGGAAGTAAACTTTTCAGATTTGTGTTTCAGAAAGGTATCTCGAAAGATTGTAAGGTGGGCTGGAGGAAGAAACATTTTATCTGATCCTCAGAACCACTCTGTGAAGTGTGTACAACAGGTATTTTCACTCATATTTTATACATAAGGATCTAGGACTTGGAGGCGTCTAGTGATTTGCCTAAATCCCCCTGCTTCATTCCAAAATTGAAGAAACTTAACAGCTTGTCCAGATAGGAATGTAGATGGAAACCTCTGTGCAGTTTCCCTTTGGTTTCAGTCATACTATGCTTGAAAATAATCTTTAAAAGCCAGTTCTGTTTGCACTACTGATTCCAACTAGTTTTGCATAGTTGATTAGGTAGAATTTGTACAGTCTGAATTAGAGGCTTTGAAGCATCAAAGTGTCCCACAATATGTTATTCTGTTTCCTAAGTAAAATCCTAGGCCACTCATATTTTCTGATGTTATTCTAAATCTTCTAAATCTTACACTCAGGCTGCAAACGAGCCACAGATATATTCAGACTTTTATATTTGGAGTCGACAGGAGGCAATTCACTTTAAGAAAGTGACATTTTTATTCTCTACTATTGTAAATATTTCAGAATTGTGAACTCTGGGTCAAATCTGTTTCTTATATTTGTGGGATTTGTAGGTGGCAAATAACTGTGAATTAGCTTGATTTGGTTTTCTTCCCTTCCCAGTTTTATAACTGAGTGTCATATAAGTGCAAATGGTTCAATAATGATTTTCTCTTCCCCCCCCCCAAATGTCTCTAGTCAGTACTTAAAGTTTTCAAAAAGTTTATTAATTACAATTAATATTAAGGATTAGGTTCATAGAAAAAGAAAACAGTCATTTAAATTATTTCTGGAACATCTGGATTTTATTAAGAGGTGAAGGGTGAGTAACAAGAAGTCTGTACATGTTAGCAAAGGAAAGTCAGCTTACTAATTTTTTCTCTATAATAGTGGTTCTCAAGGTCAGCAGCAGCTGCATCACCTGGGAACTTGTTAGAAACCTGCACTTCAGATCTAGTTGGTGGAGTAGGAGGAAAAGCACCAATCTGTTTTTTTCTGAAGCCCTCCAGGCAATTCTAATGTAGGCTTAAGTTTGAGGTACACTGGTATAAAAGGAAAAAAAAAACATGTTTCAGACTATGAAAGACATGGTTTCAATTCCAAAGAGATATGATTTTAGACACATCATCTATTTCCTGGTCATATCACCAGGTTTCCTGGTTAACAACTTATCTCCTTAGCTGGTCTCATGAGTGGATAAATACTATCCAAAGTGATACCTGTTTATTTGTTATATTGACCATCTTCCCCCTCCACATGATTTGTATGCATGTTTAAGTTGGAGAACCACTGATATATAACATGCAATATATTAAAAGCAGACCAGCTACAGAATTTGAAGAGCTCAATGCAGAAGGAAAATGCAGGATACCTTGTTCAAAAATGAAGAATTTCAAGATGGTGACAGCAAAGCATTAAGCCAAGCATTAAAGTACAGAGCCCTATAACCCACAAGCCTACAGGTTGAATGCTCAAAGAGTAGCTTCTGCTTGTATCTAACCACACCTTTTTTTTTTTTAAGATGGAAATACTACAGTGCCATGAAACTAGGCCACATTTTCCCCTCAGACACTACCAATCTTACCTCCTGAGCTGTCACTCTCCATGCTTATTGGCCTCTTATCTTTGCTCCCTGTTGTCTTCCTTTCAGCTATCCATATGCAATTGTACTGTACAAGACCCAACTTAAGGTCACCATCCTCCATGACATCTTCCTTTACTACCTTAATTTACTTAACTGTCTTTCTAAACTTTCCTAGTATTTTATGCCATAAATTTAGTTCTTTTTAAAAAAAACCATTGACTTCTGATCATTGTGTTTATCCTGTTTCTTAAGTTAGAATACAAGCATCTTAAGGATTGAGGTGGTGCCAACATCATACAATGGAAAGAGCACAGGCTTTTGAGCTTAATAAACCCTGGGTGTAAATTCCCTCTCTTGTTTACTAACTGCTATATAGGTAAATTAATTCACTTTTGGGCCTTAGAATCTTCATTAGAAAAATGGGATGATAAGATCTGCTTTATTGGGTTGTTGTGAGGGTTAAGTGAGATAATATGGACAAAGCCCTGGGCATATATAAGTGCTCTGAAATGTTAGTTCTTTTATGCAGACACATTGGATGTATCCTGTCAGATATCTGATTTTGCTTCAGCAAATAGATGAGGGCTGAACACAAACTCACTATTCAATAAATATTTACTCATTGGAAATTGTATGTATTTTCTTTTTAATGTATTCTTTTTCATGCACCTAGGAAGTAAAGCAATCCTGTGGTGAATTTTTTTGAATTTGTAAGTATTTATTTATTTTTGAGAGAGAAAAAGAGAGAGCACAAGCAGGGAGGAACAGAGAGAAATGGAGACACAGAATCCGAAGCAGGCTCCAGGCTCTGAGCTGTCAGCACAGAGCCCTGTGTGGGGCTTGAACTCAGGAGCCATGAGACCGTGATCTGAGCTGACATTGTACTTTTAACCGACTGAGCCACCATTTTGTATAAAGTTATTACCTCTGATTTGTTTGTATATTCTTTTTTTTTTTTTTTTTTTTTTTAATGAGTGACACATCTTTGCTGTCTATAATTCTGTCAGCTTTTCCACCTGGTGTTTTTTTTTTTTTTTAATTTTTTTTCAACGTTTATTTATTTTTGGGACAGAGAGAGACAGAGCATGAACGGGGGAGGGCAGAGAGAGAGAGGGAGACACAGAATCGGAAACAGGCTCCAGGCTCCGAGCCATCAGCCCAGAGCCTGACGCGGGGAACGAACTCACGGACCGCGAGATCGTGACCTGGCTGAAGTCGGACGCTTAACCGACTGCGCCACCCAGGCGCCCCTGTTTGTATATTCTTATATTCACATGCTGACTTTTGAAAAAAAAAGGTTTAATTTTGTACAATTTTTTTATATTTCCACACCTATTATCTTACATGAGTAAAAAAAAAAAAAAAAAAAAAAGGGATAATCTTATTTCCAGTGAGGAAAAGGGGAAGTCTGGCACTGAGAGATTAAGAGATTACTCTAAATTACACAGACCAGTGTAATTTAATATCCACTAAACTGTCCTTGAAGCTGGGTTTAAATTCAGATATGCTGACTCCTTGTTCATTTTTTTTTTCTTCACTGTATCAGACAGTCTCTGGGAAACAAAAATATACCTGTTAAGTATATACAGAAATGATTATTTTAATTTATTAAAAGGGTACAAATGAGACTATTTTTATGTTAGGCATATAGTTGGCATTCACTGTGTGTTAGATTAAAAACAGCACGTAAGGTCTATTACCGCTCCTGGTTCACTGAAGTACACAGTTAAGAGTTATTATTCAAATTCTTCTTTTTGACAAACGTATTTTAATGGAACCGTTTTCGCCTAATGAAAATTTAACTGCAAGCCTTACTATTTTTAAGACAGTTTCAATTTGGGGCCTAGCACATCATGTTCGAAAGCTGCTTCCCTACCCCGCCCCCCCTCCCCATGTGAATTATTATACTTCCTCCTGCCTGGCGCAAACCACACTTTGCTTGCCAAACTTATGGCTGAATACCCCCGAGGACTTTCTGTAGCCTCCCAGCCACAGCTCATAAACCCAAAGCCGTTTCCACGTGAAACAACCAAACACAGTCCACTAAGCCTAAGGTCCGCTACAGTGACGGCTACTGCATAAAAGGCGAATAAGAAGGCAGCGCCCCCTTCTGCTCCCACCCCCTCCTCGTCTGCAGCACCCAATCGCTTTTCTTTGTCCTGTGGTCCGCTCCTGGGATTGGTCGGAAGCGGGACCGGCGCGGGACCAGTGCGCAGGGGCCGAACGCCGAGACTTGTCCGTCATGTGCGGCCGCCGGTCCTCCCAGCCTCGCTGCGCGCTTGGCGAGGCTGGGGGGCGGGGCTCGGGAGCTGCTGCGCCTGCGTTGTGGGCGTTCTCCCGGAGCAGCAGCTGCCGCCGCCGCCGCCACCACCACTACCACCACCACCACCGCCGCCGCTGCTGCTGCCACCGCCACCGCCGTGTTCGGGTGTAGAATTTGGAATCCCTGCGTCTGGTTAACAATGAAGCAGAGTTCGAACGTGCCGGCTTTCCTCAGCAAGCTGTGGACGCTTGTGGAGGAAACCCATACCAACGAATTCATCACCTGGAGCCAGGTAGGGGTGAGGGCACGGCGGCCTCCGAACCCCCTGACTAACCGCCTTCTCTCTCTCTCTCTCTCCCTCCCCTCACTCTCCCCCTCTCTCTCCCTCTCGTGGGGCTGTCTCTCGCGGCCTGCGGCTCGACGCCTTCTGCGCGGCCCGCGGCGCGGGGTGGCGGGGTGGCGCGGGCCCCGGCGGTCAGCCTAGCGAGGGACCCCTCGTATTGTTCGCGCGGGGAGCCGCGGGGGGTCCCGGCCGGCGCCGCTGGCTCAGGCCGCGGTGGGGGAGGGGCGGCCCGCGCCGCGGCCCGGGAGGCCCCGTAACGGTCCGGCCCCGTCGGCGTTCGGAACCGGCCCGGCAGGGCGAAGGCGGCCGAGGAGCCGAGGGCGCCGGAGCCACGTTACTGCACACTCATTCTCCGTCCTCCCGCCGGGCTCGCGGGTTACGAATCGCTGAGGGCACACGCAGCCCTGGGCGCGAGGGTTTGTCTGAGGAAACCTTTACCTCAGCGACCCGATTCTCCTCACTAAAAAATACACCCCGCTTGGCCCTGGGTTCTTTATGAGGAGGGCAGTCAGAGGGATACAGGCAAATGTTCAAACGCAGGTTACAGTTTCTCATTGGGTTTCGAAATCTTGTATAGAAAATGGTACAGCATTCTTTGGAAATTCTGAGCCATTTGTATATATAAACGGATTTTTGTGATTATTTTAGTAAAAGTGCTGTAATAGACAGGTGTTCAGTAACTTGGTGAGAAGCTAACATGAATCACTAAATTTCGCTGAACAGTTACTGGGAGAGTGGGATATGATGCCTTGACTATTGGTTTGATCCCAACTCCGCCACTAAACAGGAATGACCTTAGTCAAGCACCTTATCTTGTCTGGCCTAAGTTTCATCGTCCTTAAGATGAATGGGTTGCCTGGGTGATGCAAGACCCTTCCAGTTCCAAACACAAGATTCTAAGCAGAATGATTATTACATAAATAGTGCATTTGCGTTTGAATGCACTCTCAGGCTGTTGGAATCATTTTGTGAAGCGGAGTGGATTTTTCTTGTCTGTTTGGGGTATTTAGTTGTTTAGAGGGTTGCCGAAGAGTAAGTGAAAACTACCTTCACAGTGCCTGGCACCTGTTAAGTGCTGAGTAAATGTTACCTCCCTTCTTTCTCTCTTTTCTATTCCTGTCCTATTATAGCTCTCACTTTTACTTACTTTTAAAAGGGAGCACTGTGTTGAGTACATGGGAGTTTCTGGCTAGTGTTAACCCCATATTCTTTCTTATATTACTGTCATTTGTTCATTTCTTTATACCCCTTCTAGGACTTAATTTTTTTGAAGGTCAGTATGATCAGCTGGATGGTGTGTGTTAAGTATTTGATGAATTCTGTACAGTTGTACAAAGAAAGGTGAAAATAAGGAAGCCAGCCGCCAGCATACACTTAAAAATAAACAGATGTCTCATGCTTTTCATCAGTCAGAAGGATTAAAAGTTGACAGGGATGGATCAGCACAGACTGCTGTTACTCAGCCTTGTATTTATTAGAGATTGGACTGAGAGTCTCTCCCACCCAAGCTGACTTTATTATACGTTTTTGGCTTGTATGGTCATTTAAAAAAATAATTCTTATTTATCCCATAGGTCTAAGCTTATGTTTTACTAATTTTCTTATACATAATGGGACAGTTAAAATATAAATTCATTGAGGGCAGAGACCGTGTTGGTACCAAGGACACATTAGGTATTTAATAATGGTGAATCAATGAAATCTTTTGGGATATGTAATGGAAGTGGTAGGGATGATAAAAATAAAATTATGCCTGAAAAGAATCTTAGAGATAATCCAGTTTAGCCTCATCATTATATAGATGAGGGTTGAGGCTTAGGTTAGATTTCTTATCCATAATTACAAAGCTAGCCCATTATTGGAGATGGGACTCTAACATAGATTTTTGACCTCGCGGATCAGTCTTCCATCAGAAGCACTTCCCTTAATACACTTTGGCACAATATTTAGTTTATATCAAAATGTTACCCTTTCACAAGTCAGTGGACAATTCTGGATTAATGTTGTCTAGAGCTTAGCTTAGTTGCTTAGGACGTCTGTCTCTATTACTTTCCCATAGACTTTTCCAAAAGCAGTGTTAACAATGAAATGAAAGGTAAAACATTAATTAAACAATGATGTTAAATGGAAAAAAACTAAATAAGTTACTCTTTTAAAAGTTGCTATTTATGGTTGTTTCTGGTTTCCTTCAAATGTGTTTTGCTGAATTTCTGTCAAGGTAATTTAGCATTTATACTATCTGAGTGAAAATCATATTAAGACCTTTTAGAAGCAGCAGATGTTTTGGAAACCAGGAAATCTTTTATGCAATTTTTTTTTTTTTTTTTAACTTGTGGAAAATAATTTACTCCTCTAGCTTGAGAGTAAGGCAAGGGGGAAAAACTTAACCAACTACAGTTTGAAAAGCTTGGCTTAAGATTCTTGAAGACTTACTCTTAGAGCTAGTTTTTCTTGAAACTTGTAATATGATAAAAATGAAAAATGAAATAATGCCCCATTATCATGATTAATTATAGAAATATATGAGCAATCAAAACTATACTAAATGTGTTATTGATTCAAATAATAGAAATGTCTTTGGATCAGAGTGTCTTTAAGATATTTGTACATATTTTTTTCCCCATATTCTCCCCTTGAAAGTTTCTTTTTTCTTTTTTTAACATTTTCTATAACTTCAAAATTTTATATAGCTATTTTGGCTCTGGTAGGCAGTCTATTGCCAGAATCAGGGACAGAGATAGTACTGTTGGGCAACTTAAAGCTGTTTTAAATGTAACCAAGTCCTAAACAGAAGGCACAGGTTTAACTTGGAAGCAACTGCAGAAACTTGATATTCAGGGACAAGAGGTTGTAGAAGTTGGATGGAAGTTCTTGCCATTGATAGTGAGGAACAGTCTTTACTGTTACTGAAATTTGATAGTGTATGTCGAAGTGAAGCAGTTATAAAAGCAGGAAAGAACTGGAAGTCATTGTTTTATTAGTGTTGTTACCTTTGTCTCTGTTCATATTGTTTGAGAAGACCAAGAAGTGATTTCTGCTAGAGACCTCATACCCATCTGTGCCCTTTGACATTCTCTACTTCTCCATCTCTCTCAAATCAGTATAGACAAATCAGGAAATAGGAGGGAAATGGAGCAAAACCAGAATTAGTCTCCTGTTTTCTAGCTGTTTTGAATTAATTTGAGCATTCAGATTCTGATGTTTTGGTATCATTTTGAGCTTCCCAGAAACCATTGCATTATTACACTAAGTTGAAAACAAGAAAGCCACAGGTGTGCCCGAATAGGGGTAAAATCCACTTTAGATGAATCTACAGAAAAGTTGAAAGATTCATTGATGAGTATTTTCTATTTGTATACATAAAAGGGAGTGAACAAAAGACTCAGAAGGAATGGCTGGTGAACATTAAAAAGTTATGGACTGTTTTTAAAATGTTACAAATTTCTGTTCTGAAAAATGTTTTAGATTAGTGGGTTTAAAGTATTAGATTATTTAAGAATATTTTGGATGTTTTTAAATGAGTACCAATTTGAGCACTAACAACTGTTGTTATTTGGAAGCTTGCCAACCTTTATGGGTAAAGCCTAAAAAGAAGCTACCCATCTCTCCCACCTTACACAGTCAGTAGTGGCTTTCTTCCCCTTGTGAAATGTGTTGGGAGAGTTCTATGTTCTATTGTTTGAGCCTCACAGGTTTAAATGGCAGTAAGATGGAATTTTTGCACTCAGAGGTTATCTACTAATTGTAGAGTGGAGACTGAAGGAATGACATAAACAGAGACACAGAGTATGAGTGAAGGAGGGTTGTATGAGAGAGGGAGAGCACGTAAAAATATAAGCAAGGGGCATTCATCTGATAGGATCCAAGAGTTAAACTTCTAAAAAGATAATTTGGTCCACTGTGGCCAATGATTCATTTATTTTGTTACAAATATTTATCATGAGTATGTTATGACCAGCAGTGTGCTAGGTACTTGGAATTCATTCACTAGTGAACAAAGTGGCTTTATAAACCTTATATTCTAGTGGAGGACACTGATAATTAAAAAGTAAGCAAACACAGATAATATAATTTTAGTTAGTGGTAAGTACCATGAAGGAAATAAAGAAGGTTAAAGAGAGATAACAGTTAGGACTAAGTAGGAAACAGAAGTCACATAGTATAAAAGAAGGAAAGAATTACTTTTAAATATTTTAAACAGGGAAAATGTAGAATTACTAACTATATCAGAGGAATTGGAGTAAACACTCTAAAGAATATAGGGCTGGCAGTTATAAGAATATGACTATGTCTCACTTAATGGCAAAGAAACCACCGGTGCCACTTTAGTGGAACTTACTGGAAGCTCATCCTTCAGAACTTGTGGGAGAAATACTCCTTTAAGGCAGCAGTTTGCAAACTATTGCCCATGGTCCAGTCATCTGTTTTGTAAATAAAGTTTAATTGGAACATAACCATGCTCAATATATTTACATATTGTCTATAAGGTATTATTACCTGCAAGCCCAAAATATTTACTGTCTGACCCTTTAAAAAAAGGTTTATCAGTCCTTGTTCTAGAGCACCCTTGAAAGCTATTCGTGGGGACATGTCTTGCTAGAAATACTCTGGTTTGAAACCATTGAAGGGAGAGAGAAAGCTGAGGGAAGCTGTTGGCCTTCTGCTGCTGACCTTCTGTACTGCAAGAGCTAGGTGCTGGAGAATGTGCCTACACTGTAGGAGCCTGTCAATGTTGAGGAACCAGGAAATAGGAAGGAGAACCCCCCTCCTCTTATAATCTCTTTAGTATCTTCTATTGACAAAGCTTATCACCATGCCTTCAAGAAAAAGATATTTAAGGGACCCAGCCCCACGGTTGCAAAACAGACAATGAAAAATGAATTTGGAGCAATAAACTGATAACTAGCACATAGTTATCTGGGATTTGTGGGCATTTTAGGTAGATCGATGAGGAAAGCCTCTCTGAGGACATGGTGTTTGAGCAGACACCTGAACAATTAGGCCAGGCGAAAGAGAATGGCAGATGTAAAGGCTTTGAACATGGCATGTTCATGTGATTGGAGAAGGCCCCTGTGATTAGAATATCTTTAGAGAATGTGAGATTGAGGTTAGAAAAGTAGCAGGAACAGATGGTATAGGGCCTTAAGGCTGTAGTAAGAAGATTGGAAATCTAGGGAACTAGTTTGTAGATTATCACAGTTTTCCACTATGGTATTGAAAATAGTGTAGCTGAAAAAAAAATAGTGTAGCTGAGACTAGGGTATTTGCGGTGCAGATGTGAGAAGTTGTTGGATTTGGTATCTACTTTAAAGGTAAAGCAGCAGAATTTACTAATAAATTGTCTGGAGTACAGGAAAGACAGAGAAGAATTAAGAATGACTCAGATTTGGCCTAAACAAGAAGATAAATGATACTGTTTGCTCAGATGGGAGAGTATTCAGAGAAATGCAGGTAGAGATTCTGTTTGGCCGTATTAACTTTGATATTACAAATGAACACTAGTGTTACTTGAAAATTTAGCTTACATTTTGTTGACCATACTTATTCATATGACTACACCTAATTTCAAAGGAGGTAGGGAAGTTCAGTGCTAGGAAGGAAAACAGGAATATTTTTGAACAGTCTGAATGAGTTCTACACTCCAAGACATCCACGTGGAAATGTTGAATATGATGTTTGAATATAAGACACTGGCATTGGAGTTTGTGAGTGGTAAAGCCATGGGATTGGATGAGATCATCCAGGGAGAGAAATGGAGATGGAAGGAGCTAAAAGACAGGCCATTCTAATTTTTAGAGGGCAGGAAAGTAAGAAAAAGCTAGCAAAGGAGATTGAGAAGGAACAGTGCAATAGGAGAAAAACAAGGGAGTAAGGTTATAGTAGTTAATGGAAAAAAATGGTTCAAGATAGAGAAGATGGTCAACTGTGTCAAGTGCTATTATGAGTATTTTTATATACCTCTCCTGGTGTGTATAAGCAAGAATTTCTTTAAGGTATATATAGGTACCTATGTTGAAGAGTGGAATTGCTCGAAAATAAGATATGAACTCTTCGACCTGAAGATAGTTCAAATTGTTTTCCAAAGAGTAAACACTCTTATACTTAGCCATGCATGAGATTTTCCATTAATTCACATCCTCAAAACTTGATATTATCATTGTTCTTAATTTTTTACTGATCTAGTAGATGTAAAGTGTTCTCTCAATGAGGTGTTAACTTATATTTCCCTGATTACTAATATGTTCAAACACCTTTTCATATTTATTGGCCATACGTGTTACCTATTCTATGAAGTATGTGACCATTTTTCTATTGGGTGGCTTATCTTTTTTTTTTTTTTTTTAATGTTTATTTATTTTTGAGAGAGAGAGGTGAGTGGGGGAGGAGTAGAGAGAGGAGATACAGAATCTGAATTAGGCTCCAGGCTCTGAGCTGTCAGCACAGAGCCTGACATGGGGCTCAAACCCACAAACTGTGAGATCATGACCTGAGCCGAAGTTGGACACTCAATCGTCTGAGCCACCCAGCCGCCCTTTGGGTAGTTTATTTTTTAATATTTGTAGAAATTCCTTGTATATTCTGTATATACATTTTGGAGGTTTATGTGTTGCTTATATCTTCTCCTAGTTTGAAGCTTATCTTTTGATGAGTACAAGTTTTAAATTTTAGTATAATTTAATGTATTCATCTTTTTTGTTCATGCTTTTTGTTTCTTCTGGATGTTTTTTCTTACCTCTACCTCAGGGAGAGAAAAATACTTTTCCATTTCTCTTCTTTTTTTCCTGAAAGTTTTAAAAGTTTGCATATTTTGTGTAAGTCTTTAATTCACTTGGAATTGATTTTTGTGAGTGGTGTAAGGAATTCAGTTTCATTGTTTTCCATATAAATACTCAGTTGTCCTAGCCCCTTCATTGAGTAGTTCCTTCTTTCTGTGGTGATGTGTATTGCTACTTATGTCTTATAGCAAAAGTAACCAAGGTAGATACTGTGATTTTGTTTCTAGGGTCTCTATTCCATTCCATTGAACTTTTTTTTTTCTTCCCTCATTGCATGTCTTACTGTAGCTTTATACTGTCTTGCTTTTGGGAGGGCAGCTTATTCCTCAGGAGTACCTTGACTCTTGCTGGTCTTTGTTCTTCTGTACGTGTTTTAATATTTTTCTTTTACATTTATTTATTTTTGAGAGAGACAGAGCACAAGTAGGGGAGGGACAGAGATAGAAGGAGACACAGAATCCGAAGCAGGCTCCAGGCTCTGAGCTGTCAGCACAGAGCCCAATGTGGGGCTTGAACCCACGAACTGTGAGATCATGACCTGAGCCGAAATTGGATGCTCACCCAATTGGGTCACCCAGGTGCCCCTCTTCTGTATGTGTTTTAAATTAAAGTTCCACCAAAGAAAATCTGTTGGGATTTTAATTGGAATTGCATTGAAACTAAATCAGATTAGGGAAAATGGAAGTTTTTATGATATTGAATATTCCCATAAACAAGACATGTTTTAAAATTCATTTTGTTTAATAAAATTATGTATTTTGGGCACCTGGGTGGCTCAGTTAGTTAAGTATCCAACTCTTGATTGCACGTCAGGTCATGATTTCACGGTTTGTGAGATCTTGAGCCCCACGTCCGGCTCCGCCTTGACAGTGTGAAGCCTGCTTGGGATTCTCTGTCTCCCTCTCTCTGCCCCTCCCTTGCTCACGCACACGTTCTCTCTCAAAATAAATAAACATTAAAAGTTTTTAAATAAAAAAAAATAAAGTTCTTTATTTTTTGGTAATTGGGTCTTGCACATCTTTGTTAGATATTCTTCGTAGGTATGTTAAGACATTGTAAGTGGAAGGGCGCCTGGGTGGCTCAGTTGGTTAAGAGTCTGACTTCGGCTCTGGTCATGATCTCATGGTTAATGAGTTTGAGCCCCACATCAGGCTTTGTGCTGACAGCTCAGAGCCTGGAGTCTGCTTCAGATTCTGTGTCTCCCTCTCTCTCTGCCCCAATCCCGCTTACACTCTCTCTGTCTCTTAAAAATGAATAAACATTAAAAAAAAGATGTTGTATGTGGTATTCTTTAGTTAAAAGTACATTCTGGCTGTTGCTGGTAGTTAGAAATACAAATAACATTTGTATGTTGATAGATAAACCAGTGGGCTAATCATTTTACTCATGTGGGTCTTTTAAGTGTACATCCATGAATCTGTGAATGATAGTTTTGTTCTTCCTTTCAGAGCTCTGTACCTCCAATTTTTGTCTTTTTTGTGTTGGTAAGACCTCAGCATGTCAAATAGAAGCAGTGATCACAGATCACTTTTTCTTATTTTTAAAAGAAATGTTTTTTATATTTTTCCCTTAAGTTTACTAGCTGTTAAAATTGAGAATTTTTAATTTATCTTTTTGTTGTTAATGTCATACTTATGACCCTTTCCCCTCTCAGTCAATTGCCAGGGAGGAGGATACAGGAAAAAAGTTGATTTTGGTGAGTTAGGAAGATGGATTTAATATAGACAGTAGGTTGAGAACATGGTGAATTAAAGAACATTATGCAAAAATGTTAACAGTTGAAAAATCCAAGTGTGAAGTTTGAGATGGGGCAGAGATATAGATGTGATCATTTATAATAAAACATCATATTTAATAAAGTCAGTACATTGCCTAGGAAAAGAGTGTAAAAGGTGTCATGATCAAGGATAGAAACCTAAAAAACACACTACCTTTGATAGGTGAAGAAAATTGAAAGGAAACATGAGAGAGGGGAGACCTAATAGTATTTAGTTTCAAAGTCAAAAGAGTAGAGTATTTAAGGAGGAGATTGTCAGTAGTGCCAAATGAAATGCCACAAAGAGGTGTGGGAAGATCAGGACTGAAAAGAAGGCATTGAATTTGGCATTTGACATTTTAGAAAAAAATAGTTTGAGTAGAGTGAGGGAGAATGAAACCAGTTTTTAGCAGGAGTAAGTAGATAGTACTAAATTGGAGAAGGGGGCTTTGAAATAAATTTAAGTTTTGCAGTGAAGGAAAAGACAAATGGGGTGAATAGATTGAGAGGGCAGCAAGGTAAAGTTTTTTTAGATAGGAAAAAACATGCATTTTTAATTTTAATAGTTATTACCTAATAACCAATTCTGATTATCATCAAACTTTAAAAATTTTGCCAATCTACTCAGCTGGTTAAGCGTCCAACTTCAGCTCAGGTCATGATTTCTCGGTTTGTGGGTTCAAGCACCCATCAGGCTCTGTGCTGATAGCTCGGAGCCTGCTTTAGAGTCTGTGTTTCCCTCTCTTTCTGCCCTTCCCCTGCTAGTGCTCTTTCTCTTTCCCTCTCTCAAAAATAAACAAACATTAAAAAAAAAAATTTCAAATTTTGCCAGTCTAATAAGAGGAAATCATTATTTGTTTTGCTACACAATTATAATGAGATTGGGCCTCTTCTAAATTTTACGTTGGATTTTTCATCTTACTGATTTTTTAGAAATTTTTAATGCAATTAACTGTCATAAGTATTTAAAATATTTTTATGTTAATTTTCAACTTTATTGAATTTTTTCTAACTCTTAATAGTTATGTTTAGTTTCAGACACAAATAGTAGAAATTCAAACAGTGGTTTAAACAGAATAGAGATGCATTTTCCTTTTAAGTCTGAGGATACCCAGTCACATTCTGGTCTTTTCAGCCATACTTAGTTTCTCTACCTCAGGGTTGCTGAAGCTTTAGTCATTAGCTTCAAGTTCCAAGCAGGGATATGGGATATAGGGGTTTGACACTTTGAATCTTTCCCCTTTTAGAACCTTTTCTGGAAGCCCCACTGAGTCCATTCTATTTATATCTTAATTGCCAGGGGTATATTTGGCTGCCTCTTTTTGTAAGGGGGACTGAGAAATGTGGTTGCAAATCAGACAAAATTGTGATTCTGTTCATAACAAAGTAGAGGATCATTCGTGTTTTTCCAGATGGATCTCTTTGTTTTTAAGGGTAAATAGTGTTCCTGTGTGTGTGTTGTGTGTATCAGTTTCTTTATCCATTCTTCCATTAAGGGACACTTAGGTTGTTTCCGTATCTTGTCTATTGTAAATAATGCTGCAGTAAACATGGGAGCACAGATAATGCTTTGAGATACTGATTTCATTTCCTTTGGGTGTATACCTAGGAAAGGGGTAGTTGCATCATGTGGTAGTTCTATTTTTTATTTTTTTGAGGAAACTTCATGGTGTTTTCATAATGGTTATACTGATTCACATTACCACAAACAGTATATGAAAGTTCCCTTTTCTTCACATCCTCACCAACACTTAGTTTTTTGTTTTTTGTTTTTTTTTTTAATAATTGCCATCCTACCAGATATGAAGTAGTACTTCATTGTGGTTTTGGTTTTCATTTCCCTGATGGTTAGTGATGCTGATCACCTTTTTATACACCTGATGGCCATGGCCATTTCTGTATCTTTGGGAAAATGTGTATTTGGGTTCTTTTTTAATCTGTTTGTGTCTTTTTCTTTTTTGGCTGTTGAATTGAATGTGTTCCTTACAAATTTGGAATATTAATCCCTTATCACATATATTGCTTACAGTTATTTTCTCTTATTCCATTAGGTTCTCTTTTTATTTTGTTTTCTTTGCTGTGCAGAAGCTTTTTAGCTTGATGTAGATGTTAGCTTGACTATAGTAGTCCTTTCTCTATGTGTATAAATATATTAAATCATGTTGTACATCTTAAAAATATACAATTTTAGCTTTAAAATAACAAAAATCAAAAGGAGTTAGAGAAATTTGGGAATAGGGTAGGCAGCTAGCAGTTTCCATGAATAAATTATAAATTCTTTACCACTATGGCTTCTACGTTTACTTCATACTCCCAAAAGCATGGTTGTGAGCTTTGAGTTAGCATTGAGCAGTGAGTTAGCATTGAGCTTTTGTTTTTTTTCTTTCCAAAGGGAAAGTTTATGAAATCATCCTTTTTTCTCCAGATTTTCCCCCTGATATGAATGCTACTTGTACTTATTACACATATAATTATATTCATTATTATATGTTATTATATATTATTATATAATATAATATATTGTAAATATAATTCTCAAATAGATTTGCTTATGCTTCTGTTCTCTCTAGTCCATTTTTTCTTTTTGACCGTCTCTTTAGTACAAAACTCTTGTAAACACTAATCCTTTCACCTTTATAGGGTAAGGTTAACACCTCTCTTCTCATTGTTTTTAGTATTTTCTTGCCTATTGTTACATAATTATTTTACAAGTGAACTTCAGTACCTAATATTTGGTTGTGTTAGCATGTTTTCACCTCGTCTCCAAAATTTTCTTCTTAAATGAGAATTTAATGTATTGGTTAATTAGAGAGAATTGACAGCTTTACAGTTCTGTATTTGTCCCTCTATAGTTTAATGTTCTCATAAACATTGTGTATATTTTTAAGACTTATTTTTAGGTATGTGACTTTTTTCTATTGGAATCTTTCTATTATTGATTTCTTTATTCTATTTTAGTTTTAAATTGTTATGGTAAAATGTACCTAACATAAAATTAACCATTTTACCTATTTTTAAGTATACAGTTCAGTGGCATTAGGTACATTTACAATGTTATGCAGCCATTGCTTCCATCTGTCTCCAGAATGTTTTTCAACCTACCCAACTGAAACTTTGTACCTTAGACAATAACTCCAAATCCTCCCTCTTCTTAGCCCCTAATAACCATTTTGTCTCTATAAATTAGACTATTCTAGATATCTCATATAAGTAGAATAGTACAATATTTGTCCTTTCATGCTTAGTTTATTTTATGTAGCAGGTCTTTAAAGTTCATCCATGTTGTAACACCTGTCAGAATTTTCTTCCTTTTTTTAAGGCTGAATAATACTGTGTGTATATACCACATTTTGTTTGTCCATTTATCCGTCAGTGGACATTTGGGTTGCTTCTACTTTTATTTTTTTCAATGTTTATTTATTTTTGAGAGAGAGAGCGCAAGCAGGGGAGGGGCAGAGAGAGAGGGAGACACAGAATCCAAAGAAGTTCCAGGCTCTGAGCTGTCAGCACAGAGCCCAGTCCGGGGCTCAAACTCACGATGGTGACTGAAGCTGAAATCAGACACTTAACTGAGCCACCCTGGTGCCCCAGGTTGCTTCTACCTTTTGACTTTTGCAATAATGCTACTATGAACATGGGTATACAAATATCTGTCCAAGTATCTGCCCCATTCTTCTGGATACATAGTAGAATGGTAGGATCATGTAGTAATTCTGTGTTTAATTTTTTGAGGAACTACCATACTGTTTTCCATAGCAGCTCTACTATGTTTTACATTTCCACCAGCAGTGTAAAGGTTTCCAGTTTCTCCACATCCTCTAGCATTTGCTTTCTGTTTATTTGGTGTTTTTAAAAATAATTGCCATCCTAATATTGTAAAGTGGTGATTGTGGTTTTGGTTTTTATTTCCTTAATGATTAGTGATGTTAGACACCTTTTTGTTTATTGGCCATTTGTTTATCTTTTTTGGAAAATACCTACTCAAGTCCTTTTCCCATTTCTGATCGGGTTGTTTTCTTTTTGTTGTTGAGTTGTAGAAGTTCTTTATTACAGATATTAACCCCTTATCAGATACACAGCTTGCAAATATTTTCTCTGATTCTGTTGGTTTCCTTTTCACTCTATTGATGGTGTTCTTTGCACAAAAGTTTTTAATTTGAGGTAGGCTTGTTAGTCAATTTTTGCCTTGCTGCCTGTGCTTTTGGTATTGACCAAGAAATCATTGCCAAATCCAAATAAAGCTTTTTCCCTTAAGTTTTCTTCTAAGATTTTTATAGTTTTAGGGGTGCCTGAGTGGCCCAGTCAGCTAAGCATCTTCTGACTCTTTATCTCAGCTCAGGTCTTGAGCTCAGGGTTGTGAGTTCAAGCCCAACTTTGGATTATGTGCTGGGGATGGAACCTACTTTAAAAAAAATTTGTATACACACACACATACACACACACACATATATAATTTTTATAGTTCTATTTCTTATGTTTAGGTCTTTGATCCATTTTGAGTTAATCTTTGCATATGGCGTAAGGTAAACTTTGTTCTTTTGATGTGAGTATCCAGTTTTCCCAGCATCATTTGTTGGAAACTGTCCTTTTCCCATTGAATGGTCTTGATGCTCTTGTAAAAACTCTTGGGCTTTATATGTAAGGGTGTATTTGGGGGCTCTTTATTCGATTGATCTTTCTGTGTTTATGACAGTATCATACTGTTTTGATTACAGTATTGTAAGTTTCAAATTATTTTTTTGGTATGCCAGAACACTAGTGACTTTAAATATTAATTAGTAACCAGATATCTTACTGAATTCTTTTACAGTTTTTCAGTTGATTGTGCAAAGATATGTCTGTTGCAGATAACAATAAAATATGACTTCCTCTTAAATTTTACCTGTTTTTGTCTAATTACATTGGCTTTAAAATAATGTTAAATAATTATGTTGGCTACGTATAGTATTTCTTTTCTTGTTTCTGATTTAAGGGAAATTCTTCTCTAATATTTTGCCATAGTGTATGATATAGCTTTTGGTTTGAGACATACTCTTACTAAACTTCTGAGGTTGACATTAAAAAGCTTAATTACAGTTTGGCACTTAATTACAGTTTGTTTCTTGTTGCTGTTAATAGGAATAAAATGTTGATCTGAAAGTGTCATAGAAGGACTGCCCAGTTTTGGGATTCATATGTATCACCTCTTAGGACTTCAACTAATTGACTTTTTGTGTTGTTTTTCAGAATGGCCAAAGTTTTCTGGTTTTGGATGAACAAAGATTTGCAAAAGAAATTCTCCCCAAATATTTCAAGCACAATAACATGGCAAGCTTTGTGAGGCAACTGAATATGTGTGAGTATGGATAGCAGTTTATTTGGAACACTGTCATCAATGGATTAAACCATTTTATTCCCATTAGGTTGATAAGCAAAAAGGAAATCTTTTACTTTGGTCTATTTTAGTAATCGAAATTTTTACTCTTTTTCAGATGGTTTCCGTAAAGTTGTACATATTGACTCCGGAATTGTAAAGCAGGAAAGAGATGGTCCTGTTGAATTTCAGCACCCTTACTTCAAACAAGGCCAGGATGACTTGTTGGAGAACATTAAAAGGAAGGTGAGCTATTGTTAATGTGACTTATTTCAGGCATTACCATGTAGCATCTTTGGCCAAGACTTAATATTTCACCTGTTGAAATTAAGAATGTACAGAAATACACAGGTGTTCCTTGTTGGGATGACTTAGATTAATAAAGCTTTCATTATTTCACTCTATTTTGTATTTTTTCTCTGCAGTCAACTGTCCTGAGGGCTTAGTCTTCAAATACCTTCTAGAGGGAAGGAAAATCTTTACATTCTGAGGATTGAGGAATTATCCATATTGGGATGGTTCACTCCTTCTAATTTAGCTTAAAAATGTAAGCTCCTGCTAGAATGTCCACTCTCTGGAGGGCTTTTTCTTTAATTCACTGCTAAATATCCAGTGTCCAGAATAAGTCGCTTGCATTATAGTAAGCATTTAATAATACATTTTTAAATGAATGGTATCTTTTGCTGAAATAAAATATTTTACTAAATCCACAAAAGAGAGGGGAGAAAAGAGCTAATGGACCATGAAAGAAAATGGGCTAGTGTGCAGCTGTTACTGCATAAATTTAATTAAACATGGAATGTGATAATAAAGAGGCTTGAAGAAATTACAGTGAGTTTGGCGAAATAGAACCAAAAAAAAAAAAACGCCCCTAAGTTGTTCCTGTTCTTAGAAACTTTTCCACGTTTAAAAAAACAAAAAACAGATTGATTATTTCTTATTCTTTCTCTTTGCAAAGCTATGAATTTTATTCTTTTTATAGCGTCCTAACCTGAGCGTTTTGGAACTAAATCTAATTTCCTGAATGGGCTACAAAACTTACTTATAATAGGGAAACTTTGAATTACGAATATGGTGTTTAGTATTTGATTTCCTGAATTTGCTTTCAAAAGGTTTCATCTTCAAAACCAGAAGAAAATAAGATTCGTCAGGAAGATTTAACAAAAATTATAAGTAGTGCTCAGAAGGTTCAAATAAAACAGGAAACTATTGAGTCCAGGCTTTCTGAATTAAAAAGGTAAAGTATTATTTCCAAATATAATCTTAATATAGGGGCTGGTGTTTATATTTGTGTGTTGGGGGTTGGAGGTTAGTGCTTTAAGTACTTAGATCACATTGTTGAAACCAAGATAAAAGGTCATTTTTCTGTAAGTATTGGTTCCCTTTAATTTTGATTTATAGCCCTTGACTTTACCTCAATATTATATTTTCTTAATGGTGATCAAAAGAATTTAGGGCAGTTAAAACAACATGATGCACGAGTCTCACTGATGAAATAGTAGATCTTTAAATTGTTGTAGGAAATATGATTCTACTTAAGTTAGATTTCTTATGATGTTCATACACATGAGGGCACACAAAGCATAAAAAATTCTACATGTGTTACTCATCCTTTTTTTTTTTTTATGGTGGTTTCATAAGACTTTTCTATGTGGCCCATCTCTTAGGAAAAAATAGGACAAAAAATAGGGAAAAAGGACACATGAGACTTGGCCTACTTGGTATTTATTTTACATAGACGTGGTAAAGTGTTATTTGAATCTTTTATCTACCGAAACATGCTTTTGCTTTATTACAATTTTTGGCACCATTATTTGCCACAGTAACAACTTATATGTAGAATAGATGTACTTCTTAGTAAGTAAAGATTTTTTCTCTTATCCTAATAGGTGCCAAGGTCTTGAGAGTAATTTAAGTTTTATGTATTCTCTCCCATTTCAAGTGTGGGATTAGTTCAGCTGTCTTAACTCACGTATCTTCATTAAGAGAGTAACCTTGGATGCGATTCCCTTTTTTGAATAAGCCTTAATTTTAAGATGTCCCATTTTGCATCTATTATTTAATCATCCCAGTTTATTATATGTGTTTTGTGTCTGCTGAGGTACCTTTTGACCCAGTTCCTTGAATCTCAGGTTTAGCTCTTAAGGAATGATCCTAGATTCATCCTATCAGTTTTAGAGGTAACCATTCTTCTATTTATGTTTTAGTAGGCAAATAGATGATAGTATCTTTAAATATTTGAGTCTGGGGCACCTGGGTAGCTCATCAGTTGAGCGTCTGACCTTGCTCAGGTCATAATCTCGTGGTTCATGAGTTTGAGCCCCATGTCGGGCTCTGTGCTGACAACTCAGAATCTGGAGCCTGCTTCGGATTCTGTGTCTCCTTCTCTCTGCCTCTCCCCCTCTCATGTTTTCTCTCTCTCTCTCTCTCTCTCAAAAATAAACATTTTAAAAAATGTGTTTAAAATTTAAATATCTGAGTCATAAAAAGTACTCTAGTTATTCATTAAGTATTAAAGAAAGTTTTGGTTTCAGTACCCTCTATGTGTAAATCCAGTCCCTTTTGTAATAGTTTGGCTTGAGGAAGATGGATATTATGGAAATTAACAAGAGCAAAAATGAGAGCATTTAATAGGTAGATTATCTTTCATGCCTTCTCAGTGTTATCATTGCTGCTAACATTTAATAGTTGCATGTTTAATAAAAGTAGTCAATGAAGGAAATGAAGTTACTACTAGGCAAGTTATTGATTTGTCATATATTTAGACATGCTTTAAAAAAACTTGTTTTAGTGTTTCTGTGCTTGTGTTTGAAACAGATTTTAAGGTAGACAGTTTTAGAATCTGATAGACTTTTAGATCGGCTTCAACATTTACTATAATAAATTACCTGTGTGGTTTTAGGCAAGGCCTCTCAATTCTTGAGTCTCCGTGTCCTCTTCTATAAAATAGAGTTAATAATTCCTTTCTTGACTGATTTTAGAGAAGTTTAAGAAATACACATAAAATGCTTAGCATAATGCTTAGAGCATAGGAAGTGCTGGGTAAATGTCACTTCTTTTAAGAATTCTTTTCTGGGGCGCCTGGGTGGCTCAGTCGGTTACGTGTCCCAGCTTAAGCTCAGGTCATGATCTCGCGGTCTGTGAGTTCAAGCCCCGTTTGGGCTCTGTGCTGACAGCTCAGAGCCTGGAGCCTGTTTCAGAATCTGTGTCTCCCTCTCTCTCTGACCCTCCCCTGTTTGTGCTGTGTCTCTCTCTGTCTCAAAAATAAATAAACGTTAAAAAAATTAAAAAAAAAAAAAAAGAATTCTTTTCTAAGGGTGCATGGGAGGTTCAGTTATTTAGGTGTCCAACTTCAGCTCAGGTCATGATCTCACAGCTATGAGTTTGAGCCCCACATTGGGCTCTCTGCTGTCAGTGTGGAGCCCGCTTTGGATCCTCTGTCTCCCTCTCTTTGCCCCTCCCCTGCTTGTGCGTTCACGCTCTCTCTCGGTCTCTCAAAAATAAATAAACATTAAAAAAAAATTTAAAAAAAATTCTTTTCTAAGCACAAGTCCTAAATTCACTTGGTAGTCACAGTTGAAAGGTTGTTTTATTTTTTAAATAAGAAGTAATGAACCATATTGTCAGAGAAGTAAATTGCCTACTACTATATGGATGTAGGCATGACTCTTACATTTTTGTGTTTATATTGCCAACAGTAGAATGTACTATAGTTATGAAAGGATGATTCTGCGGCTGTGTCAAGATAGTTGTTATTTTATGTAATCGAACCAACATTTTTCTAGTCTCAAAAATAATAGTAAAAGTTCACTGATACTCTTTTTTTTTTTTTAATTTTTAATGTTTATTTATTTTTGAGAGAGAGACAGAGGGAGTGCGAGCAGGGGAGGGGCTGAGAGAGAGGGGGATCCAGAATCTGAAGCAGACTGTCAGCACAGAGCCCAACGTGGGGCTCAAACCCACGAACCGTGAGATCATGACCTGAGCTGAAGTTGGACGCTTAACTGACTGAGCCACCCAGGTGCCCCAAAGTTCACTGGTATTCTTAATATCTTCATGTCTGGCTTTCTGAAATTTTTTTTTGTTTGTTTCTTAATAAATGATGTAGTGAGAATGAGTCCCTTTGGAAGGAGGTGTCAGAATTACGAGCAAAACATGCACAACAGCAACAAGTTATTCGAAAGGTAAGCTTTTTTCCACCATGACTATAATCTGCCTTTGTTTAATTTGTGTACCATTTGTAACCTAAAAAAGTGTGTTGAATAGTCAGTGATTGATTTTAATTTCTTATATATTGGGTGCATATAGAGTAGTGAAACTCTGAAGTCAAACAAATTAAATTGTGTTATATTTTCATTTTAATAAGAAACACTTCTTACTAGCTTAATATGATTGTTCCATATTCTCAACTAAAGTCTTATTAGCTTTATAGCCTGATATAACAACTTTAAAGATACTTTATTTTGGGGAACATAATTAATATGTTACAAATTTCTTAACATTTTTTACTATGAAAGATAGCCTTACTGTGTGGGTTCGTTATTTTTGTTTTTACTATTTTTTACTTGAAAAGGTATGGATGTGATCTTGAAAGACAAATGACTAAAATTTTCAAATCAGTTAACCAGAATATGAGTTCAAAAAAATGAATTATCAGTGTATGCCATTATTAGTTTCTGCAGAAAAGCAGTTAATGTAGTGTGTTATAAAATAAATTCTGTATTTTAGTATCTGAGCTGAAAATTACTGGGAGAACTGAAAAATCTCTCTGTTGCATTGTGTCCTTGTGATGTAGTCTTTTCATATCAGCTTTCATATGTTAATAAGAGTTGAAGCATAAAAGTTATTAAGGCAGCTATTTTTTGCTCATGAGTAAACTAGACTCTGAAGTTTAAGCAACAGGTTTTGGGTGGGGGAAGGAAGGGTGGGAGGTCTTCAGCTAAAAATAGAGTTATGACTGACTGGATCTGGGTCTAGTGAAGCAAGCTTAGAACAGAGACGAATGGTTGCAGCCTTTGGCCTGTAGTCAAAATAGATACACTAGGTTTTCCTTTTTGTTTTTTTCCAATCAGTATGCAAGTGAACGGTTGATTGTTGAATTCAGTTCTAAGTGTTTAGTCTGAGTGCATATATTTTCAAAGCTTCCCTAAAGGTGATTCCAGCATGCAACCTTGTTAAGAATACCTGATTTAAAATGACAGATATATCCTAAGCTGTACTTTATTTTTAAAATATCTTAATTTTTCTCAGAAAATAATGTTTTAGTTAAATATTAGCTTATAATACTACATAGCTTTTTTTTTTTCCCTTAAAGTCAAAGATAGTTGGTAAAATACTTAGTAAAATTTCAATTTTTCATGGAAGTTGACATTCTGTCTGCTCAAATCTGAGTTTGAATATTTGTGGTTTGGTGGAACTAGGGAGTTTTCATAATGCTGGAGTTGGTTCATAAGTTTGCCATTTACTCTTTTGTCTTGGCTCAATTGGAATAGTATATGTGAGTTACTGGTATAGGTGCCTGTTACAGGACAGGAAAATAGTACTGGTTGTAGAACTTGCCAGGTCCAAAAGTTAGAGGCTGTAAATACTGTAAATGTTAGATGACTTCAGCAAACAAGCTTTGTACAACGTGATGCAGAATTGTCATGAGAAGGGCACCTGGGTGGCTCAGTCGGTTAAGCGTCCGACTTCGGCTCAGGTCATGATCTCACGGTCCGTGAGTTTGAGCCCCGCATTGGGCTCTGTGCTGACAGCTCAGAGCCTGGAGCCTGTTTCAGATTCTGTGTCTCCCTCTTTCTCTGACCCTCCCCTGTTCATACTCCGTCTCTCTCTGTCTCAAAAATAAACAAACATTAAAAAAAATTTAAAAAAAAATTGTCATGAGAGAACTAAGATGAACAAATTTCAGAAGAAATTTAGCCAGTGATTCATGATCTTATTAATTCAACCACTAATGTTTTTAGAATTTTTCTATAATACTTATTTATAAATTAACAAAAACAATTGAGGTCAAATTATTTCATTGATACCTTTAAGCTTAAATTTAAGTTGTCTTCTCATCAGCCATCAGTCAGCATTTTCTTTTGAATAAGGTTAGTGACTAACTTCCTTTTCATAGACTCTAATGCAATCTAATTCTTCATTTAAAATGTCTATATTTTTCTCCGTGGAAAAGTTCATTTTGATTCTAAGGAATACTACTTAGTATCCCCCTTTGGGGGAGAGCACACAATATTAAAGCCATGCACATTTCTAATTGACAATTCTGTATTTTAGTCATATAATTACATTTTACAAAACTTATAGAGAACTTCCTTGCAAAGAGTCTAAATAGTCCTCCACTCACTTTTGGCCTTTATTTATAGCCTGTCAGTAATATACTGCTTTTCATAGTTAACCATGTGATTCTCATCTTTCTAGCTCCTTTGGGAAATTGACAGTAAATTTCAAAGCACACCCCAAGCCAAGCACACTACAATCATGTCAGTGTCACCTGGAGGACTTGCTAAACATACATTGTTGGACCCCATCCTCAGAATTTCAGATTCAGCAATTCTGGAGTGGGGCTGAGAATTTGTCTAATACTGCTGGTCCATGGACTACACTTTTTTTTTCTTTTTTTTTTTTTTAATTTTATTTATTTATTTTGAGAGAGTGTGCATGTGAGCTGGGGAGAGGCAGAGAGGGAGAGAGAGAGAATCCCAAGTAGGCTCTGCCCTGTTCTTGCAGAGTCTGAGACAGGGCTCAGTCCCACAAACCATAAGATCATGACCTGAGCCAAAATCAAGACTCAGAAGCTCAATCAACTGACCCACGCCGGCGCCCATGGACTGCACTTTAAGAAACATTGTCATAAAATGTGAAATATTGTTTACCTGTCTTGATTTGTTTAGTAGTTTTTTTCCTTTTAGATTTAATCCAACTCAGAAGATTAAACCAGCTTCTTTTGATTAGCAGTGTGTGTGTCTTGGATATTTAAGAGGAAAACCATCTAAAACAAAATCTTTACGTTGTTTATTTGAAAAAAGCATATGTATTCTAACTTTAAAGAAAAAAGCATATGTATTCCAACTTTTAAATTGTGAATTTATTTTTGGATAACCTCTAACTGTATTTGGGGTTTATTTCTGTTGCTGTATAATTAGATATTTCATGGCAATATTTTGTATTAAGCAATAATTTTTCTAGAATCAACCAATAAGCGTTTTCTACCTTGAAAATTTTATGCTCTATTCTGAAAGAGCTGGCAGTTTCTTTTGCCTCTAATTTTATTACCCAGTGCAAGAAAAATGTTGCCAGTCACTTTTTTTTTCCCCATCATAATCTTGAAAGAATTTTAAGTAGAAAGTTGGGATCTGTATCCAGGCATGCTTAGTACTTATCACCAAAACAAATAAGTGAATTGAATGTTGGATAGATAAATGGGTAGGTGGGTGGGTGGTTGGATGGATGGATGGATGGATGGATGGATGGATGGATGTAGGTAGGTAGGTAGGTAGATGAATGTCTTAAGCATCTTGGTATTACAGGTAGCTGCAGCTTTCATCACAGGTTATCCTTCTGCTTGGAAACTGTTAAATTTCTTTAGATATCAATTGTAAGATGCACTCAGATTACAGATATGTTAATATGTGAGAAATTATGTGACTTAGCCTTAGCCTGTAGTATTTGAATTAATTTTGTAAGGTTTGTAATATGCACTAATAATTAAGAGTCTGCGATGGAAACTTTTTTGTTTATATTTTCCTTTTAGATTGTCCAGTTTATTGTTACGTTGGTTCAGAATAACCAACTTGTGAGTTTAAAACGTAAAAGGTAAGATTTTGTGGTAAAGCACTTTGACTTATTCATGGACAAGTAAACATTTTAGTGTTTAACATGAATGGCCTACATTTGCTTAGAGTATGCCTGTTGTCCCAGATGCACAGTACTTCCTTGTTAATTTATACTCTCAACATTTCAATACTAGTGGTATTTCCTCCTGCTGTCATCCTGCTGATGTTTTTGAAAGATAAGGTAGCCTAAATGGCCACTTTAAACACACATACACAGTTAATGAAGAATCCATTTTTATTCACATTAGCATTTTAATGTATCATTAGATGGCCTGAATGAGGGAAATTTAAAAAACAGGTCATATATTGAAAAAAAATAAAAAAATTTTTACTTGATCTCTCTTATCTTTAATTCACTAATAAGGGATTTAAAAACCTATATATTGAATGTAGCTTGTGATACCTATAAATGTTAGTAACTGCCGTTGTTACCACTAAAGCTTAAGGATAATGGATAAAGGAATAGTTGGAAAGCAGATAAAGATCTTGTAAGGCCATATTTTAGCAAAGCTTGTTTATGTTTACAACTTAGGCTGTGGCCTTAACTCTGCTTCCACAAACTAGTTCTCATGATATTACCTATTTGTTTTTTTACTATGTAAGTACAGTTCATAAAGAGTTATTCAGTCAGCAGTGAAGTATATCCAGAGAGACTAGTTTATTATATTTATTTTAAGAAAAATAGTCCTAAACACAGTCATCCTCTATTTCTATTCCTAAGATGTGACCATTTTCTTTAAAGAATTTTTTTTTAATGTTTATTTATTTTTGAGAGAGAGACAGAGAGAGACAGAGTGTGTGCAGGGGAGGGGCAGAGAGAGAAGGAGACCCAGAATCTGAAGCAGGCTCCAGGCTCTGAGCTGTCAGCACAGCACCCTACGTGGGGCTCAAACCCATGAACTGCGAGATCATGACCTGAGCCAAAGTTGGATGCTTAAGAGACTGAGCCACCCAGGCACCCAGATGTGACCGTTTTAAGAGTTCATTGTGTATGATTAATAAATTTCTTATTAAAGTGTGTATGTTCATGTGAGGGTAAATTATTAGAAGAATTTAAATTTCATGTTATGTTTGCTTCACTGAATTTCATGAATATCTTCTGATTTTCAGGCCTCTACTTCTAAATACTAATGGAGCCCAAAAGAAGAACCTGTTTCAACATATAGTCAAAGAACCAGCTGATAATCACCATCATAAAGTAATTTTTTGGTTAAATTCTACTTTATATTTGTTATTTCAAGCCAAGTTTTATTGTAGCAGTATTTCATTCAGAGTTTAGTGAATAATAATCTGTGTGCTTATCCTCCAGCTTATTAAATCATGACATTTTTAATTTTTGCTTTAGATTTTAAGAAATAAACCATTGTAAATATAGTTGTCTCGTTTGCCTGGTCCCAGGTTTGTTTTTCACCTTTTCTTCAGGCTCTCCTAGATAATCACTGTCTTGAATTAGAATTTATCATCACCTTGGTCATTATATGTGTGACTTCTTGAACAATATTTGGTATTATTTTGCATGTATCTAAGTTTTATATAAATTACATATAATTTTGCACATATCTTTTTGCATTGTAACTTTTTTCACTTGGTTTTTCTTTTGGAGATTTATTAAATATTTAGTTAATCTCAACTATTATATTGAATATTATATAATGTAATTATGCATTCATCCATTGGTTATTTTAAGTTTCCAGTTTTTATTATAAATTGCATAGACTAAGACCTTTTAGTCTAGCAATTTCAAAACGTGTTTCTGTTTACCTTTATCTTTGTCATGGGTTCTCTGGATCATTTGTCGTTTGTCAAACTTACATCCATTGGCAAATCAGTCTAGCTCAGAGTCTGGACTTTTTTTTAATATCTGATTTTCATTGTTACTTTCAAATCTTGGAATTCTAAATACTGCTTCAGATTTATTAATGTACCAACATTTTTTTCTTGAGCAAACCATAATTAACATCTGGTTCTTCCCACCACTGTTTCTAAATAAATAAACCTAACTGTTGTGTTTTTAGAATTAAAGACTCAACGTAATGGATGACGATTTAAAAAAAAAAATTTTTTTTAATGTTCATTTTTGAGAGAGGGAAAGAGACAGCTTGAGTGGGGGAAGGGCAGAGAGAGAGGGGGACACAGAATCTGAAGCAGGCTCCAGGCTCTGAACTGTCAGTGCAGAGCCCAATGCGGGGCTCGAACTCACAGGCCGTGAGATCATGACCTGAGCTGAAGTTGGACACTTAACTGACTGAGCCACCCAGGCGCCCCTGGATGACGATTTTTTAATTTACCTAGATTTACATATTTTTAAGTACTTTACATCTTTTGCCTCTGATTTATCTACTGTTAAAATTTACAGATTTTTGCGTATGATAATGACTTTAGTTTGCTTTAGAGAACTGAATGTATTTTTATTAAGTACCTATGATCTGAATATATCTGTAGCTGAATAAAAAAATTGTTGCTGAAAACAGGCTGACATTTAACTGTGGAATAGCTGAAATGTTTTTTTTTTCCTATTAATGAAAGCATTTAATAAGAATAAACCATATGTCAAATAGAGTAGCTGATAAAATAATCCTCATCAGCACAGTGGTCATCTGGTTATGCTTGAAATTCCTGGTGAAGTCTTAGGACTTTTTTTTTTAACCCTTTGGATATAAAAAAATACTGTAAAATTTGAAGATCTTTCCATAGAATCATTCAGAGGCATGTCACCTTCAAGAATTCTTACAGTAAAAGAAATAAGTAGATGAAGTAACACACTTCATACCTCTGTGAATTGGTGCTAATAACAATTAGTATATAAGTCCCATCAGGGCAGACAGCATAACTGTTTTGCTTACCATTGTGTATCCTCAATGTTTAGTAAATAATGGGTGTCTAGTTAGCACTTTTTAAATAGTATGCTGTTCAGTAGACAGTATAATTTCAAATTTTGATATATATTGTCTCCGTGATTTTTTTCAGGTTCCACATAGTAGGACTGAAGGTTTAAAGCCAAGGGAGCGGATTTCAGATGACATTATTATTTATGATGTAACTGATGATAATGCAGATGAAGAAAATATCCCTGTTATTCCAGAAACTAATGAGGATGTTATATCTGATCCCTCCAAGTAAGGAGATTATGAAGTAAAATTTGTGAAAATATTGGTTACTTTTCTTATCAGAAAGCTAAATTCAAAACCACTTTATTCTGTGAAAAACTATTGTCTGACTCATATCTGGATTATTAAACCGAAAAGCCAAATTATTTAACCACATACTATCCTCTCAGCAAAGACTCCCAACAAAAAGTGATGAGAATTCTCATTTTTTAATTGTGGAGTTAAATGTCTTTAATTGATCCTTTGTGGTTTTGTATCATATGATAAATCAATATTTGTGATTAAGCTACTCACTCAAGAAACTTAAGCCTTTTGATACATGTTTTGGAGAGAAAGTTTTCATGAAGAATGAATGGACAGAATGGATTTGTTGAATTTGTTTGAAAATGTGATTGGTTCTTTCTTACATCCTGATATAGCTGTAGCCAGTACCCTGATATTGTCATTGTTGAAGATGACAATGAAGATGAGTATGCACCTGTCATTCAGAGTGGAGATCAGAATGAACCAGCTAGAGAATCCCTAAGTTCAGGCAGTGATGGCACCAGCCCTCTCATGTCTAGTGCTGTCCAGCTAAATGGCTCATCTAGTCTGACCACAGAAGATCCTGTGACCATGATGGATTCCATTTTAAATGATAACATCAATCTTTTGGGAAAGTAAGTGTTAACCTAGATGTTGTATGAGCCTATTTGCTTTCATTGTTTACTTCACATGTTCTGTTTCTCTTTTGGCGATCTTTCTTTCACATTATGAACCCATATAATCTATCTTGTTTTGGCCACGGCTGAGCTCTGCAAATGTTATTTTGAAAGGATTTAATCATCCCAAGAGTGTCTTGGGATTTTCTTGGCAGTTCTGTAATGAGGCACCCCTGTAATGTAATTTAATGTGAAACAAGGAAATCTAATATTTGATATATTTTTTAATCTTTTTTTCCCTTAGGGTTGAGCTGTTGGATTATCTTGACAGTATTGATTGCAGCTTAGAGGACTTCCAAGCCATGCTGTCAGGAAGACAGTTTAGCATAGACCCAGATCTCCTGGTTGATGTAGGTACTTTGAATAATCTTTGCTGTAATGGAAGTTTGTGTATTTATGTGTATGGTGTTAAAATAATACATCATTTTCTTGTATTCTACACTGTCTTTGCATTGTCTTTTTTAAATGAATGATTTTGTTAATCAGAAACAATAAACAGATGGATTCAGGATGATGAAGGAGGGTGATCAGCAATTACTACACATTTCTGAGTAACAGTTCAATTAATCCTCCTATAACAATGTATCAGCTCTGTTCAACGGTACTACTAAGTCCAGGTCTTCTCTAGACTTATCGTGTTTTGTTTTGCTCTAGAACAAATTGTCACTGAAGAGAAATGGGTGGATATTTAGTCATAGAATTACTCAGCCAGGAAACAGTATGGAGATACTTCTTAATACTTTGGGAATTAGTATTTTCCACTGAAGTGAATGATATTTTATTATATTTGCTATAGTTTTTAAAATTTTTATGCCCCAAGTCCTAAGGTTATCCTGCAATCCCCACCACCTTCTACATGAACTGACTCCAGTGTTGTCTGGACTGTGAATCCTTATCTACCATTTCTGGCATTAACTAACTACCTTTCTTCCCTCTTGCTCCTACCATTCCTCTCTCTCTTACATGGCTTGGTTCCATCCAGATGAATATTGTTCTCTTCCTTATTTCTGTTTTCTGTTGTGAATATGTTTCTCTATCCTGAAAAGTTTGTTGCTCGCTTATTTATTTATTTATTTATTTAGCATTTTTTGCCTTAAAATGCAGCTTCTCTCCATCAAGATATTTTTCAGTCTTGTCCTTTTAAGGGCTTCTCAGTGAGGCTAAAAGGAATTAATTCTTTCTTATTTTTCAGTCTTATTAATTCACCACCTTACTCTTCTGCTTCTCATCAGGTTTTGTCAATATCCATGATTTGATTATCCTTTCTGAATCATCAGTATATCACAGGATGGATTTCACTTTCTTTGAAGATTTCCTTCCCATACTGATCTGTGTTACCATCTTACATGAATTCAACATCCATGTTAATGACCTATTTTAATTTGTTAATAGTAATTTGACAGCCCTTTATTCAGTTTGTCTTTGTCCCCACTCTAATCCAAGGACCTTTTTAGAATGTCCCTTAGAGCATAAGAAAATAAAATCTCATTATTCTGTCCCTCTACAAATACTTGCAATCTTCAATTAGATTATTGTTTTTTTAAAATTTTTTTTAGCATTTATTTATTTTTGAGAGACAGGGCATGAGCAGGGGAGGAGCAGAGAGAGAGGGAGACACAATCCAAAGTAGGCTTCAGGGTCTGAGCTGTCTGCACAGAGCCAGACACAGGGTTCGAACTCACAAACCGTGAGATCATGACCTGAGCCAAAGTCGGATACTTAACCAACTGAGCCACCCAGGTGCCCCTACAATTAGATTATTTTAATTTAACCTTGGAACACTTATCACATTTGTCCTCAAGACCTCGTCTGGCCAACTGTTCCTATTCATAGAGGATAATCATCATGCCCTCGTCCTCTCATAAGCTGTGGAATCTCATCTTTTTTCTTCATGAAGGAAGTGCTTTCTTTCTCTTTAAAGCCTATTTGTATACCTGCCCTCTGCCTCTGTTTTTCTAGCTCTGCCCTTGATCTTTCCCATCTCTCTTCAGTAGGTTCAGATCTTCTGCGTCTTAAACATTTTGATGTGTTGCTCTGTTCATTTACCATTCTACTTCTCTAATTCTTTCACTACAGAGTTTTAGAAATGAATGGCTGGTGGTATTTGGTACTTCTTTTTTTACTCTGTATTTCTTTTGAAACCCCGTATTGTCTTGCTTATTAACTCTAAGCCTGTGCTTCCTTGGTTTATCTGTAATGAGTGGCTATGTTTTTTGTTTTTTTTTTTTTTAAATCAGGCCATTGGGGGAGTAGTTTTGTTTTGAATCAGATGGATTTGGGTTCCATTTAGCTTATGTCACTTAGTAGCTATGGTATTAACCTTGGGAAAGCTCACGTCTCTTGCCCAGTTTCCCCATCTGTTAAATGTGGCTAATGCCTAACACGAAGAACTCTTTTGGGGATTATAAATAATTAATCACATTAACACTAGTGATTTTTGACAATGGAACTTTTTCTGTTGATTTTAGAGGCACTGGATTTTTTTTTTTTTTCTCTTTGTCTTCCTAGCTATTCTCTGGTTACTCAAAGAGCTTTTCTTTTCCCTATTGTTTTCTAGTGAGTATTCCCCAAGGTACCATTCTTTTATCTTTTTATTTGTTCTATGTCTCTTCTTTTTCTATCCTTTCTCTGTGAAGGGATTATGGCTTATGAGATTGCTCTCAAATTTATACCTCAAGTTCTTAATATTTTTTTTAAAGTAAACTGCTTGAATTCTAATTCCATGCCTTTGAAATCATCAGTTAAGATCTTGCCTTAGATTATTTGTGTTTAATACCAAACTTTTCTTTATTCTCCAAACTAGCTACACTTCTCAGCTTTCTTTCTTTTTTTTTTTTTTTTTAATTTCTTAATGTTTATGTATGATTTTGAGAGAGAGAGACAGAGCATGAGCATGGAGGGGCACACAGCATGGAGAGAGGGAGACACAGAATCTGAAGCAGGCTCCAGGCTCTAGGCTCTGAGCTGTCAGCACAGAGCGTGACGCCAGCTCGAACTCACGGACTGTGAGATCATGACCTGAGCCAAAGTCGGATGCTTAACTGACTGAGCTACCCAGGTGCCCCCAGCTTTATTTTCTATGGTGGTATCAGACTTCTCTTTACTCATCCAGGAATGGTAATCACTGAGTCATCTTGGTTTCCTTACCTCTGTCTTATTGTTCACCAGGTCCTCAAGTATTTTCAAAAATAGCACTCAAAAATCATCCCTACTTTCTATTTCTACTGTTGCCTCTCTCATCCAAGACTTTTATTGTTTCCTCGTTGAATCTCATGCTGTATTATAAAAATCCACCCATAGGTTGCCTTGTTCTCTGAGGTGGCAGAGATGGTAAGGACATGAATAGATATGCTGAGGAACTCAGGTTCTCTGCAGAGTTCAGTTCTGAGTGGCCCAGTGTGGAGTGTCAACAAGAGAGGCCTGGAATTAGGATTCAACCAGCTGTGTCACCACTCCTCCTACATGATTTACTTTTTTCTGCTTCACACTGTGCATCTGCTGGGGATACATGAAGGTATCCCTGATTTAATGGGTGAGTAGGGCAAAGGAGTGAGGAGCTTATACTCTCAGATGCCACTCTCAATAGGGACAAAATCTGTTCAATCTCAGAGGCAGTGACAAGCTGAGCTTGGCAGAGATTTGCAGTTATTTACAGTTATCTACTCTTAAGGATCCGAGTCTCATCCTTTTCATGGATCAGTAGGTAGTAAGAAAGGGGAAAAGTTAACAAAAGGAAGAACTGGGGACATTTTTAGGGCTATCATGAATGTGGAACTTAAGGAGAGGAATCACTTATAGAGAGGGTGGAGGAGGGATCTATCTGCAGTCTCTCTGCATTTCAGTTTATCCTTTGAACCGTTGGTGTGTTCATTCTCCAAAAATGCTTTAATCACTGTGTGTCATTTCTGAGGCCTTTTCCAAGGCTATTATTGCTGACAGAATGTGGTCTTGTCCACTGACTGGTCTTGTTCTACTTTTTGAACTTAATACATACAACTTACTGTTCAACTCAGAACTTCTGTGTTATTTGGACTGGTCATCTTTTCTATTTCTAGAACTTACCCACAGCCATTCCTTCTTCTCTATTATTGCTAATCTGTAACAGTTTATTCTTCCCTCCATTCTCTTCTTTCCAAATCCTAACTATTCTTCAGGGACTGATATGTGTTGGATAGCTTCATAAAGACTTTTTGTTTCATCTTGCATGTGTGTGTCTGCGCATGCGCGCGCTCACATGTGATTTTCTCCTTTCTCTTTTTAGTACTTTTGATCCCCAGTATCCATTACTATTATTATACTGAATTAAATCTGATCATATGTTGCTGTTTGATATTGTTCTTGTCTTTTAGATTGTAAGCTCCCAGAGAGCAGGAATAGTGTCTTCATTGTGTATTCTTCATGATGTCAGTTATTTCATAGATGCTCAATAAATCCTTGTGGAATGAATGACTTTGAAGCTTATGACTTAAAAGCTTTGTCTGTAAACTGGCTGGATTGAGGAGTGCAGTAAGCAGTGGTCTTAGCATTTACATCTTCTGTTACTAGGTGAGGTGAAAAGAACCGACAAGGAGGTATGCCATTTGGTCAGAGGGCTGCATTTGAGGCGTAATTTAGGAGGCACTGTCATAGAGCAGATTCTATAAATTTCTCACATAATTAGCTGGTAGCCAGTAAAGGCTTACTGTCTGGGCAAGGAACTCAGTCCTGGGTGCCAGTTAAAGCCAAAAGCATTTAGAAAGAAAATAATAAAGGAGATGAAGGAGAGGGAAAGTGGGGCAAACCACCATTTGTCTTTAAGTGATTTACTCCACTGTTTTATGGAGAAATTCTTAAAACATCTTGCATGGGCTAGCTTGCTCTGCTTTTGTATGTTTTTCCTTCTGCTTTCCTGCTTTTCTCTTTCATACTTGTTTTACTGTATGAAAACTTCTTAGTGCAGGAGCTACATCTCTTCACCCAACGTGGCTGTATAGAAATTTTGAACACACAGTTCTTTTTAAATATTTTTTAAACTTATCATCTTTCTTGTTTGGTCTTTCAGCTTTTCACTAGTTCTGTGCAGATGAATCCCACAGATTACATCAATAATACAAAAGTAAGTTTTAATTCATGTTGCTCAGGACCCTTAGCTGTAAGAATCTGAAAAGAAAAAGTCCTAGTAAGTAGAGAGCAATATCACTCCCAGTTACAAAAAACTCATTTTATATTCTTACCCTAATATGTGTGAACAAGATAGTAAAATTTTAGATGAAAAAATAGCTTTTGGTTATGGGGTGAGTCATTGCCCAATTCTTTAGGCACTTGTGTGATAAACTACCAATATGAAGTCAGCCCTCAAGGTACTGGGAGATCAACTGAACTTGGCATGTTCAGGTGTATCACTGAAATAAATAATTAAAATATTTTTTTATGTTTTATGTGCTTCAGTTTACATTCTTATTCCTTCTATGAATAGCTTCTCAGCAATTTTTATTGAAAATTTACTGGTACTGATATTTTTAAATAAGTTCCTTCTTTTTATTAGCATGCAGTAAAAGCTCAGGGATTTGAACTAATTTGTACTAATTGTACGTAAGGAAAGTTAATGAAGTGTGGATTTTGGACTATTTTTTTTTTAAGTAATGGTTTTTGTTATTAGACTTATAGGAACTCCAGTTGGGATTAGCAGATGTTACCTGAAATTCTTCAGAACTTGTTTTTAATGAGTAATAAGGACAATTTGAAGTTGTTAAGAGCAGATGATTAGAATCATTCTTTTACTTTGTTTATAGCTTATTGTCTTAAATAGGTATATGCTCTATTTATCTTGTTTTTTACCAAACTCTTCAGTCCCATTTTTTACTGAATACAAAGGCGTAAATAAGGTCCCCTGAAATTTATATAAATTCTAGATTAGCAGAATCAAAATTTAATTTGATTCTTGTTCCTTATAATCTAAAAATGAACACATATCAAGTAAATGTAAGTGATTAGAGTCAGTATAATTTAAAATTTTTTTTTTGTTTTATTTTATATTTGAAAGAGAGAGACAGAGCACAAGTGGGAGAGGGGCTGATAGAGGGAGACACAGAATCCGAAGCAGGCTCCAGGCTTCAAGCTGCCAGCACAGAGCCCGATGGTGGGGTTCAAACTCATGAACTGCGAAATCATGACCTGAGCCAAAGTCAGATGCTTAACCAACTGAGCCACCCAGGTGCCCCAGAGAGTAGAATTTTTCTGATTAATGTCATGTGTGAGGATAGCCTGACCAGATTTGCTGTGTATTCAAATTATATATTATAGCCTGGGTAACTTAGAGTTGAAAGAATTTGTGAATTTTTGAACTAGAAAGTTGATTATACATTCAGTATTTGGATTTTTATCTGGGATTGGCGTACTTTTGTAAAGGCCATTTGGTAAATATTTTGTTTTGCAGGTCATATGTTCTCTGTCACAACTACTCAATACTGTAATTATAGTGCAACAGCAGCATCAGACAATACAGAAAAGAATGAGTGTGGCTATGCTTCAGTAAATTTTTATTTACAAAAACAGGCAGCATGCTGATATGGCATGTGGACCACAATTTGCCTGGATTTATACTGTAAGGTTCTCTGGATCATCTCAACACTGGGTTTCAGTAAATATGATACTGTTAAATGTTAGATCTTAAGGGGGAATGAACCCATATTATGTATTCATTTAGTGAATGTGCTGCACTGTTTATTGATTGCTAGACATTGAGTCATTCTTTCTTCCTGGATTATCCTCTTTATTCCAAAAACAATAGCTTAAATACAGTTCTCAGATATAGCAGTTAAACAGCAAATTGCATACAGCTCTGTAGTACTATAGAAAAATTAGAGAATAACTTTTCATTATAGTTCTAAAATCTAATTATTGTTTTCAAATAATTGGCACATTCCCTTGCTCATGACAGGTATTTTATTGACATAGATTACACACTCTTTCCTAATAAATCAGGATACTTGTACTCCTCAGTAGAGCAATCTAAGTGGCCACTACTAATGAACAAGAATTTGCATAGGACTTGAAACCCATTTGTCATCCTGGTTCTCATGTTTTAGAGTAACAACAGCATCCTTGGAAACTACTTTTTAAAAAGTAAAAAACAAAGATGGTATTTTTGCATTACTGTTTATTTGTTGTGATTGCTAAATGAGAAATATTTTTATGTTCCTTTTTCGGAAGGTTTAGTTTTATTATATGTTGGGACCATTCTTATGTCTGAATCCTGGAAACTTGTACTGCTTCATTTTGTGATGAATATCAGGAGAATTATAGGAATTAGTATGTTTTTTACACCATATGTACTGAACCAGCACGCAAGTGTCTGGGACTTACAGCTATTCAGGAAAAATTGTGAACCACTGCACCTCAGTTTGAACATCGTGGAAAAGAACATTGAAGAACTAAACAACATTAAAGGTTTAATCCCCCTTTACAATCAGATGTGAGGAGAGAAGACAATGGTTGAAAGAAGCAATTTAAATAACAGAAAAGAACTGAAAGAGTCTCAAAAAGGAAATGAAGCAATTTGACCTCAACTTTGAGGCTTCCAATTATAGAGATCTATAGTTTTTAAGGATATCATCATGTCATCCTGAGCTACTTACTCTAAATATTGTTCAGTTATGCTAAATATTCTGTTTGTGAGTGAAATGAGTAATAACATTTTTAATCAAAACTGCTTAAGATGAGTTTGTTTAAAGAATTATCTCTTAATTAGTTTGAAACCAGCCATCTTTGATTCATTCCCTTGACATTCATTCCCTTTGATTCATTTTACCCTTGACAAATTCTGTCTGTTCTGTTGAAATGTCCCCTCTTTTCATACTTACTGTCATTCTAGTTCAGGTTCTTTGTTTCATCCATTTGATGACAGCAATAGTTTTTTTAACCAGTGTTGTTACCTGTTGAGATCTCTTTCTTTAGTTCCTCTTTTCTGGTGCCCCCTGTTCCCATATATTTCAGATAACGTATTCACATACTGTTCTTTATTTTATGCTATATTTTAGGACTACATAAAATATGAAACAAGTATTTTTATATGGTTTTTTCTCTTTTAGTCTGAGAATAAAGGATTAGAAACTACCAAGAACAATGTAGTTCAGCCAGTTTCAGAAGAGGGAAGAAAATCTAAACCCAAAACAGGTAGGTATAAATGTAGTATTAGTTTTTTCCAGATTTTTAAAATTAAAAGTCTTAACATAGAAACTAATAGGAAAGTTTATTTCTGAGTATGGAAAGTCTGGCCATACTTAACAGTTGAACACAGAATGTACTGTTCTCAATTCTGTGCATAATGTATCAAGGTTTCAGCAGATAGAGAAAATTAAATTGGTGAGGTAATAGTTCTTTAAGTCTTTTTTTTTTTTTAATTTAACTTTAGGACAACTGAAAGAATTCTCATATTGTAATTGTTGAATAAAAGACTTAACCTTTCTGACTAGTACATTTTTAAATTTACTGGCATAAAGTGTCAGATTTCTTGTTTGGATATATAAGGGTAGTTGATTGCATATATGCACATCTGTTTTTATTTTTTCCACCTTCAGCTTGAACTCTGTATAAGCTGGTGATAAAAGAGCATTTTTCTAATCTTTATTATAGATAAGCAGCTTATCCAGTACACTGCCTTTCCACTTCTTGCATTCCTCGATGGGAACCCTGCTTCTACTGTTGAACAGGGGAGTACAGCATCATCAGAAGTTATGTCCTCTGTAGATAAACCTATAGAAGTTGATGAGCTTCTGGATAGCAGCCTAGATCCAGAGCCAACCCAAAGTAAGCTTGTTCGCCTGGAGCCATTGACTGAAGCCGAAGCTAGTGAAGCCACACTGTTTTATTTATGTGAACTTGCTCCTGCACCTCTGGATAGTGATATGCCACTTTTAGATAGTTAAATCCCCAAGAAGTGGACTCTACATGTATATATTCATCAAAATGATGAACTATTTATTTTAAAGTATCATTTGGTACTTTTTTTTGTAAATTGCTTTGTTTTGTTTAATCAGATACTGTGGAATCAAAAGCACCTTTTGCTTTTCTCACACACTCTTGCAAAGCTTTCAGATGTTACTCAGCTACATAGGTACACAAGATTTAATGCACATTGTTGGTATATATCTCTAAGTTGGATTCAAATGGCCATTTTTCTCCAGTTATAGTAAATTGGATTTCTTTTTTACATATATACCCATTAACCCCAGTTAAACTTTTTTGTTTGTTTTACTTGTTTGATGCTGTCTGTTTGCATTGAGTGTAAGTCACTAGAACTAATGGTAGAACTCTTAAAGCTTTGTCTGTTCCAGTTACTTTTACTAAATATTTTTCACTTGGCTTATTTTTAAAAACTGGGAACATAAAGTGCCTGTATCTTGTAAAACTTCATTTGTCTCTCTTGTTCAGAGAAGTTCATTCATGTTCAACAGGAAAGGCAAAGTATACTTGAGTGCTTGCTGTCAGATATGGCTCCAGCTTCATATACATAGAAAGAAGGGAATGGGATGGCATCAACCCGATCCATCTCGTTGGAGTAGTTTTAAGTAAAAGTTTTCTGATTTGTTTGTGTTTTTTTTGAACCATACTATTTAGTAAAATAAATATAATGAATGTTGCGTACTAGTGTCTGTTATGTGTCTTCTTTAGAGGTGACACCCACATGTAGAAATTTTTCTTTTTTATAGGAAGTAGATAGACTTAAATTGTAAACTGTCTGTTGTCCATTATTGAGTCACACCAAGATCTTTGTGCCTCATTTCAAAAGATAGGCTATTTGCAACAAGGAAGGAATATAAGGTCTCTAAACTTAATGTGTTTTAAAGTTCTTTATTAAATTATACTGGCTTGCTTTCTATATTTCTAATAAAGAACTGAGAGAAGTATGCCTCTCATTGTCCCAGATGAGGTAAGAACATTATCACTGGGTGCCACCCAAAGAAAGGCCTATCATTTTTGCCCCTAGGGAAGACAAAACAGTTAAGTCACTTTCTCCCTTTAGAACTGTCGTTCAGGAGATTAATGCAAGACCAGGACACCTCTTTTATCAAGTTGAATTCCACCTTCAGGCAGAGGGCTGGAAATAGTGCAATTTATATCTGAATATTTGATAGGGCCATTTGATTAGGAATTACAAATAATGACCTTCCTCTTGGCCATATTCTGTTGTATCTTGGAATTTCTCTTACTATGTTGTAAAAATTCAAAGGAAAACCTAGCACAGAGATAGGAAACCCTTCCTTAGCAGATCCTAAAATATTTGGCTCTGACAGTGGCATCTTTTGTCCCCAGAAATTTTTGCATAAGCTGTAGAGATCACTTTTGTAGAGGTCGTTAAGGTTGAGAACAAGAATTTAGAGACTGGGAAGGGATACAACTTTAGAGACTTTTCTTATTCCCTTACCTTCTTTAGTGTGGAATATGATGAAATTTCTTCTCTTTGGGGACATTTTGGAGCTCTAGAAGTATTCTAAAAATCTTGAAAAACTATTCTAGCACTTTTTAAGTTGAAATTAAAATTTTTCATCCTTAGTTGGAAGGAATTTAGGGTGTTGTTAATACTACCATTTAAAAATAGTCATTACTGTTTAAAAATGCAATTATGTGCTTTTTAAAATGTATCTAAAGGAATCTAAATACCGCAGTGATTTGATATCCATCATCATCTATTCTACTTCTCCCAAAGAATTTTATCCTATTTTTATCATCTGTGAGAGTCATACATTGAAGATACTGTCACACTTCTCTGTAACAAAATTTGAAATTGTTTCCTGTAACCTTAAGATTCTAAGCATTAAAGAAGTTTGTCTCCAGTTATAAATACACAGTTGATCAAAACTGTGTATAAATACATGTGGCAGAGACTGTTAAGTGAGTGCCATTTTCTCGATCATTCAGTTACATTATTTCCACCTTTGTATACAGGGTGGCTATGGAACTGAGTTCCATATAAATCAGAAGTCATGTAACAGAACTTCAGGTCTGGTCTGTGAAAACCTCCCCTGTGCAATCCTCCTTGCTCTTTTACCCCCCTCCACTAGCCTGATGCAGAGGAGTATGTGGCTTCTGAGTATACATTCAAGGAGGAAGAAATTTGGCTTCCTGAATCACTGCTTAGAAGAAAGCCACCTATCAATCTTGGACACCCATTGTAGACTCAGGTGAGTGGGGAACAAACTTTATGTTCTGCCTTTGGAACTTTTTTTTCTTTTTGGTTGATCTCTTCTTACTGTCCACTAATAAAACATCCATATTTTGGTGAACTGTTATTAAACATAAGTAAAGTTTTATCAGAAATATATTTTTATTTATTTCTGAGGGGGAGTTTTTCCCCAATTTTTTTTTTTTTTTTTGTATCTGGGGGTGAATATTACTAATATTAAGAACATAAGTTTTATTCCTTTTTGTTTTCATAGGTATAAAACTCTAAGAAACTTCATTTATAATACAAAAAAGTATGAGAATGGAAGAATTTTGTTGTAGCAGTGTCAATTCTCTGAATTCCTTCAGAATTACATACCAGAACTATTTTATTATGATTTATTAACTCTGGTGACTTTAGATGATCCTTCTATTTCAGTGAAAGCAAAAAAATAGAAACTACCTGAATTGTAAAAGGACCTTTTTTCCCAATGTCCTTCCTTCACACCAATACTTAAAAATTGTGTCTTTATTGGATATTCAAGAGATTTTATCCAAAGTGCCTTGGTAAGATTCAGAATGCATAAGAGGTACATATTTGTTAAATGTGGAGAGTAATCGCTAAGAGGGATGGGGGATGCCTTGATGTCCTTTTGCATCTTTTCGCACAGATCCAAATTGAGGAAGGAGTAACGTGAAAATTGAAAATCTGGAAAGTGATTCCTCTAAATACTCCCATTTACCAGAAGAAGTCTGTATACTGCCTGTAAAACAGTATGAAGACTGTGGTATAAAAGTAGGGCCAGAGGAGACAGCATAGGACTTAGAGCAGCTGAATGTTCCTTTAGGGTGGATCATGGTGTTTTTCATAGGGATGGTATACTCAGGTGATAAGTTTCAGTGTGAAAATAGTCTGCAGACTAGGAAATGGACCTAATGATACTGTGATGAACATATGTAGAATGTTACATTTAAGAATTAGAGCCTAAATGTTCATTTCAAGCACACATGAAATATTTGAGAGTTGGTTGCATATTAGACCATAAAGCAAATCAACAAATTTCATGGAACTGGTGTCAGACTGACTACAGTACAAATAAACTAGACCTTTACAGTTTTGAGGAGCACTGGCATATTTTGTAGTGACCTTCAATTTGGGATTACCATGCTGCTTCTCATGATTAGACAGAGGTTATGGGTTTGGGAGTAAGAAAGATCAGAGGTGAAGTGCCATTTTCACCACTCATCAGAATATCCTACTGGTTGTTTCTCTGGGAGAACCCTAATATGTTCATTAAAAAAGGAACAAAAGTTCTCTTTATCTTAGAACACAGAAAATCAAAGGTGGGAGAATAGAACATCTGCTCAGTAAACGGGGATGCTTTCAGAGCTGTCATAGGGCAGTACTAAGAAGTGAACTGGCCTAGTGACAAGTTTAACATAAAGGACTACAAAACAACTGACGTGTGTAAGGTAAGGTCTTTTAAAAATTGATAAATTGAAGCTAATCAAAATTAAGTACTTTTGCTGTGCAAAAGACCCTGTCAAGATGGAAAGACAAAGCTACAGACTGGGAGAAAGTATTTGCAAACCATGTATCTGATAAAGGATGAGTATTTAGAATATATGAACTCTCAAAACTCAACAAATTAAACTGTCCAATTAGAAAATTGCCAAAAGGCATGAACATTTTACTGAGGACATATTCATGGCAAATAAGCACATGAAGAGATACTCAACATCACTAGCCATTTGGGAAAGGCAAGTTAAAACGACAATTGAGATAACACAATGTTCTTATCATAACGGCTAAAATAGGAGATAGTGACAAAGGCTGGCAAGGATGCAAAGAAAATGAATTGTTCATACATCAGTGGTGTGAATATGAAATGGTACAGTGACTCTAAGTTTGGCAACTTCTTGTAAAATAATCATTTAACCCATCCACCAAGATTTCTCTCTTCATCCCTGGTTCCAAAGACCACGAATTCCCATTTCTTTATTTGCATCATTGAAAGCATGTTAATATAAATGAAATGATCCTTTGTAACCTTTTGGGATTGGCTGTTTTTACCCAGGATACCTCCCTGGAGATCCAGTCGAGTTGTTTTGTGTACCAACAGTTTACTCTTGTCTTATAGTTAGTATCCCATGATATGGATGTACCACTGTGTGTTTAAACATTCACCAGTTGAGGGACTTCTGGGTTGTTGTTAGTCTGGGCTATTGCAAATAAAGTGATAAGCATTCAGGTACAGGATTCCGTGTGAACATAAGATTTTTCTGAATAAATGCCCAAGAATTTTATAGGCATTGTCTTGCCCATAATATTGGGGGAATCAGACCATTTCACTAAACCTTGGACTAAATGGAAGAGTACTCATTTACAATTATATTCTTTTCTCCCCTCCCTCCTTGGTAAGGGACTTTAAGTAGGCTTCAGCCCCACATGGGAGCTTGAACTCATGACCCTGAGCTCAAGACCTCAGCTGAGATCAAGAGATGGACGCTTAAGTGAGACATCCAGGCGCCCCCCCCCGTAAGAGACTTTTTTAAATACCATTTTGTGTCAGAAAGCACGAATTTGCAACTTAGGAAAAAATGCCTACAGGACACAGCAGGTGTAGAATAGCTATCTAATCAATTAAATATATTCTCCAAGTTAAACTGGTCCACCCACTAAAGGTTCTTTAGGAGAACATCACCTTAATTACCTGAGATCCAATTTCAGGTGCCACTTACAGAGGACCAAAAAAGGGTGTGATGTAACTACCACCTTTAAAACAATTCAGTTTTTCAGGACACAAAATGGACAGTTAACCTTGTTTCAGGTTCTTTTATATGCAGGAGGAAAAGTAGGTCTGAGTATTACAGCCACCTAAATTTGGGTTGCTAAAGAATTAATACACCACACACTTTGTCTTGAATTCATTTATTTAGAGATAGAACACAGCCATTCAAAATGATGGAACACAATATCAACACCCAGAGTAAAGTTGGGGAATTAAGTTGAATTGTTATATATTTCATTTACATTAATAAATACCTTAAAAGAAGCAAATGTAGATTTTAAGATTCATTAAGACACTAATGATGTGTACAAGTAACTAAGTTTCTAAGTTAACTGTCATACTGCTTGATTTTTCAGGTTGAAAGATTATCATAAACTATATATTTTAATTAGATGGCAGCAAATACAAAAGCATTTTAAGTATCTTCTGAGCTGTAAAATGTACTGTAAGCAGTTTATATTCTATAGCATTCTGTCATTCTGGCCTCAGTTTATGGGTAGAAGGCAAGGTGGACACCAGGAAATATAAATTATCCACCACTAATGAGGTATAAAATCTATTATGCATGTATTTGAATAGAAGTTATTTTTAAATGCCAAAAAATGCCAGCTATTTTTGGGAAACCTGGGATTTCCCAGCTTGGCCACGGATTAGAAATCTGAGCTTCAGTTTCTTCTTACTTATAAAATAAAGGTTTGGATGAGATTTTATCTAAGTGTCTCCTCAAGCCTAGTAGTATATTGCAGTTTCTTCCTGTCCTATCAAAAGTTTACCACTTTCGATTTTAAAAATGGACGTTCACAGTCATTTTCAACAACTGCCTTCTAACCCATGATTATCATTTTCAAAAGCTTTGTCTAAATCCTTCAGAGTTCTAACATCTCCAATGAACCTATACTTCTGCATATGTTCATAATAACCAAAACGAAGTTCACTATGTTTGTATGAAAGGCTATCCCTACACAGGGAAGATTACAGCCTATTTGGGTATTCAATTTAGTAACCCACCACTACCAATCTTTCTCTGAAGGCTCCTGTGTCTCAATCTCCATCATAATCTACAGGGAAAACCTGAAAAGATTATTCAGACAACTGGCATTTAAGTGACTTGCTTACACAATTTTACAATAGCCACGTTCTTTGCAGTCTCTTGTAGGGCAAGGCATCAAACATTTCAAAAGGCAGCCATACATTTCCTTTTATACTTTCTAAAACAGCTTAGATAGCAGAATTTAAAAATCAAACTGTCAAGCAGTTTTATTTTTACTCTTAACTTCACAGGCATAGGACTAAGGATAAACCTAACAATGTCCACTTTTCCTAACTCACCAACAGATTCCTAAATCTCTCCCTTTGTGATTCATTCTAACACATATATCAATGCACATGGCAAGAATATAATGAATAAAATGGCAAGCGATAAAATCTAATTCATGCCAGAACACTGGAGAAGTTACATGGGAAGCACACACATACACAACTTTACAAAAGTTGGGAATACTGTTAATCTCAAACAAGCAATGATCCAAGTGGGACTTTCATGCCATAAGTCCTGTTCAGTCAAAATCACGATTTGTAAGAACAAGTGGTGCCACTAGTGTCCAAACATACAACACAATGCCGATCCAACTAGAAGAGATTTTCACCCAGACTGCTGTCCATTGACTTTTCATCTCACGAGAAGGCTCATACCTAAAATTTAAGAAAAAATTTAAAGGGTTGGATTATCAGCCATCATGCTACTTAGCTTACTTCCTAAGTGTTCTTTGTACACAGTTTGTGATAACAGACATACAACTTCTGGGCTAATCTGCTGCCCTGCTAGCCATACTACATTAATAGCAAATGTGAAGGTAAAATTCAATGTTTCCTTTAAAGGAGGAAAGGACGCAGGCCTCCGAGGTCGCTCTTTTACTGATACTCAGATGCTCTTTACGTACAGTCCCCACTTTCCAAAAGTTTATGTCAGGCCAGTTTGCTTTTACAAAACTACATGAGTAAGGGAAGTGGCTTTTTTCTTAAAGGCAGAAATTCTATTTGGGTTCAAGTAACAAAAACCTATACCAACGTAATCTTTTATAAAAGTGTAGTAGTGTAACACCAACTTTGAGAAAATGGGGGGAACCTGTATTTCTGGCTTAGTAGTTCTGAGATACAGAGAAATGGAGTTGTGTAACTTCTGGGTAAGTGAAATGTCCTATCCTGTGTAAAAAATATAATCTGTTCCAAGTGTATATGGGAACCACTCTCCCACTTCAGCCTTCTCAGATTTAAGACACTGGAAAGAAAATACATCTCAAATTTGACTGGTTTTTGTGCAGATGAAACATACCAAAAATATTTTTGATCTAAAGTTTTTTTTTTTTGATCGAAAGTTTTTTATTTTTTTGATCAAAAGTTTTTTTTAAGATTTTTTAAGTAATCTCTACACCCAATGTGGGGCTCGAACTCAAAACCCCAAGATAGAGTCGCATGCCCCTCTGAGCCTGTCAGGCACCCCGATCTAAATTCTTAATGTTTACTATTATCTGACAGCCAAAGCTGTGAATTATTGAGAACTACATGGATTCTCATCATTTAATATGTTCCTGCAGTGTAGGAATTCTTAAAAATACTTCAATAATAAATACCAGTAAAGACTGCCCTCAAAATGAATAATCTTTTTCCTACATCTTTTTTATTAGTCTTCTTACAAGTTGTAAGGGTACTATGCATTAAAAAGTATTCAAAACAGAACTGCCCAAACCATATAGTTCAACTTGAATCTTAAATGGAATCTTTCAGTAATCATTTTGACAAAATTAGAATTTTTGAAAACAGAAATAACTACCTTCCTATTACTGGAAAAAGACTTACGTATTATTAAGTGCTAAAAAAGTATACATTACAGCTTTGAAGAGAATCCAATTTTAAAGTAGCCATGTTCTTTGCATTAATCTACATTAATGTATTTCACCTCAATTCTGAGAACTTTAGTGCTTTTAAAGACAGTTTGAACAAAACAGAAAAGGTATCTTCTACTATGTCAGGAATTGGGTTAACAGTATTTAAAAAATTAGGAAAACCATTGTGGTGTATCAACCATCAACATGGTATTTCTGTAAAAAAATGTTAGTAAAAAATCTGAAGCTTTCTATTTTAATCTCCTCAAGATATGGAATATTTGTCAATGCCAAAGCAAGGTAGTCTGCATTTCTCATACTGATCTCACTTAGATGTAAATTTTGAAGTACACTGGAAGTTAAAAAGTACTTCATACCATATGTTTTGTGATGGAATCATGAAAAACATCGAAATTTCCACATGCAAAGTTTTCATGAAATGTAATTACCTGTACCAGTTGGTAAGGGTCATCATGATATAGAGTGAAGCCAAGAAAAGCATGAAGTGAAAGAAGGAATAACTGTAAGTAACACCATCCCTTTCATTATCTACAGCTCGGTGAACATCATCTCCATCCTCCAGTGATCCATCACTTCTGGCTCCACCATCTTCTATTAATGTTGATTCATCACTTGTTAGAGTCAATTTATTAACCTGACTATTGTTCGAAGTGCGGATGCTGCATGAAAGACAGTTAAGGAAGAAAGAGAGAAGGAAAAAGGGTGTTTTTTAAAAAATGATTTTTAAATGAAAGGCTAGATTTCTTGTTAAGAAAATGCAAAATTTTTCTTACCTTGAATAAAATACACACAATAAAAAGAGGATTAGTCCTATAATTCCTTGAGCATGCCACCACTGGACAGACTGCCCTTCCTTTGGAATAGTGCTTGTTGTATTGTACCCAATTATGCTTAGTAGACTTGGGTTGCAGTTTGTTTCTGTAATGTAAATTAAGGTCGAATTAATGTTAGAACACTATAGAAAGTATTTTTCAGGTCCTAGTTACAGTTGTTTTTCTTCTTTAAGATAACTGCTATTTATTAATGAGACTTAAATATTACACTGCTAATTTTATAGAGGTGCTTGGAAAAATCAAGTAATTTCATTTTAAACCTCATGTAAGAGCGGAAATATTTTTAAGCTTTCTACTGATCAAGAAACAGGTGAAATTTAGATAACCTTTGCAAAGTATAATAAAACTCTAGTAGAGTTAGGAATAAAAATTCAGATGTTCTAAACTAAAACAGAATGGTTTCTCCTAACATATATTGTAAGAGAACAAGTTACTTTAATGAAATTTATCCACTTGTCAAAATACATTGCTACATAAGCAAGGTAGCTTACACATAAAATTACCAGTTATTAGAATTTTAGCAAATGCTTTTGTGGTAAGTCCAATTAAGTCATAATGATCTCCTCTGTATTCTTATGTGAAAAAAATTAAAGTTTGCGTAGTGTTCACTAAAGTATGCAAAGTGTTTTTCACGAAGCCCGATAGGTCAATTACCATCTTATTAATGAAAACAATCCTTAATTAGGGGGGAAAAAACCGATTCTTAGAGCCATTTTAAGAATAATTACTAAAAAATTTTTTCTAACCACTTAAATACCTGAACAAATCTAATCTTTCTCTAATAATAAAAAGCCTTTCTCCGACTAGTGATAAATTACCTACTAAGCTTATGAGCTTGAAATCAGATTCAGATAACATATAATTTTCTTTTTAAGTAAAAGAGACCATTTTCTTCCTTTTCAAAATTAGTAACTAATTTCTCACTAACTTGTTTCACGCCAAATGATATTCCATGAGATTAGAAGCCAATATATATCATTTGGGGTGAAACAAGTTAGTCTCGTGGAATGCAATGTAACAGGCCTATAAAGATTCATTAGGGGCACCTGGGTGGCTCAGGTGGATACGTGTCCAGCTACAGCTCAGGTCATGATCTCATGGCTTGTGGGTTCATGCCCTGTGTCAGGCTCTGTGCTGACAGCTCAGACCCTGGAGCCTGCTTTGGATTCTGTGTCTCCCTCTCTGCACCTCCCCTGCTCAGACTCTGTCTCTCTCCCTCAAAAATAAGTATTAAAAAAAATAAGTAAACATTAAAAAAAATTCATTACAAAGCCCTATTATATTCACTTGCAAGGTACTCACAGGCAGAAATAGTATTTTAATAAGTAAAAGAATTATACTGTTTACCACTGAATCAAGGAGCATTTTAACAGCTTTTCTTTCTTGTATACTTTCTTTTGTGATATTGTATATATACTATCGCAAATATGGCAGTACAAATTAGGTATATTTGTTATAATTTTCATATACTCTCTTATAATTTTGTTAGTGAAGAAACAAAGTAAAAAAATATACAGTGATACATCAAAGATGAAAATGGTTATTATTTCCATATGGTTTATTCCTCTAGAGGCTTATTTTTTAAATGACTTAATTTCATAAAATGACCATTTCTGAAAAAAGAAAAGTTTCAGAATTCATTAAAAAGAAACCCAAGCAAACAAAACATACCTGGTTCATTGGTCATAGCAGACCATGTCAAATACATCGTGTAGACTGTAATTACTGAAGACTGTAACAAACCAGATCTTGGTTGTGATTCCTACAAAGAAAAATTAAGCAAGACAAATAAATATTCTGACATCATTCAAAATTTAAGAAAACTCAGAAAAATGGAAGCTTCATAAAAACTAATGATATAAAGAGCATACTTGGATTTTGGGCAGTATAGACATTACAGAAGCACCAAGGCAGAGGAGCATGTTGACACTGATGAATGCTTTATTTTCTGAACAACTGGCTGGATGAGTATAGTAAACAAAGAATAGGACGATAGCAACTAAAGACAGCAGATAATTCAGAGCTGTAGCTGATAACAATGCTGTGAAGGAAATATAATTGGACAATTAGAATTGATCATGAATATTAGGAATTAGGCATAGGGCTCATTTTAAAAACAAACTTTTTACTCTAAAATGTATTTTAAGCAACTAACATTGTCAGCATTATGCAGGCTATAAAAGCGGGGAAGAATATTATTTCTGAACTTTATCACAGAAAACTTTATAGTCTTCACATATATAGCTCACTATAGTATTTTCAAGGACATTAAGTTAGTAACAGACTATTTTATTAATAGTAATATCTCCACTACAAACACATTGACGTACATTAGTCATTATTTTCAAAATACAGAAAAATAAAAGGAAAATTACTTAACCATAATTGTTCAGTTAAAAATGACACTGAGAACAAAACTTTCATTGCTAATGCTAAGCCCACAAAACAAGGCTTTCCCATATTAATATCTTTAAACATTTTTTATTATGTAAGATTAATAAGACAACCTAGTTTCTCCTTTGTAAATTAAAACATACACAGTGTGTTTTTGTGCTATTGTGTGTGCTCCATATACACAGGTGTTTATGTAGATGTGCCAGATGGGGATCCACCCAACAAATATTTATTGAATGCCTACAAAGTTCCAAGGGCTGGTGGAGCAGGGAACAAAACAGAAACTCTTGCATTAAATTTGAACTAAAGAATGGAGTGTTCTAGAACACTGAATTTTCCAAATAACTGAAGCTTATTTCTTTGAATACTAAACTCTTTGTTTTAACCACCGAGATCAAATACCACAAACTGTGTGAGAGAAACATTAGGCTAGCAGATACAATGATACAGCTTTCACTCCAAATTAAAATATTTAGCTGAAACTCAGATCACTTCACATAAAATTTTAGATTTATGACTTCTCTTTAAAGAAATCAGAAAAAAATTAAGCAATACTGAGTTCACGTTTCCATAAGGCAACGATTGTATGAAACTGAGCAGCATCTATGCATTTTAGGGAGGGTCTTCATCATAGTCCCTACTATTTGCACAAGCATTGACTGACTATACACTTAACCTGGTTTTCTTCCCTCAGTTTTTGATCCGTGTTTTGCAGTATAACCATAGGACCCAAGATCATCATTATAAATAAATACACATTAATCACACTACTACAAGAATCCCCTTAGGTGGATCTTTCCACTTACATAAAATGAAATTTTCTAGAGTTGCTTTTTATATTTTTTCTGCATGCTGATGTTTATGCCTTATGCTACTGTTTATTTCTAGCAGCCCTAATCCCTTTGATATTTTATCTACCTGTAGTTCCTGTAGAACAGGAAACTAGGCTGTAAAAGGTACATACTGCCAGCAGTAGCCTTTGCAACATCTATTTTAGCCTTTCAGGGTATCTTGGTTTATTTCCTGATTCTTAAGTATGTTCCTAGAGCTGATTCACTAAAAGTTCTCTCAGTAAGTTGCTGATACAGTGTGATTCAGTGCCACTCACAGACTCCTGAAGTAAGTATCTCTTCACAAAAATCTTCATAAAAATCTTGATTTCCCTGTAGTCTACGTATGTGCTCTCATCTTCAAAGTTCAACTATCCTGAAGATGTGCTATAAAAGACAAAAGCTTACCTGCATACCAACATCTTGAGTTCCCTTCTTCCATTTTTTCAACCCATGATTCATTCCACGAATGGGCAAAATCAATAAGTAAGACTAGCTGTATGAGGATGAAGCAAAAAGCACCTGCCATGCCTACATAAAACCACACTGAAAGAAAAAAAAAAGTATACAAACGAGCAGCCGGTTCACTTTTTATCACTTCATTTTCACAATCACAATAAACAAAAGGATAAATAATATTTTACACAAATGCCTTGATTTTGTCAACTGGAAAAAAAAAAATAGAAGTAGTGTTACAGTTCCAGGCAACAGTTATTAAAGTTTCTTTATAGAACATCAACATCACACAATTAAAAAAAAGAAAAAACAAAAACTGTTACCAGTTGTAAAAGTTCCTTCTGGAATGAAGAAAGCCCCAATAATAATTGCAATTGCTGCGGCAAATTTAAAGAACCAAAATCTAAAAGAAATAGAAATATAGTTTATTAATCACTCAACAAAGAGTTTCATATATGAAATCTTTTTTAAGAGCATCTGAAAAAAATAGTTTATGTGACTGTTTAGGATAGTTTTAAGACAGATTTATAACTAATTCATTATGAGAAAATGAGAATATTCTATTTCACGGGTTCACTTTTAATAATGAATGGATATAATGCTAAGTGAAATAAGTCAGAACCACAACTACCATATGATTTCACTCCTCTGGAATTTAAAGAACACAAACTAACAAAAAAAGACAAATAAAAAACCAGACTTTAAATACAGAGAACAAACTGGTGGTTGCTAGAGGGCAAATGGGTGAAATAGATAAAAGGGATTAAGAGTACCCTTATCTTGATGAGTGCGGAGAAATACCTAGAATTGTTAAATCATACTGTACACCTGAAACTAATGTTAACACCGTACATTAATTATACTTGAATAAAAAAATTAATGGGATATGTGAAAGTATAAAGTCTACTGTACAAATGAATAGGTCTTATAAACACATGATAAATGCTCCATCTGGTTTTAAAAAACCCAGCTTTTAGAACATCAGCCTCTTGATGACATAGCAAGTCCTTATTTTTTGTTCTCCTGCTTTGAACAAATAAATAAGGCATCCATCCATGAACAAAAGTGCTACTATGGGAGTTGTGGGATCCAGAAACATGCCAAGACCAAGGAAGAGTCTTGTGCAGCTGTGTATTTGATAATAGGCAGACACACTTTGGTATAGGCTACAAAATTAATAAACTTCTCCAATCCCTCCAAGATTTTCCCAGTTGGGGAAAACCTAGAATGCTGATATGGGCAAATACCTATGAATGAGAAACAATTTATAAAAGTCTAGCCCTACTGTGGGAAGATTCCCACATGGCCTGAGTGTGTGTGTGTGTGTGTGTGTGTGTGTGTGTGTGTGTGTGTGTGTGTGTTGGGGTGGGAGGGAGAGGAGTTTCAGTGCAAGAGAGAGGGGAAAAACTTTGCCAGCATTGCCCCTATACCATGGTAATACAGTATGGACACTGGCAGCAACCTCTCCCATGGGGGAAAATGAGAGCTGTGAGTGACCAGCTACCCCAATTCTGTGTGACAATTCTGGAGAAACCATTTCTCTCCAGAAGCACCCAGATTACTGAGGCAAACTCCATGACTAAGGGGAGGGAGAAGATGGAGAGAGAGGTGGATATTAAAAAGAATTACAGGAACAGTTTCTGCCAATTACACTCAGGACTTAAGCAGGAAATCTGCTCACAAGCCTCTGGGAGATCCTCAGCCAAGAATCTCTGCTGGCTGGCTGGCTAAGTGGGACCCTAAACACCCAGGGTGCTAAACCCACACCTCCCACTCTGCAGCCAGCTCTTTGTGTGCACTCCTGAGTGCAAGAGCAAGAGAGGATGCGATAATGAGAGTGCTCTGAGAAAAACACCATGATCTGTAGGCAAGGGAGAAACTACAAATGAGCTGTAGTGCCATCATCTGGAAAACAAAACAAAAAATTTCTGGTAGCCAGCAAGGTGAGTTGTAAGAACCAGGGAAGACATAAAAGCTTAAGATCTTCCACAAAAGTGAGCAAGAAGTGTGCAAGTGTATAAAAGAAATGTGCAGCAAGTGTATAAACATGAGGTCAAAGAGAACCCCAGATGTATATAACAGGATCAAGAAGAGTATACCCCATCGAAAGCAACCAGTGTAAACTTGAGATGTCTCCTACTTCAAATGCGAAAGCAACCAACACAAAACTACAGGAAACATGAAAAATCAAGAAAACATTCCATTACCAAAAGACAATAATCCAACAAGTAAGCTGAAAGGCATGGAATCTTGCAATCTAGTGGATAAAGAATCAAAATAGCTATTTTGAGGAAACTCAACAAGCTACAAGAAAACACAGAAAGATAAATTCAGGGGAAAGAAATACATGAACAAAACAAGAAATTTAGGAGAGCCAGAAGTCATAAAAAATAATCAAATTCTGGAGCCAAAGAAAGATGAAAGAAATGAAAACTGCAATAGCACTTGCAGCAGGGTAGATCAAGGACAGAATAAGCGACCTGGAGAACAAAAATTTTGAAATAACCCAATAGGAGTGAACAGAGGAGAAAAGAATAAAAAAGAGCAAAGCCCATGAGATCTATAGTATCCAAATATTAGAATAATCAGCGTTCCAGAGATGAGAGAAGGGAAAAAGTTTATTTGAATAATAATGGAGAACTTCTCAAACCTGGGAAATATACAACCGAGTTCACAACTCTAATAGATTATGCTATTATCTCAATGCAAAAGACCTTCTCTAAGACATGAACTGTCAAAGGTGGAAGATAATCCTAAAAGCAGCCAGAGAAAAAATGATCATAATCCACAAAGGAACTCCCACTAAGCTATCAGTGGATTTCTCAGCAGAAATGCTACAGGCCAGGAAGGAGGGGAATGACACATTCTAAGTTTTCAGAGAAAAAAACTTCCAGCCAAGAATACTCGATCTACCAGTCATTCTTCAGATATGAAAAATAAATACTTTCTCAGATAAATAAAAGCTAAATTCACCACCACTAGACCTTCCTTGCAAAAAATGGTGAAAGTTCAAGCTTAAATGAAAAGATGCTAATTAGTGACATGAAAACATATGTAAGTATACAATAAATTGGTGAAGACTAATGCACAGTAAGATTCAGAAAACTCTAATTCTATAATAGGATGGTATGTTAACTATAAATGTTAAAAAAAATTAAAAAAACTATAGCCACTCTATTAATATACAATCTAAAAAGTAAACTGACATCAAAAATATAAAAGGGAGGAGTAAATGGGTAGAGCTTTTGTAATGTTGCTATCAGCTTAAGATGGGCTTTTATCTCTAAGATGTTTATGTAAATCTCATAGTAAACACAAAGCAAAAACCTAGAGTAGACACACAAAAGATAAAAAGGGAAACAAAGCATACCACCAGGAATACCAATTTACAAAAGTAGGCAGAAATGGAGGGAAAAGAATGGAAATACAGTACAACCAGAGAGTATTGTATAAGGTAGCATTACATATCAATAATTATCCTAAACATGTATGTACTAAATTCACCAATCAAAAGGCATGCTTTGGCTAGATGGATTAAAAAACCAAGACCCAACTATATGCTGGATACAAGATTCACATCAGATTCAAGGACACTCATGGGCTCAAAATAAAGGGATAGTAAAGGATACTCCCCGCAACTGGGAAGCAAAAGAAAGTGGGAGTGGTAGCATACCTACATCACACAAAATAAACTTTAAGCCAAAGAAGGTAACAAGAGACAAAGGTGGCCATTATATAATGATAGAGGGACCAATTCAATTCTCTAAGAAGATGTACCAACCATATATACACTACACTACACACACACACACACACACACACACACACACACACACCCAACATCAGAATAAATATATTAAGCAAATACAGATTTTAAGACAGAAATGGACAATAAAATAATAGTAGGAGACTTTAATATCCCACTTTCAGCAGTGGATAAATCCTCTAGACAGCAAATCCACAAGGAAATGCTGGATTTGAACAATACATTAGGCCAAATGGACCTAACACATTCATAGAACATCCCATCCAACAGCAAAAGAACACACATTCTCAAGTGCACAGGGAACATTCTCCAGAGTGAACTGATCATAGGATAGGGTTCAAAAGTCTTTTCAAACTTAAGAAGACTGAAATCATTCCAAGTATCTTTTCCATCTGTAAGAGCATGAAACTAGAAATCAACAAGAGGAAGCCTGGAAAATTTACAAGCATGTGGAAACGAAACAACACACCCCTGTGAAACCAAGGGATTAAAGAAGAAATCAAAGAATACCTCAAAACAAATGAGAACAGAAACACATAATAAAATGTATGAGACACTGCAAAAGCAGTTCTGAGGGGAAGTACATAGTGATAAATGTACACATTAAGAAAACACATCTTTAAAACCATAACTGTACACCTCAAAGACTAATAAAAAAGAACTAAGGCCAAAGTTAGCAGAAGGAAGGAAATAAAGATCAAGGTGGAAACACTGATACAGAACAGGAAAAACAAACAAACAAAAAAACCAAAAAAACCCGACAAACCTTTAGCTAGACTAAGAAAAAAGAGAGAATACTCAAAATCAGAAACAAGAGGCATTACAACTGATACTACATAAATACATATGTTTGTAAGAGACTGCTATAAAGAATTACATGCCAACAAACTGGATAACCAGAGAAATGGATAAATTCTTAAAAACACAACCTATCAAGACTGAATCAAAAAGAAACAAAATCTGAACAGACCAATAGCAAGTAAAGGGACTGAATCAGTAATCAAAAACCTCCCAACCCAGAACAGCCCAGTATCTGAGGATTTCACTGGTCAATTCTAACAAACTTTTAAAGAGGAATTAATGCCAATCCTTCTCAAACTCTTCCAAATTACTGAAGAGGAATGGATACTTCCAAATTCATTTTACCAGGCCAGCATTACCCTGATGCCAAAGCTAGGAAAGGACACTACAAGAAAACTATGGGCTAACTTCCCTGATGAATACAGATGCAGAAATTCTCAACAAAATGTTAGCAAACCAAATCCGACCATACATTAGAAGGTCTGTAGCATCATGAGCAAATGGAATTTATCCTTGGGATGCAAGGATGGTTCAATATATGCAAACTAACAAATGTGATAACTGAATGAAAAATAAAAATCATATGACAATCTCAGTAGATGCAGAAAAGCATTTCACAAAATATGAAAAACATCCTTTCAAGCTGAAAACCCTCAACAAATTGGGCTACAAAGAAACATACCTCAACAAATAAAGGTCATAAACTACAGATCCACAGATAACATCATACTCAACCAAGAAAACCTTTCCTCTACATTTAGCAACAAAACAAGGGTGCTAACTCTCACCACTCTTATTCAACATAGTACTAGAAATTCTACCTAGAGCAATTAGGTAAAACAAAGAAATAAAAAGCAGCCAAACTGGGAAGGAAAAAATAAAATTGTCTTTATTTGCAGATGGTATGATCTTATATATAGAAAATCCTAAACACTCAACCAAAAACCCTGTTGGAATGAATCAACAAATTCAGTAAAGTTGCAGAATACAAAATCAACACACAGAAATCAGTTACATTTTGATACATTAACAACAAAATACCTGAAAAGTAAAGAAAACTATCCTATTCATAATGGCATCAAAAATAATAAAATGCTTAGGAATAAATCTAGCCAAAGAAGTATAAGATCTATGCAACGAAAACTACAAGACTTTGATGAAAGAAACTGAAGACACAATAAAAGAGAAAGATATTCATGTTTATGGATCTGAAGAACATTGTTAAAATGTTTGCACTACTCAAGGCCATCTATGGATTCAATACAATCCTTATGAAAGTTCCAATGGCATTTTTCTCAGAAATAGGAAAAAAAAAATCCTGAATTTTGTACAAAATCACAAAAAGACCCCAAAATGGCCAGAATAATCATGTGAAACAAAGTTAGAAATATCACAGGTACAGATTTTAAACTGTACCACAAAGCTACAGTATTCAAAATAGTATGTTACTGGCATAAAAAGACACATGGGCCAATGGAATATAACAGAGAGCCTAGAAATAAATCCTTGCACGTGTGATCAACTACTATTTGATGAAGGCGTCAAAATCAATGGAGAAAAGGACAGTCTCTTTTATGGGAAAACTGTATAACCACATGCAGAAAAATGAACCTGGACCTCTATCTTACACAACTCACAAAAATTAAACTAGAAATGGATTAAAGAATGAAATATTGGAGTGCCTGGGTGGCTCAGTCAGTTAAGTGTCCAACTTCGGCTCAGATCATGATCTCGTGATCTGTGAGTTTGAGCTCTGCATGGGGCTCTGTGCTGACAGCTCAGAGCCTGGAGCCTCCTTCAGATTCTTTCTCCCTCTCTGTACCTGCCCTGCTCACACTCTGTCTCTCTCTCAAAAATAAACATTATAAAAAAAAAAAAAGAATGAAATATTAAGACCTGACATTGTAGAACATACTAGGAAGATTCTGATACTAGGAAGATTAAAATAGGGAAGAAACCCCTTAACACTGGTCTTGGCAATGAGTTTTTAGATGATAAGATACAAGAAGCATAAGCAACAAAAGTAAAATCAAACAAGTGAGACTACAAACTAAAAATCTTCCTCTGCACAGCAAAAAAACAATCAACAAAAAGGCAACCTACAAAACAGAATATATGTGCAAACCATATACTGGATAAGGAGTTAGTATCCAACATATATAAAAAAAACTCACACAACTCAATAACAAAAAACAACCTAATTAAAAAATGGGCAGAGGAACTCAGATTTTGCAAAGACGACAAATGGCTAACAGGTGTATGAGAAGGTGCTCAGTATCACTAATCATCTGGGAAATGTAATCAAAACCATTATGAGATAGCACCTCACACCTGTTAGGATGAAAGGGGTATCATCATCAAGACAAGAAATAAGTGTCGAGAACAATGTGGTGAAAGGGAACCTTGAGCACTGTTGGTGGGAATGTAAACTAGTTCAGCCACTATGAACAGGAGTATAAAGTTTCCTCAAAAAATTAAAAATAGAAACTACCATAAGATCCAGCAATTCCCTTCTAGTTATACATCCAAAGGACATAAAAACAGGATACCAAAAAGATACCTGCACTCCCATGTTTACTACTGCAGCTTTATTCACAATAGGCAAGATATGAAAACAACTTAAGTGCTTGTCAATGAATGAACAGTGGTATAGATGTACAATGGAATATTATATAGCCCTGAGAAAAAAGCAAATCCCATCACCTGCAACAACATATATGAAGCTTGAAGGCATTATGCTAAGTGAGATAAGCCAGACAAGGAAAGACAAATACTGTATGGTATCACTTACTCGTATGTGGAATCTGAAAAAAACCGAACTTGTAAAAAACAGAACAGAATGGTGGTTACCAGGGTATGGGGTGTATGTGTGTGGGTGGGCATTGGGAGAGGCCATGAAGGGGAACAAACCTGCAAATACTAAATAAGTCCTGGAAATGGAATGCACAGCATAGTGACTATAAGTAGCAATACTGCATTACAGACTTCAATGTTGCTAACTGTTCTCATCAAAAGAAATAATAACTGTGACATGACTGAAGTCCTGGCTAACCCTACAAAGGTAATCATAATGCAATATACAAATGTATGAAATCAACACTTTGTATAGGCTAAACCTATACAATGTTATATGTCAACTTTATCTCAAAAAGAAACACGTGTAACAAAGATGATTCTAAGAGTGCTATGTGCATGCTACTTTGACAAGAGTATTATCTCAGGGAATGGTTGTCACAGCCATTCTGAGATACATTTTGAGAAGTGTTTAAAAACACATTAAATAAATATAGTGGTAGGAGTGCAAATAAATACCAATAACTACAAGGACAAAATAAACAAAATAATTCAACCTGTCACAGCACATTTTTTCATTAACATTTATATTACACTTGCTCATCCTTCCTGTTTTTGGTAGGATATATTAATAAAGAACAACAGATACTCAAAAAAAGTTTTTTTTTTTTTAACTTATGGAGAGAAAAGAACAGATAAAATTAAAAACATTCAAATTAAGTACCAGAAGCGATGCTCTACATTAAGGGAGATTAATAAAAGGGATCCTGAAGTTCCTTTCTGGATGGTCTAGTATAACCAACCATTTAAACAATCAATCACCCTATTTAGGATTAAAGTTTTTCATTTTGGTTGCACTGTAGGTCTAGGGAACTAAGTTCAGTTTCACATAATAAGACTGGTCTACCAAAAGGTTAAAGCAGAAGTAGGAGTAAGTTCCTCCTTATTAATAACAGATATAGATCCTCTTTTTATAATGAAACTATAAAGCAACCTGCATCAAAGATTATACCAATAAACAACCCAAGGCTACTATCTAATATTAGTATTTCTAAAGTCTGACATTCTCTAGTAGAGACCAGAAGATATTCTTACCTGGTCATTCATGAATAACAAAATAATTCTGCAAGTTGTGTAATTTATTTTACAGTTTCTTTAGACAGATTCAAAAGTACTGAGACTGCACAGATTTTCATATTATTATTGAAAAACATACCCATTATGCACTGCAGCTCTAGGATCACTGCTGCTCTTCACTTTGATCATTAGCAGAGAGAGGAGAAGATAGAACATAGCCAAACCAAAGCACAGACGGTACACAGCTTTATAGCCAACCAGAATATTACAAGGAACAATGCCTTTCTCATTTTCACAAAATCCAGGAATCTAGAAAAACAAGAGTTTATGATCTAGAATTTTAAGTAAAAATGAAAACTCTATGTAATCAAATAGTTTAAGGTTTAAAAAACTGAAGTTTGCTTGACAGTTTATGCTGAATATGTAATCAAGGTTAAATCTGGAAAATTTTCATCAGTAGACATTTAACCGTTTTTACTTTATATAAGCCCAAGATAAACTATGAATGCCAATCCTACATTGGATGCTTATTCTGACTTGCAGACTTATTCTAAATTTTCTAAAACTTGCATTCCCCCAGGGGCGCCTGGGTGGCTCAGTCGGTTAAGCATCTGACTTCAGCTCAGGTCATGATCTCGCCGTCTGTGGGTTCGAGTCCTGTGTCAGGCTCTGTGCTGACAGCTTGGGAGCCTGGAGCCTGCTTCGGATTCTGTGTCTCCTTCTCTCTCCGCCTCTTCCCTATTCACTCATTCTCTCTCTCAAAAATAAATAAATGTTAAAAACAAACAAAAAAATCTTGCATTCTCCTGTGATATATTGAATTACACCAGTAAGAGAAGAATACAATCAATAAAAGCTGAAGGCAATTACAGAGTAACTAAGTTAGTTCCTAAATACTGAAGAGAACATTGATAGCTTCTCAAAGCCAATGAGACCTAAATACATTTTGAGTTTTGGTCTCTTATTCTACAAGTGTTATTTCTGATAACAAATGGATTTGCATTAACAGTATAATAGCTGGCACTGATTTTACTTTGTAACTTAGAATTATGAAAGACTAATGGCCATTTCAAAGTCACACTGGAATCAGAATACAAAAAAAATCTTAAGTGAAATAAATGGGAGTTCTCAGAACTACATGCACTATTCATATGTATGAGAATGAATTATTCCCTCTAGAAAATGTTAAAGCAAACCAATATGCCAAAATATAACTGTTAATTTGTGCCTTTAAAACCAAGAACTTAAAAATATTTAAGCTAATGGAAGCACTACTTCCTTTTGCTAGTCTCTAACACACTCTGTAAAAGCCCTTTCTTGGTGCCACTTAAATCTCACCTTGCTAACCCAGTTTGAGCCTTATGGCAATATATACTTACCAACAGTCACTTGCAACATGTACTCAACTAGGCTAATTATCCCATTCCCTTATACAGGACACCACCTGGCAAATTCCCATAATTAAATGAATTCAACCACCTATATTAGGTTAAGAAGGTTCAGTAACAACCCCCAAATATCACTGGCTTAAAACAGCAAAGTTATAGTTCTTGCTCATGTACATAAATGGTCATGTACATAAATGTACATGTACATAAATGGTCATGGTAGTCACTTCAGGAGCCCAGGCTGTTGAAGAAGCCACCATTTCAAATGAGGTACATGTTGACAAGAAAAAAAAAAAAAAAGGAAATCAGTAAGTAGAGGCCAAGGTGTATTTCTTCTATTCACCACTCACTGATCAGTACTAGAGACATGGCCCTACATATCACAAAGCACTCCAGAAAATGCAAATCTTTGATGACCTTCATAAAGCAGAGAAGGAAAAATATCTGGTATTAAGTATTAACATCCACCAACTAAACTATTTATAACCACAGTCAACTGGATCTATGACAAAATCATACAGATATGTCTTTTGCTTATACCCAGGACTTGAGTAACATTAACTGGTCATCCACATCTACCATGTACAATGCTAGTTACTTTCATAATCATCATAATTTCATTTCCCAAACTTTCACCATCTTTCCTTACCCAAATGCCAACCTCAAGTAGACACTATGCTTTAAAATGGAGGTCATCTGCCATACTCTCTCTCAACCTCAAATTCTGCATGGTCACTCATCTTGTCTTGGTGGAAAGCTAACCTCTAAACCTTCTCTGGATCACCTTATCTCTCTCTCATACAGATTAGATCGCTTATCGCTGACTCATCTCAAAATACACATGAATAATTCTCATCCTAAAAATCCTTTCCTGAACTCAGCTGACCTCTGAGACTGCCACCTTTATTAGAAAACTCCTCGAATCAGCAGTTTATAGCTATTAGACACATTTCCTCATGGCTTTACAATTTTCCTCTCACTACTCTGATCCCAGCACTCTGAAGAAATTGCTTTTTCAAGACACTAATCATGGAATGGGTGTCAAATACCTTCCTCCTCAGGCCTATACAACAGGGCGTACACTTGGTTCACCTTTTTTCATTGTTCCTTCTGAGGTTCCCTTTTCGCTAACCAACCCCTTTCACTAAGAGCTTTTGTCAAAGTTAGTCTGCTCCCTTTGAATGGTCTTCAGCATATGCTACCATGGTTTTAACTTTCATCTCTATTCCCAAAACACCTCTAGCTATTTCTTTTTTGTTACACACAATGTTTTCTACTTCCCATGGGATACACAAACACACACTCTCACTCACGTATGTAGTACAGTAACAAGTCAGTGTTTTACAAATTAAATAATTGTATTTTCCTCATCTCCTTTCACAACCTGAGTTCCTGAAAAAAAAAAATTTTTAAGTACACTTTTTATTTTTTTTCCTAGGTTAACAATAACAGTTTCCTCCTAGTTGTCCAGAATCAGAACCTGAATATTATGTATGATTCTACCCCTGCCAGTATTTAAATCCCAATTCAGTTAATTCTGTATTCAGAACAACTATCACTGGCTCTCTATATAGTTCTTGATTATACCATTAAAAAAGCCTCCACATTTAACTGCCTAACTTCGAATTATCAATCTGCCTAAAGCATACATATTCTGTGTGACAAGCTCTTTATCCCCATTCTGCTTCCTATTTTTCAGTCTCTGCATAGAGAAGTTCTACTCATTCTTAGAATGTCCCTTTTTCCATGACACCCACTGAGTTCTGACATTTAACTGGTTATAATTACTTATTTCTCCTTATTACCACAGCACATTTTCTATACCACCATCACAGACCTTAATCTGTCTTGTATTGTCTGTCTTTCCTAAAAGACTATGAAGATTGCTAAAATTGGGAATTACACATTATCTTACTTTGTACATTATTCTGTTTTGAACATGAAAATCAGGTTACACATACACATACTATAGGTTCAGTTAATCACTTAAACAAACAAAAAAACTAACCTTGTTCAGTTGTTCTTCCATTCCTGGTATCAACATTACACAAGCTACACACACTCCAACAAGCAAGAAAAGTGCATAGATCAATCTAGTTACAGTAGAGTTGTTTCCACTAGGACAGCATCGACACAGCAAACAAGGGGCACTGCCACATAAACACGGTATCTGGGAAAAAGAATATTAAAAATCAGGACAGTTTAAAATGATACGGTGAAAATTTATGTTCCATCCCCTCAAAAGAGAAAAAGACTGAAGTTAAAGTGATTACCAAAGAACAAAAGGATTTGGGTCACATATAATTATCCATGAACTATAAAACTCAGTCATTTCTGTATAAAGTTAGACCCAAGTCAAAACATAAAAGTGCTTGACCTCGGGAGCCTGGATGGCTCAGTTGGTTAAGTGTCCAACTCTTGATTTTGGCTCAGATCATGATCTCAGTTAGTGAGTTAGAGCACCGCACTGGGCTCCATGCAGTCAGTGCAGGGCCTGCTTGGGTTCTCAACTCTCTCCCTCCTTCCTGCCCCTCCCCTGTTTACAGGCTCTCTCTCACTCTCAAAATAAATAAACAAATAAACTTTAAAAAAATTTTTAAGTGTTTGACCTCCAAATCAATCAAAATAAATGAGTTAAAAAAACAAGGGGAGGGGCGCCTGGGTGGCACAGTCGGTTAAGCGTCCGACTTCAGCCAGGTCACGATCTCACAGTCCATGAGTTCGAGCCCCGCGTCAGGCTCTGGGCTGATGGCACAGAGCCTGGAGCCTGTTTCCGATTCTGTGTCTCCCTCTCTCTGCCCCTCCCCCGTTCATGCTCTGTCTCTCTCTGTCCCAAATAAATAAATAAACGTTGAAAAAAAAAATTAAAAAAAAAAAAAGGGGGGGAAAAATCAGCAGAAAAGAATTTAACAAAAACAAAATATTCATGATTACATGCCCATCTCTGGCTCCCATCTTTTAGCCCACAGATATATTGGTGAATTCACAAAATCCTGAGACCTCTCAAATACCCCAGAAGAGAATAAGAAGTGAACTGGCGTCCTTATCTTTTCCCTCTTCTGGAAAGGAAGTGGTGATAGTGAAAACAATGAAAACTCAGGCTAACTTTCTCCAGTGGAACTCCACCTAAACTAGTTGTACACCCCAGAGGAACATTGGTAATGGTATTTACCAGTATTTCAGAAGAGGAAAGTGTAAGTATGCTCATAAGAACTCACTCACCATAACCTAGGCTAGCTCCACCATACTGTCAGACTTCAGGAAGTTGGACAGACTATGATGTTCCAGACTGACAGCCACAGCTCTAGGAGAAAAGTCTCAGAAACCATGGGAAGGGAGTATGGTAGAAATCAAGACACACTAGAGCAACCAATATAAGGTAGGAACAAAGCCATTTATAGTAAGCTTAAGTAAGACAAGTAAAAATCGTTAACTATGCAAACATACTCTAACAAAAAATAAAAATAAATAAGCACATCCCTCAGGGGGAAGGGAAAAAAGGGGTGGTGGTGAGAAGACATTTTAAGAATTCAGTCTGAAACAAAACTCAGTAAGAAAAGGAAATTCTGTACAAGTGCTTCACCTGAACAATAAAAGAATAAAAAGCAAATGAAAAGAACTCAAAAATGAAACGGGAAAAGAACAAAATAAGATAAAAAGGAGCTTGCAGAGTTAAGCAAAGAAATAAGAGAAAATAAAACTTAAAGAATAATTAACTGTCAAGGAACAAAACAGACACACCTGAAAATTAAATTACTAACAGAAAAAAGCTTGAGTTAACTACTATAAACTTAGATAAAAATGGAGTCAACAGTGACTAGACTTTACCCTACTGCCTTAATGGAAAAAATTAAAACAATGGTTTTCAGACAATGAACAACAGGCAATGCAGGACAGTAATTCCTGACAGGAAACAATGTGAGCTCCATGATTAACCTATCTTTCTGCCTGGGAGAGCTTCTAGTGAAGGGAGGGGAATCCAAGCAGAGGCTAGCAGTCCACCTGAACTGAGAAGACTGAGTTGGGAGCAGGAACAGAGTTGAAGTTGAGTTTATAGAGCAGAATCATGAAGAGAAGAAAGCTACAGAGTGAGCTCCTGAAATCTGTAGAGGCTTCAACTTGAATCTGTAGTAGAGTACTGATCAGTGCATTCATTTGAATAAATTACTAAAGGAGAAGAGTTGGTATTCCCACTAGCCACAGTGGAAAACCTTGTAATGCAAAAGACACTAAGTTATACAGGCTTTTACTTAGAAGGGAGAAAACAAAACAAAACAAAACAAAACAAAAAACAAAACAAAAAAATCAGCCATAAGACTAAAAGCTGCTCCAGTCTCACTTAACAAAGTATAAAGAAAACATTAAGAAAAATTTTCAAGTAACTCAACTATGTCCAAGAACAAAACCCAAAAATATTTTCGTTTTAGAATACAAGTATGTCCACCTCCATCAAGGTAAAATTTACAATGTCTGACATCTAATAAAAAGTTGACAGCTATGCAAGAAAGCAGGAAAATACAGTCTTTAATGAGAAAAAACAATCAAAATCAACCTGGAAATAACAAAGATGGCTGAATTATAAATAACAGCATAAAGATATTATTTTAATTATATTTCATATGCTCAAGAGTGAAAAAAACATCAGCATGTTAAGAAGAGACATGAAAGATAATTTAAAAGATCTATACCAAACTTGTAGAAATGAAAAATAAAGTAACCAAACCAAAAAATACTAAGACACTGCAAAAAAGATGAACAAATCTGAAGACACAGAATAAATGAGACAAAAACACTAGGATAAAAATGAACAGAGCATTGTAAGATAGCTTCAGGCAGTCTAATGTAAGTGAAATTACAGTTTTTGAAGGAGAAGTGAAACTTCTGAAATAATTGTCAAAATGCTCCCAAATTGAATCAAGATTATAAATGCACAGATCCAAGAAGCTTAATGAAATTCTAGAAAAATAGGGGTGCTTTGGGTGGTTCTTTATTCGGCTCATGTCATGACTTCATGGTCTGTGGGATCAAGCCCCACATGGGGCTGTGTGCGGACAGCGTGGAGCCTGCTTGGAATTTTCTCCCTCTCTTTCTGCCCCTCCCCACTCACAGGTGTTCTCTCTCAAATAAAAAAAAATTATAGGAAAATAAACACGATGGAAACCACACTAACTCATATCATAATCAAACTGTTCAAACCATAAACAAAAAAATCTTTAAAAAGCAGGCAGAGGGGCGCCTGGGTGGCTCAGTCGGTTAAGTGTCCGACTTCGGCTCAGGTCATGATTTCACGGTCTGTGAGTTCGAGCCCCGCGTTGGGCTCTGTGCTGACAGCTCAGAGCCTGGAGCCCATTTCAGATTCTGTGTCTCCCTCTCTCTCTGCCCCTCCCCTGCTCATGCTTTGTCTCTCTCGGTCTCAAAAATAAATAAACATAAAAAAAAAAAAATTAAAAAAAGAAAAAAAAAAGCAGGCAGAAAAATTAAGCCATATTTTATAGAAACAAAGATCTCAATTCTAGTAAAAAGAATTCTGCAAAAGTACTTTAAAAAACCCTGAGTGATAAAATTTTATACTCCCTAAAAGTCTCTTTCAAAAATTAATGTAAAATAAAACCACTTTCAGACAAAGACAAAAGAATCCAAAATTAGCAGACCTAAACTACTAGAAATGTTGAAGGAACTCCTTCAAGCAGAAGGAAAATTATACTAGACAGCTTATCTATATAGATACCAAAAAAAAAAAAAATCTATACAACAAAAGGAATGAAGAACAATGAAAATGGCAAATGTATCTTTCTTATATAAAAAAAATTACTTTAAAGCATAATTATCCTTTTAAAACAGAAATATTAGCAATGTATTGTGGGGTATATAACAAAGGTGGAAGTCAAATGTATGAGGATTACAAGCAGTATGCAAGAGGAGACATTGAACTATACCACTATAAGGTTCTTAAATTGGAAATAAAGGAAGATTGTAGTAAGTTGAAAATAAACACTATAAACCCTAAAGTAACCTCTAAAAAACCAAGACAAAGAAGTAGGGCTAGTAAGCCAATGGAAAAAAAACAGAATACTAAAAGTGATGGCTAGTAAGTACAAAATATGGCAAAAAAAAATTACAGAAAAGGGATAATAGACAAGACAAACAAAATAGAAAGATGGTTTATTTAAGCCCAAACATAATCCACAATCACACTAAATGTAAGTGGCAAAAACACTCCTACTTAAAAAGGCAAAGACTATCACACTGGATAAATACTGTGATCCAACTCTAGCTCTTCTACAAGAAACCTACTTAAATATAAAAATGCAAACAGGTTATTTATGAAAGAAAAATAAATAAATACCATGCCATAGTAGTACCAGACACAACAGATTTCAGAGCAAAGAATCTTACCAGGGTTAAGGAGGGACACTTCATAATGGTAATGGGATGTTCACAGAGTAAACCTACAATCCTATTGTTCTACACTTAGTAAGAGAACTTCAAAATACATGAATGGAAAAATAATAAAACTGAAAAGAATAAATTCACATTTATATTCTCTCATTTAGCAGAACAAAAATCAATAAGGATATAAAAACTTGTACAAGATTATCAATTAACTGTGCCTAAATGACATTTAGGGAATACTCAATCTAACCAGGGCACAGCACAAATTGTTTTCCAGAGTACACAGAACACAACCAAAACAGACCATATTCTTGGCCATAAAACAAATCTCAAATTGCAATAAACATAGAATGTTTCAAATCATACAACAAACATGTATTCTAGGCCCACAGTGTAACTAAGTTAGAAGTCAGTAACAAAAAATATCTGGAAACTAAATGACATGTTTTTAAAAAATTTCTTTTAAATGTTTATTTATTTCTGAGATGAGAGGAGGGGAAAAGCGAGAGGGAGACATACAATCCAAAGCAGGCTCCAGGCTCTGACCTCCAAGCTGTCAGCAGAGAACCCGACTCGGGGCTTGAACCCATGAACCATGAGATCATGACCTGAGCCGAAATCAGACACTTAAACAACTGAGCCTCCCAGGTGGCCCCTAAATAACACACTTCTAAATAATTCACAGACAAAAGATATCAAGAGGAAATTAAATAAAATGAAAATAATACATTCATGGAATGCTCTAAAGCAACGTTCAAAGGAAATTTACAGTACTAAATGACATTAGACAAAAATAAAGATTTCAAATCAGTGATCTGAGCTTCTACCTAAAACAATCAAATAAACAAACCCAAAATAAAAAAAGAAACTAATAAATACAGAAATCAGGGAAGTAAAAAGCAGAACAAGAAAATCAGTGAAATCTAAAATCTAAAATCAATTTTATAAGACTGTTATGACTGAGAAACGGACTGATGAAGATACAAAAGAGCAAAAGTAATCACAAAAATCATGAATACTGGAAATGTGTGAAGATACAAATACAGATCCTAGGAGCATTAAAAAAATTATAGGGGAAAAGTATGAGCAATTGTATTCAGTATCTTAGATAAAGTGGACAAACTGAAAAACCCACATTGTCAGAAATCATTCAATAGGATTTATATATACATACATATATATATATGTATGCATGTATGCATATACACACACACACAATCAATGGTCCTGTAACTACTTTAAAAAGTTAAATTTTTAAGTTAAAAACTTTCCCATGCATAGATGGTTTCACCAGTGAGTTCTATTAAGCATTTAAGGAATAAATCATGAATTCTACACAAACTATTCTAGAAAACTGGAGGCAAAACACTTCACAACTCTTTTCTAGTGGGCCAGAATTACTGACACTAAATTCAAAGACATTATAAAGAAGAGAGCAACATCCTTCATGACTACAAATTCTTAACATCTTGTCAATTCAATCAAAAATATAAAAAGCAAATGAAGACCTCTAGTATCTTTTTTCCCCATTTAAGAAGCTTGGAAGCACCACTTTCTTCTCACCAGTAAAAAGATAAACAGAGTAAAATATCAAGAACTCTTCCAGGATCCATAAGACAGGTGAGAAAATCACTGCCCCCAAGATTGGAAACAGATAGGCAAATACAGGGTGCCACAACTTACCAAAGTAGAAAATCACAAGTGGAAACCAACTTAGGAACCAAGGCCCAAGTAAGGCAACCTAAACTGTAACTGAAGAATTGCTGAAACTTACTGTGGAAATTCCCTCATGCTTCCTGCAGAAGGAAAAAGGAACCATTTTAAAATATACCCAGAACACATGTTCTTAACAATGCCTGCCCTAAGGAGAAACTGGTTAACCAGAGCCTAACCTTGTGGGGTGGGGTGGGGGGGGGGGGGTGTATTATCAGAGCCAAAATAACATGGAAGGGAAACACTCAACGCCAGCCCTCGTTTGCCATCTTCTCCCACCTAGGAGGAAGAAAAAGCCTAGAAAACACTTGAGAAGTTCACAGTCCAGACACAGGCTCACTAAAGGGCTATGACCTAATCATAGGGCTGTGGAACACTCTTCTTTCCCCAAGACCTCACCACAACATGACCAAAGCCTATTTACAGCAGTCCCTTTTACCCAGTACAGCATGTCCCACTATAAAGAAAGTTACAAAGCACAGCAAAAGGTAAAAAAACAAACAAACAAACATAATTTAAGGAGTCAGAGGAAACATCAAAAGCAGACATGGTAGGGATGCTGGAATTACCAAACTAGGAATTTAGAATACCTAGGATTGAATATGTTAAAGGTTATGATGAATAAACAGCATGTAACAACACATGTGCAATATAAACTGAGAGATAAGAAACCTAAGAACCAAGAAAAAATGCTAGGGATCAAAAAAATGTAACAGAAAGAAAAACTGCCTTTGATAAGCTTATTAATAGTCTAGGACAAGACAGAGAAATTTAATTTCTTAGCTTGAGGACATCTCCTCTCAAACTGAAAAGAAAAGAGAGCAGAGATTGAATAAAACAGAAGAGAATAACCAAGGACTGCAGGACAATTAAAAAGGGGTAATATACTGAGAATAGCAAAAAAAAGAAAAGAAACAGAAGAAATATTTGAAAAAACAATGACAATTTTCCCAACTTAATGTCAGAAGCATATACTAAAAACCAAAACAAACAAAATCCACAAACCAAAAATTAAAAACCTACACCTAGACACATCACTTCCAAACTCAAAAAATAAAAGATAAAGAAAATATAAAGAAAAAAAATCTTGAAAGAAGCTGAAGAAAAAAACAACTTATCTATAGAAGAACAAAGAGAAGATTATATCCACTTCTCAGAAACCATGTATACAAGAAAAAGTGTAGTGGAAATATCTGAAGTGTTGAGAAAAAAAAAAAACCCACCAAGTGAGGGTTCTATACTCTGTCAATTATCCTTCAAAGGTGAAGTAGAAATAAAGACTTTCTCAAAGATTGAGGGAATTTGTTGTCAAATTGTAGACCTGCCTTGCAAGAAATGTTTAAGGAAGTCCTTTAGAGACAAGGAAATTAATATAAGTCAGAGTCTAAATAAGAACATCAAACATAAAAATCTCTTTATCTTATTTTTTTTTTTACATTTATTTTTGAGACAGAGAGAGACAGAGCATGAATGGGGGAGGGGCAGAGAGAGAGGGAGACACAGAATCGGAAGCAGGCTCCTGGCTCCGAGCCATCAGCCCAGAGCCCGACGTGGGCCTCGAACTCACAGACCACGAGATCGTGACCTGAGCTGAAGTCGGACGCTCAACCGACTGAGCCACCCAGGCGCCCCTCTTTATCTTATTCTTAATTGACCTAACAGATAAGAGTTTGTTAAAAAATCTTAAGAACACTGTATTCAATTATGTATGCATACATATTCACCTCATGTGTATATACGTGCTGATGACTAACAAAGAGAACATGATTACTAACATCAAAAATGAAGGAGAGGGTATCACTTTAAATCCCCTATTCATCAAAAGGATAAAAGAATGCAGTCAACAGCTACATTGTCCACAAATTTGATAACCTAGATGAAATGAACCAATTCCTTGAAAGACACAAGATGCAAAAATTCACAAGAGACAATCTGCATAATTCAATACCTGTTAAAGAAACTGAACCAATAATTTAATAACTTCTGAGGCGCATGTGTGGCTCAGTCGGTTAAATGTCCGACTCTTGGTTTCAGCTTGGGTCGTGATCTCACAGTTCATGAGTTTGAGCCCCCCCCCCCCCCCCCAGCCCCCATCGGGCTCTGTGCTGACAGTGTGGAGCCTGGTTGGTATTCTCTGTCTCCCTCTGTCTCTCTGCCCCTCCCCCACTCACTCTCTCAAAAAAAAAAAAACTTAAAAAAAACACAAACAAAAAAACAAAAACAAAAAAAACAAAAAAAAACACAAACAACTGATAACCTTCCAAAACAGAAAGCACTGGACCCAGATTCACTGGTGACCTCTACCAAACACTTAAAAGAAACAAAACAAAACAAAACAAAAAAACACCAGTTCTCTGAAATCTCTTTCAGAGGACAGGCAGAGGAACACTGCCTAACTCATTGTATGAGACCAGCATCACTCTAACAACAAAACCAGACAAAGATATTATAAAAAATAAAAACTATATCAGCATCTCTCATGAACACAGATCTTCAACAACATACACGCGTATCAAATCCAACAATGTATGATCACAGCCAAGTGGGATTTATCCCAGGTATGCAAGAATGGTTCAACATTCAAAAATCAATTAATGTAATCCATCACATCAACTGGCTAAAAAAGATGGGTCACAACAGATGCAGAAAATCTATTTCACAAAATCCAACACTCATTCATGATAAAATTTCTCAATAAAGTAGGAATACAGGGGAACTCTCCCCAACTTGATAAATAAAATCAACAAAACACCTATAGTTATATTTAATGGTAAGAAAATTGAAACCTTCCCATTAATATCAGGTACAAACCAAGGATGTTTCCTCTTACCATTCCATTTCAACACTACTGGTAGTTCTAGCTAATGCAATTAACACCAAAAAAAAAAAAAAAAAAAAAAAAGGAAATAAAAGGTAAACACACTGGGAAGGAAGAAATAAAATTAGCTTTCTTCACAGATGACATTATCATCTATGTAGAAAATTCAAAATAATTGACCAAAAAAAACCCCACAAAAATCTTAGAACTAATAAACAATTATAGCAGGGTTGAAGGATACAAGGTTTGTATACTAAAGTCAATCACTTCCCTATATATCCCCCAATGAAAAAGTGAAACTTGAAATTAAAAATACGTTACCATTTACATTAGCATCCCCCAAATTAAAACTGCCAAAATACTTAGGTATAAATCTAACACACTACATACAGGATCAATAGAAAAAAAACACAAAATTCTGATAAGCAAAATAAAAGAACTAAATAAATGAACAGACATTCCATGTTCATGGATTAGGAAGACTCAACATTGTCAGGATATCAATTCCTCAAACTTGATCTATACATTCAATGCAATTCCAATCAAACACCCAGCAAGTTATCATGTAGATACTGACAAACTGATTCTAAGTTCATAGAAACACAAGACCCAGACTACCCAACAAAACACTGAAGAAGAACAAAGGTGAAGGACTGAAACTACCAAACTTCAAATTTATTATAAAGTGACAATAGTAATCAAGCCAGTATAGTATTGTCAAAAAAAGGGACAATCAAAGGTACAGACTAGCAAGCACATAAATAGCCTCATATAAATAAAATCAACTAATCTTTGACAAAGGTGCAAAGGCTATTCAATGAAGCAAAATCATCTTTTCAACAAACTGTGCTGTAACAACTGCGCATCCACATGCAAAAAAAAAAAAATCAATCTATCAGTCTAGACACACATCTCACATCATTCCCCAAAATTAACTCAAAATGGGTCTTAAATCTAAATACAAACCATAAAACTATAAAACTCCTATAATATAGGAAAAAATCCAAATGACGGTGGGTGTGGTGATGACTTTTTCAGATAACACCAAAGGCATGATCCACAGAAAAAAAAAAACAAAACTGTTAAGCTGGTCTTCATTAAAATTCAAACAATTCTGCTCAGTAGGTACGCCTGGCTGGCTCAGTCAGTTAAGTATCCGACTTCAGCTCAGATCATGATTTCAAGGTTCTTGAGTTCAAGTCCAGCCATCGGGCTCTCTGCTGTCAGCACTGAGCTCATTTTGGATCCTGTCTCCCTCTCTCTCTGCCCCAAGCCCGCTCGTGCTTACTCTCAAAAATAAAACATTAAAAAAAAAAATTTTTTTTAATTCTGCTCTGCAAAAGTCAGTGTCAAGAGAATGAAAAAACAGGCCAAATGTGTGAAACTTTGCAAAAGACATACCTGATCTTAAGGGAGTATTATCCAAAACATACAAAGAACTCTTAAAATGCAACAATAAGAAAACAAATGGGTCAACAGACACCTCACCAAATCAGATAATACAAATGGAAAATCAGCATATGCAAAGGTGTTCCACATCACATTTCACATGCATATGGTAAATGCATATTAAAACAAGATACTACTACCTATCTATTAGGAAGGCCAAATCCAGAACACAGATAACACCAAATGCTGATGAGGATATGGATCAATAGTTACTCTCATACGTTGCTGGTAGGAATGCAAAATGTACAACCACTTTGGAGACAGTTTGACAGATTATAAAACGAAACATATGCTTACCATACAATCCAGTTAAATACCAAGAAAAACTCATGTCCACACAAAAACCTGCACATGAATGTTTATAGTAACTTTATTCATAACTGCCCAAACTTGGAACCAACCAGTATGTCCTTCAGTAGGTACTGTGGTACATCTAAATAATGGCATATTATTCAGTGCTGAAAAGGAGTTAAGCCATAAAAAGACAAGGAGAAAACTTAAATAGGTATTACTAAGTGAAAGAAAACAACGTAAAAAGACTACATTTTGTATGATTTCAACTGTACAATACTCTGGAAAAGGAAAACTATGGAGACAGTAAGAACAGTGGTTGGAGTGGGTGGAGAGATGAATAGGCAAAACACGAAGGATTTTTAGGGCAATAAAAATACTCTACATGCTATATTAATGGTAAATACGTGTCATTATACATTTGCCCAAACTCACAGAATGTCCAACACCAAGAGTAAACCATGATGTAAACTATAGATCCCCTAAGGAAATACAAACTAAAACCATAATGAGATACCACTACACACACATTACAATGGCCAAAATAAAAAAAAATCATAATACCAAGTACTGACAACTTTTTGTTAATGGGAATGAAAATTGGTAGAGTTATCTTAGAAACCAGTTTGGTGGTTTCTTTTTTTTTTTCTTTCTTTTTTTTTTTTTTTTTTTTTTTCAACGTTTATTTATTTTTGGGACAGAGAGACAGAGCATGAACGGAGGAGGGGCAGAGAGAGAGGGAGACACAGAATCGGAAACAGGCTCCAGGCTCTGAGCCATCAGCCCAGAGCCTGACGCGGGGCTCGAACTCACGGACCGCGAGATCATGACCTGGCTGAAGTCGGACGCTTAACCGACTGCGCCACCCAGGCGCCCCTGGTGGTTTCTTATTAAGTCAAATGTATGCTTACCATGTTGTTCAGCAATTCCATTGCTAGATATTTTACCTACGCAAAAAGAAGAGTCACACAAAAAAACCTTAATCGTACCTTTATGAAAATGCTTACAGCTACTTTATCACCAAAATCTGGAAATGCCCTTCAACTGGTACATGGACAGGTTAAGTTGTGGTACATCCAAGCAATGGAATAGTATGCAAAATTAAAAAGGAACCAATAATACACCACCATGATAAGTCTCAAATGAATTATACTCAGTAAAAAAAGCCAGACTCAAAACACCCTATGCTGTATATCCTATTCATATGCCTTTCTGGAAAGAACTCTGGAGACAGACAAAACAAAACAAAACAAAACAAAACAAAACAAAACAAAACAAAACACAAAACAAAACGGGTTTCCAAGAATGGGGATGACAGAATTTTTTAAGGTAGTAACTGTTCTGTAGTTGTTACATAAGTATAGGACTTCTCAAAAATCACAGACCTGTATATTACAAAGTGTGAATTTCATGTAAATTGTATCAACTAAAAAAATGACAGAAAAAAAATAATGTAGAAGGAAAACAAAACCAATATAACATGAAGGTAACTAGTGTCCTTAAAATACAGAATCCTCTAAACAAGACATTCAAGGATAGAATATGAGAAAAACTTCCCCAAAAGAAATGAGTAGGTATTTTCACACCTGTCACAATGGCTAACATTAACAACTCAGGCAACAACAGATATTGGTGACATTGCGAAGAGGACCTCTTTTGCACTGCTGGTGGGAATGCAAACTGGTGCAGCCACTCTAGAAAACAGTATGGAGATTCCTCAAAAAATTAAAAATAGAACTACCCTACGACCCCAAAATTGCACTACTAGGTATTCATCCAAAGGATACAGGAGAGCTGTTTCGAAGGGGCTCATGCACCCCAATATTTATAGCAGCACTATCAACAATAGCCAAAGTATAGAAAGAGACCAAATGTCCATTGACAGATGAATGGATAAAGATGTGTGTATGTATGTATGTATGTGTATACACATGTGTCTATATACACATACATACATACACACCCAAAATGGAGTATTACTTGGCAATCAAAAAGAAATCTTGCATTTGCAACTACGTGGATGGAACTGGAGGGTATTATGCTAAGCAAAATTAGTCAGAGAAAGACAAAAATAATATGACTTCACTCCTATGAGGACTTTAAAATACAAAACAGATGAATACAAGGGAAGGGAAGCAAAAATAATATAAACACAGGGAGGGGGACAAAACATAAGAGACTCTGAAATATAGAGAACAAACAGAGGGTTGCTGGAAGGGTTGTGGGAAGGGGATGGGCTAAATGGGTAAGGGGCATTAAGTTTGTTGCACTATATACTAACTAACTTGGATGTAAATTAAAAAATAAATAATAAAAAAGAACATATTTACCAGAAGAAAAAAAAGTGATAAAAGATTTAGTCAGACATACTTGACCAATTTCAAAGACAAGTAAAAACTGTTCAAATATCCATGCAAAGGAAAAAAGTCAATAGAACATGTGAGATGTATTGGGAGGCAGTGGATACCAGGAGGCTGTAAGATAAAACAGAATTCACAAAAAACACTATTAAGTTCTGAAGGAAATGGGTGTAATGGATATACTATTATACTAGTAAACAATGCCTCTCAAATAGGATATTTTTGCATATGAAAGAATTCAGGGATTTCAGCATCCATGAATTCTTCCAAACTCTAGCAAATGATAAAATTTAGTCAATTAGATGACATATCATTAAAAAAAATTCTGGGAAAAGCCATGGTTAAAAAGAAATATTTGAGGGGTGCCTGGGTGGCGCAGTCGGTTAAGCGTCCGACTTCAGCCAGGTCATGATCTCGCGGTCCGTGAGTTCGAGCCCCGCGTCGGGCTCTGGGCTGATGGCTCAGAGCCTGGAGCCTGTTTCCGATTCTGTGTCTCCCTCTCTCTGCCCCTCCCCCGTTCATGCTCTGTCTCTCTCTGTCCCAAAAATAAATAAACGTTGAAAAAAAAAAATTAAAAAAAAAAAAAGAAATATTTGAGCTTTGAAATCACTTAAGTGTAGAGCAGTGGTTCTCAAAAGGCAGCAGACATCAGAATCACCTGGACGGCTTATTAACATAGAATGCTGGGCCCCAGTCAGTGTTTCCAATAAATTCCCAGGTGTGCTGATGCTACAGGGTCCGGGGAATACACTTTAAGAATGACTTGTTTAGTTCTAAGACTAAATAACTAGGAGAACTATGGTTATAATACATAATGGTCAAACATAAAATATAATACAAAAAGATTCTGGTTAAAGATGGCAGATTAAAGGTGAATTTACCCATGCTCCCTTTAGAAATAACAATACAATTCAAAAAATAAAGGGCTTTTAAAAATTTTGTTTTTAATGTTTTATTTATTTTTGAGAGAGAGCAGGAGCGAAGGAGGGGCAGAACAAGAGAGGGACAGAGAATCCAAAACAGGCTCCAAGCTCTGAGCTGTCAGCACAGAGCCCGATGAAGAGCTTGAACTCACAAGCTGTGATCATGACCTGAGCTGAAATCAGGCACCCAATTATAAGCCATCAAAGGAAAATGTTAAGCAGTAAAATTTGTAGAGCAGAATTCTCAAATAGATCAGGAAATGGTGACATCAGGTAGCCTCCATAAGTGAGGCAGAAGGTAGAGGTAAAAATAGAATTCATTACATGCTTTTTTAAAGAGCAGTTAAAACTCTCAGGTTTCATTCCATTTTTTACTCTGGCCAGCCAAAGAGGATAAAGTAGAATTTCTCAAGCCTGGCACTATTGACACTTTGGGCCAAAAAAATTCTCTGTGGGGGTGGGGAGGGGGGTCCTGTGTAGTGTAAAATGTTTAGCAGTTTCTCTGACCTTTACTCACTAGATGCACCTCTTACCCCAAAATTGGACACAAAAAAAAATGTCTACAGACATTGCCAAATGCATCTTGGGGTCAAAACTATGCCCAGTTGAAAACCACTGCTATAGAAACATCTCAGAGGAATCTTTTTAGGAAATTCTCCTGATGAAGAAATGTTTATTTAACATTCAGCAACTCCTTTACTTTTATTTTTTCTTTTGTTAAATTCAGGAAAAATTCGATTTAATGCTTTAATTTAGCATGCTACCATTCCTAAAAAAAAAATATTTTTGTCCATTCATCCATGTGTATATATGCATTGAGAGAAAAGGAATGTTATTGGTGGTGGCATTTTTTTGTGTGTGACATTTTAACTTTGTACTCTGCTATGCTTGACTATTCATAGTGACTATGAATCATTTCTGCAAAAACAAGTCATTGTACTAAAAAATAAAAATCTAGCTGAGGCTCACAAATAGGCAGGCAGTAATCACTGGCTCTTTCTTCTTAACTACATTAAATTATCTTGGGCAAAAAAATGATAGCTATTGTATATTAGGTCCAGTAATTCAAAAAAATCAATTCTAGTCATTAACACCATTGTTGAGATTGGGGTGGAGAAAAGCACTGAAGTAGGCATAAATTTTGCTGGTAATGTAGTTACAGGATTAGGTGGGAGATTCAGATATCTGAGTGCGTAACAGTCACTAATCAAAGACCAGGCATACATGAACCAAGGATTATGATCAATCTAATTCTAGGCCACTTGGCAAAAAGAAACAAACAAACAAACAAACCCACCTCAAAATAAAATAAAAAAATTAATGCTCCAATCTCTACACAACAGTATTACATGTATTTTTTTTTGTGCTTTTTTCATAGTTCAGAAATTTTCTACAGCGCTTTTATAAATCAGAAAAAAACTTCACAAAAATTGATTAAGCCTGAAGGACTCATTAAGATTTAATTGTGGTTTAACTTCCAATTTAATGACTTGAATAGTTTTGAAAATTTGAACAAATTTTAAATTTGTCAAAACCTCTAAGTAAATAAGCATATTGACTGTTAAGACTGTAGGAAAAGAACACATTTGTATATTACAAGGCAAAGTCCCCTTCAATTGCTATCAAATTACTCTAAAATTGAACAATTCAGGAATAGAGACAGAAGCACCAGGAAGGAAAGGGGAAAATATGACCAGAATTGCAGACTACAAAATCAATTCCCAGACTGGCCACAATAATCTAGAACACTAAAAATCAACCTTGGCCATCTGGCATATCTGCCACAGATCTAATTACTGGAAGGTAAGAAAATTGCCTCCTTGTTACCACCTTTTCAATATACCTTGTTATTAACAGTGACTACAATGCAGTGTTAATTTTATCAGTTTTCTAGTCAATAAAGGTGAACAAGTAAGTTGTAAAAACATTAATAGGAATATAGTATTTCCATATTGCTCACTAAAGTTATTTTCTGATTTAGAACACATAAATATTAAAAAAACCTTAAAACATTTTTTTTTCCTTCTGTAACCGTAAGTGTCCTTGAGGCAAAAAAGGTTGTTCAAGGTTCTGGAGATGAGAACAAAATGGGAAGTATGAATCCCTCCCTTTAAGTCTTTACTATATACAAAGAATATGCCAACTTGATAAATGGATAAATCTGACTTTACAAATCACACATCCCCCTCCCCCACCATGAAAGCAATGTTTTAACATTTATTATTTTGTAAAACATTTATTACATTATACCTCTTCTGTATTAGACAATAGACTCAAGTGGATTCTGAGTTTCTTATTGAGATAAAAAATACCTGGTTTCCATACCAAACTATGAGAAGAAATACGTAGGACATAATCAAGAGAATGGCCTGAGTTGAAATAACAATCTCCATGTATTATTTTATTAAAATTTAACTTTTACAGTTCAAGCAGTACATTGATTTCTGAAAAAAAGCGAGGTATGTAAAAGAATAAAAATTCTGACTGATGTATATAATGGGAGTCATTTGGGAAGTCAGACAAGCGTTAGAAGTGGAATTTAGAAATCACAGATTAAAGAACTATGATTTGAACGCAAATATCTCGCCCCAATTCATAAATAATTTATTAACTATAATATTAATATGCTGTTTACATTTGGGGGTGGTAGTGGAATGATTATCTTAAACTGAAGTTTATTTGCACCACCCAAAACAAGAAATTGTGCCACTATAATGAAAAATGGATTCATTCTAACAATGCTATCTATTTAAAATGGAACCCACACCTAATTAAACATGAAATTCCAGATTACCCAAGCATGGTTTATGTCAAAAGACACAGGATTTTCAGCACTGAACTGACCAGCTTTTAGAAATACATGTTATTACCTGAGAAATTTCCTCCTACCATTAAGGTTGAAGATCCAACCACAGAGCTAGAACTAAATAGTATTAGCGTGTCAATACTACCGCCAGGCTGTCCCAAATAGCCGGCACTTAATTGTAGTCGGCTCCACAGAACAAAGAGGCCAACATGCCTCCAGGGATGACAGTGCTGCAGTCTGAGGTCGCTGGGAATGTGACGAAAAGAGACGGTGAACTCCACGGAACAGGCCTAAGACCTTTGTTGAGATGGCCTACGCAGACACACAAACACAAAAACAAAAAAGCGCCTGGGAGAATGGGGAGTAGCTTTCACGGAAGACGGGGTGTTGGGGGAAGACTACCAGCTCTCTTCGCTTCTCCCATCGGGGTTATCTTCCCATCTCCTCTTCTCGGCCACCCGGGTCAGCTCTTTGCAAGACTCAGGGCCCTAAAGCTGAGTTGGATGACCGCGGGAGATAGGGAGAGAATGGGGACGGAAGGCACTCCCTGTTCGTTGGGTGGGGTACCACGTTACCGACGGGCCGCATCCAGCCCAGCTCGGGTTCCCTTCTCTTCCGCATCGTACGCTTAGCACCCCTTAGGCCACTAAAAACCTCCTTACCCAGCTCGCCATGGAGCACAGTCCCAAGACGTTCCCCATCTCCGCAACGTCGCAGGAGCAGAGGAGGGTGACAAAATGGAGACAGTATCTCCCCACCCTCTCAGGCCTTATTTACTATCAGCAAGCCACTTCCGGCGCATAGCCCACCCCGCCCCTTAGCTTTGCGTCACTTCCTTTGAGGTCTGTATTGGGGTGGGGGAGGGTGTCGTGTTAAGATTGCGCGTGCGCGTGCGCATGCTTGGAACCTGAGGCGTTTTCTGCAGAGCGGAATCTTTTAACACTGCGGGCATAAAGTGGCTGGCTGATGCAGCCGGACTGTAGTTTATTTACCACATTAAGAAAACGTTGTGAGAAAATCTCACCTTTACTTAATATTTATTTGAATTTGAGTTAAGTAGAGGCTGAAGTGGTCGTTAATGATTTTGCCCTCGTCCATTAGAGGAATTTCTCACTTCTGGAGGATTGCTTTCTCTTTCTCGATGCTCATCCGTTCATCCACTTATTTCTAGTATTTAACACTTCTGCGTCTTTTCCTCCCAACTTACTTTCTCAGGCATTACTGCAGACCACTGCCTGGGACAAATTTTATTGGGATATTTCTATTCTTTTGGGTACTTAACAGTTCTCTGTAATAACGTGAACACGATAAGTGTCGTATCACTTTTTTGCTGTTGACACGCATTTTAATTTCTTGTCCAATTAAGATGTTACAGGAAGCTTTCACATTCAAAAATTTTAATTGCATAAGAAGACATACTGGTTATAAAAACTTAAAGGTAGCATTGATTTTGTTGAATGTTACGAGCTGTTCAGGAGACATTTGGAGCGCTTGATAATTAAGTGATGATGGCCAACTCCAGTGAATGTACAAAAAGTTCTAGTTCTTTTTATAGTGATTGGTCCCTGAAGATATTCTGGGAGAACAGTTTGGCCACAGAAATAATCTAAAATAGAAATAGGCATTGTCATTAATAATAAGACTCTTAAAAAATTTACAAAAATTAGATGTGTGAAGGTCAGGTAACACTTAGGAATCTGGAAGAACTGTGACCATTAACTGATAGGTAGCAAAAAGGAAGAAATGGAATTGGCTAAAAGACAGTTTAGTTTGGACATGTTGAACTTGAAGTCTCAGAAATGTTACCTCTCAGCACTTGAAAATGAAGCTTCAAAACCAAGAGTTAATGAGATGCAAAATTCAAAGTAACTTAAATTGCTGTTATAGTTGAAGATGTCAGCCAATAAACAAGAAATCAGTTCCAGAGATAAAGCATGTAGTTGGGATCAAAGAATTGCAATGCAGGCTGCACAGATTTAAATAGAATCCCAAAGAGTGTTGAGATTTCAGGAGGTTGACCTAGGATTTTCATGGGGGGAAAAAAAGGAAGATTGGGTAAATTGTTTTAAAAAGAAGAGTTCCTTGGTGCTAGTAAGTAAGGCTAGATTTGCACCTCATTGGTTGGTCAGGTGAAGTGGTCACTAGACCAAGGTTCACTTTTATTAGTCTTTTCAAAAGGGACATTCTCTGGATCTTCTGCTTGCTGACTTCTTGAATGTTGGCAGTTTGGCCCAGTTCAAGGTTTCAGGAAACAGGATGTGAAAGACAGTTCCTCTGAAATGGCTGCTCTGGCTCCATTTTAAAATGGTTCCACTTAAGTCATTTTAAGAAAGAGAGAGGATTGAGGTAGATATCTAAAGAGAAATGTTGTAGATTTATAAGAGTCCTTAATATGGATTCAAAAAATTTAACCCTGGAAAAATTATCAACTGGGGAAAAGCTATTTAGTTTTTAACTTCTCACTTTGATTGTTAATGTCATTTACATACCCCTCCTTCCAAGTTCTGCACTTTAAATTCTGCTTTCAGTGTAAGTTGTGAAAATATCTTTTATAAGGTCCTTGACTTCTCAAAATCTTAGAATCCTTGTTAGTAATATATCAACCTTAAAGAGTTGAGAAGATTAAATAATAACACATGGTCTTATAAATGATAGCACCATGTAAGCCTACTGTAGATAATCAATACAAGCTAGTTTACCCCCAAAATAAATTATCTTAAGGAATAATAACACATGGTCTTATAAATGATAGCACCATGTAAGCCTATTGTAGATAATCAATACAAGCTAGTTTGCCCCCCAAACTAGATTGTCTTAAGGATGAATAAAATTTGTGCATAGCTTACATTGTACAATGCAAGGAGTGAAAAGGTCTGTGAAAAATATTTTATGATTTTAATCCTAAAATAATTAAATTCTAAATGTAAACATGTTTAAATATTTCAACCTATGTTCTGTAAGAATAAACCAGGAATAGATTAGAACAAAATAGCCTATAGGGGTCAGTATAAACTTAGAATTAGAAGAGACTCTATTCTGATTAAAGAAATGCTTTTGTCATTGAAGACAGATTTTGACTTTTTTTTAAATTAAAAACCAAGGAATAATAAAGGTATAAAGGCTCTCCTAAATTGTTACCTTAATATTAAAATAGCCTGTGAACAATTTTCTTTCTACACAGATTTTTTCCCCAAAAGTAAGCCAGTAATTCCCATGACAACCAGATATGTCTACACCAGTGGAGTAGATGAATACAAAGGTATAATATTTATTTCAGGCAGAACATACACAAATTTAGAGAAAAAAAGCAAATATTCATCATGCAAATAATGAAGTGGGTAGAGAAATCAAATATTTCTAGTGTTTAGTATACCATTTTACAATTATGTAGAGTGACTACTTGAAGAGATGCTAATGGCATTTCTAAAACATTTTGCATCTCAGGGGCAATTAGCTAAAATATGTTAAGGATTTATTGACCTCTCATAAGAGTTGATAAAATATAATATCATACATTGAAGAACTATTAAAATCAAGCATCCATTCACCAAAAAATGTTATTATGCTGTATAAAGGAGAAACCATTTCTATTTAGGCATTTATCAGATTTTTGAATTCTTATTGAATATGTTAAGGCAATGTCTAACACTTTCCAACAGAAATATAATATATGCCACATTTAAAATTTAAAATTTTCTAGTAGCCACATTAAAAAGAAAAAGAGACAGATAAAATTAATTTTAACAATACTTTAACAAACATTTAATTTAACCCAATATCATTTCAACATAACATTAATGTAAAAATTAATGAGATGCCTTACATTATTTTTCATGTTAAATTTTCTAAATCTGGTTTATATTATACATTTACAGCACATCTTAATTCAGACTAGCCACATTACAAGAGCTTGAGAGCCCCCCAAATTGGACAATGCATATCTAAATGTTGAAGGAGAAGGGGCACCTGTGTGGCTCAGTCGGTTAAGCATCCAACTTCAGCTCAGATCATGGTTTCATGGTCCATGAATTTGAGCCCCACATTGGGCTCTGTGCTGTTAGCTCAGAGCCTGGAGCCTGCTTCAGATTCTGGGTCTCCCTCTCTCTCTACCCCTCCCCTGCCTGTGCTCTGTCTCTCTCTCTCTCAATCTCTCAAAAATAAATAAACATTAAAAAAATTAAAGTAGTTTTTAAAATAAATAAATAAATAAATAAATAAATAAATAAATAAATAAATGTTAAGGGAGAAAACTGAAGCAATTATCCAGATGACCCAGTACAAGCAAAACTAACACACACACTTTTCTTTGTGTAAATTATTTAGATATTTCAGGATAAAGTGGTTTTAAGCCTGTGCATTTACTTCAGGCATTAAATTGGTTTCATCTAATTTATTTTGTATAAAAATTAAATCTGAGAGAATTGTAAGAAAGGTAAATGTTAAGGTCTTATAATTATATAGGCTATCATATTATTTTTAAAAATTTAATTTATTTTTTAAGTAGACTCCACAGCATGGAGCCCAACATGGAACTTGAACTCATGGCCCTGAGATAGAGACCCAAGCTGAGATCAAGAGTCAGACATTTAACTGACTGAGCCATCCATACTGCTATTTTATATGTTTAAACTTAGCCAGATATGATTTTCAAGTATTCCAAATAGCCCATAATTCCATTTTAGCCAATTTATCCTGATGTTTTAATTCACTTGAGCTTCTATGGCTTTAGCTTTCTCCCCTCTAGAATTAGTTGTAACAACAGGGTGCTCCCTGGAGGCTTTTGACATTTTAAGCAGCCTGAACTCTAGTGACCCCAGACAGGCTTGTGGACTCTCATCCAGTTGTCTACACCTCATTTTATTTCCTGTTGTCGGCCAATGAAAGACAAAACTGCAAGCTGCACAATAAAATGTGTTTCATTTATTTGGTATCTTAGGGATTGCAACTGGGAGACAGAGTTCAGCAAAATTGAAAGTGTAATCTGGAGAGACAAAGGAGGTTAGAGTTTTTAAAGAGGAAAGAGGGAATTTACATAAATTGCTTTGAATGAAATGTAATTGTTTCTAGTATTGCTACAGTTACACTACCATTAGTTACAGTTACTACTATATATGATTGTTTCCTAGGGTTAATGTTAGGCCGAAAGTCCTTTTATGTTCATTCTAACATGCAGCAGATTTCTTGACTTTTAGTTGAGTTCAGCAACAATTCAGAGTATTTGAGACAGGAGACATGCATAAGCCCCATTTCCTCAGTGTCCTCCTGGTTCCATTTAAAATTTTTTTTTTTTTCAACGTTTTTAATTTATTTTTGGGACAGAGAGAGACAGAGCATGAACGGGGGAGGGGCAGAGAGAGAGGGAGACACAGAATCGGAAACAGGCTCCAGGCTCCGAGCCATCAGCCCAGAGCCTGACGCGGGGCTCGAACTCACGGACCGTGAGATTGTGACCTGGCTGAAGTCGGACGCTTAACCGACTGCGCCACCCAGGCGCCCCTCCTGGTTCCATTTTAAACAACCCTCTCAGCAATGCTTACTCCATTTTTTTTCTCTCTGTTATCACTGTATTCTCCATTACCTCATATAATACTCCTGCAAATTCTAACGTAAAGTGAATCTTTCTATTCTTTCTGCAGAGTGATTAAGAACTTTGGGTAATTTTCCTCCTCAGTTCTCACTCTGCTGAAGATTTGCTTTAATTTAATTTAATTTAATTCAATTTAATTTAATTTAATTTAATAATTTAATTTAATTCTAAAAAAAATTAGAACAAAAGTGTGGACATACTTCCACTTTTCCTATCAAGTTTTACTCAACCCAGTAATACCTGGTAGGATCTTAATTTTTTCATAAAACATCTTAATATTTCCTAGTATTAAAGTATTTGTATCTGGAACCCATTCTACATTGTGTGCAAAAATCCTAGGTTTAGCTGCTTGGTAGCATCCAGCTATGTCATTTATTGCATTATTTCCCCCAAACTTTTTTTTTTTAAGATTCTTTTTTTTTTTTTTTTCCAACGTTTATTTATTTTTGGGACAGAGAGAGACAGAGCATGAACGGGGGAGGGGCAGAGAGAGAGGGAGACACAGAATCGGAAACAGGCTCCAGGCTCTGAGCCATCAGCCCAGAGCCCGACGCGGGGCTCGAACTCACGGACCGCGAGATCGTGACCTGGCTGAAGTCGGACGCTTAACCGACTGCGCCACCCAGGCGCCCCTCCCCCAAACTTTTAATCAGAGTCTTGATATAGCTTGTCCTGGCTTCCACTAATTTGACCATATTATTAATAAATCTGTCCTACTTCAGAAACAATCTTATCTTCCTTAAAGATTTAGTGTCAGAGGAAGCTACCTGCATGAACTATCGTCCATTGACATCTCCATTGACAACGGAATTTCTTGCCTCAGTTGGCCCAATTTACTTATATTGTATAGCAGAGTCCAGTCTTTCTGGGAATCATCCAATTTTTTAAATCCTCTCAAGGGCTGTAGGGTTGAGAATAGAGCTCTCTCCACTTAGTTTCTATGCGATGGAAAAAGACCTTTCTAGCACCATTAATATAAATGCCATGCACATTTCCCCTTCCCAGCAATACTCATCTAGCAGTTTAGATGCTATAGAAGGGCACTCTTTAGTTAAATTTTGTGGTATGCTTTGATTCAGGCATGGTTAGACAGCACCACACTTCAGCAATCCCAAATGTTAGTCTTTAGTAAGACTAACATATATGTGGGCATTATGCTTTAAAAAGTAGCTCTCACATACAGAGTCCAAAAGATGGACTTTTCCCATTAGATCTCTATACAGAAATAACCTTTGATTAAATAGAAGTACAGAGCAGTATTTAGAAACATGCTAGAATCTGGAGTCAGGATGCCTGTGCTTAACTGCTACGTCCACCTCAAATTAGCTGTGTAATCTTAAGTAACTTTCATTTTTTTGTGCTTCTGATTCCTCAACTTTAAGATGGGAGAGTAACAGTACCTTCTTCCTAATTTTGCTATGAGGATTAAATGAAAACAGGTGAATACACAGAATAGTGTTAGGCCCATGGTTAAGTGCTCGGTAAATATTAGCTACTACTTCTAGATATCAGGGATTTTTCTTCTCTTTTGTCTTTGTTTTCTTTAATACCTCTCCATAGTTTCTTGGGACACCTGGTGGTTCAGTCAGTTAAGGATCCCATTCTTGGTTTTGGCTCAGGTCTCATGAGTTCAAGCCCAATCTCAGGCTCTGTACTGTCAGCACAGAACCCACTTGGGATTCTCTCTCTCTCTCTCTCTCTGTCCCTCCCCCACTTGTGCTTTCTCTGTCTCTCTCAAAATAAATAAATAAATAAATAAACTTAAAAAAACACCTCCCTCTAGTTTCTTAATCTTTGAAACCCAGTGTCTAGCTCTCAAATGTTTCCATCTAATTTTCTCCTCAATCAAACGGAAGGCAGAATAGTGTAAAGGCTTCCAGCCCCAGTAACTAAATAACTATAAGAAAAAACAGACCCTTTTAATAATTCCTGTTAACTGTTAACCATAGAAATAAAACTTCCAGTTATTTTGTCAGCCAAAGATGGGTTTATTCAGGAATAGCAGAGAATTACAATCCAGGACAAGCAAGCTACAGCAAAACCATAGGCAAGTATGGAAAACAAAGGAGAGAAATGCTCTTTTATAGAGGAAAGGCAGGAGTTGGGAGGCACTGTTATAAACTAAAAGTCTATTAGAGTGAACTGGGAGTTTGAGCATAATGGCTTCTCATGGGCTGGGCTGGGCTGCTGCCAGAGGTAGAAGAATGTTCCTTCTTCTGTCTGGCACAGTCAAGTAGTATGGACTTGTAAGGTCCTTCTCTTCCTGTTGGGTGTGTTATTGAGAACTGGTGCTGGGTGCAAGAGCTCCCCCTGCTGGCCTCCCAAGTTCATTCTAAATGAGATGGGGCTTTTTAAATTATTAATTTTCACATAATTTATTAAAGTACAACTCCTATGCATTGTTTTCTTAAGAGAATATTTGTTTCTTTTTCAAATCTTACCAAATACCCATCTCAAGAGGAGGTAAGAATAGAGGTATTTAGAACGTATCCTGGAGGCAGAGCAGTTCTAGGATTGGTTGATATAAGCTTTTAAGCATGGTCATTTTGAGAGAAAGGAAGGGAAATTCTCTGCACCCTCCTCATACCCCATCAAACATCTCTTTTCCATATGGAGGAAAGCATTTCCCAGAAGCCCTCCCCACCTGCCATTAGACTCTTCTTCAGCCTCAAGATCAGAATTGTGTTATATGTCTTTGCTTAAAACAATTTTTGGGAAAGGGAATGGAGATACCATGATAAATTTACTCATCAGTGTTTTCACATGGAATCCTGAAGAGCATAGCCTTGGATCAAACCTAAGCAAAATTAAAGTTCTGTTACCATGTTACCTCAAGTTTAAAAGCTGCTTCTTTCAGAGAGAACCCAAATAGATACAATCATGAATGAGGAGAGATCACAACCAACACCACAGAACTACAATTATCAGAGAGTACTATGAGAAATTATATTCCAACAAACTGGACAACCTGGAGGAAATGGACAAATTTAGACACCCATACACTACCAAAGCTCAAATGGGAAGAAACAGATAATTTGGATACAGCCATAATCAGTGAAGAAATTGAATCAGTTATCAAAAATCTCCCAACAAATAAGAGTCCTGGGCCAAATTGCTTGCCAGGAGAATTCTACCAGACATTTAAAGCAGAGTTAATACCTATCCTTCAAAAAATAGAAACAGGAGGAAAGCTTCCAGACTCATTCTGTAAAGCCAGTATTATCCTGATTTCCCAAACCACTTAGAGACCCCACTAAAAAGAATTATAGGCCAATACTCTGATGAACATGGATGCGAAATTCTCAACAAGTTACTAGCAAATCAAATTCAACAATAAATTAAAAGAATCATTCACCATGATCAAGTGAGATTCATTCTTGGGCTGCAGGGCTGGTTCAATATTTGCAAATCCATCAATGTGATACATCACATTAATAGAAGAAAGGATAAGAACCACATGATCCTGTCAATAGATGCAGAAAAAGCATTTGACAAAATACGGCATCATTTCTTAATAAAAACCCTCCTGAAAGTCGAGATAGAAGGAACATACCTTAACATCATAAAAACCATATATGAAAAGCCCACAGCTAATATCATCCTCAATGGGGAAAAACTGAGAGCTTTCCCCTTGAGATCAGGAACACGACAGGGATGTCCACTCTCACCACTGTTGTTTAACATAGTGTTGGAAGTCCTAGCCTTAGGAATCAGGCAACATAATGAAATAAAAGGCATCCAAATTGACAAAGAAGTCAACCTTTCACTTTTTACAGATGACATGATACTCTACATAAAAAACACAAAGACTCCACCAAAGAGCTGCTAGAACTGATACATGAATACAGCAAAGTTGGAGGATACAAAATTAATGTACAGAAATTGGTTGTATTTCTATACACCAATAAAGAAGCAACAGAAAGAGAAATCAAGAAATCGATCCCATTTACAATTGCACCAAGAACCATAAAATACCTAAGAATAAACCTAACCAAAGATATAAAAGATAAGTATGCTGAAAACTATAGAAGCTTATGAAGGAAATTGAATAAGACACAAAGAAATAGAAAAACACCCCATACTGAATTAATTTTATTAATTTTTTTTCTTCCTCTAAAATAACAAAAAAAGAACAGGAAGAAATGACAGCCAGGTCCTTGACTGGTCAATGACGGGTCAAATGACAGATAGATATAAGCAATTTAGTGTCTGAACTAAAATTTAGAACCATGATAATAAAAATACTAGCTGGGATTGAAAAAAAGCATAGATTCCTTTCTGCAGAGATAAAAGAAGTTAAATCTAGTCAGAACAAAATTAAAAATGCTATAACCAAGATGCAGTCTCAAATGGATGCCACAATGGCAAGCCTGGACAAAGCAGAGCAGTGAATCATCTATATAGAAGGCAAAATTATGAAGAATAATGAAGCAGAAAAAAAGAAGGAAACAAAGGCTAAAGATACAAGACTTAGAGAACTTAGTGACTTATTAAGGAGGCATAACATCTGAATAAGAGGAGTCCCAGAAGATGAAGACAGAGAAACATGGGCAGAAGGTTTAGATGAGCTAATTATAGCAGAAAACTTTCCTAATCTGAGGGAGGACATAGACATCAAAATCCAAGAAGCACAGCCTACTCCCATCAGATTCAACAAAAACTGACCATCCCCATGGTGTATCATAGTCAAATTCACAAAATACACAGACAAGGAAAGAATTATGAAATAAGCAAGGGAAAAAAAGTCCTTAACCAATAAGGGAACACAGATCAGGGTCGCAGCAGACTTATCCACAGAAACTTAGCAGGCCAGAAAGGATTAGCAGCATACATTCAACTTACTGAATTCTTTATCTGGCCAAGAATTCTTTATCTGGCAAAACTGTCATTCAAAATAGAAGGAAAGATAAACAGTTTCCCAGAGAAACAAAAACTAAAGGAGTTCATGATCACTAAGCTATCCATGAGTGGAGAAAAGATGATACAAACCAAAAAAGAACAAAAGCAAAAAAAGACTAGAAAGGACCAGGGAGCATCACCAGAAACACCAACTCTACAGGCAACACAATGGCACTAAAAACATACCTTTCAAGACTCTAAATGTCAACGGACTAAACACTCCAACCAAAAGACATAGGGTATTAGAATGGATAAGAAAATGAGACCATATATTTGCTGCTTACAAGAGACTCATTTTAGACCTAAAGACACCTCAGATGAAAGTAAGGGGATGTAGAACAATCTATCATGCTAATGGTCATCAAAAGAAAGCTGCAGTAGCCATACTTATATCACACAAAACAGATTTTAAAATAAAAACTGTAACAAGAGATGAAGAAGGGCATTATATCATAATTAAGGGATCTATCCACCAAGAAGATCTAACAATTGCAATACTTATGCACCCAACGTGAACAACCAGATATATAAGTCAATTAACCACAAACATAAAGTAAGTCATTCATAACAATACCATAATAGTAGGGGACTTCAACACCCTATTTACAGCAATGGACAGATAATCTAAGCAGAGAATCAACAAGGAAACAATGGTTTAATAAAACACTGGACTGGATGGAGTTAACAGATATATTCAGAACATTTCATCCTAAAGCAGCAGAATGAACATTTTTCTTGAGTGCACATGGAACATTCTCCAGGATATATCACACACTGGGACACAAATCAGCCCTCAACAAGTACAAAAAGATCGAGATCATGCCGTGCATATATTCAGACCACAACACTATGAAACTTGGAATGAAGCACAAGAAAAACTTTGGAAAGACAACAAATACTTGGAGACTAAAGAACATCCTACTAAAGAATGAATAGGTTAACCAGGAAGTTAGAGGAAATTAAAAAGTCATGGAAGCCAATGAAAATGACAACAACACAGTCCAAAACCATCTTTTTAAAGACACTTTTCCAAAGAGGACATCCAGATGGCTAACAGACATATGAAAAGATGCTCAACATCACTCATCATCAGGGAAACACAAATAAAAACCACAATGAGATACCACCTCACACTGGTCAGAGTGGCTAAAATTAACAACTCAGACAACAACAGATGTCGGTGAGGATGCAGAGAAAGAGGAACAGTTTTGCACTGCTGGTGGGAATGCAAACTGGTGTAGCCACTCTGGCAAACAGCATGAGGTTCCTCAAATATTAAAAATAGAAGTACCCTACAACCCAGCTATTGTACCACTAGGTATTCATCCAAAGGATACAGGAGTGTTGTTTCAAATGGGCTCATGCACCCCAAAGTTTATAGCAGCATTATTGACAGTAGCCAAAATATGGAAGGACCCCAAATGTCCATCAACTGATGATTGGATAAAGATGATGTGGTATGTACATACAATGGAATGTTACTCAGGGATCAAAAGCATGAAATCTTGCCATTTGCAACAATATGGATGGGACTACAGTGTATTATGCTAAGCAAAATAAGGCAGTCAGAAAAAGATACAAAATAGATGGACATAAAGGAAGGGAAGCAAAAATAATATAAAAACAGGGAGAGAAACAAACCATAAGAGACTCTTAAATACAGAGAACAAACTGAGGGTTGCTGGAGGGGTGTTGGGTGGGAGGGTGGGCTAAATGGGCAAGGGGCATTAAGGAGGACACTTTTGGGGATGAGCACTGGGTGTTTTTCTTCTGCTGCCACAGCTTCCTATCTTCATATATGAACTTATTTTCATATAGATAACCTACCTCTGCTTTTCATACCCAAACTAGATCCAAAGAAACATTGTAACCATTGTCTAATATTGGTTTTCACCATTGCAAATAAGGAACTTAGTTTTTCACATCAAAGTGTGCCCTCTCCCAATGAGAAGTGGATTTTTCTGGTTCTTTTGGCAATCTACAACCAAGGCATCCTCTCTTTGCTTCTTCTTGAATGTCCTCCCCAACTCTTCTCTATTAATTTTTGTCAGTCTTTTCTCCAGTTTCACCTAGGATTTAGCTGTTCCCTGATTTTGCTTTGAAAATGAGATTGTATCTTGTTTTTCTTTCTCCTCATTCTGTTTGGATGACTTCCAGGAATACAATAAGCAAAATGCCAACTTCTACTTCCATCTTGGAACTGGAAGTCCATTGTGGTGACTTGCATTTTATTTTATGCTTAAGTCACTCCACACTGCTTGGAGTTTACCCAACATGCCATGAACTTTCTTATCTTTTTGTCTTTTCTCCTATATGTATTTCCACCTGAAATATTCCCGGCACCATTTCTCGTAAATGCTTTTATCTAGCCAACTTATCAGCTAAAACTTAGGTGCAGCTCCTGCAAGAAATCTTCCTGACAGCTTCATCTTTCCTTGGTTAATCCCTAACATTAGATATGATAATTTATCTACTCTTTATGAGGCCTGAGTAGTTTTGCATGTCTACATTTACCTTACTGCTACCTGCATTATTTACTGTTATTCTGTTGTGCTTTTATCTCCCAACCATACTAGGCTTCTTGGGAACAGTGACTGCATCTTTGGCAATTTTGTATCCTCAGGCTGGAAAAAAATGTTAGGTCTGTGATAAGCAATCAATAAAACTAATTTAATGAATAAATACACACATTATTTGGAAAGAAAACACTCAAATTATGTGATCAGTAACATAACATTCCTGAGGATAAAAGAATGTATTCATTTAGAATTTAGTTTTTAGAACATTTATAAATAATTATACATATTGATATAACTATAAAATTTAGCAATTCAGCTCAGGAAACATAGTTTTGTGTAAATAAGATTACAATAAGTGAATCCATTCATTTCTCAGAGATTTCCATAGAAAGTTTATTTTCTATTCAAGGGGAAATGTAATTTTTGTTGCTTCTAGTAACCCACACTAGCCCTGTGATCTGTCAGCAAGTAATGCTATTTCTGTGTTTTGCATCCTCATCAGTAATAATTATTGCAATTGCATCTTAGTTGACAATTCTCGGTCTGCCGTGTAAGAGAAACATTTTATTATTCTTTCTGCAATAAATAACAGGAAAAATTAGCCTTTTAGTAATATAAAAATAAGTATTACTTTCATGTAATCTAGTATCAGATATCTTAATATCAGGTTTAAGGGTATAATATTTCACTTTAACTTCTTGGAAATATATCTCTGACATTTAGGATAAACCTATCATATGTCTTTTTCAGTTTTGCATGAACAAAACCTCCCTGAACTTGGTTGTTTAGTTATTCTAAAAACCTTTTGGAAACAAAGACAGACACATGAAAAATCACATCACATAATATTTCTGTTTTTGTTTGCTTTGAAGAGAAGGTAGTACTAAATAGACTATATACTATAAAAAGTAAATATAAGGAGCACATTTTATTGTTCAACCAAATGGAAGATACATTAAAACAAATTAAATACATGCTTATTGTTGGGAATAATCAAAATTATGTTGCATGATAATTATTTATAAAAGATAATTTCTAATATATCCACAGGCACTTTATTTGTGTATGGACAAATAGAAGGTAACTCTGTGGGTATTTTATATTATGTTTGATTAAGTATATTTAGTGCTTAAACAGGATTATCAGTATATATGCTAGAGAATATGTTTTCTATCTTTAATTCCTAGAAAAAGATAGAGTTTTCAACAGAGAAATCAGTTAAGGTTTCTACTGTGACATAAAACTGATACCTTTATTAAACTGCTCCAACAGTTTCTTGTTATTTTTTTTTTTAATTTTTTTTCAACTTTTTTTACTTATTTTTGGGACAGAGAGAGACAGAGCATGAACGGGGGAGGGGCAGAGAGAGAGGGAGACACAGGATCGGAAACAGGCTCCAGGCTCCAAGCCATCAGCCCAGAGCCTGACGCGGGGCTCGAACTCACAGACCGTGAGATCGTGACCTGGCTGAAGTCGGACGCTTAACCGACTGCGCCACCCAGGCGCCCCAGTTTCTTGTTATTTTTAAACAATGCCAGCTCTACTATCCTTCAAGTAACCATAGTTAAATAAACTCCTTAACCTGAAGTTGTTTAAATATCTTTTGTATATGGTGTGGGTTCGTGGTCTTGGTATAATTCTGAGAGGGAGAGGAAGACAGTAGCAGATATCTCACTAAATTCCCAGAAGTGAAACAAATGGGAAATGTTAGAAATGGGATGCAATCATCAAGAATAAACAAAGGTCACCACATTTATCATGAATTCAAGTAATCGTTCAACACTATAATAGTGTAAACTTAGAAAATTCTCACAGAGGTTTAAAACAAAATTTAAGGAAACTATGAGCACTTTGATAAAACTCTTCAATAGTAAGATGGCTAATAGTTTGGTATCCTTCATGTATATGTATTATCTTGCTTAGCCACGAGGAAATCTAGTGATGATTAAGAGTTCAGTATCTTTGGCAAATTGCTTAAACCATTTAGCCTTAGTTCTCTCATCTGTGAAACTGGGATAATTATAGTATCTACTTTTTTCTAATTTTATTGAGAAATAATTGATATACATCACTGCACAAGTTTAAAGCCTACAGCATGATGGTTTGATTTACATATATTGTGAAATCATTACCATAATAGGTTCAGCTAACACCCATCTTCCCATGTAGGTACAATATAAAGGAAAGAAAGAAGAAAAAGGAAAAAAAAAATACTCTTTGTGATGACAGCTCTTAAAATTTACTCTCTTAACAACCTTCCTTTCTATCATACAGAGTGTCAGCTACCAGTCATCATGTTGTACATCACATCCCTTATACTTATTTATCTTATAGCTTAAAGTTTGCACGTTTTGACCAACTTGTTCCAATTCCTCCTCCCCCAACCCTTTGCCTCTGGTAACTGCAAGTCTGATCTCATAGAAACTCATATGAGTTTGGTGTGGTGCTTTTGTTGTTGTTGTTGTTGTTGTTGTTGTTGTTGTTTTTAGATTCTGCATGTAAGTAAGATCATACAGTATTTGTCTTTCTCTGTCTGACTTACATCTCATAGCATAATACCTTCCAGGTCTATCCATGTTTTGCAAATAATAGGATTTTTCTCATTTTTTCATGGCTACAGACCAAGAAATCTGAGGAATATGGATTCAATAGTAGTGTTATTCTTGGTTTCCTTATCAAATATTAGTTGATCATATATGCTTGAGTTTTACTTATTTATTTATTTTTTAAAGTTCATTTATTTATTTTGAGAGAGAGAGTGGGTAGAGAGAGAGGGAGAGAAATAATTCCAAGCAGGGTCTGCCCTGTCAGCACAGAGCCCATGTGGGGCTTGAACCCATGAACTGTGAGATTTAAGACCTGAGCCAAAACCAAGAGTCTGATGTTCAACTGACTGAGTCGCCCAGGCACCCCCATGCTTGAGTTTTATTTATGGATTCTTGGTTGTGTTCCATTGATCTATTTGTCTATTTTTATGCCATTACTATACTGCTTTAATTTCTTTCTTTTTTTTTTTTTTAGTGTTTATTTTTGAGACAGAGACAGAGCATGAGTGGGGGAGGGGCAGAAAGAGAGGGAGACACAGAATCTGAAGCAGGCTCCAGGCTCTGAGCTGTCAGCACAGCACCCGATGTGGGCTCGAACTCACAAACTGCGAGATCACGACTTTAGCGAAGTTGGACGCTTAACCCACTGAGCGACCCAGGTGCCCCAAATTTCTATAGCTTTATAGTATAGCTTGAAATCAGGAAGTGTGATGCCTTCTGCTTTGTCATTCTTTCTCGGGATTTCTTTGGCTATTCAGGATCTTTTGTGGTTCCATATAAATTTTAGAAGTGTTTTTTTCTAATTCTGTAAAAAAAAAAAAATGCCATCAGATCCTTGATAGCTATTACATTGAGTCTATAGATGGCTTTTGGTAGGATTGACATTTTAACAATATTAATACTTTCAATCCATGAACACAGGATAGCTTTCCACTTATTTGTGTTTTCTTCATTTTCTTTCATTATGTCTTATGGTTTTCAGAGCAGAGATCTTTCACTCCCTTGGTTAAATTTATTCCTAAGTATTTTATTGTTTTTGATGTTATTGTAATAGGATTGGTTTCTTTACTTCTTTTTCAGAAAATTTGTTGTTAGTATTTAGAAATTCTACTGAATTTTGTATGTTAATTTCATATCTTGCAACATCACTGAATTCACTGGTAAGATCTAACAGGTTTTTGGTGTGTCTTCGGGATTTTCCATATATCAAATCATGTCATTTGCAAATAGAGGCAATTTTACTTCTTCCTTTCCAATTCTGATACATTCTATTTCTTTTTCATGCCTGATTACTGTAAGTAGGACTTCCAGTACTATGTTGAATATTAGTGGTAACTATGTTGAATATGAGTGGTAAGAATGGGCACCCTTGTCTTATTCCTAATCTAGAGGAAAAAGTTTTCAACCTTTAACCATTGACTATGATTTTTGGTAGGGGTTTGTCATATATGGCCATCATTATGTTGACATATGTTCCCTTTATGCCTAAATTGTTGTTTTTTTTTTTTTTTTTATCATGAATGGACATTGAATTTTGTCAAATGCTTTTTTTGTATCTATTGTGACACTTATATGATTCTTTTCTTCCATTTTGTCAGTGTGAGGTATCACAATGATTGGTTTGCATATGGTGAACCATCCTGTGTCCCAGGGATAAATCCCACCTGATCATGGTGAATGATCCTGTTTATGTGCGGGCGCATTTGGTTTGTTAGCACTTTTTTTTTTTAGAATTTTGAATCTATATTCCTCAGATTTCTTGGTCTGTAGTTTTCTAGTTGTATCCTTTTCTGGTTTTGGAATAAATATAATCCTGGCCTCATAAAATGAGTTGGGAGTGTTCCCTTCTCTTCAGTTTTTTGGGATTTTGAGGATTGGTGCTAATTTCTTATTAAATGGTAAAATTCACCAGTGAAGCCATCTGGTCCTGAACTTTTCTTCTTTAGATTTTTGGTTACTAATCCAATCTCTTTACTAGTAATTGGTTTATTCAGATTTTCTATTTCTTCCTGATTCAGTCTTGATAAGTATATAGCAAGTATTTCTGAGAAATTTTCCATTCTTTTTGATTGTCTAGTTTGTTGGTATATAGTTGTTAATAGTAGCCTCTTAGGATCCTTTATATTTTTGTGTTATTTGTTGTAATATTTCATTTCTCATTTGTAAGTGTATTGATTTGGGTCCTCTTTTTTTTTTTTCTTTTTCTTGGTTAGTCTAGTTAAGGGATGGTCAATTTTGTTTTTCTTTTCAAAGAACTAACTCTTAGTTTGGTTAATCTTTTCTATTTTTTTTTTCTTTAATTTACTTCTATTCTAATCTTTATTATTTCATTTCTTCTGCTAATTTTGGGCTCAGGTTTTTCTTTCTCAAGTTTCTTAAATATAGAGTTAGGTGACTTATTTGGTATACTTTTTGCTTCTTACTGTAGGCATCTTTTTCTATCAACTTCCCTCTTAGCACTACTTTCACTGCATCCCATAAGTTCTGAAATGTTGGTTTTTCATTTTCATTTGCCTCAAGAAACTTTTTTATCACCATTTTAATTTCTTTTTTGATCCATTGGTTGTTCAGGGGAGTGTTGTTTAATTTCCATATATTCATTAATTTTCCAGTTTTTCTTCTTGCTGTTAATTTCTAGTTTCATGCCATTGTAGTCAAATATGATACTTAGTATGATTTCAGTCTTCTTGGATTTGCTAAGACTGGTTCTGTAACCTAATATATGGTCTATCCTAGAAAATATTCCATGTGCCCTTGAAAAAAATATGTATTCTGTTGTTGGGTAGAATGTCTGTATATGTCTGTTAGGTCCATTTGGTCTACAGTGTTCCAATCTTCAGTTTCCTTATTAATTCTCTGTCTGGATGATCTATCCATAGATGATAGCAGGGCATTTAAATCCTCAATTGTTATTATATTACCATTTATTTCTCCTTTGAATGGTCTGTTAGTTTTGTTTCATATATTTAGGTGCTCCAATATTGGGTACACACATTTTTATAATTGTTATATCTTCTCAGTGGATTGACTCCTTTATCATTATATAATGACCTTCTTTGTTTCTTTTTACCATATTTAGTTTAAACTCTATTTTGTCTGATATAAGTATAGTTAACCCTGTTTTGTTGTTGTTGTTGTTACCACTTGCTTGGAATGAGTTTTTCTTTTTTCAACGTTTTTTTTTTTGTTTTTTTTTTTTGGGACAGAGAGAGACAGAGCATGAACGGGGGAGGGGCAGAGAGAGAGGGAGACACAGAATCGGAAACAGGCTCCAGGCTCCGAGCCATCAGCCCAGAGCCTGACGCGGGGCTCGAACTCACGGACCGCGAGATCGTGACCTGGCTGAAGTCGGACGCTTAACCGACTGCGCCACCCAGGCGCCCCTGGAATGAGTTTTTCTATCCCTGAACATTGAGTGTGTGTGTGTGTGTGTGTGTGTGTGTGTGTGTGTGTGTGTGTGTGTTTAATTGTTTTTTAATGTTTATTTATTTTTGACAGAGAGAGAGAGAGAGAGAGACAGAAAGACAGAGAGAATGAGTGGGGAAGGGGCAGAGAGAGACAGAGAAACAGAATCCAAAGCAGGCTCCAGGCTCCAAGCTGTCATCTCAGAGCCTGACATGGGGCTGGAACTCATGAACTGTGACATGACCTGAGCCAAAATTGGATGCTTAACTGACTGAGCCATGCAGGTGCCTCCAGCCTGTGTGTTTTTAAAGCTAAAATAAGTCTCTTATATATAGCATATTGCCGGATCTTGGGGGTTTTTTTGTTTAGTTTTGCTTTGTTTCATTTTTGTTGTTGTTTTTGAATTTCCAACTTCATTTAAACTTCATTTAACTTATTTTTTAAATTTACATCCAAGTTAGTTAGCATATAGTGCAACAATGATTTCAGGAGTACGTTCCTTAATGCCCCTTACCCATTTAGCTCATCCCCCTCCCACAACCTCTCCAGTAACCCTCTGTTTGCTCTCCATATTTAAGAGTCTCTTATGTTTTTGTACCCCTCCCTGTTTCTATATTATTTTTGCTTCCCTTCCCTTGTATTCATCTGTTTTGTATCTTAAAGTCCTCATGAGTGAAGTCACATGATATTTGTCTTTCTCTGGCTGACTAATTTCGCTTAGCATAATACCCTCTAGTTCCATCCACATAGCTGCAAATGGCAAGACTTCATTCTTTTTCATTGCTGAATAATACTCCATTGTATATATATACCACATCTTCTTTTTCCATTCATCTGTTGATGGACATTTGGGCTCTTTCCATATTTTGGCTATTGTCAATAGCACTGCTATAAACATTGGGGTGCACGTGCCCCTTCGAAACAACATACCTGTATCCCTTGGATAAATACCTAGTAGTGCAGTTGCTGGGTCATAGGGTAGTTCTATTTTTAATTTTTTGAGGAACCTCCATATTGTTTTACAGAGTGGCTGCACCAGTTTGCATTCCCACTAGCAGTGCAAAAGAGATCCTCTTTCTCCACATCCTTGCCAATATCTGTTGTTGCTGGAGTTGTTAATGTTAGCCATTCTGACACGTGTGAGGTAGTATCTCATTGTGGTTTTGATTTGTATTTCCCTGATGATGAGTGACGTTGAGCATTTTTTCATGTGTCAGTTGGCTATCTGGATGTCTTCTTTGGAGAAGTGTCTATTCATGTCTTTTGCCCATTTCTTCACTGGATTGTTTGTTTTTTGGGTGTTGAGTTTGATCAGTTCTTTATAGATTTTGGATTATAACCTTTTATCTGATATGTTGTTTGCAAATATCTTCTCCCATTCCATCGGTTGCCTTTTAGTTTTGCTGATTGTTTCCTTCGCTGTGCAGAAGCTTTTTATTTTGATGAGGTCCCAATAGTTCATCCTTGCTTTTGTTTCCCTTGCCTCTGGAGACGTGTTGAGTAAGAAGTTGCTGCGGCCAAGGTCAAAGAGGTTTTTGCCTGCTTTCTCTTCAAGGATTTTGATGGCTTCCTGTCTTACATTGAGGTCTTTGATCCACTTTGAGCTGATTTTTCTGTATGGTGTAAGAAAGTGGTTCAGGTTCATTTTTTGCATGTCACTGTCCAGTTTTTCCAGCACCACTTGCTAAAGAGACTGTCTTTATTCCACTGGATATTCTTTCCTGCTTTGTCAAAGATTAGTTGGCCACATGTTTGTGGGTCCATTTCTGGGTTCTCTATTCTGTTCCATTGATCTGAGTATCTGTTCTTGTGCCAGTACCATACTGTCTTGATGATTACAGCTTGGTAATACAGCTTGAAGTCCATGTTGTTGTTTTTAAATCCACTCAGCCTACTATGTCTTTTGATTGGAGAATTTAACCCATTTACATAAAGTACTTATTGATAGATAAGGACAATAGTAATTGTTATCTTGTTAATTTTTAAAAATTGTTTTCCAGTTGTTTTTGTAGATTTATTGTTTTTTATTTCCTATCCTACTGTCTTTTTTCATGTTTAGATGTCTTTGGTATCAGTATGCTATAAGTTCTTTATCATGTTCTTTGCTGTAATTGGTATAGGTTTTTTCCCTCCTGGTTACCAGGAGGCTTACATAAAATATATTAAATTTGTGGCACTATATGTTAACCTGATAACAACTTAACTTCAAAACCATCCCCAAACTTTACACTTTTGCTTCTTCTCCTCCTCACATTTTAGGCTATTTCTGTTACAATTTACATATTTTTATACTGTGTAAATAATAACAAGATTGTTGTAGTTATGGGGTTTTTTTTTTTTACTCTATTTGTTTATTTATTTATTTATATTTGAGAGAGTGTGTGCATGTGCACGCATGAAAGCAAGGAGAAGAGAGGAGGAGGAGGAGAGAGAGAGAGAGAGAGAGAGAGAGAGAGAGAGAGAGAGTGCCCCATACAGGCTGCATGCTCAGCACTGAGCCTAACACAGGACCTGATCCCCCCTGACCTTGGGATCATGACCTGAGCTGAAATCAAGAGCTGGGCACTCAACCGACTGACCCAGGGGCCCCTACTGTGTATTTTTTAAACTAGAGTTGTAAGTACATTTTGTGCCACAACTACCAAATTACAGAATTTAATTTTGACTATATATTTAAGATTACCAGTGAGTTTAAGGTTATTTTTTAAAAAATATTTTTATGATGTTAATTAGCATCTTTTTACTTCCACTTAAAGAACTGCCTTTAGCATTTCTTATAAGGCAGGTCTAGTGGTAATGAACTCCTTCAGCTTTTATTTGTGCTGGAAAGTTTATATCCCTCTTTAATTTCTGAAAGAAAGCTTTACCAGGTGTAGTATTCTTGCTTGGGTTTATTTCTTTCAATATTTTGAATATGTCATCCTATTCTCTACTAGCCTGAAATGTTTCTGTTGAGAAATATCCACATATAGTATAATGGGATTTCCCTTATATGAAAATTCTCTGTTCTCTTGTTGTTTTTAAAATTCTTTCTTTGTCTTTGACTTTTGACAATTTAATTATGATGTGTCTCATGTGACTCTATTTGGGTTCTACTAACTTGGAGTCCTTTGGGCCTCATAGATCTGGATGTTCCCATGTTATTTCTGTTCCCATGTTTGAGAGTTTTTAGTCATTATTGTTTTAAATATACTTTCTGTGTCTTTCTTTTTCCCTTCTGGAATTCTCATTATGTGAAAATTGTTTCTTTTCATTATGTCCTACATGTCTCATAGATCTTCTTCACACATTTTCTTAACTTTTAGGTTTTTTTATTTGTTTCTCTGATGGGGTAATTTCTATTGTTCTATCTCCAGGTCACTGACTCTTTCTTCTGCATGGTCGAGTCTGCTTTTGAAACTTTCTACTGAATTTTTCGGTTCAATTATTGTATTTCTCAAGTCTAAGATTTCTGCTTTTTGGTTTTAATTTTTTTCTGGTGGCTTCTGTTGCTTTGTTGAACTTCTTGTTTTCTTCGTGCGTTGTTTTCCTAATTTCAGTTAGTTGTGTGTTATGTAGTGCACTAAAACTTCATTAAGAGGATTATTTGGAATTTTTTGTCTGACAGTTCATAGATCTCTATTTCTTTAAGATCAGTTATTAGAACTCAGTTTCCTTTAGTGGTTTACCTGTTTTTTTGTTTTGTTTTGTTTTGCTTTTTTGTTTGGTTTGGTTTGCTTTTTGTTTGTTTTTGGTGCTCCTTGATTCTTTACATTGCTATCTGTGCATTTCTAGATTTTATAGGTTTGTTTTGGCAGAGACAGATCTTCACAAGTTAGCTCGGTTTGGGTTTCGTGGAGTGTTGCCTGGTAATGTTCCTGGGAGGTAAGACCTGCTATTATGGTCTATTTAGGGGTGAGGTAACTAGTTGAGCTCTGAGGTCAGGGATGTGACCAGTGTGCCACTGGCTGAGAACAGTTGGATAGGCTGGCTTGGTTCTCAAGTGAGGCTGCAGAATGGCCTCTACAGTTGCCTGGATTCTCTGGTCAGGCTTTCTAGATGGTTGGGACTGAGTATATTCAGTAGTAGACAGCCCTTGCAGAGGGCAAGCAAGTAGCTGCCCTTGCAGAGCAGCAGGATCAGTCCCAGGGCCTGTGCAGCTCTTTGCTTGGGGACTCAAATCAAGAAAGATTGCTCACTGTAGTTCTCTGGTCAGATGAGGCCACTGGTTTTGCTCTGTGGATGGGGGAAGTCACAGGTTATGCTCTCTGTTCAAGTGTTACTGTCAGCAGAGCTGTTGAATAAGATACACAGCTTCCCGAGTGTTCTGATTGGGTTCCTTGGTCAGGTAGGTTAAAGGCTGTATTCAGTAATGAATGGGACTATGAATTATTTTCCCTGCTTAGGTGCAGTTGAGAAGGAGCTTTAAAGCTGGTAAAGCTCTTTATTGTCTTAACTCATGCTGACCCATGCCTCAAGTTCCCTGGCCAAACAGGCCCACTGTCTTTGCTCTGAAAACTATTGGCTCTGCCTATGTTTCTCTCGGCTCAAGCACTGGTGGGCCACACAGCTACTAGGTGTTCTCACCAGCCCTTCTGGTCAGATGTGGCCAGAAGCCATAGTGGATGGGGCTATGTTCCAGCTCCCTTATCTGGGCAGGAAGGAGAGGGGCCACTACAGGAAAATGTCAATTTTCCAAACAGGCTGTCTTTTTGGGAAAGGCTGGGAGCTGACCTCAGCCTTGGATATGAATTAACTGACCTATCTGTGTGTAGCACAAAGACCTCTGTGCTCAGTATTGTCTTTGTTTTGGGGGCAATCAGCTCTACCCACCCATCTCTCTGCTCACCCTACCATACATCTTTCAGGTGTTCCCCCAGCCCTTCTGGTGTGATATGGCCAAGAGACCCTCTCCATACCTCTCCAGAGCAGACGGTGTGTCACTCAAGTTTTTGCCTGTGTATGGGCAAACCAAGCTCTAGTGCCAGCAAAACTTCTTGAGGATCCAAATCAGGCACATACACACCTCACTGAATCCCCTGATCAGAGTGTACCCCTGACTTGGTTCTGAAGAACTCCTGGTTGGGATTAGTACTTGGGCACTACACTATGAACTCAGGCTGCCAAGATCCCTGTGCTGGTTGTTAACAGGCCTATCTATCCTTCTCTGTCACAATCAGAGTCCCAGGGATTGAGCCCTGCAGATTCCCCTGCAATCCTCCTGGGGCAAGATCAGAGTAGAGGCTCCCACAAAGCAATCCACAACACTTGGGGAAAGCTGGTTGTCCCCTAGGTTCTCTTTTCCCACTGGAAGAACTGGAGGCTCACAAGAGATGTCTTCATGTGGTGCTGCACTGACCTGGGTAGAGGTAATGTGGCCAACATGTAGCTACTTCTCTTACCCTTGTAATGCAGTCTGTCTTGGTCTCTGTGGTGCAAGAATGCTTGAGCCTCACCTGTGTGTTCTAGGATTTCCTTAGTAGGGTCTTGTTTTTGAATATTAGTTGTTCTTGTGAGGAGAATGACCTATGGCACCACCTTAGTGATGTCACTCCAGTATCTACTTTATAGGGCTCTCAGGATGATTAAATGACATAATACATTTAAAATGTATAGTTGCATACAATAAATGCTCTAAAGGTACTTTGTTATTTTTCTATTGCTGCTGTAGCAAATTAGCACAAACCCAGTGGCCTAAAGCAACACAAGTTTATTATCTTACAATTTTGTGGGTCAGAAGTCCAAAATAAGTCTTTTGGGGCTAAAATCAAGGTGTTGGCAGGACTGTATTCTTTCTGGAAGTTCTGGAGAGAATCTAATTCTTTGCCTTTTCTAACTTTATAAGCTACTCACATTCTTTGGCTTATATAGCTGCTTATCACTTTGGCCTCTGCTTGTGTTGTCATTTCTCTTTCAGACTCTTCTGCCTCCCTCTTTATCTTATAAGGAGGCTTGTGATTACATTGAGCCCACTTGGATAATCCAGGCTAATTTCTCCATCTCCATGTCTTTATCTTTAATTATACCTTCAAAGTCCCTTTTGCCTTATGAGGTGACATATTCAGATTCTAGAAATTAGGATGTGTTGTTCTTCAAAGTGGCCATTATTCAGCTTAGCACAGTGCTCTGATTTTGGCAATAACTGTAGAGTTTGTAATTTTGTTTAAGGAATTTTTATTTTCCTTAATCTTTTTATAATTTTTGTCTGTGGAAAAAAACTTAATATTTTAAGAAAATTTTGCAATATTATTCAAAAATAAATTATATTTTTGAAAAGTATTTACATGAAAATTTTAATGAATAACATAGTTTATTTCCTTAAGCTTACCTCTTAAGAAGCATACTGCTACCACATTTATTTATTTATTTACTTACTCAATTACTTATTTTAAAAAGTTGTTTTTTAATGTTTAATTCACTTTTTTGAAAGACAGAGAGAGAGAGAGACAGAGAGAGAGAGACAGAGAGCAAGTGGGGGAGGGGCAGAGAGAGAGGGGACACAGATTCTGACCCAGGCTCCAGGCTCTGAGCTGTCAGCACAGAGCCGGATGCAGGGCCTGAACTGGTGAACCGTGAGATCATGACCTGAGTTGAAGTCAGACACTTAGCCAACTGAGCCACCCAGGCGCCCCTTAATTATTTATTTTTAATTCTTTTTAAGTTTACTTATTTATTTTGAGAGAGACAGAGTGCTTGCAAGTGCATGCAGGGAAGGGGCAGAGAAGGAGAGAGAGTCCCAAGCAGGCTCCATGCTGTCAGGGCAGAGTAGGACACCAGGCTCAATCTCATGAACTGTGAGAGATGACCTGAGCCAAAATCAAGAGTTCGACACTTAAGTGACTGAGCCACCAAGGTGCCCCACTGCTACCACATTTAAATAATGTGTGGTCTTCATTATGCCTCAAACACTACACTCAAAATTCAGCTGCATGAAACCTAAGTAATTTACTATATATGCAAAATGAAAATATGCCTTTTACATAGTAGGTATTTTAAGATAATTATGATTTTAATTAATAAATTGTAGAGCTGCTGTGAAATGAATTTGACGGTTCCCTTTGGTTCTCTTTCCATGAATCATTCCTACTTGAATGCCCCACTACAGTGCAAATTCCATAAGGCCATAGATTATTTTATATGCTTTGATGGTACGGGGTATCCCTTTGCACATAGTATACAGTAAATATTCTTAAATGAATGATTTTTAAGAGTGAATTTCATAGCGGGAGAAATAAGTGAAGGAGTTACATAAGGTCCCTTTTTACCGTTTTTGATCCTGAGAGGAAAGTTTTTCTTTAGGAGACTCAAAATTTCTGAATAGTTTTCTAAATTACATTCTTGGAAATAATTTAAGATATTAAAATCTGGAAATCATATTTATTTTCCCCACACTAATTACTATTTTCTACAAAAAAACACAAATAATCATATTGACAGTGGTCAAGGAATAGCAATTACTAAATTTTATAACATTAACAAATCTAGAGAAAAGCAATCTATGATACTATCTATTGAGAAATCTCTTAGGATTTCCTTCCTACTTCATATCCCCCACCCACAAGTTCCAGTAAATAGAAGGGTTTTAATGCAAAACAAGGTTAAGTTGAACTCTAGCTCAGAAAGCAAAACTTTGTTTTTGATTTTGATCTTCCTCTGTGATAGAAATAAATGTGGTACATTATGATAAAATATCTTAACTAAACTTCCCACGTCTAATGAATGGGACCTGAAAACATTTGATCTCTTTTATACATGAGTAGGTAGAATAAGTCACTATCCTGGAAACAAAACTTGAATCTATGACTTACATTAGAATTTAATTTAGAAAGCCAGAAATACAAGTTGTTACAAATTGTAGCATTTAGAAAGCCAGAAATACGACATGCTATGAATTCTAGCTAAGACATACCTTGCAACCTTGAAGAATGTAAAAACTTTTCCTCTTAGTTTTTAGAAATATCAAGCTAATTTAAAGGTTCGCAGCATTCAATTCATCCTCTGTTCCAGATGGTATCAGACCTGATGTAGAAAATTGGAATTAAAGAGATGTGGAGAAGGAAGCAAGTCTTGCAGAAAGTGTGATTGCTTTTAACAACAAAATCCATGAGATGCTTTCAGTCACTGAGGAAAGAAGCAGGAAAATAAATTGAACTGAAAGGATGAAGCTTGATTGTGAATATTATGTAAGTGAATAAAAAATAAAATACCTCACCTGTAGCGTGATTGCAAATAATTCCCTCATTACAGGCGCATCTCTTTGTCATTTGTTATTCCTAACACTGCCAGAGGATTTTTAATTTGGCATTTACTTACAAGTAAAAATAAGATTTTTCCAGTGCAATTACTCCCTTTTCCAAAAATGCCTACAGCCAACGTTAGCTGCAAATGGATTGATTTTTGATTCTTTAAGAGCTCTTCAGTGCTTCTTCAATAATACCCTCTTGTGGAGGCCCTAGTAGTGGAACAACGTCATAAATCCTAGTGACTTTCACAGCTTGACCTTCCTTTTGTATTTGAAGCCAGAATGTAGGTTTCATAAAAAGCAGGCATTGAAAGTCTTGAGAGATTTGTGTAGGCATTATTTATGCGAACCAATAAATATGGTTGCTTTTATATAAATAAAACCAATGTTTTGTCTGAGAAAGTAGAGCAGCTGACTCTTCTAAAAATAGGTTATTGATTCTGTATATATTTATGTTTAAATTAGTATTTCAGTTCCAAATAAGCATTTGATTCTATATAGATGTTTAAATTTTATCTTGAACTACACACTAAAGCACTTGGGACTCAGGTCAGAATGTTTAAGATTAAGAATCCTGACTTATTTTATAAGGTTATTGATTATATCCTGGGGTAGAGGAGAAATATATGAAGTACAAAATAGCTTTACAGTTTAAAAGAGATTGTGTATATTGTCTCTGCAGTAGTAAGGTTTAGTCCTTCCCAAGGCAAGGTAATGGAGTACTCTAGAATAGATGCACTTTAAAAATCTTACAGTTTTGACATAAATCATGGTTTTAAATTACTACCAGATTTGTTTTCTTCTTAATACTCTATCTAGGCAGTATTTGAATTATTAGAGGCAATTTTTTTGTCCAGTGATGACTGATTTTTTTGTAATACATATTTACTTTAAAAAACATGAGTATCAATTTAAGAGATCTGACGCTTTTGCATGAATTCCATTTCAAAAGTAAAAGTCAACAAGAATATTTTAGTTGACTATTTACCCATTTTCCAAGTTAGTCCGTTGATTTCATATTCAATTTGTAGGCACAGAAATTTATTCCAGGATAGGAAAAGTAATCACCTAGTTGCTACATGACTCTTAACATCATCATCATAACCATCGTTAATAATAATAAATACTAATCCAATACCTGTAATGTATGCAAGCTGTTATTATAAGTATTTACATGTATTAATTTATTTCATCCTTATCACAACTCCATAAGGAAAATATTATTTTACAGATGAGAAATCTGAATCCTGGAGAAATCATGTGACTTGCCTATGTTATGCCCAGAATTCGTGATTCCCAAATACTGCCAGGGAGCCGAGTCCGATATAAAAGCAAAAGAGCCTTTATTGGAGCTAGCTCGAGCTCTTTCCCCTACCTGTACCGACGCAGTGGTGAGATACCAGGGAGAGAGAGCGAGTTTCAAAAGCACAAAGGTTTTATTGGGGTCTAGGGGCAGTTGGTGAGGTAATGGCTGTGGCCTCAGCCGATTGGCTGGGGAAGGGTCGTGGCCTTGGCCGATTGGCTGGGGAAGGGTTGGAGTCCTGTTACTCAAGGGGAGGAGGCGTGGGCGGCCGGCGTAGGTCTGCCCCTTCAGCCTACAGGTACCCAGCTAGTAAGTGGCAGAACCTCAGGTTCGTAACTACTTACCTGTTCATAAATTATTGGAATTAGTAATTGTAAATGACCTCTACTCACAGATATACATTAATACTAAGACCAGTAGGTGCTTAGATGACTGAGGATATGTCTGAGACAATGTCCTGAATGCTCACTGGTTGTGATTTAGATGTGCCAGTAATTGGAGGAATTAAAAATGATTAAGAGATTGTCTCTATATTCAAGGAGTTTCCAGTCATTTATGATTTAAAGGTAAAAAGATCTACTGCATATTGCTAGGCCGAGGTAAATTCTAAATATGTAGGATTTAAACAAATGATTGACACGGGCAGTACCGTCAGTCACAACTTCTCTTTAACAGCCCCTGCCCTCTGCCACCCAGAACCACCACACTCCCCCTTTCAGTAATAGTTTTTATTCCTTTTGAGACATTGAACTCTTTCCTATCTAGGACCTTAACTTATGCTTGTTCTTTCTGAAACACACCTCAACCTCCTAGTAGTCTTACTACCATCATCAGCCTAGTGCCCTATGCTGAGCACGGGCTCTGTAAACAATTATTGAATGAATTAATGCATTTCCTTGTGCCTTCGCATGTTTCCACAAGACATTTCTGCAGCAAACAGATTCATACACTTTTAAATAATTATCTGAGGTAAACAAAAAATGCCTTTATCAAATACCTAAAAGCTAGCGTGAAGAAATAAATACAAACAGAAACTAAATCCAATAAAATAATTTCACATGTTTAGTTCCTGTATTTGTTAAAAGATGTAGGATTGTGCCTTAGAAATCAGAGGCCAATTTTACATCTTAACTGAGAATTATTCCCAGCAACTCTTAGAATATGGACAGCTGCAAAGAATAAATATGATTTAATTTTTGGAAAATATATTCTGTGAGGAATTGTTATGGCAAGATTTTATTCAGCCCTGTTAAGAAAGGAGAATTCTGAAGTAAAGGTAAGCCAAAGTAAAGAGATCTTTTTCAAATAGGTGTTTTCCCTATTAGAGATTCACAGCACACGTTGCTTTTTAAAAAGCTTTGAGAAATCCTGTGATAAACCTATTAAGCTAGGGTTTCTCAAATTTATATGACCTCAGGACTTTCTGTCTCCTGAAACAAAACAAAACAATTACCATATATCACATCTCATAGATTATGCTTGGGGAAACACTGTTAAAATACACTCTTTTTCAGAACGTGGTAACTAGGTGGTTTATATTTCCACTGAGAATAAAATGAGACAAAATGGGAAAACTGGCTTAATCTATTACATGGGATATAAATAAGAGTTCTAAGAAAGAATCAATACACTGAATTTATTTCCCAAAGGACAATTAAAATCTTATTTTATAAGTGGAATAGATAGTCATCCTAAAGTATTTATTTGGGAGGGGGTTGGGTTAAAAATATTAGAACAAATTAATTTGTCTAAGTAGCATCATTCTCCAGGTATCAGCAAGAAAAATATTCCATTCTCTGGAATAAATAAGATTCAGGATAAAATCAGTAGTATGTAATTAGAATACAGAAGGTAGGATCCAAGGAAAGCATATATAGCAAACTTGAAAGAAATTAAACAAAGGAGTGGTTGGTTAACACATTTCCAAGTCAAAGCTAGAAGAGAGCAGAGATGGCTAGTTAACAGCAGAAATAACAAAGGCAATGTTATAAAACAGAAGATGAAGTTTAGGTTTCTGACCAGAGGTTGTGTAAGAAATTCTCAACAGATTGAAGAGTGCTTGAGGATTGAATACTTAACTGCCTCTGCTGATGTCTTCCATACCATGAATTAACAATGAGTGTGCTTTAGTAGTATGATTTAATTCAGTATAACATTTGGAGATTGGCCTACATCTTGCCTTTACTCTTCTCTTTTTTGTTGGTCACCAAAATTAAGCCAATTTTGTCCTCCAAATCCCCCCAAAATTTATTTCCCCAGAAGCAATCTCTGGTGCCACTTTATGGGTTTTCTTCTAGAGATAATATATTCATAAACATGCATAAAAATGTAACTGATAGATTGAACATATAAACTTAGAACTAAAGCACTTTATTTTTGTCTACCGCTATTGCTTTTAACTCGTGATGCTACTTCTTCCTGTGGAAATGAAGGAAATCTGGAATCTGGTTTCATCATTTTGGGCCAAATTTCACATAATGAAAAGTCCTTCAGTCATCTTAGTGCCCCTAAACTCAGTCTCAATTAAATAATTACTATATTCACTCCATATACCATTTTTACAAATTATGTGATTAATTGTTGGTTCTATTTCATTATTTTAGCTTTTCCTTTGAAGGTTCCAAACATAGTTGCTTGATCTCACCCTCTTCATCTTCTATATCTATAATTATGTCTTTACCAATTTTAACTTTATTTCTTTTTCACTGGTTGGTTTTTTAGTTTTGTTTTCCATGCTTCAGCAGTATCTAAATTTCATTGAAATTCTTTCAATTTCATTTTTCAAATTCACTTTTTGCAAGCTTATATATATATTTTTTACTTCTGTTTTTCCTCTCATATTTTATTCCCTTGTATTACCATTTCTTCCCAGAATTCTGGTATTTCTGCTCTGTGGTCTAGTTAGACTTGTTTTAAAAAGTTTTTAATTCTTGGCAGAATGTTTGATCACAGTTTTAATGTGTGCCATGACATTTTTCTTGTATGTTTTGCTTTTTAAAAGCACAACATTTGTAAACTTCTTAGTTGAAATAATTCAAATTTTACAGAAAACTTATAAGAATAGTATAGATGAGGCAGGGAAACTGGAGGGACCCCATGGAACAAAATGCTTTTTTTTGCTCCTTTTCCTGCTTCTATTCTTGCTAGCAACTGCACCCCTACTGTACACATACACGCCTTAATGAGTGTCCTGCTTGTAAAGGTCAGAGTTAATGATTTCTTTGGAGTCATCCAGCACAATAGATAACATCTAAGCAGTGACCAAAAGGGGTTGTCATGTTCATTTTCCAAGACTACTGACTCCAGACACTTTGAGGCCAAGATCCCTGGCTTCAGGATATAAGTGAATTGTGAAGGACGCCCAGGCACTCATCCTTGTTTTGACCAGTTCCTGGATGCCTGAGAGGACAGGTACACCAGACCACCATCCTCAAAACAAAAACAAAAACAAAAACAAAAACAAAAACCTCAGACCCCAAGCAAAGATGAAACTCTCTCTTTCCTTTCCTTTCTGAGTCTTCCAGATGCTCTGTCTGTATCTGCACTCCATGTCTTCAATAAACTCTGCTCTCACTTCCACTCAGCTTGCATTTAATTTCTATCCTGAGCAAAGCCAAAGACCCTCTTAGCTGGTCCTGTGGGACCTTCTCTGGGACCTTGGACTGAGCCTGCCTGCATCATAAAGAATTCTACATATATATACATATTTTGCATCTAGGTCTTCCAAATGTTAACATTTACTACATTTGCTAATCTATCCATCTATCTATCTATCTATCTATCTATCTATCTATCTATCCATCTATTATCTACCTATCTACATACCTACCTACCTATATCTACCTATTTATCTACCTACCTATGTACCTACCTATCTATCTACCTAATTACTAAAATTAAATAAATGGATTAAAAAATATAATCCATGTCCCAGGATCCAATCAATGAAGGATTACATGTTGCATTTAGTTGTCATGTCTGTTTATTATCCTGAAATCTGGAACCTCAGATTTCCTCATCTTTCCTTTTTTTTCATGACCCTCTTATTTTTTGAAGAATGCAGGCCAGTTAATCTGTATAATGCCTTTAATGTCTGGATTTGTCTGATGTTTCCTTATGATTATATTAAGCTTATGCATTTAAGTCAGCAATATTACAGAAGTGAAGCTGTGTTTTCCTCATTGTGCCATATCAGTAAGCATGCGTCATCAATTTGTCCCATTATTGGTGATAGTGACTTTTATCACTTGTTTAAGTGGTATTTGCCAAGTTTCTCCATTGTGAAGTTTCTAGTTCTCTCTTTGTAATTAGTAAGTATTTTGAAGGGAGATATTTTGAGATTATGTAATTATCCTATTCCTCAATAATTCTTTACCCATTCACTTCAGCATCCACTGAAGGTTATTACCTTAATATGTTCTTACTCTGCTGAATGCCAAATTGTGATTTTCTAATTTCACCATTCTTTCTACATTTTATTTGACTTCTGTTGGAAGTAATAGCTCCCCGCTCTTATTTATTTATTTATTTATTTATTTATTTATTTATTTATATACAAACACATACACTCATAGAATCCTACTTATTTAATGGGTTGATAAACCACTGCTATAATTGTTTATTTTGATGTTCAATTTGCTATATATATAATAATCCCCCTTTATCCATGCTTTAGCTTTCTGCTGTTTGTTACCTGTGGTCAACTACTGTCTAAGCAGATGATCCTCCTTTTGATGTATGCCAGAAGATTAATAGTAACCTAAGGCTTCATCTTATCACATAGACATTTTATCTTCTCACACCATCACAAGAAGTGTGACTACATCACAATAAGATATTTTGAGAGAGAGAGAGAGCCCACATTTACTTAACTTATATTACAGTATATTGTTATAATTACTCTATTTGTATTATTATCGTTGTTAATCTCTCACTGTGCCTAACTTATAAATTGAACTTTATCATAGGTATGCATGTATAGGAAAAAAACATAGTATATATAAGTTCTGTACTATCTACAGCTTCAGCATCCATTGAGGACTTTAGAATGTATTCCCATAGATAAGGGGGGACAATTCTATTTGGCAAACGAGATCTCCCTTTCCCAAAGCTGAATCCTATGACATCCCCCCATCATTTTTATTTCAGCTCTTCCTTTCTGACACAAGATCTCTAGGTTCGTGTTGTTCTTTTATTTCCCCCAAGGAGTTCTCATTCTATATAGTGGAAAATGCTATATAGAAACCAAAATCTGAGCACTAGGTCTATTTGATGCTTCTGGGATGCAATGGCTTTTAGGCTTTCTCATCAGGCAGAGGAAATATACATCCGTCTGTCTGTCTATCTATCTATCTATCCATCCATCCATCCATCCATCCATCTAATCATCCATATATGCTTACATGCAAACATTTATATCTATTTCTAGATCTACATCTATACATTAAATACTATGCATTCAAAGTGATAACTCCAATTACAATTCAATACTACAGGGTTGATTTTGGCATTTGGCTTTTCCATATTTGGAACTCCTTTTCCTAATAGTGAAGATTCTGGTTCCTATTATTTTCAATTTATTTACTTATTTGCTTATTCCTTCTGTATGTAATCAAACTATTGACCCAGTTGGTTTGCTTTCTCTGCTCTGCCCACTTCCAACAGCCTCAACAGTCTCCTTGACCTTACAGGTTTCATTGGCCTTGGTTGCTTGAAGGCAAAGAAAGTGAAAGGAATCAATAAATATTTTTTTAAAGAGTGGAAGGGGGAAGAGACTTTTAAAAAAATGGTGTTTAAAAAAATCAATTCTGTCCTTTTAAAATATTACTCATCATTGAATGAGTTAGGTTTTCTTGGACTCGTCATTTGTAAGAGGTTCCTTTTGGGAGAAGAAAACAAAGTTGGGTTTTAGGGTAGCTAGTTTTCATAAAGCAAAGGCTTTCTCTTTTTCTGTTACAGAGTCATGCTGTTTCCTGCAAATATGACATTTCTGTATAATTCTTTTTATAACCCTACGTCTTCTAAGGAAGAAAGATGTGTCAACTGCATGTAGTCCTTGCACCAAGTATCATAAACTTGGAATATTACTTTTGACCTCAAGATGTACCCTAATTTTCAGGACGTATATTTTTGTTGATGCTTTTTGAGATCTATTTTCACTGATCCCCTGCTCTTGAGATTTCTCCCTACAGATACTTGTTTCCACTGCCTCCTTTTTGTTTCCAATGAATGTCCTCTTCTTTTGTCAGTGTTTGATATAAAGTGGAGTCTGGGAGTTATACATGTTTCCAAGTTCCCCCAAAATGGTTTGTGAACTGATAAAGTCTTCTTGTAGCTTTTGAATAATTCCCCTGAGAAGGGGGAAATTCTCCTTTATGCAGACCTGTGTATAGTTGTGACATGTTGGGTTCCCCAGGAAGAAGACTCTGAGGTGAAGTTTAGTATGAGGATATTTATTAAGCAGTGCCCTTGGGATCAATACCTGCAACAGAGATGGGGAGGAAGTAGGAATGGGCAGGGGAAGAAGTTACGCTGTGAAGAGGGCCTACCTGCGACCCTAGCTGACTTCATGGGGAAGCTCTGGAGTCACAATGACCCTTTAGAGTTGAGTGGGGCCTTTATGCTGTGGCATCAATCAGTTGTTTATGTAGGCCATGAGAAGGGCTATGGTGGCTTGAGGCAAGAGTGTACTTTCCCAGGTCGGTGCAACAAGTCTTTCTCAAAAATGGGTCATGGAACTACATCACAGAGTTCTACCAGGACTGGTAGATTCCTTTGGGAATCAGTCTTCATCTGATTCCAAAGCTCTCCATGACTCAGAAATGTAGACAATCACTGAATTATTGGTCAAATTCATTATGTTCATGACTTGACTGTTTTAACCTGGAATACTAAAGTTAATCTAGAAAGCTTTCAGTCAAAGTTACTTTCTTTTTTTTAAGTTTATTTATTTATTATTTTCAGAGAGAAAGAGACAGAGAGAGAGAGACAGAAAGAGAGAGACAGAGAGAGAGAGAGCACACACAAGTGGGGAAGGGGCAGAGAGAGAGGGAGAGAGAGAATTCCAAGCAGGCTCTGCACTGTCAGTGTGAAGCCCAATGCGGGGCTCAAACCTACAAACCATGAGATCATGCCCTCAGCTGAAGTTGGATGCTTAACCTACTGAGTCACCCAGGTGCCCCAAATTTCTGAAACTACTTGGTAAAATAAATATTGTGCTTTTACAGTTGGCAAATTACCTTAGTTATATGTGAAGATGGTGAGTAACAAAAAACATTTGTAATTTTATTATACTACTAAAAGCAAAGACTCATTAACTGTGTGTGGGTTTACACAGGTATTTCTGAAACTTGGAGGGTTTTTTATTCTGAGGCTTTAAGTCATTTGCAACCACTGCCTGAGAGAGTATTCCCTAGAACCAAGAGGGGGCAGCAGAGGGCCACCAGAGCAATAAACTAGAGGTGTAGGAACTTATCAGTGAGAAGGATACTGATTCTTGCTTGTTCTTGGAGATCCAAAAAGATAAATAGATTGATCTACTTATGCTAAACACAGAAAATGGTGCTTGGGTTGGGTTTAAGAAAAATCATTTATAAGCATACTGGGAGAATTACCAGTTGTTCACGTTAGTGTTCATGGGATAAAAACTCTGAAAGAGGAAAAGCAAATAGACTCCAGGTTATAGTGAAACCGTGTACTTGCCAGAAAGTGTGTGCTTTTTTTGGATTTCTAACCTAGGGCCACCTCTGGACTCTAAATCAACATTACCATTGAGCACCCAGGAAATAATTTGAGACCAAAGGTAGCCTCGGTAACTTCTCCAGAAATGTATTCATATTTCTTTTCCACTAATTCCTGAACTAGAATAAGGGGTTATAGAGACATCCTTTCAAATAATTTGTTCCCCTAAAGAACAGGTTTTTGCTTTTATAGATAAAACTGCCTTTTTATTTCAGTTTCTAGATTTACTTTTATTATTTTCATTGCTCTACATCTTATGTTTTATTTTGTTAAGGTGCTTGTTCTTTTCATTTTTCTCTATTAATATTTATTTATTTATTTATTTATTTATTTATTTATTTATTTATTTTTGAGAGGGGAGAGGAGGAAAAGGGAGAGGGAGAGAGACTCTTAAGCAGGCTCCACAACCAGCGTGAAGTCCCACACAGGGCTTGATCCCACAACTCTGGGAACATGACCTGAGCCGTAATCAGGAGTCAGACATTTAACTGACTGAGCTACCTAGGCAGTTCTGTATTAATAATAATTTATGTATAAAAAGTTATGAGTGGGGTGCATTGGTGGCTCAGTCAGTTAAGCATCCAACTCTATTTCAGCTCAGATCATGATCTCATAGTTTGTGAGTGTGAGCCCCATGTTGGGCTCCAACAGTGTGGAGCCTGCTTGGAATTCTCTCTCACTCCCCTGCTTGTTCTCTCTCTCTCTCTCTCAAAATAAAATTTAAAAAAAGTTATGAGTTTGCCTACATACAGCTTTGCCATATCTTATACATTTTAATAGAAAGAGTTCTTATTTTTAAACATTTAAAAATTTTTTACTGGTAGCTTTGGTTCTCTATTAACCCAACAGCTTTTTTAGGACATGTTTTCCATTTTCTACAAGGGTGAGCCTTTTTTTGTTTTAAGTTATTGTCATTAAATCATCTTTTTATTACATTGCAATCAGAGAATATGGCTTTTATTGTTTCTACTCTGGCATAATTGAAGTTTTGGGACCTAGAAGTTGATTAGTTTTGTTTCAAGCATTCTTGAAAAGGATGTATTTCCTATGATATCTATTTATCTAAACTCAACCTCATTAATTAGGTTCTCCAAAATTTTCTGAATTAAAAAAATAAATCCTTTAGAGCTGCCAAAGCATGAGAATTATTAAAATCTTATATGTAAAATTATGGGTTATTTTTCTCAATTTCTTCACGTTTCTAATAGATTTTATATACTTTTATAAACTTACATATACTTTGATGCTGGGCTTTTTAATACATAAATGTTCATTATTCTATAACTTTGATGTTGGTAGTACCTCATAAATAGAACCATTATCCTAAGATCAAGAACTCCAAGGAGTTTTCTAAAATGTTTTTCTCCTTCTTTAGTAACAAAATTCACAAGCTTGTCCTTTTTCTGAGATTCTGGTTTATGTTTTCTTTCTCTTGTCCTTCAGAATCTTTTCATAGGCGTTAAATTTCCTTAATTATCTTTCCATAAGAGATGGTCTAGCCAGTCTAATATTTGCTGACTTGGCTTTGACCTTCCTCTCTGTATCCTTTACTCTAAGTTTATAGAATTCTCTTCTTGGATCCATACCCAGGTTGCAGGTTGTTCTGTTCTTGCAGTCATTTATCTACTGTGGCTCTGCTGGAAAGAAATAAGATCTTTCCTATCTCTACTGTTTGCTTTATTGCTTACTTTTAGTCTTTAACTGTTTTCCTAAGCTGTCCTTTAGAATCATGAAACATATGCTCATGTTAATAGACAATGAAAAAAAATCTATTAGTAATTCAAAATCAGTTACTAAATCCAACTCCACTCAGGCCTTGAATTTTCTTGTTTGAAAATTTGGTTTATTAACTCACACTGAATCCAAACACCAAATCAGTTTTATGATGTGTTTGTTGAGACAGTGCCCAGACTGGCCCATGATAGAGAAAGGTCTTGCCTTAATAACATACCCAATGAGATTAGGAATAATGGAAGAAAATTCCTTAACTGGCTTTGAATTTCTAGGCAGCAGAGACTATGTCATGTTCATTTTTAATATTCACTATCCAAGACATACTAGGTGCCATAAAAACAAATGAAATCACTATTTTCAATGACATGGATGGAGCTAGAGAACATAACGCTAAGCAAAATAAGTCAGTTAGAGAAAGACAAATACCGTATGATTTCACTCATATGTGGAATTTCAGAAACAAATGAACAAAGACAAAAGAGAGAGAGATACAGAGAGAGAAAGAGAGACAGAGAGAGAGAGATACCAAGAAACAGACTTTCAACTATAGAGAATAAACTGATGGTTACCAGAATGGGTGAAATAGGTGACTGGGATTAATGAGTACACTTATCATAACGAGAACTGAGTAATGTATAGAATTACTGAATCACTATATTGTACACCTAAAATTAATATAACACTGTATGTTGACTACACTGGAATTAAAATTAAAAACTTAATAATAATAATAGTAATAATAACAATAATAATTTGACCTTTGAAATATCTTAAAATAAATGTATCCAATTTAAAAATTGGGGGATTACACATAAAATCTATTTTCAGTTTTTCTTGAAAAGCTGGACAGTCTGGACAACCTAAACTAATATTTCCACCTGGAACAGTGTGCTGGCTGTGCATTTGGACAAAATTATCTCTTGCACCAACGACTGCCTTTGGTATTCTTAACATACTGAGTCTAAACTTTGGTTGTCGCTTATCACTCATGGACTGTTATTTTTCTTATAACAGAGAAATAAATGTGTCTTGATTTCTATGTTCCCACTGAAAAATTGGAAAATGAAAGACCGAGAGAGCTTTGTGTTTTAAGAAAAATTGGGAGAATGCAAATGTCCGAACAGCAAGTCTACCCTCTTATCTCTGAAAACTTCATTTACCTCCAGAAGATTGCAGCTACCATTTTTAATCTTAATGACTCTAAACTATATATCTCCCATTAAGAATTTTTCCCTCAACTTCTGACCCATATATTCCGTTACTTGCTCAGCATCTGTGCTTGAATGTCTCACAGATATTTCAAGCATAATATGACTTATGTGAACACATCATCTTATTCCCCAAATTCACTGTTACATATGTGATCTCTGTTGTGGCAGATTATATTATTGTTTCCAATTATTCATTCTTCCCTCTCTCTAAGAGGATACTATACCTCTGTCAGCTTCCATGTTCTTACAGTGTTTTCCTTGGAAAAAAACATACTTTCTCACACCATTGAGATGAGGCTTAGCCATAGACGTTCTGCCAATGAAATGTGAGCAAAAGTGACAGCATACCTGTAAGAGCAGAAGCATTTGCACTGTGTGGTTGCATCAGCTCTTAACTCTATACACTGAGAAAAACAAATCGCAGATGTGGTATTCTCCTTACACCTGGATCCTGAAGTGAAAGTAAAAATCAATTAAACTGCTGGATAAAATAATTTTAAAAATTAAATGTATAAGTAGGAAAAGTGATGGAATCCACAAAGACCAGAAACAGTAAGACATTAGGAGTCCCTCTCTATGTCAGTGTTAAAGTCACCAGATGTACTGAGGGCATGTGTTGATCCCTGGCAGTTTAGTTTTACTGTAGTGGGTAGATTATTAAAGTCAGGAACACTTGGGCTTACATGCAAGTTGAGAGATTGGAGTGAAACACAGAAGCAAATCCAGGTATTCCCAAGGAAACATGTTTAGGGGGATGAACAGTCTTATCCAGAACATAGAGGTAATAAGGATGCTTGCTTTTCTTGGTCTTAACCCTGGGTAAAAGGAAAAAAAAAATATTTGAGAATTCTCAACAAGCCTTCTATCTACTTTGGGACCAGAGTCCATATTCCCCATATGCTTGGGAAAAACCCAGGCTACTAATTTATGTGAAAATGGTCCTGGATTAGAAGCAAACACAAATCTTGGTATTTTAGCAAACTCAAATCCTCTATGGTGGTATACTCTTTAAACTCAGGCCTCAAACAAGTCCCACTGATAATGTTCCAAAGAGCTTTAAGGAGTTCCTAAAAATATTTAAAACACACTTGGAAAAACAAGCTACCTTTAGCAAATTGCAGCAGAACAATTAAATGAAGAGTCAGGTTCACAAAGCTGCCCTGCATATGAATGTTTAAAGCTACAATATAAAATAAGTGTTTAATATATTTAAGGGACTTAAAGACAGTTTCAGGGGCAGCTGGGTGTCTCAGTCAGTTAAGCATCTGACTTCAGCTCAGGTCATGATCTCGCGGTTCACCAGTTCAGGCCCCCGCATCCAGCTCTGTGCTAACAGCTCAGAGCCTGGGGCCTGTTCGGATTCTGTCTCCCTCTCTCTCTGACCCTCCCCCACTCAACCTCTGTCTCTGTCTCTGTCTCTCTCTCTCTCAAAAAAAAATAAACATTAAAAAATAATAAAAAAGTAAACATAACCTCATGTATAAAATGGAGATGACAGCAGCTCGTCTCCAATGGGGCTGTTTACTAGACACTAAGCAACAGGGATTTAAAAAAGAATAAAATATCAACTTTGCCCTCTAAAATAAAATAAAATATCAACTTTTTCTGGGAGGGACCAAAGAGTAAATATTTTTGCTTTTCAGGGTAACATGGTCTCTGTCACAACTACTCAACTCTGCTGTTGTACAAAATGAATGAGCATGGTTGTGTTCCAATAAAACTTTATTTGTGGAAATGGAAATTTGAATTTTATGTAATCTGCACATCATGAAATATTCTTCTTTTGAGTTTTTTCCTTACCATTTAAAAATGTGAAAACCATTCTTATCTTGTTGGCCATACAAAAACGGGCAGTGGGCTGGATTTTATCTGTGGGACTAAGTTACCAACTCTGCTTTAAGCGTTCACAATCTAGGGGCACCTGGGTGATAAGTCAGTTGAGTGTCCGACTTTTCATTTCTGCTCAGGTCAGGATCTCACCGTTTGTGAGATCAAGCTCTCTGTCGGGCTCTGCCTCAGGCTCTGTGCTGAGGACTAAGTCTGGAGTGTGGAGCCTGCTTGGAATTCTCTCTCTTCTCCCTCTCCCTCTGCCCCTCCCCTGCTCGTGCTTGGTCTCTCTCTCTCTCTCAAAATAGATGAATCAACATTTGGGGGAAAAAAAAGAGTTCACAATCTAGAAGAAACTAAACAGATACCTGATTTTAATGCAGTACGTTAAGTCTTTTAGAGTAGCATATGCAGTACCTCTAGGGCCCATCAGTGAGAGGGTCTAAACGCTCAAGTATGTCAGGGGAGATTTCATGGGAGAAAAAGAGGGAGGAAGGCCCTGCTTTGATTAGACGTTGTCAGGACATCTCTGGGGAGGAGCCATTTGAAACTGAGAACTAAAGGTTGAGACAGAGCAGCAGTGGGAGAACTGGGGGTGGTGCCTTCCAAGCAGAAGGAAGTAACATTTCTCATACCAATCCCAGATGGAAGCAGAAGATATTACAATAGCATCGCTTTTAAGGTCTACCATAGCCCAGATACAACATACTAATCTCCTGTCTCCACTCTTGGGTTGAACTATTTGCATTTTCCACATTTATCATGCAGTTCCCTACCTTTCCAACATTCTCCCTGCAGTGCCATTCATTACCAAAGCATTCATTTCCATAGCATTACCAGCTATGTCATATTCATCCACGGTGACTGAGGCCAGGGATCAATTCCAAAACACCTTTTTAAAATGTCAGGCAGGTTAAAGTGCCTTTTCAGTCTACTTTCCTGCACTTGTCATATTACATTGAAATTATTGATGTATGGGTCAGTTTCTTCAAGCTCCTAAAAGAAAAGAGCGATGCCTTTTTGTTAATCATCACGTCCCTGACACTTAGAATAGTCATGCCCACTAAATGTTTATGGTGCTTTATAAGTTTTTATAAGTTCCCCTCTCTCTCCCCCTGCCCCGCTTACACCCTCTCTCTCAAAAATAAACATTAAAAAATCATTAGTGCATCTCCTTAGAAGAGGTCTTCTGAATAACAACAGTCTCCATTCACCAACAGTCCTATTCTGCAGACAGTTTGAAATTCAGATCATTAGTATATATCTAAGTGCACATGTGGTTTTCCCATTTGGCCTATCCTCCTGTGTTGATGCTAGATCCCTCATCTAGTAGAAGTGATTGTTTCTTCTCAGACTCTCCTGAGATACACTACCTCTAGAGATACACTTTCCTAGATACACTACCTCCTTTGTCACTTTGTCAGTATGATCTGGCCTCTTTCTTCAAACGGGATCCAAGTTCATGAGGAAAGTCTCTGTCAAAATATTTCTGCTGAAATATCGGATATGCTTATTTCCACAGGAGGAAGCAAACAGTACCCACCACTCCCATGACTACTATCTGCTGTCATGCATTTATCTTTAGGAATTTCTTCATTCAATATCAGCAATGGTGTTGCATAGTTTTACAAGTGGATAATAACATAAGCTCTCCCATCAGAGTTCTTTCCCATGAATTCCATATTTAGTTTCAAAACATCTTTCAACAGTTAATTCTTTGTTAGGAAGTTGATACGCTGTAATCACAAATTTCTTCTCCCTTGTTTGAAATAAAATTTATCTCTGTCCTTAGGCACAGGACTCAATTTTTCTTGTTGTCATTTTTACCTTGTTCAAGGAAGCATTGGGGGGCATACACATTACTGTAAAGGGTAGGAAAAATTATTTTTTTATTGTGGTAAAAAATATATAACATAAAATTTACCATCTTAATAATTTTTCAGTGTGCACTTCAGTAGTGGTAAGCACATTTATGTTGTAGATCAGCTAGATCTCCAGGACTTTTTCATCCTGTAAATTTGAAATTTTATATCCACTAAAAAACAACTCCCCTTTTCCTTTTCCCTCCAGCCGCTGGTAATGACCATCCTACTTACTGTTTGTATAAACTTGTATGATGTAGATACCTCGGATAAATGGAATCATACAGGATTTGTCTTTTGTGACTGGCTTATTTCACTTAGCATAATATCTTTAAGGTTCATCATGTTATACCAAATGACACAATTTCCTTCCTTTTTTAGGCTGAATAACATTCTATTATATGTATATACTACTTTTTTTTTTTTACCCATTTATCTATTAATGGACATTTGGATTGCTTCCACCTCTAAGCTATTATAAGTAGTGCTGCTTTGAACATGAGTGTGCAAATAAGTCTTTGAGACCCTATTTTTAGTTATTTTGGAAGTGGGATTGCTGGATCATATGGTAGTTTTATTTTTAATTTTTTGAGGATATATCTAAGTGCACATGTCTCAATACTGGTTTCCATAATGGTTGCACCATTTTTACCACCTGCCAACATGTACAAGGATCCCAATTTCTCTGCATCCTTATCAACACTTGTTATTTTCTGTTTGTTTTTTTTTTTTTTTGGTCTTAATAGTAGCCATATTAATGGATGTGAGGTATTCCTCATTGTGGTTTTGATTTGAATTTCCCTAACAATTGGCATTGTTGAACATCTTTTCATGTGTTTATTGGTCATTTGTATATCTTCTTTGGAGAACTGTTTAAATCGTATGCCCATTTTTAATCAAGATGTTTGTTTTTTATTGTTGTTGAGTTTGGGGAGTTCTTTATATGTTCTGGATATAAACTCCTTATTAGATAAATAACTTGCAGATATTTTCTCCCATTGCATGGGTTACCTTTTTATTCTCTTGATAGTGTTCTTTGCACAGAAATTTTTAAAATGTGATGTAGTCCATTTGTCTGTTTTTGCTTTTGTTGCCTATGCTTTTGGTACCATATCAGATAAATCATTACCAAAACCAGTGTCATGAAGTTTTTCTCTTATTTCTTCTTTTTATGGTCCTAGCTCTCACTTTTAGGTCTTTTTTTTTTTTTTTTAAGGTTTTATTTTTAGATAATCTCTACACCCAGCACGGGGCTTGAACTCACAACCCTGAGATCAAAAGTACCATACACTACTGACTGAGACAGCCAGGCACCCCTTACTTTTATGTCTTTGATAAATTTTGACTTAATTTTTGCGCATGGACTAAAGTAAAGGTGAAATTTCATTTTTTGGCATGTGGATAACCAGTTTTCTCAGAACCATTTGTTGAAAGGACTATCCTTTACCCATTGAATAATCTTGACATCCTTGTCAAAGATAATCCGACCATCTATTTCCTAGCTCTGTGTTCTATTTCATTGGCCTATCTGTATGTCTTTACACCAATACCTCACTGTTTTGATTATTGTAGCTTTGTAGTAAGTTTTGAAATAAGGAAGTATGCATCTTATGTTGTTGTTCTTTTTCAAAATTGTTTTGGCTTCTCAGGGTTCCTTGAGATTCCATTTGAATTTTGTTTTTTTTTTTTTAATTTTTTAAATGTTTATTTATTTTTGAGACAGAGAGAGACAGAGCATGAACGGGGAGGGCCAGAGAGAGAGGGAGACACAGAATCCGAAGCAGGCTCCAGGCTCTGAGGTGTCAGCACACAGCCCGATGCAGGGCTTGAACTCATGGACTGTGATATCATGACCTGAGCTGAAGTCAGACGCTTAACTGACTGAGCCACCCAAGTGCCCCTCCATTTGAATTTTGGAACAAATCTTTCTATTGTTTCAAAAGTGCCATTGGGATTTTGATAGCGGTTGCAGTGAATCTACCACTTTTTCCTCTTTCCCTTTCATATTACAAAATGGATATAATAATACTTACGGTTCTAAAGAAAGATTAGTCACAGGGAGATTACTTGATTCTGGCAAAATTCAACTTTAGAGAGAAAATTTTGGTCAGATCTATTATTCAGCACATTTGCCTCAATCAATCCAAATTCCAGTCTCTGTTTTCATAACCAGAGAAATCATCATATTATGTATGGGTCCTTCTTCCCAACTTGTGGTCTAGAAAAGGCCTCTTGGGAGATAGCAAGAATGCTGGAAAGCTAACCTCGATTGTTTCCCTTAAAGGGATCACAGTCTTGTACTGCCTGTTGGCCAATGTCTGAAGACTACTGTTTTATATATTCTATTCCAGTTTTTATTTATTTATTGTAGGAGAGCAAGTCCAGTATTGGTTTCTCTATTATACATAGAAGTGGAAATTCTCATTTAATTTTTGAATGTCCATCATCAATACTGATTTCTGATCTAAATAGTGTGCATAAAATAACTACAGGAACAAAAATAGTTTGCTCTATTCTTTCACATCACAATGCATTTTAATTTCTAGAGCATAAGAGACTTCATGTACTGTTTTATTTGTGGAATTTTCATGCTCGTGTTTTAAAATCCTTGGGAGAACAACAACTACATTTTAAGGTGAGGAGTTTTTTTTTTTTTTTTAATTTGATTACTCAAGTAACAAGAACAATTTACAGCCATAAAACTAACTCAGGAAAACATTATCTGATAAAGATAATGTCTGAAAAAAAAAAGATAATGTCTGACTCCTGCTTCCTTTCTCATATGTCTACCACCTCTTTCTCTTCCTGTTTTTCAGTTGATAGAACTTGAAATCTTATCTCAGTCATATCGTGTGACCCTCAAACCTAACACTCACCTCTTACCTTCTCTATATCTTTATTTATGTGAAGAGTGCTTCTCAATTCTTGTCTCTCTCACCTTCTCTATCCTCCCTTTATTCCTGTCATTTCTTGTGTTTTGCAATCTTCTGCCCATTCATCTTCTCACTCTTTCAACTCCCAATATATATGAATTTCACCTATGATCTAATTTAATTCTTTTCTGTTGAAAACATCAATAATATTCACTGATAATAGAACCATTATATATGAATTTCATCTGTGATCTGATTTCTTCTTTTCAAAGAATCTAATTCTTTTCTGCTAATTATAACAGCAATAATAGTATTCACTGATAATCTAATCTGTGCCCAGGTTTTTTTACATACCTCTCTATACGGATCACTGCTGATCAGCATAGCAACTTTGCTTGATATTATTATAGCCATTTTTAAATTAAGGAAAATATTCAAAAAGGATAACTAGAAACTGGAAATACTGATATTATTTCTGTATGTGTGGGGTTAATAGAAAGGAAGGCCAAAAAAGAGGTCCAGTGCACATTCATTTATATTTTCTCCAGGTTACTGATATCCTGTCCCTTCACCACACATGTTACTTTGTCCAGAACTTTCATCGTTGCTATAATGCACTCAAAATAGCCAACTTTTCTTTTAGTGAAAATAGCTTCACTTTTTACTTCAGGGGTAATTTACAGAATACCCTAAACAAGTTATTCTCTCCCCTTTAAATTTGAAAGGATCAGTCAGACCTCTGTTTGTTAGTTTCTTCCTTTGTTTCTTTCTTTTTTCTCAATACATGGCTTTGATTTTTGTTTTGTTTTAAACTTGTTAAAGAGATCTGTTTTTAATAAATCTATGTCTGCAAAACCAGTTTAGTATTTGTAATATAAAATTTTAATTGATCAATTAATTTTTATTTTCAGGGACTTTATAATCTAGGTGAGAGTTTCACTCATCAGACACTAACTCTCTAAGCAGTTTTGATTATAAGTACCCAGTTGAAATTTTGAGTTTTTAACTACTCTTTGCAAATCATTGGCTACTTCTATGTTCTTTCTCTAAAAAATATTCCTTTATGGTTTCCTTTTATATAATTACTATTCATTCAAACAATATTTGCTTTTGTTCTGTACTGGTTCTTTATTAGTAAAGTATGACATGTTGGGCCGATCATATAGTTAATTATTAAAATGACAACTATCAGATTTTGACTCCATGGTCTTACACTGCTCATTCTTGTTCATTTATTCAGTAATGGCCAGCCACAGTTTATGTGTTTTAGAAGTCCACAAACCTTGCAAAGTGATGCTTTCCTCCTTGTTTTAGACTCTTTTGTTAGTCCTGCTTTTAACTGCTATGACTCTTTTCAAGATAATTGGACTATCTGGTCATAAGAGAGGCAAACTGGTGAGAGGTTAAGCACATAGGCTTGGAAATTAAAGTACATGTAGATTTTGTCTTTTGCTCTACCCCTCATTAGAGGTGTCACGTTGAGAAAATCTCTTAGTCTTGGCTCTAAAGACAATATCAATACCTTTTTATTAACCTTAAAAACACTCAAGCCAAATATTCAGGTCTGAACATAACATATTACATAAAATCCACAAGCATTTGAAATGTGAAAATAATCTATCAAAAACTCAGTATCTAATTTTTTCCCCTTGAACAAGAAAGTGGTCCAGGGCTCTACCACGGAAGGGGCTTTTGAGATCTGGGCCTGGTTGTAAGAATGGAGTATGTCAGAAAAGGGAGGGTCCATAGCAGAACTTGGTGGAGCTTCCCCCTCTGCCCTAAATAAAAAATTATCTGAATGGACCAGCGGCTTGCAAAGGACCAAACAAAGAGGTGAATATAAGTACAGAGCAGAGACTGGCATCTGGGACTACAGAGTAGTCATTGAAATCAGTGTGTAGATAAGAGATAGAGCCTAGACAGATTGCCCTTGGTGTCTATGAATAGAGGCAAGTGGTCTTGTTAATGTGTGGTAAAGCCTCAGGAACACAAGTCTTTTCTGAAAAGCTTATTTCTCTTTAATGGAAGCATTCTAATTAACAGTATAAGTATGGAGTGGGTTAGTGTCTCCTAGAAACAAGGTCCTCAGCTGCTGGAAGCTGCAAAAGGTTTCCTCTTCTTGAGAAGGTCGGTTTTTTGAGTGGTCAAGGTAGAAAAGTAGGGGGACAAAACTTCCAATCAGGTTTGATCACCCCAGTATATCATACTTCTGAGCTGTGGCTAACACAAAGATCCCTTAGTTGGATATAATACATCCTAAAACCTACACCTTGAGATGTAATTTTATCACCAGATCACCGGCCACACTTCTATCTTCAAAGTGATTCATAGCCTTTATTGCAAAAACCTTTATGCCTCACAACAAAATAATGTTGAATAATTTTATGTTTTAATATCCTCTAGATGAAATATTATGTAGCTATTTAATTGTTTTATGATTTTAAAATAACATGGAGACTGTTCATGTTCACTGTCTAACTTTATATAAAAATTAAGTGGAGATCAGGCTTATAACTAAAAATGGCGACAAACAGGAGAAAGGCAAGGGGGTGGGGAATATTTTAAAACATTATCTCTTTACATTTAGATGAAGAAACTCTGGTTTATTTGATTTCTTTTCTTTTTTTGCTTTACTGTGTTCCTCAAATACTCTTTAATAGTATTTTTTTAAAAGCACTAATAAAATAATATATTGAGTGCTAAATATGTACCACATCAGAACTAGGTACCTCAGGGATTAAAAGTTAAATAAGAGAAAGTGGTTTTCTTAACGAGCTATATTGTAGCAGGGGGATAAGACACACATAACACAATACAAGGTAGAAAGTAGCAAATGTTACATTAGGGCTCAGAATAAGCGCTACACAGAGGAAGGAAACGAAGGGATTATGACTACGGCCTTGTGTCATTTTTTATTTACTTTAGATCAGTGAATAATGAAGCTAAATCCATAAAATAAATCTCTGTGTAGCTTTAGAACATTTTATTTACCATTCATATTTCAGAGAATAGGAACCTGATTGATGGTACTTTACTGAATCTGTTTCCTCATGGATTTGGAAATGTGTTGTAAAGGAAGAACAAAAGTAATTTAATTTCAACAGACCTGTTTTGACAGAACTCTAATTAATTGGAAAGACACCTGGGAATTACAGTAGCTTAAAGACAACTCTCAACTCATTTTTCTGGTCAAAAAAGAAATGCACAGTATGCTTTAAATAAGAAAATAACCTTTTACGAGACTTTTATGAGGAGGATTTTAAAAGCTTCTATAATTTGCTTAATGATATATAGACCTTCAACAGCTGAACTGTTAAGTTCCAGAGCGTTTCTGAAATATAAAACAAAAGAAATCTCTTAGCAAATACGAAATTTCATCCTACGCTTTTTTGAATGGTCATCTGACATCAAGATAGAAAGCATACATAGAGAATAATAGGAGGAAAAGACATCAAATATTATTATTTCATTCAATTTAGAATAGAGTATTGTGATAGTTATATGGGTCATCTGTAGATACTATTCAAAGGGTTTCAATAATAGGATGGAAGAATGAATACAAAATAGAATTAAGCATTTTATTTATTATTCAGTTTTTATCTTTTATTTTCGATTATAAAGAGAGACAAATATGGCAAGTGCTAAATATGGCAATGGCTAAATTGGCAGAAAAGTGGAGTTAAGTAGCTAGAGTTTAAATTATATTATTCAGAATATATTAAAGTACAATTAACAATATTAGCATTTTGGTAATTACAAAAGGAGAGGACACTTAAGCATAATTTGATTGTACTTTGAATTCATTCACATGGAAATTTTAAGAAATTTACTTAAAGCAAAGGAAAAAAATACTTTCTTGGGTAACTATATATATGTGCGTATGGTTAAATAGTTAACACTGAATTAAAAAAAAAATGTTTTGCATGACAAAGACATCTGTGTTCTAGCACACAGGTCCATTTCAATATATATATATATATATATTGTGATGTTTTGATAACCTACAGCAGTGACTTTTCCACTTTCTTGACTACAACCCACAGAAAGAAATACATGGTAAAATCACAGTACTTAAAGTAAGCCTAGAAGATAATCTAGTTCATTCCCTTCCTTTAAGTCTGAATCATGTGTCAGCTATCAGCACAGATGTGAATCTCTTCTATTCTTTTTTTTTTTTTTTTTTTTTGGGTTTTTTATTTATTTATTTATTTTTTTATATATGAAATTTATTGTCAAATTGGTTTCCATACAACACCCAGTGCTCATCCCAAAAGGTGCCCTCCTCAGTACCCATCAGAATCTCTTCTATTCTTAAAGCTACTATGATTCAACTCATCTGTTAAAATGATGCTAATAATATTTGCCTTGTTAGAATTAGAACTAAGTCAAAGGTGTAGGTAAAAGACCTAGTATAAGTATCTATATATATGAGGCAGTAAAAAAGAAAAAAGTAGCAGTTATTATTATTAAGTTTATTTATTTTAAGACAGAGAGTGTGTGCAAATAGGGGAGGGGCAGAAAGCAAGAGAGAATCCTGAGCAGGCTCCATGCTTAGCACTGAGCCTGACCTGGGGCTCAATCCCATGACCCTGGGATCATGACCTGAGCCAATCAAGAGTCAGATGCTCAACCCACTGAGCCGCCCAGGCTCTCCAGCAGCTATTATTATTATTACTAATGAAATGATACAGTAACATGGTTTAAACTAAAAATATTTATTTTTGACATTTTTTTTTCATATTTTTTTAGATGATTGAATCACCCATTCTACAATTCATACCCTACATTTAGCATGGATGGCAATGTCCTCTAATTTCTTCATGTTTTTCTCTCACTGCCCTTCTAGCGCATCTAAACTTGTGAGCTCCTTAAGGTTGGGAGTTCTGTCTTATTCCAATGTTATCCCCAGTGTAGAATATTGACCTGGGCACACAGTAAATTCTTAGCATGTATTTGTTCAGTAAGAGTGAATATGAAAATATTTTTAACTAATATATTCTTTTTTCCTTTTTAGGCTAATTTTATTTTTGAAAAAGTAATGTTATAACAGTTTATTAGTCAAATATATGTAACAAAATTAATAATTTTCTGTCAAATTCTTCTCCAATTCCTTTCCTCAGAGGCAATCATTTTTTACTCCTTTAGAGATTTCTTCTTCATACATATCTATATTTCTAAATAATATGCATATACTTTAATATTTTGATTATTCAATTTTAGATGTTTTAAATTTTTTTTTAATGTTTATTTCTGAGAGAGAGAGAGAGTGCAAGTGGCACAGAGAGAGGGAGACACAGAATTTGAAGCAGGTTCCAGGCTCTGAGCTGTCAGCACAGAGCCAGATGTGGGGCTTGAGCTCACGAACTGGGAGATCATGACCTGAGCCTAAGTCCCATGCTTAACCACTTTGCCACTCACATGCCCCTCAATTTTCGATGTTATCTATTGACAACATGGTCAATTGACAATATGGTCATTAAGGATTTAACTCCCTGAAACTTCTGTAGGGGTCAAGTGCAGGCCAAACCAAAATATACCACTTTGGACTCTGGACTATTTTCAGCCTAAGGCAATTGAGACCCTGAGGGCTCAAGAGAGACATTTGCTGCTCCCCTAACTATATAGAAGACTCTAAATTGGGAGTCTTTTCCAGAATACGGGTTATTATCAGAGATAAGTTTTATCTGAGTGACCCATCTGTATGGTAGGACAAAACCTAATCAAACACCTGCTCTTCTTCTCATGGTCCTGCGATGCCTTCCTTCCCTTTGAAGTCCCAGGCCACTACCCCATTCTCCTTAGTTCAGGATGACATATATACCTCATTTTGCCTGACTGTCTTCGGAATTTCATGTCTATGTGGGTTTCCATACATACAGAGCTAAATTTGATTTTCTCCCATCAATCTGTCATACGTCAATTTGATTCTTAGTCCAGCTAGAAGGACGTTGAAGGGCAGAAAAAAATTAATCCTTCCCTATAATTTTGTCTCCTCTGCTTTCCTTCCCCACCTCCCACAATAAAGTTACATTAAAAGCTTTGTTTCGATTTAATTAATCACTGTCATTATTATGATTACATCAATATTTATAGTTGAGCATTTTAGGAATTTATTAAAGTTACATTTTCTTTTATGCTTTTATTTTCCTTGAGAATAATAGCCTTGATTTTTCATTAGATTAATTTCATTTGAACATTTTGCTAACTATTCACAATAGCATTTTAGTACCATTTTCCCTAAGATCATTCTTAGGTAGTTCATCAGTTCCAGTTTTTTTTTTTTTTTTTTTTTTTTAAGGAGTCATCCATCTGAAGAACTCCATTCTTTTTTTATTGAACTCAGTGCTTTTTAGGGATACTGCAAAGCAATTGTCCAGAAACTTCTCTTCCTTGCAATGCTGAGAATTTCCTTCACTTTCTTCTGATTTGAGTGTCCTGTTTTCTTTATCTCTTCTTTTCATCTTTTTTACTCCGTTGTTTTATTGGAGCACATCTTCTTTTTTTTTTTTTTTAATTTTTTTTTTTTCAACGTTTATTTATTTTTGGGACAGAGAGAGACAGAGCATGAACGGGGGAGGGGCAGAGAGAGAGGGAGACACAGAATCGGAAACAGGCTCCAGGCTCTGAGCCATCAGCCCAGAGACCGACGCGGGGCTCGAACTCATGGACCGTGAGATCGTGACCTGGCTGAAGTCGGACGCTTAACCGACTGCGCCACCCAGGCGCCCCTGGAGCACATCTTCTAATTATTTCCTGAGAAAGGCTGCATGGCATGGGAAATATGATTTTTAAGAATTTGCATATGTGAAAATATATTTTACTATAACACAAATAGGCTTGGCATCAATTTCTATACTGAAATAATTATTTTTTCTTAATTTTGAAAGTGCTGCTCTACTCTCTTTTAGAGAACAGTATTATTCCTCACTTTTGCATGGCATACTTACTGGTCTTTTTATCTCTCTTAAAACTTATCTCGTTATCCTGAAATTTCACTTATGGGCCTTAGTCAGATTTAGTTTTCTTCCTTTCTTTCTTCTTTCTTTCTTTCCTTCTTTCTTTCTTTCTTTCTTTCTTTCTTTCTTTCTTTCTTTCCTTTTCTTTCTCTTTCTTTCTCTCTCTCTCTCTCTCTCTCTCTCTCTCTTTCTTTCTTTCTTTCTTTCTTTTCTTTCTTTCTCCTGTCAGTGGGCACTTTCATATGGACACTCATGTCTTTAGTGCTGAGAAATTTTTAAAAAATGTTTATTTTTGAGAGTGAGAGAGTGCAAGTGGAGGAAGGATAGTGTGAAAGGGGGGGCGGAGGATTCCAAGTCTGCTCTGCGCTGACGGCGCAGAGCCTGATGTGGGGCCTGAACACATGAACCTTGACATCATGACCTGAGCCAAAGTATGATGCTCAACAGACTGAGAAAAAAATTTCTCAGGCACCCTGAGAAAAAAACTTTTTAATTATTTTATTGGTGATTCTCTGACTACTGTTTTACCTGGTTTCTCTTTTTGAAAAATCCATGACTCAAATATTTTGTCTCCTAAACCATCTTCTTATTTTCTCTTCTTTCCTGTCATTTCCCATCTCTTTGTCTTTGTACTCTAATTTCTGGATCACTTCCTTGACATTATATTTCATCACTACCATTGGGTTTTTCATCTCTGCCATCACATACTGTTTATTATGTTCTCTTTTTTGTTTCCCAAATGTTCCTATTTATTGCAAGAGATCTTGCAATTATTCTCTGACTTCTTTGAGAATATTTGAACTTTCTTCTTCTTTTAAGGTCTTTGTTCCAGTTATTATTTTTGTGTCTATCCTTCATGACAGATGCTTCCTCAGATGACCTATTAATCTTATCTTCTCATTTGAAGGGTGGGGAACTAAAAATTGTTAACATTGAGCCAGCCTCTGGAAGCCAGGAAGGCAAAACACAGTGGTCTCCACATTCAGCATTCGGCATTCAATATGTCTGTATTCACTTATTCACCTAATTTTCACACTGTGCCTGGTTTCTCCCAGCCCAAAGACCTTGTGTTTGTCTTCAAAGAACAGAACTCTTTCTGCTAGGTTGAAGGAGGACAGACACCCTGCTGCAGAGGGTGACGTAAGGGATCTGGAGATCTGACTACTGTTATGCCCAGAATTCGTGATCCCCAAAGACCACCAGGGAGCCGAGTCTGATACAAAAGCAAAAGAGCCTTTATTCGAGCTAGCTCAAGCTCAATCCCCTACCTGCACCAATGCAGCGGTGAGATACCAGAGAGAGATCGAGTTTCAAAAGCACAAAGGTTTTATAGGGGTCTAGGGGCAGTTGGTGAGGTAATGGCTGTGGCCTCAGCCGATTGGCTGGGGAAGGGTCGTGGCCTCGGCTGACTGGCTGGGGAAGGGTCGGAGTCCTGTTACGCAGGTCGCCGGGGTGTTTTGATGGGAAGTTTGAACGGGTGAGCCCGAGGTTACTCAAGGGGAGGAGGCGTGGTCTGAGGTTTCTGCGATTTTCCCGGAAAGGGGCCATGTCGGGGACATAGTCACTCAAGGTGGAGGACACAGAACAAGATGGAGTCGGCCGGCGTAGGTCCGCTCTTTCAACTACTTAAGCAGTGTTCCACCAATCTTCCATTTTTAGCCTCTGCCTTCCCTGTCAGACTAGAGGTGGCACCAGTTGCTAAGCCTTTTGTGCATTCTCCATACAAATCATGTTGGTTCTGTGCCGTCTCTCACTCTAAATTCACCCTTTTCACCCTCTCTGTGAAAATGGAGATGGGCCAATTACAGATTTTCTTTGCAGACAGCATAATGTCAGCTTTGTCACTAGAGGGTGCTGGAGAGACATTCTAGGAGGAAGGGGCTTTCCTTCCTGGTTCCAGAGTGTTCCTTTTGTCTGGCTCCTGCAGCATGTGTGGCTTTTGCAGCACCAGACTTTTCCATTCCAGGCAGCCTCTCCAGTGCCCAACTTTGCCGTTCATGTTGGGCAGGAGAACCCAACGGCTGGCAGCTTCTTCAGCATTTCCACCCTCAGGCAGTTTTATGATGGAGGCTTCCAGTGAGTCATCTCCCTATGAACAGGTTTCACTGGCACCCTAGAGGTTGTATTTCCAGCAAGTTCCACCAGTGCAGCATCACAGCATCCTCTCTGTATTCAGCGAGCAACTTCCGTGCCCTCTCCAACAAGGTCTGGATTGTAGCCTTTGGGAGCAGAGGTAGGCTTGTCCTTGGGCTCTATCTCACCCTAAGAGGTACTGGCTGCTTCTTATATCTGCTATTCCTATATTTTCTACAGTCCTTTTTACTTCTTACTAGCTAATTTCTGGGTATCCCAACCTGCTGTTATAGTTAGTAATTCTTTATATTAAACCATCTCTGTTCAAATTACTCTGATTCAGTCCTGACTGCTAAGGTCACTGTGAACCTGCAATTCAAGCCCATAAGAGCCTGTCTATCACCTACAGTGTAATAGCATGGTATACGTGCTCTTTTTTATCTGCCCTTGACCATCTATGCATATCCTCTGGCTATCCTGACTGCCCTGTGCTCTGCTCCCCATCTCGAAATAACCCCTCCCCCCCACCAAGAATACTAAATTACTAGAATTTTCACAATTCACAAAGCAGATTAATATTCCTGGGCCTTAAGGGTGTGCAGTCCCCTTACTTTAAAAATACCTTAACTCAGCAACATAGTCATCTTGCAAGATTGTTCAATGCCATCTGAAGAGCCTTCCCTGATCTTTTCTCCCTCTTGAGATTTGTTGTTTTTACCTCTTGTTCCCTTAGGGCACAAGCTGTTCACAGGTGTGTGCCCTGAGTTTACAGTGAACTCTTTATCTTTCTTTCTGTTACCAGACCTAGCATATTACCATTTTGTCACATGGTAAAAACTCAATAAGCTTAGAGGAATGAATCAATGTGTTGAATTGTAAGGTATCTAATTTACAATTTCTTCCATAGAGAATGAATATAAAGCAAAATCAAGGTGAAATTTCAGGAGAGGGAAAAATAGTAAATGATAGGACGATTCTTCCCTGATGTGTAGCCCTATTTCCACTGCTAATGCCACAATTACAGCTGTGCTAACCTGCTATTTCAAAGCAGCTGTCAGACCAGTTTGAGCACGGTGCTCTTCGCAACTCACAAGATTAGCTCAAAGTGATACAGGTGCTCCTAATTTAGTTGGAGCAAAGTAACACTTCTAATTTAGGTAAAACAAATCATTGGTATGTTTCAGTATTTTGACGGACATTTGCATTTCTAGATCAACAGAGATGACTGACAATCTGTGGTTCTCCAAAAAAGTGCAGAAGTTAGCATTTCAAGGATTCCTTACATTTACCAATTTAAAACTCTATACCACTATGTTGGGATCTCCCTGGGCTGGAATTTGAACTAGACACAAGGACCACTACACTAAATTAGTATGACTACAAATTGTTTGTTTCTTTCTCAAAAATTAACCTCAAAATGACAGAAAAAATTATTAATTCCAACTGTGAAGTAAAGATTTCTGAATTTTCCAGGTACTGTTTCAGTGATCTTCTTTGAAATGCAGATATTTAAATATTTGTTAATTAGGTTTATATTTTGTGCAGGCATGTGCAGGTTGGTAAAGATATAATGTTAAATAAATTATAGAATGCACAAATCATGGGTACTCACTAAATGTACTGATATGTTTGTTAGGCATTAAAATACTCATAATGCTTGCATTTGACTAACATTTGTACTCACTTAACAAACTTTTGTTTTCAAGAAATCTGTAAGATGGGCAAGAATTATCTTCTTTTTACAGTGGAAAGGTAGCTGAGCAGTAGAGCAGTCACACAGTATGTTATAGAATAAAGACTTTAATAAAGGGCTCTGTCCACCATTCTGGTTGAGATAAGTACATAATGCAGATTGAACTATAAAAAGATCAACTTTTTAATTAACTGTTTAATTCTCTTTCTTACATAGAGACTCATGCAAAGGTGGACCACCAAAAATATCTACAAATTAGACGGTAAGTACTAGACTTCTAAATGACCTCTACACAAATCATTTCAAAGGAACATTCTGTTAATGATTTTAGGTAATTGCTTACATAGCTGTTTTGGAAAAATAAATTTCGTCTTAAAGATTTAAAATAAAATCAACAGCAAATTGTAGGTGAAGAGATGGAGCTCTATAGTGTAGGATCTGGGCAAACCAGAAAGTAATAAACCCATCTGTTTCATTTGTTGAGCAAATGTTTATATGCTCCTTCTTTGTTCTATTCGTGGATATAGGCCTATAGAGAGAAAAACAGCAATCTTTTGTGGTGAGCACACTAACAATTATGATCCAAATGCTGTGGGGAACCCGGGGATGAGACTGATCCACTTGTTTCAGGGAATCAGGGAAATAAGGGAAATCAAAGAAGAAATTATATTTGAGTTAAATCTGGAGGTTGAATTGAACAATCCAGGAGAAGAGGAGGAGAGAGGCCATTTCCAGGAGAGGGACCAGTACATGCAAAGACTGGTAGTTGTGTAAACATACAATGTATTTTAGAAGACGTGAGGAATGCAGCATGGCTTAAGAATAGCTGAGGCTGGAAGGATAGATGCAGTCATATTTGAAGGAGCCTTTGGTTAGGAGGTTTTTGCTTTTTATATTATAGGCAGCAAGGAGGCATTGGAAACTGATAGATTATGGCAGGGATAATTGATAAAACTCAGCATTAGGTTGGGCGTGAAAGAGATACCAAATGCTTAAAACAAGGAAAAAATATAAAGAAGAAGATAAAGGACCTGCAGAACACCTCCTGAATGTGCGTTCTCTTTTTGATGGTAGGAGAGGAGTAATTTCATACCCTAATTTTGTGGTTTCCTACCCTGCAGGCCCTCTTTTCCTTTCAAATTGCCATTAGGATTTTAGCCTTTGGTTCCATTTCTTCTTATCTTAGCGTTCTGCTTTCTTTCAGAACATTACTTATGGCTGGTTTGAAGATCCTGTTCACTATCACTTAGCTCTCCCTTATTTGTAATGATACTTTTCAGAAGGCTAATCTTATCACAACATACAAGAGAAAAACTCACCACCTTGGAAAGTAAGACCGTGTATAATATAGAAATACCACACAAAAGTTCAGAGACTTGCCCCCGTTGTGAAATATCTAGAGATCTAGTGGTCTGGAGCATGTTGATGTATCCCTTTGAAGATGAAGGGCAAGTTATTGCACCTGCCTCCTCTAACACTAAGAAAGAGACAAACCCCTGTAGGCTTCTTTGGATTTTTGGAGGCAATATATGTTATTCCAACTTATTTACCAAATATCTCCAAAGGCTGCCAGTTTTTTTTTAATGTTTATTTATACTTGAGAGAGAGAGAGAGAGAGAGAGAGAGAGACTGAGAGTAAACAGGGGAGGGGCAGATAGAGAGGGAGACACAGAACTCGAAGTGGGTTCCAGGCTTAGCGCTATCAGCACAGAGCCTCACGTGGGGCTCAAACTCACAAACTGTGAGATCATGACCTGAGCCGAAGTTGGACACTCAACCAACTGAACCACCCAGGTGCCCCTGCCAGTTTTGAATAGAACCAGAAAAAGAGAGGTCTCTGTATCGGATCTAGCCTGCCATACAAGCTGCTCCATAACTTGGGACGTATAACTGAACAGTTCTTATGGCTCTTGAAGGGTCAGAGATATGTAGAAATACTATTTGGAACCTTTGGCAGTCCCTACAAGTTCGTCATAGCACAGAGCTTTAACAATTTTGGAGCAAAGCTTTGCATTCTCTGTAAAAAAAAAATCTCCTCCTTTTTGAAAAGCAGCTTCTGGCTTATTACTGGGCAAGTCATAAGTAAATGAAAGCTTGATCCTGGACCACTAAGTTACCAAATCATCTGAGCTGCCTATCATGAACCAGGTATTTGGCAACACTCTAAAATATTGGGCATGTATAGCAGCACTTCATCATCAAATGAAAGTTGTATACACATGATCAGGATCAAGCAGGTCTTGAAGGCAAAAGTTAGTGCAGAGCAAACATCACAGGTGCCCATGGCCCCTATTTCTTCTATGTTGTTTCCTCCATTTCAACCTTACGTATGACCTGATAGGGAGCTCCCTAAGACCAACCTACTAAGGAAGAACAAAATTTGCAGTTTGGTTTACATGTGGTTCTGCACAATACGCTAGCATGACTCTAAAGAGGAAAGCTGCAGGGCTACAGCTCCACTCAGCGATAGCCCTAAAGAGCAGTGGTGAGGAAAATCCCTCCAATGGACAGAACTCAGAGCAGTGCATATGGTTGTTCATTTCTTCCTAGAAGAAGAGATGGCTGAAGACATGCATCTACCCTGATCCATATGCAATTCTTAACATTTGGAAGAACAGTCAGAGACTTGGAAGGAGCATAATCAGAAAATTGGTTAGAAGATAGTCTAGGGAAGAGATATGTAGATAGACGTCTCTGTGTCTACACATAAGAAAATATTTTTGATCTATATCAATGGTCAACAAAGAGTGACACCAGTCTAATAATCACGTAAAAAGTTGCTATTCTGTGGATGTTGGTGAGGATCTATCCCCAGCTACTGCTGTCCTCTCCAAATAAACATAGAAGGTGGCCACAGAAACAAGAATGGAGGTTTTGGATGGACTCAGCAACACAAGGCTAATTTGGCCATAGCTGCTGTCAAATGCCTAACCTGCCAACAAACAAAATCTGATACACTGGTATGGCACCATTCGTCTGGTAGTCTTGCCAGGCACCTGCTGGCAGGATGATCATATTGAACTACTTCCATCATGCTGTTTTATTTTCATTGGAATAGATACTTCTCTGGATATGGATTTGCCTTTCCTATCTGTAATGCTTCTGCCAAAACCATCACCCTTGGACTTATGGAATGCCTTATTTGACATCATAGAATTCCACACGGCATTACCCCTGACTAATGGACTTATTTGACAACAAATGAAGTGTGGCAATGGGCTTGTGTTCATAGAATTCACTGAACTAAGCATGCTACCTATCACCCTGGAGCAGCTGGCCTGATTGAACTGTTGAGTAACTGTATGAAAATTCAGCTGTGGTGCCAGCTGGATAGCAACTTTGTGGACTGAAGTCATGTCTTCCAGGACTAGGTATATTATTTGAATCTGAGTCCAAAATACAGTAGTATTTTTCCCATGCTAAGATTCAAGGGACAGAAATAGGAATGTCTATGAACATTTTTCTTCTTATTTCTGTACCTTTTGACTTTTCTGGTTTGGAGATCTTAGTTCACAAGGGAGGGATACTTTCCCTAGGGGACGTAGCAATGGTTTCACTAAACTGACTGTTGAGACTAATTGGCCACTGTGGGTTCCTCGGGCCACCTAACCAATTGGCAAAAGGGGGGATTACTATACTATTGGAGTGATTGATTCTGACTGTTAAGAGAAAATTGGGTTACTTCATTTTGGGATTCTTTGAGGTGTCTCATAGTATTTTTATGGCCTATGATAAAATTTAATGAAAAATTATAACTAATCAGTAGAGGCAGAACAGGTAAATGTACATACAGACTATTTCAAAATTAAAGTTTTGATAATCTGACTCAAAAGAAACTACCAGCAACTGAGATGCTTACTGAGAGAAAAGAGATTATGGAATGGCTAGTGAAGAAGGTGATAATATCAGCTATTATTATATGATCAGTTAGTGAAATAAGGAGTATTATAGTTATGAGTATTTCTTCCTTATTTTGCCATGAATTTAGTTTTATCTATACTAACTGATCATTTTCCTTTCTTATTTCCTTTTCCTAAAGAAGATAGTGGTTAAACTGATGTCTCAGTGTTTAGTTGCAGGACATCAAAAAGGGAGTGTGGAGAAGAAATCACTCTAAGGTGGTATCTTACATATACTTCTTTGGGGAGAGGAATAGTGTATTTTCAGTAAGCAAGAGATAGTTGCACGATGTTAGGCAGAAGCATGGTTTTTCTTTTACTTTATATGGAATATGGTTAAAAGAGGTATGCACTGATGACAGGTTGACTAGGAGAGAAAAGATTGTGCTGTGTCAACTTGATTAAGCTAAGAACCACATTTCCCAGAATTCTCTTTGCTGTAAGATTACAAATTAAAGTTGACCAAAAGAGAACTTGCATCAGATTTGGAAGGCACAAGTGTGAAACAGCAACCTTTATTTTCTGGAGATTTCTGAGGTCAGTTAAAGTGACAGAGAGGAACTTTTCTTCCCAACTCTTTGTCCTCCTGATTAAGATCAGTTCCAGGCTTATCACCAGATGCATGGCTGTACTTTGACAGACACATTTCATAGACCTACCCCCCCACCGCCCCCGCCATAGTCCCACTTTGGTGGCTAGATATGCTGGTCTTCTCAGAATTCCTTGAAATTATGGACAGTTTTACAGGTGCTTCAGGAGAACTCACTAGAGACTCCTTCTTAGGTTCTCCTACTGTCGATTCCCTAGCTCTTCCCACAACTGTGTGAGGTTTACTTTCTACAATATATTCCTTATCCTGCAGCACTCATAGTGACTCTGCTTCTATGGCTGAACCACACATGACATCCAAGCTCTGAATTTCTTCAAATCTTCATAATCTTAAGACAAGTAAGTGAGTTTTAAAGAATTAGGAAGTTTTCCTGTGCAAGTTTTCTTTCTTGAGAAATTTAACAAATATTAAATATCAGAAAGATTTAGAAATTAACAGTTTGATTATTGAAGAGAATGGTAAGACTATACATAACCTAGGTGATTTCATACTTTCAGAAATACATCTTGAACTTACTGAAGGAGAAAATGGAATTTAATGGCTCAAATAACTGAGAAATGCAGGTTGTATATATGGGCTTTGGGCATGGCCAAATTTAGGTGCTCACAAAATGTTATCAAAAGTCTCCCTCTCTCTCTGCACCTGCACATCGTGGATTTTACTTGGGTGGTTTCACCCTCAAAGCTCTCTAATTGGTGCCAAAGATGAGCATTGGTAGTTCCAGGCTTATATTCGACCAACTTGCCAACACCAGTGGAAAAAGAGTACTCTTTTCCCAATACTTTTTAGCAAAAATCTTCAGCCTAATTTAGCTGACCTGACTTGGGTCATGTGCCATCTCTTAAGCAGTAATTGTTTATTCTGATTGTGAATGATAAGGTCAGAGCATACTCCTAGATCTGGGGCAGCCCATCGAAATATCATGCATTGAAAATAGAAGGGTCAATAAGAAAAAGAGGGATTCTGTTGCCAAGGATGCTTGATGGGTAAAATCAATACATCTCCATGATAGCAGTTTTCCCGCAAACACGTACACTTTCTTTTAATTCATAGACTCCAACATTTATTTTTATACATACATTGCTCCCATGTAACAAAAAACAACTATTTTATGCACAACAAATACTGTAGTCACCTCCTGTCTAAAGAGTCAAATGAGTGTTGTAAAGTTATCTTATTACTCTAGATCAAGATCTTTGCTTTGTAACTGTTAGTCTCAGACATAGCTTCTTATTATCCAGCAGTATATGACTGATGATATATTTGTTTAACCACCTACAGCAAATGTAATAGACGATGGTGGAGTAAATAAAGGATGAATTCAAAAAAATTCTCATTTGAAAATGAGAAGAGGGAAAAAGTAAATAAACAATTGTTCTACTCATTAAGGATTGCAAATTCTTACTGCCCAGGACAGTGGGTCCTTTGGTCAGGAATCTGCATTACAGTGGATTTTACTTGACAGTTATTTTCTTCTGGGTACATTTGAGATCTGTTTTTGATGGCTGCCATATGTTAGCAACACACTTCCTATTGGTGAAGTTTTGGTGGTTGAGGGAATGTTTATGGGTTAAGTACTTACGAGCATTTGCTTGCCAGGTTTGGGGTTTTTCTAAAAGGGAAACATTAAAACCTTGGTAGGCATCCAGTTAATTTGCATTTGGTCAATGCTGTAGACTAGTAACTGGAAACTGAGATCATGTTGAGTCATAATTTCAAGAGAAATCTGAGTCTGTAGTTTCTATTTCTTAGCAGTAGGCTGCAATGCTCTACTCACGTTCCAACTCTTAGCTTAAAGGTTTATAATGGTAAAGAACAACTGGTTAGGATTGGAAGTCATAATTAATTCTCTTCATATCTCTAGGTGGTATGACTGGGAAAACACTTTCCACTATCTTTTAATTAAGATAATTGGACTGGTGTTTCTGTCATTTTCACCTGAAAACTTCCTACCTAACACCTTCTTCAGGCAGGGAGTAGCAGTTGAGGTTCTTGGATGGGCCTGGGAAATCATTTTGTAGCTTCTTGTAGATCCTCTTCTTATCTACAATGTTGTTGTCAGACTCCTTGGCTTTCCATGCAGTAACTTTTTCTTGGGGTGAAACATTTGACTTTTTCAGTTTTTCATGCACAGAGCTACTTGAATCTCAGCTGTCCTGGGTTGTTATATGAGCCATAGAACAAGATTGTGTTTTCTCCTCCTCCTCCTCCTCCTCCTTCTTCACTTTTAAACAGTCAAGATTAAAGTATTGAGAACTGGCTATAATATTCCAGGATCCTGACATGTTTTTACCAAATTCCCTCAAGTTCTAACCTTAGTAGACACATAACCTGAGTCCAAAGATATGACAGGTAGCAGTTTAATTATCTGCTTTGCTACTTCATAGCACAGATGGATTGCATTCTAGCTAGAGAACATTCATTACCCTGCAGTCTACCTTGGCTTGGCCAACACAACATTTTTAATATTTATCAGTGACAACAACTAACTTCCACATTAGCCAGGATATTTTTAGTGATGATGACAGCAACCTCAATCTAATTATCTTAATTCAAAGGAAAAACAAGTATTTATTAGTTCACAAACCTGAAAAGGCCAAGGGTAGACTTTGGCCTGAGACATGGCCAGATTCAAATCAAATAGTGGAGTGCTTTAACAATGTCATAAGAAATTGGTTTCTTTCCATTTCTAGCTCTATTTTCCTCCACTCTTAGGCAGACTCTCTTATGAGCTGAGAAAAATGAGCATGGGAAACTCCAGGCTTCTCAATTTTCTAGCAGTTTAGTACCCTTGGTGGAAGAAGCCATCAAAAGTCCTGGGCTATCTTTGATTGTCCTAACTCGGTCACATGACCAGTTCTTTATCAGTGACTAGAGTCACTGGCTCTCACTAGTCAGGCTTAGGTCTACTATGCACTCTTGATGATGAGAAGATGAGGAGATTCTTGAAAATAAAAAGACATGGAAATAACAGACATCTACCACTGTCATAAAGAGAACTAGGCCAGGAGTCAAGAAATATAATCTAATCACAGTTCCATCACTTTCCAGCCATCTGACCATTTCTGGGATTTAATTTCCTCATCTGTAAAATAAATACATTAATACTAAACTCAACTATTTCATGAGATTTTTGTTTTGGAAAGATGAGATTGTATATAGAACCTCAGAAGATATATATAGAAAGCAGATATTAAAATTTTTGGATAATATTTAAAAGCAATGCTTATGTTGCTTTAAAAACATGTTATTTTCAGCATTAAAAAGATATAACTACATAAGCCCAACCCCTAGGACAATAATGTTACTATCATTTTTAAATATTCCATCTCATCTTTCTTTTTCTTGCTTTCTTCCTCCCTCAAAAACATTTTCTCATATAGCTATATAATCTATAATTTTCAGCTTTAATGGCAACATTTCATCTATCAGACATAAATAACTTTCCTAACAAGTCTTATATTGTTGGACATTTAAATTATTTCTTTTTTTAATGTTTATTTATTTTTGAGAGAGTGAGAGAGACAGAGCACAAGCGGGGAAGGGGCAGAAAGAGAGGGAAACACAGAATCTGAAGCAGGCTCCAGGCTCTGAGCTGTCAGCACAAACTCACATATGGCACCTGAGTGGAAGTTGGACGCTTAACCCACTGAGCCACCCAGGTGCCCCTTAAATTATTTCTTATTTCTCAACATTATAAATAATACTGTGATGAATATAATTATTTTTATGGAGTTGCACTTAGTACCAACATTTCTAAGGCTCTTGATATATAGTTAGCTGTCTTTTTAAAATAATTGTAGCAAATTACATCATTCTTAGCAAGGAATAGAGGTATAATTTCACTGTGCCCTTCCTGGTTATAGTGGATGCTACTGTTGTCTTCCTTACATTCCTTGTATTGTACCATTTTGGTGTATTCAGGTGAATTTCAGTGGGTGACCTCTGTATTTCTTTGTCTGGACTTTTTCTGGGATACAAAAGGCATTTCTTTCCAAGTGTGTGCTTCAGGTCAGAAATGCTGGGGAACTGAACAGCATGGAAGGTTTTTTGTGTCTCGTGTCCATGAAATACAGCCAGATCAACACTAAACCATGCTGCATACCTAGAAAACTGATTTTAGGATTAACACAACAATCTGCACAACCTGAACCACAGAACTCAGCAGGTACACGATGTGGAGAGGTGAACTGGGGGAGAGAGAAGCCACAGAGGGCAGGGAGTGAGCTGTTTTTGCTTGTGGAGAGAGGACAGAGGGAGGGGGAGAGTACGGGAAAAGCACCCCCCCTCCAAAAGCAGCTAGAGATAAAGTGAAAAGTGAAAACAGGAGTAGGGACTGAACTAAAAAGGGAGAAAGGAGAAAGGAGAGGGTTTAAATTCCATTAAGACTCTATAAACAGGGGGAATGCAGAGTCTGAAACTCTGCAGCTTGATACCTGGCAGTGTCTGGTGAGAAGGGCGAATCCCCAGGAGCACAGTGGAGTCTAGGATTCCTCTGGCCACAGGGGAAGAGGCTGTTCCCCTGTTGGGAGGACATCCAGTAGAGTCTGTGTGGCCCCAAACAGGAAAAGATCCCAGTGGGCCTGGGAGAACAACATTCTCTGGTACTGGCACAAGGTCGTTGGGGGTGAAGCCTGGTGCCAAATGTGTGTTGTGATTTTCCATAATCCTTGAAATGCTGCTGCTACACAATCGCATGAACTTTTTCTGGGGTGGGCCAGCACCTGGCCGCAATCTCTGGGCAGCAGCAGCAGCGTGGTCCTGCGAGCATTCCTGGCTGCAGCTGGCATCCAGCCATTGCCTGGTGAGACCCTCCTTCAGAGGGCAGAAAGGGTCAAAGCCACAGTCCCTCAGAGATAAGGGGTCGGGAAACACAGCCACATCTGAGATAGAACTCAGGAGGGAGGTGGAGGGAGTGGACGGAAGCTGAAGACAAGACAGGTGCTGATTGGGGAGAACAGAGTTCTGATACTAGAGACTGGGTAGCTGGGTGCCGCCATTTTCACCCCTCCCACACATGCACATACACACCTACAAGTGTCACAACAATCCACACCAGTAAGGTAGGCAGCACCATCTAGTGGAGAATGGAGCCATTACATTAGGCCCTGCCCAACTGAGCCAACCGCTCTTCAGGAACACAAATCTCTCCGCTTACTTAGTTTACAGACTATAAAGTGCTTCATAGTTTGACTTCTAGGGGAAAACAAAGTAATTTCAAATGTATTTCAGGCTGTTCACTGGTCCATCTATTCAATTTTCTTTTTTTCCTCTTTTTTGTTTTTTTTTCTTTTTCTTGAATGCAGGAAAACATATATTTTTATTTTCAATTTTTATTAAAAATATTTATCATGCCTTTTTTCTACTATATTTTTTACTTTTGTGTAATTTTTCCAAATTCTATTAAACTTCCATCACTTCATTTTATTCTATTACAGTGTATTCATTTTTCAAATTTTCAAACGATTTCCTTTTTTTTTTCCTTTCCGTTTCTTTCTCTAATCTATCAAGCCCCTTTCAACACCCAGACCAAAACACACCTAGGATCTAGCATCATTTATTTGTTTTATGTGTGTGTGTGTGTGTGTGTGTGTGTGTTGTTTTTAATTTTTTAATTTAAATTTTTTAAACTCATTAATTCCTTTTCTCCCTTCAATATGACGAAATGAAGGAATTCACCCCAAAAGAGAAGAAATGACAGCCAGGGACTTAACCAACACAGATAAAAGCAAGTTGTCTGAACCAGAATTTAGAATCACAATAGTAAGAATACTAGCTGGGGTTGAAAACAGATTAGAATCTCTTTCTGCAGAGATAAAAGAGTAAAAGAAGTAAAAGAAATCTCTTTCTGCAGGATGAAATAAAATGCTATAACTGACCTGCAATCTCAAATGGATGCCATGGCGGCAAAGATGGATGAGGCAGAACAGAGAATCAGTGACATAGAGGACAAACTTAAGGAAAACAATGAAGCAGAAAAAATAGGGAGACTAAGGCAAAAAGCATGATTTAAGAATCAGTGACTCATCAAAAAGGAACATTAGAATCATAGGGGTTCCAGAAGATGAAGAGAGAGAAAAAGGGGTAGAAACATTATGTGAGCAAATCATAGCAGAAAACTTTCCTAACCTGGGCAAAGACACAGACATCAAAATCCAGGAAGCCCAGAGGACTCCCATTAGATTCAACAAAAACCGACCATCAACAAGGCATATCATAGTCAAATTCACAAAATACTCAGGCAAGGAAATAATCATGAAAACAGCAAGGGAATAAAGTCCTTAACCTACAAGGGAAGACAGATCAGGTTTGCAGCAAGACCTATCTACAGAAACTTGGCAGGCCAGAAAGGAGTGGCAGGATATATTCAATGTGCTGGATCAGAAAAATATGCAGCCAAGAATTCTTTATCCAGCAAGACTATCATTCAAAATAAGAGAGATTAACAGTTTCCCAGACAAACAAAAATTAAAGGAGTTCATGAGCACTAAACCAGCCCTACAAGAAATTTTAAGGGGGACTCTCTGAGGGGAGAAAAGATGAAAAAATAACAAAATAAATAAATAAATAAATAAATAAATAAATAAATACCAAAAACAGCAAAGACTAGAAAGGACCAGGGAATACCAGAGAAAGGACCAGAAACTCCAACTCTATAAACAACATAATGGCAATAAATTCATATCTTTCAGTACTCACCTTCAACATCAATGGACTAAATGATTCAATCAAAAGGCATAGGGTAACAGAATGGAGAAGAAAACAATATCCATCCATATGCTATTTACAAGAGACTCACTTTAGACCCACTAAAGACACCTTCAGATTGAAAGTAGGGGGATCAGAACCATCTATCATGCTAATGGTCGACAAAAGAAAGCCGGAGTAGCCATACTTATATTCGACAATATAGACTTTAAAATAAAGACTGTAACAAGACATGAAGAAGGACATTATATCATAATTAAGGGGTCTATCCACCAAGAAGACCTAACAATTATAAACATTTATGCTCCAAATGTGAGAGCACCCAAATATATAAATCAATTAATCACAAACATAAAGAAACTCATTGATAATAATACCATAATAGTAGGGGACTTCAACACTCCACTTATAGCAACGGACAGATCATCTAATCAAAAAATCAACAAGGAAACAATGGCTTTGAATGACACACTGGACCAGATGGACTTAACAGATATATTCAGAACATTTCATCCTAAAGCAGTGGAATATACATTCGTCTCCAGTGTACATGGAACGTTCTCCAGAATAGAAAACATACTGGGACACAAATCAGCCCTCAACAAGTACAAAAAGATCAAGATCATACTGTGCACATTTTTAGACCACAACATTATGAAACTCAAAATCAACCACAAGAAAAAATTTGGAAAGGTAACAAGTACTTGGAGACTAAAGAACATCCTACTAAAGAATGAATGGGCTAACCAAGAAGATAAAGAGGAAATTAAAAAGTACATGGAAGTCAATGCAAATGAAAACACAACAGCACCAAACCTCTGGGACGCAGCAAAGGCGGTCATAAGAGGAAAGTATATAGCAATCCAGGCCTTCCTAAAGAAGGAAGAAAGGTCTTAGATATACAACCTAACCTACACCTTAAAGGTCTGGAAAAAGAATAGCAAATAAAACGCCAAACCAGCAGAAGACAGATAATAATAAAGATTAATGCTATAAAAACCAAAAAAACCCAGTAGAACAGATCAATGAAACCAGAAGCTGGTTCTTTGAAAGAATTAACAAAATTGATACACCACCACCCAGTTTGATAAAAAGAAAAAGAAAAGGATCCAAATAATAGAATCAAGAATGAAAGAGGAGAGATCACAACCAACACAGCAGAAATACAAACAACAATAAGAAAATACTATGAGCAATTATACGCCAATAAAATGGGCAATCTGGAAGAAATTGAAAAATTTCTAGAAACATATACACTGCCAAAATGGAAACATGAAGAAATAGAAAATTTGAGCAAGACCTATAACCAGTAAGGAAATCGAATTAGTAATCAAAAACTGCCAAAAAACAAGAGTCCAGGGCAAGAATGTTTTCCAGGGGAATTCTAGCAAACATTTAAGGAAGAGTTAACACCTATTCTCTTGAAGCTGTTCCCAAAAATAGAAATGGAAGGAAAACTTCCAAACTCTTTCTATGAAGCCAGCATTACCTTGATTCCCAAACCAGAGACCCCACTAAAAAGGAGAACTACAGACCAATTTCCCTGATGAACATGGATGCAAAAACTCTCAACAAGATATTAGTCAACTGGATGCAACAATACATTAAAAAAATTATTCACCACGACCAAGTGGGATTTACACCTGGGATGCAGGGCTGGTGCAACGTCCACGAAACAATTAATGTGATTCATCACACCAATAAAAGAAAGGACAAGAACCATATGATCCTCTCAACAGATGCAGAGAAAGCATTTGACAAAATACAGCATCCTTTCCTGATAAAACCCCTCAAGAAAGTAGGGATAGAAGGATCATACCTCAAGATCATAAAAGCCATATATTAAAGACCCAACACTAATATCCTCCTCAATGGGGAAAAACTTAGAGCTTTCCCTCTAAAGTCAGGAACAAGACAAGTCTCATCACTGTTATTCAACATAGTATTGGAAGTCTTAGCCTCAGCCATCAGACAACATAAAGAAATAAAAGGCATGCAAATTGGCCAGGAGGAGGTCAAATTTTCACTCTTTGCAGATGACATGATACTCTCTATGGAAAACCCAAAAGATTCCACCAAAAAACTTCTAGAACTGATTCATGAATTCGGCAAAATTGCAGGATATAAAATCAATGCACCAACAGTGAGGCAACAGAAAGAGAAATCAAGGAATTGATTCCATTTACAATTGCACCAAAATCCATAAAATACTTAGGAATAAATCTAACCAAAGAGGTGAAAATCTATACACTGAAAACTATAGAAATCTTATGAAAGAAGTTAAAGAAGACACAAAAAAATGGAAAAATATTCCATGCTCCTGGATAGGATGAACAAATATTGTTAAAATGTCAATACTACCCAAAGCAATCTACATATTCAATGCAATCCCCATCAAAATAACACCAGCATTATTCACAGACCTAGAACAAACCATCCTAAAATTTGTAGGGAACCAGAAAAGACCCCGAATAGTCAAAGCAATCTTGAAAAAGAAAACCAAAGCAGGAGGCATCACAATCCCAGACTTTAAGCTATACTACAAAGCTGTAATCATCAAGACAATATGGTACTGGCACAAGAGCAGACACTCAGATCAATGGAACAGAATAGAGAACCCAGAAATGGACCTACAAACATATGGCCAACTAATCTTTGACAAAGCAGGAAAGAATATCCAATGGGATAAAAACAGTCTCTTCAGCAAGTGGTGTTGGGAAATCTGGACAACAACATGCAGAAGAATGAACCTGGACCACTTTCTTACACCATACACAAAAATCAACTCAAAATGGTTGAAAGACCTCAATGTAAGACAGGAAGCCATCAAAATCCTCAAGGAGAAAGCAGGCAAAAACCTCTTTGACCTTGGCCACAGCAACTTCTTACTCAACATGTCACCCAAGGCAAGGGAAACAAAAGCAAGAATGAACTACTGGGACATCATCAAAATAAAAAGCTTCTGCACAGCGAAGGAAACAATCAGCAAAACTAAAACGCAACCGACGGAATGGGAGAAGATATTTGCAAACAACATATCAGATAAAGGGTTAGTATCCAAAATCTATGAAGAACTGATCAAACTCAACACCCAAAAAACAAATAATCTTATGAAGAAATGGGCAAAAGACATGACTAGATACTTCTCCAAAGAAGACATCCAGATGGCCAGCTCACACATGAAAAAATGCTCAACATCATTCATCATCAGAGAAATACAAATCAAAACCACAATGAGATACTACCTCACACCTGTCAGAATGGTTAACATTAACAACCCAGGCAACAACAGATGTTGGTGAGGATGTGGAGAAAGAGGATCTCTTTTGCACTGCTGGTGGGAATGCAAACTGGTGCAGCCACTCTGTAAAACAATATGGAGGTTCCTCAAAAAATTAAAAATAGAAATACCCTATGACCCAGCAACTGCACTACTAGGTATTTATCCAAGGATACAGGTGTGCTGTTTCAAACGGGCACATGCCCCCAATGTTTATGGCAGCACTATCAACAATAGCCAAAGTATGGAAATAGTCCAAATGTCCATTGATGGATGAATGGATAAAGAAGATGTGGTATACACACACACACACACACACACACACACACACACACACACACACACACACACAATGGAGTATTATTCAGCATTCAAAAAGAATGAAATCTTGCCATTTGCAACTATGTGGATGGAACTGGAGGGTATTATGCTAAGTGAAATTAACAGAGGAAGACAAATATCATGTAACTTCACTCATAGGACTTTAAGACAGAGAACAGATGAACACAAGGAAAGGGAAGCAAAAATAATATAAAAACAGGGAGGGGGACAAAACATAAGAGACTCTTAAACATGGAGAACAAACAGAGGGTTACTAGAGGGTTTGTGGGAGGGGAGATGGGCTAAATGGGTAAGGGGCATTAAGAAATGTACTTCTGAAATCATTGTTGCACTATATGCCAACAACTTGGATGTAAATTAAAAAAAAATTACAAAATAAAAAAGAAAGAAATGCTGGGGAATTAACATACCCCAGGGACAGCCCTCAAATAATGACTGATGGGAGTTGATGAATATGTATAATTTGAGGCATGTGTTTTATACTATCATCTGCAAGATTATGCTCGAGTCATCTACCCACTGCTACCCACTGGTTGTAGCTGGCGTCATATGCATTCTTTTATTTCCACATTTTTATTGAGATATAATTGACAATAATATTGTACAAGTTTAAGGTGTACAACATGATGATTTGATATAGGAATATATTGCAAAATGATTACCACAAAAGATTAGTTAACATATCTATCACATTGTATAGCTACCTTTTATTGTGTGTATGGGGAGAACTTTTAAGATCTACTATCTTAGCAATTTTCAAGTATATAATACACTATTAACTATTGTCAACATGCTGCACATTAGATTCCCAGAACTTATTATCTTCTAATTGGAAATTTGTACCTTTTGACCACCTTTGCCCATTTTCCCCACCCCCTCACCCCTGGCAAACCAATCTATTCTCTGTTTCTATGAGTTTAGTTTTTTTTTTTAGATCCCACATATAAATGAGATCATAGATTACTTGTCTTTCTCTGTTTTACTTCAATCAGTATAATGTCCTTTAGGTTCATCCATGTTGTCACAAATGGCAGGATTTCCACATTTCCTTCTTTTTTTATGGCTGAATAGTATTTATTATACATATACCACATTTTTTATCCATTCGTCATTTGACACGTAGGCTGTTTCCACACTATGGCTATTGAATGAATGTTGTGATGAACATGGGAGTGCAGACATCTCTTTGAGACAGTGATTTCATTTCCATCAGATATATACCCAGAAGGGATTGATGGATCATTTTAATTTATTGAGGAATCTCTATACTGTTTTCCATAGTGGCAGCACCAATTTATAGAACACACTCTTGGTCCACTGTCTTCTCTTCCCTGTCTTGTTTCCCCCCTCTGCCAAAGTCCTTTGTATCCTACAGATAAACTACTTATACTTGAAACCTCATCTCAGAGTCTATTTTTGGAAGGACACAAGATAAAACACCAGGATTCGTTATCTTCACTTAATTTTTAAATTGGCTAACTCAATAGGAAATGAGTTATTGATTATTTGTATCAACATAGGTAAATCTCAAAATATATTATTAAATGAAAGAAGCAAATTTAGAGAATTCATAAGTAGGGTAGTATTTGTGAAAAAAATAGCATATACAAAACAATTTTATGTATGCAAAGCAATGCCATATATGCAAAAATTGTATAAATGCAACATGGTATAAAATTTATAACAAAATATATGACGGAAGATTCTTGGGAATGGTAAAGCCAAAATTAGAGTTGCGAAACCTCTAGAGAGAAGGAAGGGGAATGTTATTTGGGAGGGTTACACAGGCTTGGTATATTTTATTTTTTAAGCTGTATTATAGCTCTGTGTATTTATATCATTCCATATGTTTTTTATATGTCTGAAATAAGTTGTTATGATTACCTACCTATATAAAGTAAAACAAAATGCTTGTAAAGAAAATTCATATAATACTTTAAAAGAAATGTTCATTTAATACTTAAAGAAACCTGGGTGTTATATTGTAACTGATGAATCATTAAATTCTATGACTGAAACTAATATTATACTATATGTTAATAAATGGAATTTAATTAAAAACTTGAAACTAAAAAAATAAAGTTAACTGTAAAAAAACCACAAAGAAACCTTTACAAAGTACAAAAGACAAATAAATTTAAGTCTAATAGAATTGACTTTTAAAAATATAAATGTTAAGATACTGTAATGGAGGATATATGTCATCATGCATTTGTCCAAACCCTTAGAAAGTACACCATCAAGAGAGCCCTAATATCAACTATAGTATTTGAGTAATAATGATGTCAATGTAGGTGCATCCTTTGTACAAGTGTACCATTCTTCTGGGGCATGTTGATAAGAAGGAGGCTATGCATGTGTGGGAGCAGAAGGAATATGGGACATTTGTATTTTCTGCTCAATTTTTCTGTGAATCTGAAACTGCTCTAAAAAATTCATCTACTAAAATGGACCAAAAAGTGAAATTTTATGTCAAAAAAATTGAAACAACATTGTCTAAACTAGGAAACCACCACAAATATTATATTCATAGTATGTAGAAGTTACACAAATCAGTATGAAAAACACAAAGGCCCTAATGGAAAAAGAAAATGAACACAGAATTGCCTGGGTGGCTCAGTGGGTTGAATGTCTGACTCTTGGTATCAGCTTAGGTCATGACCTTGAGGTTTGTGGGATCAAGCTGTGAGTGAGTCTGGCTCTGTGCTGATGGCAGGGAGTCTACTTGGGATTCTCTCTCTCCTCCTCTTTCTGCTCCTCCCATGGTTATGCTCTCTCTCTCTCTCTCTCAAAATAAATAAATAAACTTAAAAAAAAACAATCATAGGAACAGGAAATTGTCCAACAGGAGTAAAAATGGCTATGAAACTAGTTAACCAATTTGTAGTTAACTTCACTAGTAATCAAAGAAAAGAATAATAGGAGAAGAAAAATAGGAGTTAAAATATTCATCTCTAAAAATGGCAAAGGCTTAAATCTTGATGACTCTCAGTGCCAATTAGGAGGTAGACACACTCTCAAATGTGCTCAAAACATTTTAGAAAGTTGGTCCCTTTGCCTCAATAATTTGTCTTCTTGGATTTAGTTGTAAAGGTTCAATCAAGGCTGTAGTTTTCCTAGTCAGAGAGAAGCTGGAGCACCAGACATGTTTGGGCTCACATATCTCCTCTACTTCCTAATGATTGTGTGACTTAGGGTAAGTTATTTCTTTCTTCTCACTGAACCTATTTCCTCAACTGTAAATGTGGATAACTATATCTGTCTTACAGAAAATCATGAAGATTAAATTAAATAATGTAATTAACAACTTGGTATAGGGTTGAACATTTAGAGTTATTTACCTGATAGCTATTTTATTATAGTGATATTTTTTGCAGAAATATATATAATCTTAAAATTTTGGACATTACCTAAAGGTCTAATATACAGAAGGGCAGGCAAAAATATGGTTTTCAGAGAACAGATGTGGCCATTAAAGATATTTCTAGGGGGGCGCCTGGGTGGCACAGTCGGTTGAGCCTCCGACTTCAGCCAGGTCACGATCTCGCGGTCCGTGAGTTCGATCCCTGCGTCAGGCTCTGGGCTGATGGCTCAGAGCCTGGAGCCTGTTTCCGATTCTGTGTCTCCCTCTCTCTCTGCCCCTCCCCCGTTCATGCTCTGTCTCTCTCTGTCCCAAAAATAAATAAACGTTGAAAAAAAAATTTTTTTAAAGATATTTCTAGAAATGTTTAATGAGAAAGAATATACTCATGTTAAATGAAAGAAAAAAAATAGACCATGGGACTCCTGGATCAGTTGAGCATCCGACTTCGCTCAGGTCACGATCTCATGGTTCATGGGTTTGAGCTCTGCATCGGGCTCTATGCTGACAGCTCAGAGCCTGGATCCTGCTTCAGATTCTGTGTCTCCCTCTCTCTCTGCCTCTCCCCTGCTCGGGGCTCTGTCTCTGTCTCTGTCTCTTTCTCTGTCTCTCTCTCAGAAATAAATATTAAAAGAGAAAAAAAAAATAGACCAGCATACAAAGCTGTACATGAATTATGATCTCATGTATCAAAACATATGCAGGAAATACACCCAAATTAACAGTAGTATTTCTAGACTACAGAATTATGAATGACTTTTTTTCTTCTTTATGCTTTTTGGTATTTCCAAGTCTTCTACCACGAACAGCATTACTTTCAGAAGCATAAAAAGTCACAAAGATAATATGATGGAAAAGAATGTAATTTAATTTTATGCAAATATAAGTACCTTATAAGAAGTATTACTGACAACATTTCTTGAAAAAGATATATTTAACATATTGCATACTGATTTTTTTAATCATATGATATATTGTCTCATGCCCTTTAAAATTAACTTTAACTTGCTTGGCTTTATGTGTGATTAAACAAATTGAAAACTACCAGAAAGAGAGAGAATCAAGGAAATAAATATGACATTTTAAGCATAATTTTTCTAAAGCACTTTGGCCTGAATGGCCATTAGGTCTAACAGTAGCGTTTGCACATCCATTTGTTCACATATTTATTCATTAAACATTAGGCCACATATTATGTGTCAGGTACTGTGCCAGGAATGAGGCATTTAGGAATTAATATGGGATGGTCCCTGTCTTCAAGGATCTCACACTTCAATAGACAATGACTGCACTATAACATTATATATGGTTTACATTAAAAAGTGCTGTGGGTACATAAAAGCAGGAGCTACTTGTGGTTTGATGAAAGGCATTTGTCAGACAGTATCATAAGTATATTTTAATATTAGGAATTCTAGTAAAATTAGATTAAAACCTGACCTATATTACTTTAAGTAAAGAAATCTATGGAGGGATAACTTTTTCCTGAGATGAGGGAGACAGGGTTGGAGAAATGTTAAAGTAAAAGGAATAAAGTTACAAGATCCTAACTATGGACCTTGAATTTGGGCTTATTTTGTCTATACGTTGTCCTAGGAGTTTATAGTTTCACTGTTTTTCAAACAGATTTGTTGAACAAAGGTGATAAAGATTTTCAGGTTTGTGAAGTCATCAGATCTTTCCAGAAAAACAAGTATCAATGAAAAAAGAAATATAGAAAACAGCACTGAGGAAAAATAGAATTATTTCTTATTTTAAATGCAGAAGACAAAAATTTATTTAAAATGCATTAACTGGAGGTGGTGCCTGGGTGGCTCAGTCAGTTAAGCATCTGATTCTTGATTTTGGCTCAGGTCATGATCTCATGGTTTGTGAATTCGAGCCCTGTGTTGGGGCTCTGTGTTGGTACAGACCCTGCTTGGGATTCTCTCTTCTTCCCTCTCTGCCTCACCTCCCCCCAGGAAATAAATTTTAAAGATTTATGAAAAAAAAATAGAATGAACTAGCTGGAGAGAAATGGAAAAGAGCATATTTAGGGGGAAAAAGATAATCTCTTTACTAAATTTAGCATAAAGGTGTAAAACTTTGTGAGCAGGAATTATTTTATGATGGTGTTAAAACAGAGGAGAAATATGCTTGGTGAGAAATGAACAAATATTACTTGAGTTAGATGAAAATGTGAATAGTATTTATAAGAGCCAGGAAGATCAATTCTGCTTCAAACATGAGTGAAAGGAGACATGGGAGGTATGGACAAAAATAAAATCAGGGTGTAAGCAAGACATTTTGAGAGACTTGGCAAATGAGTTAGCATCATGTATGATACTTCATGCTAGCAGGATTGCTAATTCACGTGGGTAAAAAAGGGTAATATAATTTCTTGACCTCTCCCCCGTGACACCTTTCTAAAATCTTGAATTCTACTTGTTCAAAATGGAACTCATCAATTTCTCATGCAAAATCATCTGGACTTATCTGTTACTATTAATTACAACACTGATTTTGTAGTCACCAAGATATCAAACTGTTATTTTGTCTTTTCCATTTCCTACATTCAGTTATATGCCTGGTTGTCCAGGTTCCCTCTGTAAAATCAATCCTTACTTCCTTTTGTTTCCAAGGTCACTACCCTAATCTTGGTCTCTGTCGGTTCCTGCCTGGGCTCTGAGAGCCTGCCTCTCTTTCCCACAATGTACACGGTTGATGATGTAATCTTTTGATGGTTAGATCTGATCATATTTCTCCACCTGCTCAAACCCCTTCCAAGATTTGTTACTTCAGAATAGTCAGGAGTTTAAGGCTACCATAGCTTACCTACAACCTACTTTCTCAGGTTTATTTCAAATTATTTTCTCATTGACTTCTTACATTCTAATTACATTGGACTTTTCATTGATGCACAACCATGCTTTCCCACCTCCATATCTTTGCATTTGTATTTTCTTTGCATGAAATATCCTTTTCCCCTTCTAGCCTATATTGCCTAACGTATTCTTCAAGAGCCATCTTTATTTATTTATTTTATTACTATTATTTAAAAAAAATTTTTAAAGTTGTTTTGGGAGAGAGACAGACAGACAGACAGAGCACAAACGGGTGAGGGGCAGAGAGAGAGAGGGAGACACAGAATCCAGAGCAGGCTCCAGGCTGTGAGCTGTCAGCACAGAGCCTGATGCGGGGCTCAAACTCATGGACTGTGAGATCATGACCTGAGCCAAAGTGATGCTTAACCGACTGAGCCACCCAGGCACCCCAATCACTTGGAACTGTTTTCTCATTTAAAGTCTCTTCCTATTATTTTTTAATGCCACTTCCTTTATCTTCTCTTACAAGAATATATTAATTATTTTTATTCCCCATAAAAGACTAGATTATAGTCTTTTACAGAGCAGAGATTTGTGTATTCATTTTTATGGCTCTTTACACCAGATTAGGCACTCAGTAAATATTTCTTGAAATGAATATTAGTCAATAATTGGTAACAAAACAAAGTGCTATTTACAAAAATATAATGTACTTAATCATCTATTCATGAAAATTTTAAAATTTAAGACATATCTCTTAATTAAAAATATTATACCACAAAATAAGAGTTATCTTCTGGGCCCCATGTATCAATATCAGGTTACAAATGATGAATATTATTGCTGATAGTAAAGTGGCATCCTCTCTACAATTCAGCTGGAGGAAATCTGAATTGTTCTTACACAAGTACCCACATAAAATAAATGATACATGTTAAACACAACCAGATGTTTCTCATTTAGAATGATTCAAGTGCAAAGAAAAGAGATCGTGTATAGACTGATAATGCAATCAACCTTATCCTGAAATTATTAAAAATCGGTTTTAACGTGCTTTTTATTCAGTAGAATTAACGTATTTCTTATTTAAATTTTTACAGTACAAAAATATTTTTCAGTGAATTTGTACTAAAATTATTTGTCAACTATTTTATATTTGACCAGTGTTGCTAGTCCAATATATCAAAGGTTTCAAAAATTGTTTTCCCTTTTTGAAAATAGAGGATTTTATGTGAATGGATTTAAATTTAAACACTAAAATCATTTGCTTGAAGCTTCTTCCATAGACTGAAATGTTTCAAGTGGTATCTAAGCACGGAAAAGCATGCTCATAGTATCTTCAATTATGAGTTATAGAAAACAAAACTTCAGAAATTGGAATTTGGTTGATTTTGAGGGGAAATTGGGATCTCTGGAAAATGCCTTTGGCATGTAATGATGCTATCTGTTTTCATCTCTTTGATTAAATGAAGGTAGTTATTGAGCCTATTGCCATTAGTATGTTATTTATGAAGTGAATTAGAAATATTTTTTTCCTATTTGCATTTTTCCTCATTCTCTTTTTCTTTCTTAAAAATTAATTTTCTTCGTTAGCCTCTTAATGAAGTGAATTGTTTGCTAGGGCAGGGTTTGCCCAGCTTCATACTGTTAGTTTGCCTCCCTGAATGCCAGGGTTTTCATGCTGTTGTTGCATCATTGACACTGGAATTCTCCTCTACTGTATCTCCATGTACCATCTAAGCAGCAGAAAATATAATTAGGTCTGGTATCTTCTCAGTTCCTGGCACACAAACATTTTCTTTCTTTTTTTTTTCCAATTGAATCTGTTCTAGTGAGCCTCCAAAGTAAAAAATTAAAGGATAGATGGAATAGGAAGGTTTATTTGTTTTCACTGAATTGTGCTCAGTATCTTGTTTGACAGTACCTGTGGTAAATCTGCTGTTTTACTCCTTTTAGAAAACATGTGAATTGTAGCTGGTGGAGAAACAATCTTTATCATCAGTTCTTGTCTCAGCTACCACCAGGGTGGGTGCCGCTGATCTGTATTTCAGACTCTCGCCTGCCAAATGTCCAGGGTCTTCCATTCATCACAGGCTTGAGATATGCTGACGGTCAAGGACCGCTGGAGACCACACAGCCAGGATATCACTTCACTCCTCAAATAGGCCTAGTAGTTTTGTGAAAATATAAGTTTAACTACTATATCACGTTGATTTAGAAGAACTGAACCATTATAATCCCATCACAAATTTTCTATACAAAAGATAGAATAGACTTTTTAGGTCTGAAGCCGTTTTTTTGGTACAGAAATTTAAGATCTCCTGGGAAATGCAGATTTCTGTTTAGAGAATTTGCTCCCCCCACCAGTCATGTCAGAGTTGCTTTTATTATAACATTTTTTAAAATGTTTATTTATTTTTGAGAGGGAGTGCAGAGAGTGGGAGTGTAAGCGGGGAAGGGGCAGAGAGAGAGAGGGAGACAGAGGATCCAAAGCGGGCACCATGCTGACAGCAGAAAGCCTGGATGCAGGAATCGAACCCACAGATTGCGAGATCATGACCTCAGTGGAAGGCAGACGCTCAGCCAACTGAGCCACCCAGGGATTATAATGGTTCAATTCTTCTAAATCAATGTGATATAACATTTCTTTAGCAGTGGAAGATTTTCCATTCCATTGTGACTTATGATTGCTAGTTATTATCAAAATTATCAGGCAATGACCATGAAAAACTGAACAGAGAAGCAGTCATGCAAATTGCTTGGTCGGAGAACTTCTCAAAGACTTAAATATATTTGGAATGGAAGATGCAAGACTAGGTTAAATATAAAAACTTGCCAAATAAATGTTGAAAAACAATGACCAAATCTTTAAAATTTCAAGGATTGAGATTAAAGGCTTAAAAGAATTTATTTTCTCTGTTACACAAACTTGATCCTCCTTTTAGTGTGTGTGTTCTTACAATTCTGTGATTTATCCACATGCACTTGCATTTATCATACTTTTGTTCTGTTTTTCTTCCTTCTTATATCTTAATCTCTTTTGTGGGCAGGGAACACTGCAAATCTTTAATTGTGCCAGATGTCTGACTGCTGAGTAAATATTGGTTGATTGAGCCATGAGGATATGTTTTCATGATTGCATCTTTCTATACATAACAGTTATTAAGTTTTTTTCCAGCTTTCTGTCTTTATGGGCAAGAGTAGTCTGAATATAGGGTGGGCAGTGGGTATAAATGTAAATTATGGAATCATTCTGTATTTTTAAATTTTTATGCTCTTCTTTTACATAAATACATATGAACCATACATATATATGAACATAAATGTATGTGCATATAAACATACATTTACATATATAAATATATACATATGAACCAGGAATCATCCATTGGTGGTAGTATATATATAGAGTGTGTGTGTGTGTGTGTGTGTGTGTTTTCCCTTTGAGTGTAGAGGTGGTCTTTTACACTATGAGCCACACGATGTATGTTTCATGGTTAACACATAGTAGATGCTCAAAAAATGTTTGTGCCTCTTGATGATAGATGAGAGGACTCTAGTTATTTCTGTCACCTGCATGGAACTAATACTATAGTAGTTAACATTCTATAAAAAATGTTAAAGTCCTAGAGTCTTCCAGGTCATCCTTGAGACTTAATGTGTCTCCCCAGAATCCAGTAAATTTTCTTCACCAAGCAGAACTCATCAGTCATGCCTTTGGGCTCCTTTTTATTTTCTTCCATGTGCCATGAAAAAAGAAGAAGTGAATAAGACAATGTAAGAGAAGAATAAGGAGATGTGGTCACTGTTCAACAACTCGCTCTGTTGTTGGCTTTGGCTTTCATTCAGATGCGAATGAATGGGAAAGATTCCAAAGGCCAAAAGGCAGTTTTATAACATAATATATTAAACAAACAAATTCTGAATATAAAGTCTGGGATTTTTTTCCCCTCAAATGTCACTCTTACTAATGATTGTAAATATGTCTTTCAAAGAAGTTGAAGTTAGGGATGATGTTACTTGCTGAAGGGGCTAGACAGAGAAATATTATGACCAGCAGTGTTTTCTAATCTATGCACCTGGGATGATATCTGCCTTCTTTGTGGTGATGGATGATATTTGTAGAAGGTGCAATAGCTTTGTACAGTCTGTGATAAAAGCAATGAAGGCCACATTAACATATCATCATCTATAAATATCTTTAAGTAGAACTGGGATATAGTCTCCACAAGGTCAGAGATTTTTGTCTGTTTTTATATATGCTAAGACTTAAAATGGTACTTAACCCATAGTAGTCATGAAAGAAATAGTTACTGAATAAGATATTGGAAATATGGACACATTATTCTTGCATTTTATCATCTTTGGTTATGCAAGTTGTGTTTTGTTTTCCTGACTTCATAATTATCTGCTGAGTAATCTATGTAATTTGAAGAGATATAAAATATAGAATGGTCTTGACAATCATGACAGAAAAACACTTCCATCATAAACATTTTTTTTCCTTTTGGCTATTTTTCTCAAATAGGTTGATTATATGGATGGCTGTTTGATTCCATTGCATGATACACTGTAGAAATCAAATAAACTAAGCTTTGGTGAAGATTATTTTGAGTAAATGAATAGAGTATTTAATAATTTTGAGAATATATTTCAGAAATATATATGATATTACTAGCCTTAAAACAGACATATTAATAGTATCTTCTACATTATGCAGACAACAAATAGTGAGACAGGAGTGCTAAAGCACTTCTATGGAAGGACTTATATGTTCTTAATAATATTAAATTCTTCCAGTAATTGAGAATTTTTATTCTAATAATGACATTGGTAATAAACCAGTATGAGATATATTAAAGATTAGACTCATAATTCATCTTGTAGAATACAATTATTCACAAATCATTCCCTGAAATACCTCTTTAACATTTTTTTTTTTTTTTGCTTACTAGGTTATTCCATTCAATCTTTGATACTATTACTTTAGATTTTTTTTTTTAACGTTTATTTATTTTTTTGGGACAGAGAGAGACAGAGCATGAACGGGGGAAGGGCAGAGAGAGAGGGAGACACAGAATCAGAAACAGGCTCCAGGCTCTGAGCCATCAGCCCAGAGCCCGACGCGGGGCTCGAACTCACGGACCGCGAGATCGTGACCTGGCTGAAGTCGGCCGCTTAACCGACTGCGCCACCCAGGCGCCCCGATACTATTACTTTAGGATGCTACCTGAGCACTACACTTCTTCCCACCATTTATTTAATTAAAAAGAATACACACACACAGTCACACACACATTTGCATTTTGCAGTTATTATCCTAATGTGTCTTTTTAGTTTCATTCTAGGCATAAATACCAAATCTAACAAACATTATTAATCATCATGCTGATGATATTAATAACACTAACAATAATCCACTCTGGATTAGTTTATTTTCACAAACTCAAATTTAAATTATTTTTTTCAACTTGAGAGGTAAACAGTTCCTTAAGATCCTCTGAGACGAGTGAGAATAGAGCAGAAAGGCCAAGTGTTAGGATTATTAGACCTTCATTTGGACCTGAGGCCAATGTTTAACTTGAATGGAGAGCTGGAAAGTTAGTATTTACTGTCTTTGCAGTACGGGAGAGTCTAATTCTGGAAGCCACAGAGAAATGAAGGTAAGGTCTTACCTATTATTCTTCTGGCCTGATACACCCTGCCCCACTCTTTTGAAATGTATGGATGTATTGTATCTGACACTAGGGAGAGTGTCAGCTAAGTTTAAACTTTTCTTAGCTTTTCCATAGCCAATGGAATGTCTTTTGTTAGAAGATTCTTGGGAAGGTTGAGAAATGAGAAAAGATACGGCAGTCCTGCTGGAATAGATCTAAGAAGCACTGCTATCACCAGTCCTGCCTTTATCAGACATTCCATTGGTTGATATATGGCCATTAAATATGTTCTACTTTTACTTGTTGATGTGAGATGAGCTTTTGGGTGATGAGTGTACAACACTCACTTGAATGTGCAATGCTGGGTCCAGTACAGGTGCCTGGGTGGCTCAGTCAGTTAAGTGTCTGACTCTTGATTTCTGCTCAGGTCATGATCTCACAGTTTGTGGGATTGAGCCCCATGTAAGGCTGTGTGCTGGCAGCATGGAGCCTGCTTGGGATTCTCTCTTTTCCTCTCTCTCTGCCCCTCCCCGACTCTCTCTCTCTCTCTCAAAATAAATAAATAAACTTTAAAATACAATAAAATTTACATCTACAAACCAGAGGTTAAATATGTCCTCACAAAAGTGAAATATCATTTGGAAATTATAATAAGTCCTAGATTAACTCATCATGAATAGAATTTTAACCAGGTGTTTTATTGTTGCGTAAATAAATTCAGTAAGTAAATCACATAGCAACAAGTTAGAGGCCTGTGATACACTGATTAACAACCTAGAGGATATTTTTTTCCTACATTCCACATTTAGAGGAAAGATGAAACAATATTAGGTAAAACTATCTCCTATCTCAGATATTATTAACTTTTCCATCATGAGATTTAAGTATAGTTTCAAAAAATGAACAGAACCAAGGAAATGTTAAGTTATATTTACCATATTATTTATTCATGGTCAGAAATGTAGCCTTAGTGTATTACAAAAGGATTTTAAAATGGAAGATTGAGACTAAGTATGAGCTGTCTGATGAACTTACTGTTGTTCCAAAATAGTAAATTCACTAAATACCTTAATCGCAAAGTACTATGATCAGTGGAAGAATATTTATCCAATACAGTGAGGTAAGATACACAAAGAGCAGCAGATGGTCTACTGAATAATTGAATACCTTTCAACTTTACCTGGCTTTCGTTGAACTCACCTATCTGGTCTATCTTTATTTGCTACTTTTCTACACAAACAACTAGCTGAAAGTGTCCACATATTGTTTAATTTCCTCCTTCTCTCACAGCTAAAGAAAGTCTATGCAAATAAAATTAAATTATGTAAATACACAGTGCAAGTTAATGGAAGGACATAGCTAAAACCTAGTTTCTTAACTTCTGGTCCAGTGTTCTTTCTATGCTATTATCCTGCTTCCCTCAAGCAATTTGCTACCAAGTATTAAAACTGGGCAAAATTCTATTTTCTCAAATCATCCAGAATAGCGATTCCTAATGTTTTTGGAGCTATTACTTCCTTATGCTAATCATGCTGAGTCCTTGCAAAATAGAGTAACCTGTTTCTCTTCCTGTTTGTTTTCCTTTTCTTTTTTTAAAGATGACACACTTTGAAATTTGGTTTTGAGATTTGAGAACTTTGAAATATTTCCAATGGAAAGTAAACTCCTTTTGGTAGGAAGCACATTGTCATGTTTATGTTCCTAGCAATTAATAGAATGTCTGGTGCATAACAAATGTTCTCTGAACTGAATTAAGCTTAACAAAATTGATATAATTGACAAAGGGTTAGTGAAATCATGCTTTGAAATCACTTACTCAGAGAGTGTTTCAATTTCCCACTTTGTGTGGGTAGATGTTGTCTATGTTGAAAATAAGCTGATCTATTTAACCGAGGATGGCAATGACAAACAGGAATTTACTTATGGTCCTTGCCTGGTTAGGTTTTTCATTACTTATGTTGCAATTGTTAGTTGCTGTCATGATACTGTTACATGTTTTCCTCATTTTAATATAGCTGTACTTTATAATAATTTACTTTTGGTTGTCTTCTCAGCAGACTGATAATTCAATGTCATTATTTACTTTACACTGTCTATTGTGATTCATCCTTTTGTGTCCTCACATAGTCCTTTTGCCTTTGACTATAACTTCAAAGAAAGCTTAAATAAATGAAGAGATGTATAGGCTCACTGTTAAAGGAGAGGAATCTTAAAAACCTGAATACAAAATGGTTATGTATTTCTTTTTGGTCTTTCATAAGTATTAAATTTGAAAGTCTCTTCTTGAGGAAGTCCTTTCACCATACTTAACCCCTTCTTGGCCCTTGGCTCTCCTTTTTAATTCAGTGTGTGTGCATGCTATGTGCAGTGTATGATATACTAGATGAGAGGGCTTGTATTTAGTAGAACAATCCAGCAGATGGGCCTTGAGACGAATCTGGGCAGCTACAAACTTAGAGAACACAAGAAACAGCCCCCCAGAACTCCAAGTCCTAGTATTGGCCATAGCTCTTCCAGACAAGGACCTCTTTGGGGCCACAGGAGACATGTGAGCACTTGTTAGAACAAATCTTCTTATGCCTCCACCTGAGTGGGGTGGTCAGAGAGGGCAATAACTTTACTCCAGATTTTATTGTTTGCAGATAAAAGTATATACCGAACAGCTGCTTTATTCAGACAAATAAAACGAAATAAATGATAAATGTTTCTCTTTTGTACCCTTTCTTTCTTTCTTTCTTTCTTTCTTTCTTTCTTTCTTTCTTTCTTTCTTTCTTTTTTGGAAGCACACATTTTGTGGCCTAGATAAATGTGTTTAAGCGATATCTATCTGTTTATACATTGCTTTGTTTCCTGGTATTCTTTCTTTTTCTGTCCTTGTGGAAACATTGTAGATTCTTATATATGCTTTGTTTATGCTTGTTGGATGGATGAATAAAGGAAGAACAGAAATATGCCACATAGATCTGGAACATTTCTGAGAAATAAATCATCTAGTCCTGTTCCCTGGTACTAGGAGTAAGAATATGGAAGTCTGGAGAGGCTGCACAACTTTTGATGAGTGGCAGGAGTGCTTAGTGTCCATTTCCCTTGATTCCCACTACATTATGTTTTCCACTGCAAAAATACAACTTCTGCTAAATTGTGAGGCTTTTTATAACTCTTGACTCCAGGATTGAGGAGATTCTCATTTAGTGCCTGAGCCTTTGTGATCCTAATATAACTTCATACCATAGAAATATCTACTAGAGTAAGATGTAGCCAGAAATCCTATTTCTCTCCTACAATAATATATATAAGGAATCGTAAAAATGAGTGTTAGTTAATTCCAGCAATGTTTATAATAATAAAATCCTGGAAAGAACCTAAATGTTTCTTTCTGTATGGGGAGTAGCTAAATGAATCTTAATATTTTTATTCTAGGAAATAAAACTGTTACTTTGCAAAAGTTAAAAAGAATGTCATACCTATTTTGATAATAGCAACAGAATTCTAAGACATCGTACGATAAAAAATAAAAGTTATAGAATATCTACAGTATGTAAAACACACAGACATGTAAACAAAAATATAATAGTAGTTCTGGATCCATGTGATATTTATGTAAAAGTATTAAGAAAAGATGGGAAATATATTAAATTTGTGATAGATATAGTTACCTACAGGGCAGGTAGGACTAAAAGTGAAGGTGGCTTTTGAAAGTGGCCATTTCATCTCCATGTTTAAATTTGTAAAAAATAGAATGTATTTATGAATTACTTATGTAATGTAAAAAAAAAGTTTTTAAAAGCACAAGATCCAGTAAAAACTAAACCTCTATTTTGACATCACCTTATACTTGGGGCTGGGAGAGAATATGCAGATGTGCAAGAGGGGTTGTCATTCTGGGCCTGCTAATGTTCTATAAAAGAGATAAATAAGTTTTTGATATGTAATTATTATATAAAATGAAGAAAATTATAAAGAGTAGGGATCAGTAGTGAAAAAAGATAGTTAAGTTAATGATGGTTTTGTCAACAGAGTTAATTTCATTAATAGTAAGAAACCAAATTTTTCAAGTCCAGATAAGTGATAAACTCAAATATTCACTACATCATATTCTGTGAAGAAAGATCAGGATTTTCAGGGTTTGACTATTCTGAAATATTTTATCTTTTGTTGCTTGTGTACTTCATCATTATGTATGTTTTGACATTAATGGAAATCAGAAGAAATGAGTAAAAAATCAGGACCAGGAAAAAATGGGGGCACTTAAACATATACTTAGGGGAAAACAGTGAAATAAACAAAAATGCTAAACTATTGGTAGAGAAGAATGGTATCTCACTAAAATATTTATCTTTCTGAGGTCTGATCCTGCTGCTAGGAATATGATGTCATCTTAAAGCATTATTTAGGAAGAAGAGCTTCATGAATAGCTTTTTTACATCAAAAATGATTCATAACAAAACTTTGTGAGGTTTATTTAAGGGAAGTTATGCAGTAAGGAAGTTAAGATCACCAGCTTAATGCTTAGACATACCCAAGTTTTGAAACCTGATTCTACCACTTACAGGTTGTTAGATCTTGTGTAAGTTATTAAACCTATCTGTGCCTCAGTTTACTCTTTTGTTAAAGGCAAGGATACTGCATATCTTGCACATTGTTTTAAGGAGGTAATAAATGATGTAATGAAAGAAAAGCACTTGGTAGTACTCGGTAAACTGAAGAAGAGTTACTTTTTTCTCCCTGTGGGGGAAGTTTATAAATGTAGGCCGACAGTAAAATGATAGTTTTTTTTAGTCAGAAAAAGTGTAGATTATTTACCTCTTTAGTTAACTTGATGAATACAGACACATATCGTACAGCTATGACCATTTAATCCCAGTGGCAAGCTTTTCAAGGTTTTCGGCAAAAGTGGAAAAACCAGCCAGTTTTCTTGGATTAGTGTGGCCAAAGGGGATGGGAGAGTCAGAGTCAGAAGATGGCGGGGGAGAGACTGAAGATGAAAGTGACAGTGGGGAGATGAAGCTGCCCAGTGTTCTGCCCACAGGGCTGTCCTCTTGCACACAGATGACAACTGACTTCAATTGACAAGGACTGGGGGAGTAGATGTAAGTAGATAAAAGCATGGAGAGTATTTACCAATGCTAAACTACTCTTGTGTGGTTCCTTTAGAATTGTCCCTTTTCTTCATGTGCATATCTATCACAAGCTTTACTTAAAACAAAACAAAACAAAACAAACAAAACACACACACACACACACACACACCAAAAAACAAAAAAACAAACCTAAAACATGTGGGTCTCAGACATATAAGCAGATTATGGTTTATCTAAATTATCCTTAAATATAGAGATAAAGTGGTGGGAAAGTCCACATATTCCAGTTTTTCCTCATTAAATAATTCTACAGTTAGGAAGGTCTTTCATCTAATTTCTATTTCCCAACACACACATACCACCCCACCCCCACCTCCACCCTGCCACATACACACACATTATCACCACCCTAACACCTACACACACATCGCCAGGTTAGTAAAACTTCTTATGACTGCGTGCTTTTCTTCTGAATAACTGAGTAACTACTGGAAATTACTGCTTTGCTTTGCTCCCTTTCTCTCTCTCCTCTTCCTCCTCCTCCTCCTTCCTTCTCCTCCTTCTCTTCCTCCTCCTCTTCTCCTTCTCCTTCTTTTTCAGTGATATACTGATCTCTACTGCTTGTTTTGCTAGAAATGAAAAATATCAGGACGTCTTGGTGGCTCAGTCGGTTGGGTGTTTGACTTTGGCTTGGGTCACGATCTTGTGGTTTGTGGGTTTGGGACCTGTGTAGGGCTTTGTGCTGACAGCACAGAGCCTGCTTGGAATTCTCTCTCTCTCCCTCTCTCTCTGTCCCTCCCCTGCTTGTGCTCTGTCTCTAAGTAAATAAATTTGGAAAAAAAGTAAGAAAAATATCCATTTACCATTCTTTGTAATATAACTTCTCATAGATCTCAACTTACTCAAATTCAATTTTCAAGATAGTAGTTGAAGCCCTAGTCAAGAACTCAGTATTCTGTTTCTGGTTTTAATACAAACATTGTCACAGAATAAGCCAATACAAATGTACATGAAAACTATTGGTTCTCAAAGTGTTTTCATCTAAGGAAGGATTGAATATTTGTATTGAGCAAAATGTACTTTATTTCCATAATTCCAGTTGTTTCATGGATACCTAACCAGATGGTTTTGACCAGGTGAATATTACTTTATCAAACATTATGAAGTCAAAATTTTTCTCATTTTTAAAAATCAAACCTTATCTTTGTTCTCACCCGTTTCCTTTATTAAGGACTCAGCCAATGGGATTTAGATTTTTTGTGTGTATAGACTTTTTCAATAATTAAAATGACACTAAACCAAATATAAGCATCTTTCATTTACTATAGACATATAACTCTTCAGACAAAAGCCTGATTCAAAAAGTTGATCATCTGTATAGAAGGTTTTAAAAAGCAAAATGAACTATGTGGCTATTAATATCTTCAACTGGGATTCTATACATGGGATTGCAAATGATAACAGGCTATATATTCTGTTTTGCTTCCCTTTTTTGACTTGATTTCCAGGAAGTGAAGAGCCAAATTTAATGTTTAATTTCAGTAAACACAGGCCTGGTGGTTGATATATTTATTTCATTCCCTTTATACACTTAAAAAATAAATCTATTTTTATTATTATATTTATTTATTTATTTATTTTGAGAGTGGGGAGGGGCAGAGAGAGAGGGAGAGAGAGAATCCCAAGCAGGCTCTGTGCTGTCAGTGCAGCTCGCAGCTTGGGGCTCAGTCTCACAAAGCATGAGATCAGACCTGAGCCAAAATCAAGAGTCGGTTGCTTAACCAACTAATCCAACCCCTGAGATCCTATATTTCTTAAAAAAATTTTTTTTTACATTTATTTTTGATAGAGAGAGACAGAACACAAGTGGGGGAGGGGCAGAGACACAGTGGGGGTGGGGAAGGAGACACAGAATCCGAAGCAGGCTCCAGGTTCTGAGCTGTCAGCACAGAGCCCTATGCAGAGCTCGAGCTCACAAACCGCGAGATCATGACCTGAGCCGAAGTCAGACGCTTAACCGACTGAACCACCCAGGCTCCCTGAGACTCTATATTTCTAACAAGCTCCCTGCTGATATGAATTCTACAGGTCTGGGGATTTTGCATAACAATGATGTACATAACTCTGGTATTTAGAGTCAGGTAAGGTTAATATTTTTTACTTGAAATCTAAGAATGTTTAGATTTTAAATTTAAGAATATTTGGAAGTTGCTTTCTGTCATGAACTTTCACAAATAAAAAGCATTGATGGTAAAGGTGTATGCTGCAAACTAATATTTTCAGCCATAAATTGTCCCCTTACTGAGAGGTTTTGTTCACTGGAATGAAATTAAATCTTCTAATAATATATTAGACCAAATGTGTCTACAGATCTGTGCACATAGGTTTTGGGATAAATGCAGAATTCTTTCATGTTTCTGTGCGACTTAACTTTCTTATTGTGGATGCCTGATATGGCTTGATAGGAGCCAGGAGGAATGATGGGAAAAGAGTTGGATGCAGCAAGTTTATAAGCTTTTACTTTTGAAATACAGCAAAATTTGTATAAGCTGCTTTTATATAACCATCATAGAAATGTTTTGTGGAAAAATGGGGACATTTATTAATAAAGACCCATTAAGTCATTCAGTTAATGTGAAAGCTGAGAATATTACCACTGTTGAACCAAGAAATAATTTTTATTTTCCCCCCTCCTTGAGATACATCACCAATGTTGCTATTCATGGTGACTTCATCAGATGATTTCCAGGAGCATGACTTGGAATCAGCTCCCTTATTAATAATGAAAAATTTATAAACAGATAACATTCACAATTGATAAAGTACTTCAGAGGCAACGTAGATAGAATTTCAATATAATCCTAGTTAAGGCTGTCCTTGTTTCCATATAATGTAGAAAAACTGTTCTTAATTTTAAAGAGGAGTGTCAACATCCATTACCATTTTATGGGAAAACATAGGCATAAAAGTTAAGGCCAGAGAAGTTGTCATTAACAGAGCTGAGAATAGAACTGTCATCTTAGATTTGAGTCTTTCACTAAATTCTCCCAATGAATTTGTCTCTGAGCAACATGTAAGTGAACAGAATTTCTCCTTTCTTTTTAAGATTTACTTCATCCAATCTAAAACATTTATAAAAAGTCCATTTTGTGCAGTGAACTCTTACTAAGTGTTTTTGTAGAAAGGATTTACATGAAAAAACAAAGCAAACACTAAACCTAAAAAGCAAAAACAAATTACTAAATGGACTTCTGCTTCTAGTAAAGATGAGGTAATGGGGGCTAGATTCACCCTCCTGCCTGAAACAACTATAAAAGCAGGCAAAATATATGGGGCAATGTTTTCAGATACTAAACATAAGGCAGCACAGGATAGTGATCCCTGAAAAAGATGAAACAAATGCAGTAAGCACTATGATTGCCTCAGCTCAGTGTCTGAAGAGAATTTCCCAGTATTAGTTCAGGGAGGAGGAACCTAGGCTAAGTCTGGTCATCTCTCAGAGTTGAAAAGATGAAACTGGTCATGTGGGGAGTCAGAACATCTTTAGAGATTGCAGGGCAGAGTCTCTGCACAGAGAGAACGTCACAGAGAAAGAACGCTTGAAATCTCCAGAAGATACCCTCAGGTCTTCATTTGGATACAAATCAGTTTATGCAGGTAAGGAAACAAGAACCACCTGAAGGAACACAAAGACCAATCACCAAAGCTCAGAGTTGAGAGTAGTTCACGTTCCTGCACCTAGAATTTCAGTCATTATTCAAGACACATTAGTTTGAGTACTCAAAAAATTCTTACCTCACAGTGGAGCAAAATAAGCCCTAGGCTAATGAAATCTCTTTAATCCTATCTCATAAAACTTAATTGAAAGTCTCAAAAGGATAAACTCTTCCCAAGTAACTTAATTATGGTCAAGAACAAAGTTCAAAAATTCTAATAGGAATGCAAAATTATCCATCACCCACCCAACAAGGCAAAATCACGATGTCTGGCAACTAATAAGACATTACGACACGTGTAAAGAAGAAGGGAAATGTGACCTAAAGTGAACAGAAAAAACCATCAATAGAAACAATCCAAAATTGACACAGACAATTGAATTAGTATGTAATGACATTATAAAAATTATTGTAGCTATATCCCATGTAGAGGAAAGATGGAGCACACTAAGTAGAGGCATGGAAGGTAGGTAAAGTCAAAATCTAGATCAAAGTTCTAGAGATGCAAAATATAGCATCCGAGATGAAATGGACACTTGTATAGGATTCACAGTAGATTAAACACTACAGAGTAAAACAGCAAAAAGAACTACTCAAAATAAAACACAGAGAGGAAAAAGACTTAAAATCACTGGCAAAGAGAAAATCCTAAGAACAGAATTAAAAACACATTTTGTACACAGGACAAAGTAGGGCAACTTTAAAAAAGTATTGGGAAAAAAACCCTGTCAACCTAGTAATCTATATCAAAATTTTCCTTATTACTTAAGAAAGGGAATCTTCGTTAAATAGTTTGGAAAAGGTTAGGAAAATATGGGCCTTGTCTGGTAAATTCTCAAGGTGATAGATTGCAGTCAGTCCTTGTTCCTTCCAAGAAACAAATTTTGTTCTTATTTTTTTCTTTTTATAAAAATATTTATTTATTTTTGAGAGAGAGAGAGAGAGAGAGACAGTGAGCATGCGCGTGTGCACAAGCAGGGGAGGAACAGAGAGAGAGGGAGACAGAGAATCCGAAGCAGGCTTTAGGCTCCACTGAACTGTCAGTGCAGAGTCCCATACAGGGCTTGAACCCAAAAACGAAACCATGAGATCATGACCTGAGCTGAAGTAAGACACTTAGCTGACTGTGCCACACAGGCACCCCTCTTCTTTAGAAAATTAATACAAGGTTGGGGAAAAGATTTATTGTACGCATATCTATTAATTGGTAATGTTAGGGTCTCATTTGTAAAGGAAGATGTCTCCTTATAGGTATTAGAGTGGTGCTTAGACTCTAATCTTTGGAAATAAATTATTCATTCTCTGATATTATACTATTTCTCTAAAGTTCTCTTCTGCAATGTCAATTGCTCTGCTCTAGTTCACTGCTGACTTCAAAGAGTGTTGCACAAAAACCTACTGAGAGGGTCAATGTGTTTATAAACCCACTCACGGCTCACAGGAGAACTTAAATAGCTGGAAAGGAGAAGATGAAAAAGATGCAGAAAGGCAACAGGCTTTACTTAAGTTAAAATTTTGTCTAGGGCTGCAACTAAAAAGGAGAATCATGGATAAGATGCATCTAATCCAAGAAACCCAGACAAATGTTAATGCTAAAGAGTATATTTCAATTGTTCAGATATTTTAAATGAAAGCATACGATTTTTTGTTGTTATTTTCTCCTTTAGGGTTTCTGGACCCAATTTCAATGTGGGGAGGGTGTCTCCCACCACTACACCAAGCAATTCTAGGACACCAGTAGGGTGTCCAAGATTTCAACACAATTCTGACACTATCTACCTGAAGATAGTATCACATTCCACAGGTTAAGGGCTCAGTCTTACAAGATTATTCTCCACCCCTTACTTCAGATAGTTGCAAACCCCAGGCTGTTACCTGTACTTCTGGAATGGAGGTTCCAATGACCTCCTCTGTAGGTTCTTTTAATTTTCCAGAGTGACTCACAGAACTCAGGGAAACACGTTTAGCAGTTTATTACAGATAGGATAAAGGATATGAATCAACAACCAGATGCAGAGATATTATAGGATGAGGTATGGGGAAAGCATGAGGAGCTTCCCTGACCTCTCCAGGCACCTCTGGGTGTTCACCAACCTGGAAGTTTTCCCAACCCTGTCCTTTTGGGTTTTTATGGAGGTTTCAGTGCACAGTCATGACTGACTTAAGTCATTGGCATTGGCTGATTCAAACTCCAAGTCCTATCCTTCCCTGGAAGTCTGGGAAACTGAAACTTACAACCCTCAAATGACATGGTCGGTGCCAAAATAAGACTCTCTTGATGATTACAGCTTTGTAGTAGAGGCTATAGTCTGGGATTGTGATGCTTCCTGCTTTGGTTTTCTTCTTCAATATTGCTTTGGCTATTTGGGGTCTTTTGTGGTTCCATACAAATTTCAGGATTGTTTGTTCTAGCTTTGAGAAGAATGCTGGTGCAATTTTGATTGGAATTGCATTGAATGTGTAGATTGCTTTGGGTAGTATTGACATTTTAACAATATTTATTCTTCCAATCCATGAGCATGGAACATTTTTCCATTTCTTTATGTCTTCTTCAATTTCCTTCATAAGCTTTCTATAGTTTTCAGCATACAGATCTTTTACATCTTTGGTTAGATTTATTCCTAGGTATTTTATGGAGTATCCAATAGAAAAAAGACAGTCTCTTTAACAAATGGTGCTGGGAGAACTGGATAGCAGCATGCAAAAGAATGAAACTAGACCATTTTCTTACACCATACACAAAAATAAACTCAAAATGGATGAAAGACCTGAATGTGAGACAGGAAGCCATCAAAATCCTCGAGGAGAAAGCAGGCAACAACCTCTTTGACCTCAGCCATAGCAATTTCTTACCTGACATATTTCCAAAGGCAAGGGAATTAAAAGCAAAAATGAACTATTGGGACATCAAGATAAAAAGCTTTTGCATTGCAAAGGAAACAGTCAACAAAGCCAAAAGGCAACCAAGGGAATGGGAAAAGACATTTGCAAATGACACGTGGGATAAAGGGCTAGTATCCAAAATCTATAAAAAACTCACCAAACTCCACACCCGAGAAACAAATAACCCAGAAATGGGCAGAAAACATGAATAGACACTTTTCCAGAGAAGACATCCAGATGGCCAACAGACACATAAAAAAATGCTCAATGTCACTCATCATCAGGGAAATAGAAATCAAAGCCACACTGAGGTACCACCTCACACCGGTCAGAGTGGCTAAAATGAACAACTCAGGAAACTATAGACGCTGGTGAAATGGGAACTTTCTAGCACTGTTGGTGGGAATGCAAACTGGTGCAGCCTCTCTGGAAAATAGTGTGGAGGTTCCTCAAAAAATAGAACTACCCTATGACCCAGCAAGTGCTAGGAATTTACCCAAGGGATACAGGAGTGCTGATGCATAGGGGCACATGTACCCCAATGTTTATAGCAGCACTTTCAACAATAGCCAAATTATGGAAAGAGCCTACGTGTCCATCAACTGATGAATGGATAAAGAAGATGTGGTTTATATATACAATGGAATACCACTTAGCAATGAGAAACAATGAAATCATGCCGTTTGCAGCAACATGGATGGAACTTGAGGGTGTTATGCTAAGTGAAATAAGTCAGTCAGAGAAAGACAGATACCATATGTTTTCACTCATAGGTGGATCTTGAGAAACTTAACAGTAGACCATGGGGGTAGGGAAGGAGAAAAAAAACTTACAAACAGAGAGGGAGGAAGGCAAACCATAAGAGACTCTTAAATACAGAGAACAAACAGGGTTGATGGGGGCTGGGGGAGAGTGGAAAATGGGTGATGGGCATTGAGGAGGACACTTGTTGGGATGAGCACTGGGTGCTGTATGGAAGCCAATTTGACGATAAATTATTTATATTAAAAACAAACAAACAAACAAACTGGAAATGAAAATTTAAAAAAATGACATGGTTGGTTCTCCTGGCTATCAGCTCACTGTCCTTAGGTTACCTGAGAGCTTCCCAAAAGTCACCTCATTAACATAACAAAAGATAAGATACCTTTATCACCCTTATCACAGGAAAGGTTTTATCACTTATCACTCCAAAGGTTTTAGGAGCTGTGAACCAGAAACCATGGAGGATGATGAGAAATATATTTTGGTTGCCATTCATCTGAATGACCAAAATATATTATTTCTTATAAATCACAATATCATATTTGCCTTACATTTATGGGATAATGTTAATTTTTACAGCTTTTCTAACTCCTGTACAGTATAAGGAAACTTTTAGAAAGGTGGGGGGGAGGTTGCAATTGAGTTAAGTGTAAATTCTCAATTTCCAAGGAGATTTTTTTGAGATGGCATTCAAGTCCATGCCCCAGGAACATCTCAGAGGCTTCCCTTTTTAGATGACTCTACCCATCCTAACTTCCATGAGCGATACTTGAGTTACGTTAGAATTTGCCTCAAATCAAAAAAGACCCAACTCATTTTTTTTTTTTTTTAACGTTTATTTATTTTGGAGACAGAGAGAGACAGAGCATGAACGGGGGAGGGGCAGAGAGAGAGGGAGACACAGAATCGGAAACAAGCTCCAGGCTCCGAGCCATCAGCCCAGAGCCTGACGCGGGGCTCGAACTCACGGACCGCGAGATCATGACCTGGCTGAAGTCGGACGCTTAACCGACTGCGCCACCCAGGCGCCCCCCCAACTCATTTTTTAAGATAACTTAGGATTCAATATAGTTATCTACAGTTAATGAGTAATTCAGGACCATAATACATAATATTTACTGTGAATAATATAATAAGTATCATGTAAATGTTATTGGACATCTGATAAAAATGTACGTTTTCTAATATAATAGAAAATCCCAGAGGCACCTGGCTCGGCCAATCAGTAGAGTATGTGACTCTTGATCTCATGATGGTGAGTTCAAGCCCTATGGTGGGTGGAGAACTTACTTAAAAACAGGGACAGAGAGAAAATTCTAGAGACACTGAGATCCCCTGGGTTAGAAGTTATTAATTTTTTAATTATGATGATCATCTAATCTTAAAGATCTCATCTCTGATTTTATGAATCTGTACACAAAAGCAATACATATAAACGTATATTAAAATGTTTTAACTATTTCTTAAATATGCTGTTAAAAATAAAACTAATTTGAACAAATAAATTATCACATACTGGTGAAAGGTCATCCTATTGAAGAAGAATAGTTGGTGTTTTCATATGTGTTTGTGTGTGTGTGTGTGTGTGTGTGTGTGTGTGTGTGTGTGTGTATGTATAAAATTATGGTTGAATAGAAAAGGGTCGATTGACTTACTTATATATTTACATAAAAATATTTATTGAATGCCTACTCTGGGCCAAGAATGTTGCAGTCCTGTACCAGTGAATGGCTCCATGGTTAGGAATTTTATTTTTATTGTTTCTAAAACATTGTCTATTTACTGGAAGAAGTTGGAAAATTCCATATATTCTATTATGGAATATAAGAACTTTGTGCTTACAGTTTAATTAGGAGACTTAATACAGATGAAAGTATTTTAAGGGCATGCCAAGAGCTTAAGAAAATACTAGTTTTCTTTTAATTTAACATTGCTATACTCCCCAAACACATGACATATGTTTGAACAAATTGATCAGAGATGGAAAAAATTCACCACTAGGTCTTCATAAGTAGATTATTTGTGAACAGGAGTTTGGGGGAATTAAATAACATTGTTTAGGAGTAGAAAGTAGTGAAAATAAGCATATCACCTACACCAATTATGAATGTTGGACTGCAGAAGCCAGTCACAGGGACTGGCAAGTTGACTAGCTTATCTGGAAAAGGATTTGGTTGGGAAATGGTAAGAATTGAAGTGAGATGGAGATGGGTGGGTAAGGTGTTCTCACTGGGCTGAAGAGTTTGGATTGAATAAGAAAGCCAATTCAGTTTATAGAGTTTTAGAGCAGGACAATCTTTTGATCTTATAGCTTCTCTTTCCCTTCAGAGAAAACTGACTTTAGCGAGAATATTCACAATTAATGGCCTTACTACTTGGGATCAGAGCACAAGGTTTCCTGTTTTCAGTGGTGTTTTTTTTTTTTTTTTAAATGTTTGTTTGTTTGTTTTCATATACTCTGCTACTCTGTGAAATGATGCCCCATTGACTAGAAGCAGGAGAAACGTATGAATGTAATGATAATTTGGAATACTTTGTTAGAATATTTCTATTTTAAATTCTAAAAGGAGAGCATCCTCTTCCTCTTCGCTCTACCTCTCACTCTATAGCCTCAGATGAATGGATTCACCAACCTTGATGATGTGGGTCTGTGATGATATCTTTTCTTCCACACCACAGAAGCAGAGTCACCACTGGCCAACTCAGGCTTTACTCCCTTCTGCCAAAGGCCACTATGTCATCCAAACTTGGTCTCAAGGCAACTTCCTTCAAGGTCACTCAAAGATGGCTGCTCCTCTGATCTGCAGATCTTGGCCCAGTTATGTTGCTGCCCCCACTGGCACAACATGGGACCTTCTCACTGTCATCATCCAGAAAAAATAGGTGGAACATTTGAAGGAATTTATGGCTTCTGTTCTATTATAAGCAGAAGAGTGTGACTGTATTTAAGGGGAGCTCCATTGGACTTTGGTAGCTACTCAACCATTTCTCAGAGTGCCTGTTGTTTGGAGGAAGAGGATGAGGTTGGCACAGAATGGTTTCAACATTTCTTTCTTCCTTCTTTTTTTAGTTTTTTAAATTTTTTTACTTTTTTCATTAAAAAAATTTTTTAATGTTTATTTATTTTTGAAAGAGAGAGAGGGTGGAGATGGAACAGAGAGAGGGAGACACAGAATCTGAAGCAGACTCCAGGCTGTGAGCTGTCAGCACAGAGCCCGATGCGGGGCTTGAACTCACAAACTGCAAGATGATGACCTGAGTCAAAGCCAGACGCTTAACTGACTGAGCCACCCAGGCGCCCCTTTCTTCCTTCTTTAGGAGTTTTTAAGATTGTTCTTTATAAGTCATGATTTGGAAAGCTAGTTCAGCATCTGATACAGATTCACAAGGTCATTCCTCCAATCTTTCTAAATCTTGTATTTTCAGGGAGAGATGTGGTCATCCTGTAGACTCTCTTTTAGTACCAGGGAACCACATATGTCCTCCAGAATGGAAGATGGCTGAAGAGGAGGAGTGGAAGATTCCATTTGCTCAATTCTCTATAACCAGATGGGACACTGTCCCAGGTACAGGACTCCTCTCCTCAGTGCATTTTGTCCCCAAGGACAGATAGTCACTCCTGGGGATGTAAAGTCTCTCTAGGCAATTTTAATCTTTTGGTTTCATATGTATTAAATTTCATGGTTGGAAAGTTTTAGAAACATTGATAAGCTTCACATTATTATAGATATCCTGGTTTTCTAAATAGACCTGAAAAGCTATCAGCTGCCAGTGTCATCCAGACTGGCTATTCGTATGGCCTCAGCCAACCTCACTGTAGTAGACTGAATGCTAGTCTCCAAAAAGATATGTCTAAGTCCTAACCCCAGTACTTGTGAATGTAACCTTATTTGGAAAAAGGGTCTTTGAAGACGTAACTAAGATCAGGAGCTCCAGATGAGATTATTCTGGATTAACCAGGTAAAGTATTTCATAAGAGAAAAGTGAAGACCACAGAGAAGAAAAACAGAGAATATTCTTGAAGGTGGAGGTAGAGATTGAAGTTATGCAGCTACAAGCCAAGGAGCACCAATGATCACCTATAGCCACTAAGAGCTAAGGAGGCAAAAAGGGGTCTCCCCTAGAGCCTTCAGAGGGAGCACTGCCCTGCCAACACCTTGATTTCAAACTTTGGCTTCCACAACTGTGAGAAAATAAAATTCTGCTGGTTCAAGTCACCAAGTTTGCAGAGATATGTTATAGCAGCCCTAGGAAACTAGCTTCTGGAAACATGGAGCAGTCTGATGGGGACTGCTGTGTGCCTCTCCTGCCCGCATCTCAGCTGGCCTGGCCCTGAAGAGAGCCCAAGTGGATGTCACTTGAAACCCTACAACTACACAGCTTCCTCCACCATTCTTGGCTTCCCCTCACAATACCACCTCCTGATTCAGTCTCTCCCATACTTTAATTCTCAGAGGGATTGTACTGCTTCTTCCTTCTCTGCACTCCAATTCCTTCACTTCCCCCAAAAAGGACTGGCTGCATAATTTGGGGGAACCATTGCAAAATGAAAATGTGGGGTCACTTTAAAACTAGGAATTTCAAGACAAGAACAGAAGAGTTGTAAGGGAACCATGGAGATGTCTTCTCTTTTTCCTTCTTCTTCTTCTTCTTCTTCTTCTTCTTCTTCTTCTTCTTCTTCTTCTTCTTCTTCTTCTTCTTCTCCTTCTTCTTCTTCTTCTTTTTAATGTTTATTTACTTATTTTGAAATAGAGATCCCCCAGGGAAGGGGAAGAGAGGGAGGACAAGAGAAAGAATCCCAAGCAGAGATTCTGGCAATGAAGAGCCTGACTTGGGACTCGAACCCACAAACTGTGAGATCACGACTTGAGCCGAAACCAGGAGTCAGATGCTTAACTGACTGAGCCACCCAGGTGCCCCAGGGCCTTTTTAGAATAGAGCCCTGTGCTACTCACAGGCTGGATACTTGTGAGGCCAGCTCTGCCTCCTAAATGTATCCACCCTGACCTTGCAGAGTCTTTGTTCAATACTGATAAATTCCACTACCTTGGTAACTTCTTCACACTATGCTTTATCCATTTTCTTGCTTTATGTGAAAATCAACTTTCTTCTGAGAATAGTTTCCCATAGATCTTCTTTCCTCAGGATAAAATGCTTATTGTTTAACTTCCTAGAGCCATGGAAGGCAGCATTGATATCCTTGTAGCTCCCCAGTATTGATTTTGAACAGTGGACCACCTCTTATATCAGCCCTTGATCTGTTTAGCCCCTTGCTTCCTGTATATGTACCTTCTGCCCCAACTCTGCACAGTCATCCACTTGGCTTCAGATCATCCCTCCACATTCATGGAAATCTTTGGTATATGACTCACTCTCATGGCTTCTCTTATTTGTTGGTGGCTTCAGTGTCCTTGTGAAAGGCCTTTCCAGTACCTTAGTCTCCAATTTCTTCATCTTCATTCTATGTCAGCCAACCTCACCCACTTTTCTTCCATAAACCATGTCATCACTACTATTAGAACTTTCAAGAAACCTATCCCACCTTGACTATAGCTTATTTTTCTCTCTCCCTCATTTGATTTATATCTGTAGCTCCTTAACTTCTTTTTCTCTCCTTTTTTTTTTATGTCTCCACCTATTCTCCTATGTAGTATTACATTAATCTCATGGCTCTGTCCTTCACCTGCTCTCTTAGTAATGGCAGCCAAGTTTTCTCCTAGTTTTTCCATCAGACCACTTGGTAAAGCCCCACAGTTGATTAAACTTTCTGCATTTAGAATCATACATTTTACAAAAATTCACACAACCGTGTGCAACTACTACCACCACCAGTTCCTGGACTCAAAAGTACTTCTTTGGATTTATGGTCAGGTTCTCTCTACCATTCTTAGCAACAGTTACTGCAAACCTTTAGGCTGTTTACCTGATGGCATCATCTCCCTTACTTTCCTATAGAAGTGAGAGACTATCAAAAATCTTCCTATTCTAAGTAGACAAAAGCATTCTACAGTGGTTTCTTAAGTCATTATTTTGTCTTAATTGAAGGAAGTGAAATTACATTTTTTCATTAAAAAACTGCTTTTAAGCACTTGTTTTGTGCTACTCTAGCTACTGAAGATAGAGTGTTCATGGACATACATTCAAGTGATTCTGATTATTTCAAATATGTAATTTAAAAGTGTATCAGTAAAGACTAATAATATTATCAAATTTAACCCAAAATACAAGGCTAACAAAACAAATTTTGTGAGTAAAAGGTATATATATAGTTGCAGAATCATAAAAATCCGATCATCATAGTATAACTCAAATATTTAAACATTTTAGTATCATTCTCTATTATAGGCTATCTCAAATGAATAGGACTCAGAATAATTTGCCTTAATAATAATATTTATAATATATTTGGCATACAAATATTTTTGATAATGTCAATAAGTTTTGAAGTTACACTAAAAATATCAATCTCAATTCCTTTAATTAATATTTGAACAACCACACAACTATGTTCTTAGAAGATAAAACATACAGGATCGACATTTAGAAAAATCATAAGCTTTATTAACAGATCTTAAGTTTAGAAAAGTTGATCAACCTTAAAGGCAGAAAAACCTAAGTTCAAAAACTGATTTGCAGTCTTAGCTATTTCACTTTATTCAAACCTTATCTAACCTCGCTGGACCTCGGTTTGTTAAATGAAAATAGTGATGATTATTACTACATTGTGGGGGTAAGAATATTAAGTAACTTAAAGGGCCTGATTGTAGCACCATTAGTTGGTATTTTAAATCAAATATTTGACTGATTATAATTTTGTATCTCACATAGCCTTTGCCTAAAAAGGGAATTTAGAAGTAGTCATTAGTGAAGCAGGTATCATAGGCCTTGGTTAGGGAGCCAGAGCAGAATGCCAATGCGAATATTGGTATTAAGATTTTAAGCACTAAAAACGACTTTCAGGAAAACAGAGGCGATCTCAGGACTTTAATGAGGACAAACCAGAGAATCGTATCTTAATTTTTTCAGCACTATTGTCATCCATTTAATATGGCTTTCTTTTAAAAAAAAATTTTTTTTTAATGTTTTATTTTATTTTTGAGACAGAGACAGAGCATGAGCGGGGGACGGTTAGAGAGAGAGGGAGACACAGAATCCGAAGCAGGCTCCAGGTAACATGGCTTTCAAAGGACACAATGAAACCCTAATAAGGACCTAATTTTCCTTGTGAGAACCTGAAAACGAAACTGGATATGGCATTGTTATCTATTTTTCTTTGCCTAAAAGTTGTTGGCATTGCATGTTCCTTCCCAATCTGTTAAAATAATCTGCTAATAAACAAGAAGACCCAGATTCTGGGTGCAGATAAGAAAACTATGCACATTCCTACCTTCTCCAAACAGTCACGAGTAGATCAAAACGCAACTTTAGGACTCTTGGAGAATACATCCCCCGGGCGCACACGATGGGTCGAACCGACAAGTTGTAGCGTCTGGGAACTGGGACAGTGGCGAAATTCCTGCACTCACATCAAGCGAATTCTTAACACAACCTGAGCAATCACCCAGGAGGACAGAGTGGCAGGAGGGTAGAACAGAGGTTCTGTGATCACTGACGAGTTTTGTTAACACGCTTGCAGGAGAGTCCTGCGCGGGGCGCCAACCAGGAAGAGCCACTGTCGCTCTTCCCCGCGAGCCTCACGGCGCCCAGAGCTCCACTGCACGCGGATACCGAGGAGGGTGTGTGCGTGGCGGGGAGGGGGGGGGAGCGCTCTGCGCCGGGGGCGGGTCCAGCCTGTCGCTCCCTCCGCCCCCGAGTCACTGCCACCTTCTGGCTGCGCCCCAGCCCAGCAGCTCAGAGGCGTCCGCATCGCAGTGGACGGGAAAGGCGGCAGGGAGCTGGAGCCCGCGTCGCAGCTCTCGGCCACAGGGAGGCTGGGCGAACCCGAGCGCGAGGACACCTGGCCCAGGCTCAGCGCGGAGCTCTGCGCGCGGCTGGTACGTACCAGGTGGAGGGATAGCGGGCGTGAGCGTGGCTGGTGCGAAGGAGGGAGGGAAAGGACTTGGGGAGTCGGGGGAGACTGAGTGAGGGAAGATGTGGTAAGTGCAACTTTCCCATTTTCCGCTCAGTCTGCACAGGCACGGGGGAATTCAAAGCAGGTGCCCGGTGTGCTAGAGCGGCCACATCATTAGTATGCAAACTGAGGTACTGTCTGGGTGCAAGGGGGAGCTTAGGTCAACAGGCATAACCTGGGAGGTTTGGTTACGTGTTTTTTGCCGAGTCTGCCCTGAAGGTGGACATTAGTGACCTCCTGTCCTGAGTTGTTGAGCCCTTAGCCTCTCTCGCCGGCAATGCCACGTCGTTTTCCTTGGGCTGCGCGTTCCCAGCCCCAGGCAGCTGCTGGCGGCCACCGGAAAAGCAGAGAGACGCGAGTTCTAACCCGCTCTGCCAGCGTCAGGCTCTGTGGCTTTAGCCAACTCACCTCATCTCACCTCACAAGTCTCCGTTCATTCTTTGACAAAATACGGGACTGATTAGACCGGATGATCCGGAGGTTTCCCCGAGCCTAGGACTCCTGCCCGGGAGTTCGCAGGGGCTTAGGAGATGGAGGGCGTGGGTCCTGCTTGCTGCTGCTGTAATCCCTTGGGGAAGCACCTGAAAGTGTCTTCTGGGGGAGATGGCCCGTCTTCCTCAGCTGGCTCCCTGCAGAATAAGGCTGAGACTGACCCTCCAGTCCCATCTTCGTAGAATTCATCCCAGGGAGCGCAACTGAACTCGGTTCCTTTGGAAAACGTTTAGCATGAGCGGGGTAAAAGGGAAACACACTTAACCCTCCAGCCCCCACCTCACCCCACACTACCCCCTCCAAAAAAAAACCCCTCAGTTATTACTAGTTGGAGTCTGTGCAGGACAGAAAGTAGAAATCTGAGCCCGGAGACCACTTAAATATCCACTTAGAAAAAAATCAAAAAGTAAAAACACAACGGTTTGTATACTGAAAAAGAATTGGGTAAGAATTACTGTGAGCGTTACATCTTTATGTACATGTAGATTCAAAATCTGTCTCTCCACTTTGTCTCTTCACAAGATGCCTTTCTTCATATCGGCGTTTCTACACATTAAAAAAAAAATCCTTCTGAGATTTAATATTCAGAAAGCTCAGAATTTGGGTTGTTAAAATGAGATCTGATGGTCATAAAGCTCACAGAAAGTCCTGTAATGGGGTAGATTGTGGATCGAGGTTGGTTAGGCCAACATTTTGAAAACCTTTTTTGTTTCCTACTGATATGATCCATACTTGAATGCCCCTCTGTAGATACTACTCAAAAGCGTTCATTTTCTAAAAAGACGCTTCAGAAGATAAAATGATTCCATTTTGAACCAAAGTATGATTTTTTTGGGGGGGGAGTCTTAAGTAATTGACTTTAGTCTGCCACATCTTTCTACAACAAAATATCCAAGGCTAATGGAATACTTATGCAGGAAATGTAAAAATGTGTCACATACCATTTGTGTTAGACAATTTTTCTCCTCTTTAGTCAATTTTAAACTAGAAATTTAGATTTTTAGAAATTTACCCCTTTCAGTGATTTTTAAGGAAAATTTACCAAGTTGTAAAAACATTATCATAACTCAGTTTTTATAACACTTTCATCACCCCCAAAAGATTCCTCATGTCCATTTATGGTTAGTCTCTGTTCTCACTCCCAACCACTAATCTCTTTACAGTTTCTATAGATTTGTCTTTTCTGGACATTTCTTATAAGTGGAATCATCCGATATGTGGTCTTTTGTTTATGGCTTCTTTTACGTTGCATAATGTTTTTGAGATTCATCTATGTTGTAGCATGTATCAGTATTTCATTTCTTTTTTTCCATTGTATGGATATACCACATTCTGTCTCTCTTCATTAGTGAATGGACATTTGTGTTGTTTTCAGTTTGAGGCTATTATGAATCATGATGCTAAGGACATTTTCATGCAAGTCTTAGTAGGTACCTATGTTTTCATTTCTCATAGGTAGATATTCATCAGTGGAATTGCTGAGTTGTATGATAAACTTATGTCTAACTTTTAAAGAGCATTATAGAGTGATTTTTAGGTAGAAGTTTTATATTTACAAAAAGTTGAAAATTCTGGAGACATAAATGTTTCTTACTGGATCATATATGATTTGATACATATATGTAGAGAGAAGGTTGGGAGAGGAAATACTTTTCTTTCTTTCGAATTTAGAGCTCAGATAATTTTGAAAAAAAGTAGTATTTCTCAGAAATAAAATATTTTTAAAGACAATTTTTTTTTGCAACAGTTTTAGATTCAAAGTAAAATTGAAAGGAAAGTACAGAGATTTCCCATATAACCGGTGCCTTCACACATGTATAGCCTCCCCCATTATCAAAATCGTCCACAGGACTGGTGCATTTATTACAATGGATAAACCTACACTGACATATTATAATCATTCAAAGTCCATAGTTAACCTAGGATTCACTCTTTTACATTCTATGCACATTGTTTGGGCAAATGTGTAATGACAGGCATCCATTATTGTAATATCATGCAGAGTATTTTCGTTGCCCTAAATATCCTCTGTTTTCTGCCTATTCATACCTCTCCCCAATTTCTTTTTTTAATGCTTAATGAGAGTAAATCAGGCTTAATAAAGACTGAATTTCCTTCTATGTCCATTGAAAATGAGAAAGAAAGCAATTTGAAAATTGTGTTTCAAAATGTTGATGAGACTCAGACCTTAATGGGCTGATAGTAAATTCAGTGGTTTTCCATTCCTTCAATACAAGATTTTAATTGAGTTAAAAAATAATTTTTCTGAATATAAAAACCCTAAAATCCTATGATAAAATAAGCTTCCTTAACCATGATGCCACATAATTCTTTTAAATAATAATTAAACATACTCTATTCTTAGATGTGGAGATCTAAGGCTTATGATTGCATATTTATGATGTGTATAAAAATCACGTATTGAGAATAAATCTAGAGCTCCTGTATTCATATTTTAAAACTTCTGCCGTTAGTACAGTGCTTTTCTGAATCTTGTTGGTCTCAGAAATTTTTATGTTAATACGCTGTATGTATTTTTTATGTTATGATCAGTTGGTGACATTACATAAAAAGAACTCCAGGTTAAGAATCTGAACATACCAAAAGTGGTTATGTTGTTGTTGTTGCTGTTGTTTTATTGGATATACAACTGATTTTGAGAACCCAAATAGTCTACTCTTCACTCAAGTGAGATATACTCTTTATTCCAGTTCTCAATGGCAAGACCAGTTTTATGCCCGGGTACGGTGCAGGCTGTGGGCTTTATAAATCAGAGTGGATTTGTGTCCTCCAGACACTTCTACTTCTAAAATATGATGGTGTCCAAGAGTTGGGTATTTAGTTGCAAAAGAAGTTCAGAGTTGTCTAAGAATAAAATAATTTGGATTCGTTATACTGTATTCCTGAACAGGAAGAGGTAATCTCACCTGGAATCCTGGATCAGTTAGAATGAGATTTCTCAGACTGGAAAGAGGGTCAAGGAAAATGAAGGCACTTTGAGATTACATAGTCTGGGGCCAAGATGGCTCGAACTTGTTTGCAGCATTTATAGGCAAAAGAAATGGAGCTAAATTTTTTCTTCTATTTCTTAAATTCTCCCTTCCCATAGTCTCTACTTCTTTAAGCTCTAAAATCTACTATGTTGATGAAAAAGAATCCCCACTTGGGAATATGGAAATCACCATGGTTAACTCTAAGACTTTCACTTTTGAGGTGGAATAAAGGAGGAAACTGATATCCAGTGTGATAGTTTCAGGAATAAAACCATGGAAGACAGGGAAGAGTTAAGCAGTCTTCCCAAGCATGCGTCTACTTAAATTACTATAAAAGTCTTTATTTCTAATCTTTATGGGCTGGGCTAATATGTCTCAGAAGAAAACACTATTTTTAAAAATCTGTGTATGTGTGTGTGCACGTGTGCATGCACATGCATGCACATAACTAAGGATGGCTTATAACTCATGTAATTACATTAGTTTATTATGCTTGTTTATCTAAAAAATGAGAATAAGTACTTCTCTTGTGGAGTCTCTGGAGCCAAGGAATACTATTAAATTTCAAAACACTGAAATAAGCCCCTCTTGTCTGTCTTTCCCAAAGAGGCCTTGCAATCTAATAAAAAGCTAGATTGTAGATATGATAGATTTTCCACATGCTAAAGGTTTATAAAGAATCCACCAAGCCAAAAGAAGATGTTATAGAGTCCAGAGCTTCCACAGAAACTACTCTTTCTTTTAGTTCCTACATCCCTGAAGAAGGAGAGCTATCATGATTGTGTGAATTGCAGTAAAGAAGCAGTAACAAAAAATAAAAAGCAGCTCTACATCTTTCTAATATGCCATGAAATTGTATGTATGTATTTATATATACTCTTGTAACTCTGACAAGTTTGGATTTGAGGGAGGTTGGACACCTAGTGTAGTAGCCCCAGAAAGAGATGTTAAAGAGTAAATTGGGGATTAGGGATGACAAATTAGAGATGAACAAGAGTATTTGAAGTCTAGAAATATTAGAAGCTGAAGATGATCAGGTTTGACAAGTGGGATATGAAGTTAGAAAGAGGTGGGAGTAAAGAGTGCTTCTCAGAGTCTTGGCTTGAGGTTTGAGGCAATATAAGAATGAGGGCAAATTTGGCAGATTTACTGGGTTGGATAATGTCTCCTCAAAATTCATGTACTTCTTGGATTTTCAGAATGTGACCTTATTTAGAAAGTGGGTCATTGCAGTTGTAATTGGTTAATATGGACTAGGGTGGTCCCCTAACCCAATACAATTACTATCCTTATAAGAAAAAAAAAAAGATGCAGAGACACGGAGGAAGACAAACATAGAGGCAGAGACTGGAGTTATGCAGATGCAAGGAATTCCAAGATTTGCCAGCAACCACCAGAAGCTAGGAGAGATCTATGGAACAGATTCTCTTTCTGAATCCCCAAGAAAGAACCAACCCTACCGACACCTTGACTTTGGATTGCTGACCTCCCAAACTGTGTGGGAGTAAATTCATATTGTTTTAAGGCACTTGGTTTGTGGCAATTTGTTGTGGCAGCCCTAGGAAACTAATATGGTGGGTATGGGGGAAAGATGATGAGTAAAAGAGGAATCAGAGTTGAAGATATCCAAGAAGCTGTTTTTTAACAAGCTCAGGATGCATACAGGAAGTTAACTATAATGATGAGACTTCTATGGCAAGCACGTAGAATGAGAAGGGAAGTGGGATAAAATGGAAGCCTAGGAAGTGAATTCTCCTGAGAGCCCAAAAAAGAGAAGCTGGAAAGGGCATTGTCATAGCAACAAGGGTATGTAGCGCTTCAAAATGTGTGGTGTGATCAATAGGTCATAGTCATGAGATGACCTTGTAGGAAAAGGGCTGAAAGGATTTTTTATTTGACAAGTAGCCTACCAGTCAGAGTAATAGTTTTATGATTGGGAGGTGGAGGCCAGATTTTATTGGGTGAAAAATGGAAAGTAAGGGAATGGGATCAGCCAGTGTTGAGTGCCCATCCTATGACTGTAACCAAAAAATGGGAGAAGAAGGTGGGTGGGTAGTGGGAGTCAGGACATAGGGTCAAATTAATTTTTAGTTACTGTTTCAAGGAGAGGTCTTGATTCTCTCTTTCGATGCCATGAAGAAGTGATTAGTGTGGGAGAGGCCGAAGGCATAGAAAAGGTAGTTTATGGAGCTGATTTCCAAAGGAGGAAATGAGATTAGGGCAAATGTAGAGAACTTCAACGTATAATGTATTTTTCAATACGTAACAGAGGCTTAAAATTTTTCGAAGGGACCATGTTAATTTTTTCTTCACGTGGAAATGAGCATACATGTTAAACGAATGGAAACTTAACTATTTACTGAACAACATACCAGGCCCAGACTAGGTGCTTTCACATATTACATTTATTCTCCAATCTGTGGAGTTGGTCTTATGGCTCTATTTTCTAAATAAGTAGGTGAAGAGAATATCTTTTCAAAGTCATTTAATAGAAAGTAGCAGATTTGAGATCAAATGCCGGGTTTGACTGGGGCTTAAATTCACAGCTTACCATTCTAACTCGAAATACTCAGCTCATTCACTCATATTGGACATTCTTTTTTTTTTAAACATTTATTTATTCATTAATATATTTATTCATTTTTCATCCTCTTAAATTAGCCACCTGTTAGCTTTTTAATGTTGTTGTTGTTTTGTTTTGTCTTATTTATTTATTTGTGTTGTTGTTGTTTTGATCTAAGCTCTATACCCAATGTGAGACTTGAACTCCTGACCCTGAGTTCAAGAGTCACATGCTCCACTGACTGAGCCAGCCAGGTGCCCCTCGAATTGGACATTCTGAACAGTCGCTGCTGAGCATGACACATGCCCTGTGCTCAGTATTAGTTGTAAAGATGGTTACAAAAAAAGCAATGTGTTCACTTGGGCAATGCACCCACTGTATCCTGAAATAGTCCAAGTCATATACCCACTGAACTAGGTTTGGTTTAAACCAGGTCATTTCGGGTTTTCCATTAATTTGTACCACTTGGATTTGACAGTGCAGAAATGGGACCAGTCTACAACATGGGGGGTATAATTTTTATTTGTTTGCCTCAAGGAGGAGTGGGAGCAGTTTGTCAGGGGATGTGAGACATGTTTTCCTCACAGGGTAGATCTGGGTCAGTTCCCTGAGATGTCTGTGGAGTTTTGCCAAAAAGTATTAAGCTTCAAGTAAAACCCAGCATAAGTTGTTCCAACTCTGAGGAGTCCATGTTTTGGGTTCTAGTTTGAATGCTTTAAAAGGACATATAAACTTTTCCAGTTTAACTGCAAAATGGGGAGAATGGGGAGAAACAAAGCACTTTTTTACTCATAGATGTTTATTTTTACCAACACTTTAAATAAAGTATCTTAATTTATCCTAATTTGTTGAAAACTTTTAAATTATTTATCAATAATGGTTATTGGTCTTATTAGTCAAAGGGTTCACTTCTTTACTTTGTTGTTTTATCTCAGTATGATCCACTTGAAATATGGATTTTATTAATGAAATAAGGATTTTGTATAATAACAACAATTTAGGCTTTATCTGAAAATATCTCAAACTGTCTTACAGAAATATTGTTAAAGGTTTACTTTGTCAACTTCTTTCAGAGATTTTTATCATAAAGCCATCACACAAGAACATTTAAAGATTTTTTAATATTAGTTTTAATATTCAATACTGAGTATCTTCCAATTTTTGTATGTTTGTAAGGTTATATTTTTATATTGATGTAATGATGTTATACAGTTTGTATACTATTGCAAATTTTTAAACAACCAGCATTTTCCCTTCATATGTAAAGTAACCCGTAAAATAGTTTTTGGTTAGATAAACTTTCAGATCTCAAGGGTATGAAACAGATAATTTTCCATTTTACCAAAAGAGTACATTCTAATTTTGCTGCACCCTGTGGTAATCATTGATTTGAGAAATGAGAAAGCAAAAGAAAAACATACCCAATCCATTAAAATACATTGCTTTAAATATTAGCAACATTCAAATGTAGAATTCAGTTTTTTCAAGAACCATGTGTGCTTGCTATTGTAAATTCTTCACCAAGAATCACAGATTCTTACTCAATCTTATCTTTTTTGTCAACTCTGCCTTGTTACACTGTAATGAGTTATTCTATATTTTATTTCCAGAGCCCGTAATATTTGCCACTTAAAATACCACTAAGTTTTAACTTTAAAATTTTTGAAGTGTTTCTGAGATAATTTACATTGCAGTGAAAAATCAAGAAGTTTCAGAATTATATTAAGAAGAAAATAGGCTCTACCTATATTTCCACCATTAATTATAAAATCCTTTGCATATATGGAACTTTAAAAAAACAAAATTGAGGGTTACCTGGGTGGCTCAGTTGGTTAATTATCTGACTCTTGATTTCGGCTCAGGTCACAATCCCAGGGTTGTGGGATCGAGCCCTGAAAGCCCTGAGTCAGGCTCTGTGCTGAGCGCAGAGCCTGCTTAAGATTCTCTGTCTCTGTCTCTCTGCCTCTCTCTCTCTCTCTTTCTCCTTTTCCCTTGTTTGTGCTCTCTCTTTCTCTCCCTGTCAAATAAAATTTAAAAAAAAAATTAAAAAAGAATTTTAGGGACTGGGTAGAAAGATACATTGGAGCTGTAGTGAAGAATTTTAATTTTTTTTTAATGTTTATTTTTGAGAGGGAGAGAGACAGAGACAGATACAGCGTGAGCAGAAGAGGGGCAGAGAGAGAGGGAGACACAGAATCTGAAGCAGGCTCCAGGCTCTGAGCTGTCAGCACAGGGCCCGACTCGGGGCTCGACCCCACAGGCCGAGAGAGCATGACCTGAGCAGAAATTGTATGCTTAACTGACTGAGGCACCCAGGCGTCCCTGTGGTGAAGAATTTTATATGCTGGCATGAAAACTTTGGACTTAAATTTGTAGCTAATTTGCATTCTTGAAAGTTTTTGAGTAGGGAGTCATATAATCAGTGTGGTACTCTATGAGTCAAAAATTATTTTGACAGGTTGTTTAGATGAGGATAAATATAAGAGTGGCATGCATTTTTAAAAGAAACCAGACAGTGAAAAAATGGTTATTTGTAGAATTGGTTTAAAAATTTTTGGTTTATGGCAATTCAATATGAATTGGTATTGTGAAGTGCTTGTCAAACAAAAGTAGTGTATTTTTAAGTTGTATCAATAGCAGTGTCTTATCCAGAATGGAGGAAATGATGGTCCTACTCTGTTATGCTGTGGTCAAATTGTTCTCCCTCTTTTCCACCAAAAAATTCCCAGAAATCTAGGGTATAACTTAAGTGCTCCATAGAAAAGTGCAAAGTTTCAATGAAATTTTATATTCATCTTACAAGTAAGTATAAATTTTGCATTCTACTTCTTTTTAACAATTTTTTAAAAAGTTTATTTATTTATTTTGAGAGAGCACATGCATGAGTGGTGGTGGGGCAGAGAGAAGGAGACAGGATACAAAGCCCACTCTGCACTGTCTGTGCAGAGCCCCATGCAGGGCTTGAACTCACAATGGTGAGATGATGACTGGAGCTGAAGTCCAACACTTAACCAACTGAGCCACCCAGGTGCCCCTGCATTCTAATTTATAACATGTTTCTTTTTTTTTTTTTAATTTTTTTTAATGTTTATTTCTGAGACAGAGAGAGACAGAGCATGAGTGGGGGAGGGGCAGAGAAAGAGAGGGAGACACAGAATCCAAAGCAGGCTCCAGGCTCTGAGCTGTCAGCACAGAGCCTGACGCGGGGCTTGAACTCACAAACCGTGAGATCATGACCTGAGCCAAAGCCAGTCGTTCAACCGACTGGGCCACCCAGGCGCCCCTCTTTTGTTTTAATTAATATAAATATTCTTTAATATATATAGTAAAAAGTAAGACTGCTTTGATATTCAAAATTTATCACGTGGTTGTGAGTACCTTCTGGCACACAGTCTAATACTTCCAAGGATACAGGTTTCCTACCTGAGGAAGCACACAGCCTTAGCTGTATATGGGACCCACAGGCTCTTAATAGACTAAGAATTCTCTCTGAGTTTAACAGATAGGCACACAATTCAGATTTCCATTGATTAGAGTTTGTATTGCATGGATTAACCTAGATAGTCATATTACAGCTAATATCAAAGTATTTGGTAATATGTTTACATAAACATATATGTGCACTTATTATAAAAAAATCATAAAAATATTGTTATATTAAAAAATGGAGGCCTGTATTTGTAGCTCCTGAGGTGGTGAGGCAAGGTTGAACAGCTTTGAGATATTACACTTTGTTGCAACATTTGTGGGCTTTTGTGTTTTGTTTGGTCATGTTCCTATTTCTTAAATTAGTGTTTTGAGGGAGACAGATGTTGAATAAATAAAATTTTGCAAATTATTATTTAGGAAACTTTAAAATGTTTTCTTGCTTTATTGGTGTTCAGTTATTTAGTTTCTTTTATACTCTCTTCTCTATTTTACTTACACCAAGATTTCTTCAAAAACTTTTTTTTAATGTTTATTTATTTTTGACAGAGAGAGAGTGAGAGAGCAAGTGAGTGAGAGAGAGCGCACAAGCAGGGGAGGGGCAGAGAGAGAGAGAGAAACACAGAATCTGAAACAGGTTCCAAGCTCTGACCTGTTAGCACAGAGCCCAACATGGGGCTTGAACCCACAAACTGTGAGATCATGACCTGAGCCAAGGTTGGACGCTTAACCAACTGAGCCACCTAGGTGCCCCCAAAAGCTCTTCTAAGAGTTGCTAAACTGAAAGGGAAAGTATCTTCCCTATTACCAGCTCCAGACCAGCTTTTAGTGATTTGGTTACCAGACCATGTAGCTCCCTTGAGTTTGATGTTATTATAGTTATAACAAAAGGGGTGCAGGCAATGTGTTTATTTTAGCCATAATACTGGATGGGTTGTATCACGGCAGAGCTATCTACTTATTTGCTCAGAATGATTCATCATAGTTTACAGAGAGAGCAGCCCCAAATTCAGGAGATTAGTTTTCATTTTATTTTTTAGTAAATTGCTTTACTACCCATCCCTGCTTAATTAAGAGGTTAAAAATGCCTTATCCACATGTATTTTACAATTTTGTCTAGGCGCATTATTTTGTAATCATTATTAAATATAGTATAAACACCTCCTTAATGCTAAGGAATATGCCAGGCACCGAGGAAACCAGGTTGAACAGAATGAGGTTCTAGCCCTTGAACAACATGGGGTTAATGTTGAGTAGGTAAATAATCGTAAAACTATGTGACTAATGCCACCACAGTAGTATGAATCAGTTGTAGAGATGCTCAGAGGTAGTTATATGTAATTCTAAAATCAGGGACAGTTTCTCAGAGGAGGTGATGTTATTGCTAAATCTTAACAGATAACCAATAGTTTGCCAGGCAAAGGGGAATGTGTCCTAGGAAGAGGAAAGAGACCTAAAGTGTGTAGTGTGTTTAGGGAACTATAATTAAATCACATAGTGGACCCAGCAGGTGTGGCTGGAAGTTTGATGGGAAGTAGATTCAGAAGTGCCTTCCATGCCATGCTAAATAGCTTGGACTTGACTGATGGTTTTAAAGTAGTGGAGTAGCAGAATCTTATTTGTACTATGGTATACTGGCTGCAAGCCCATGTTTCCCAAGGCACCTGCCTCTTCCTGCACAACAGAGAGGTAAGAGACAGTGAAGAAGATAGGGGCAAGGCTGTACTCATGTTCTGATGTGTGAGCAAGTTTTTAGATTGGCTGATTGAGTCGTTGCCTTTGTCCTAAGAGGTAGGTCGGATATAAATGGAAAAATATATGACTAATTTAGATTTGTTGAATATAGAACTGATACATTGAAACTGAGTATGTAAATGTAGGTTTAACTATTGACAAGAATTGAAGGTCTTTCCTTGACATTGCTATACTTAAATAGAGTTATGTGTTAAAACATTTCAGGAATAGGCTTATAAAGTTCTTATGTTTTCCCCATTTTTTTGGTCTGTTAACAGGCACTATCTAAATAGCAAAGTTCTTTGAAATTATGAAAGCTTTGAAAGTCACATTTTAAATCTGATTGAAAAAAGAATGACCTCCTTTATGTGTGTGTGCTTTTTAAAATAGACTTTTTTGGCCACAGATTCTGGCTCTGATGCATTAGTTTTCTGTCTGCTTCTCTAAAGATCCAAGGATAGCGTTTAAATTAAGGATACATTCAAGAGTACCCTTCAGGGTAGGACCTAGCTCTGCACTGATTTCTATTTAGTGACAGTTGGAGAGCATTCTGAGAAATGTGTATAGATTATGTGATTAGTCACTTAGGGCCCCTGGCCTCCTGTTAACCTGGCCCTCTTGAGAAGCAGTGCACTGGGAGCAGCTGGGGTTGGTTGGGGGGGACTCGGTGCTGTTGCCTAGCAGTCCCAGAGGAGCAGTCATTAGGGGTTGTTGCCGAGCAACCAAGGGGCCATGGTGGTGCATCATCCCCCATGAGGTGTTACGGTAGTGGGCCTGTGGATGAAGCAGTACAGTTTGGCAGGGAGCCAAGCCTCCCTCAGAGGCACAAGGGTTGTTAGCAGTAAGTATTTGACCTTAGGATCAAAGATGATAACTTATGTTCTATGACCATGCAAGCAATTTATGGAATTATGGATGTAAATTTAATTAAACATGAACTGGGAGCAAGTCAGGTAGCTGTCGCAGCTAAAATTCTCATTCAACTATGTTCATTCCAGTTTCTTTCTCCTTCAGGCTTAGTTTGCAAGGTAAGGTTTCTGGGTAATGGAAAGTAATTTTTTCTTTATGCCTCATGGAATATGTAACTTTCCCTATTAACTTTATTTAGCTAAAGCAAGTATGTACATTTGAGAAAAATCAGCAAGTTAATTCTGGTTTGGTCAAATCAGAAGATAATTTCACCAGGCCCACATCTTATTTTATTTTTAATATTTGACACAGTCCGTAAATGGCTCTTCAGGAGAGTCGATAAAATGTCAAGACTAATCAGCTTTTGTAAGAAGGCTGAATTTTGCTTTTAGGATTGAAAGTTGCCTGTGTTGAGCAATGGCTTCTCCTGAAGATCCAGGCGCATGTTTTAAAGGCCAAAATTGAGCTCTTTCAATATCTTGGAATAACACATAGTTGCATCAGAGGCTAAAGTGTGAAGCAGAGGAACGTGCAGCTGTCAGATTTGAGAAATAATTAACACTGACCAGCAAGAGAGAAGTGATAGGAACCTGATTTCCTTTCCTCTCACTTTGTTTTCATCTAGTATTTCTGGCCTTGGGCTTTAACTGTTTGCCTGCTGCTGTGAGTACAAAGGGAAAGCTTCTCTGTTGCATTAGGGTCTATATTCCTTGAGGGAACTATATTCTTTACAAAAAACAAACAAACAAACAAACTTAAAATTTAAAAATTCCTCTCAAAAATTTCACACAGATTTTTGTTTTACACCCATGCATGCACACTCGCTAATATGTCTAAGCCATTCAGTTAGAGGACTACTTGGATATATATATCAATAGTAATAGAAAATTTAAATGTTTTTCTAAGATGCCTTATTTATAGCTGCTTACCACGTAAGAGTGATCATGATCATTTTGCTGTTTTTATCATATGCATCATTGGTAGGAGCATTCTACTTATTTTTGTTATATAAGAATATTAATAAATCTAGAGGCACCTGAGTGGCTCAGTCTGTTAAGCGTCTGACTTCAGCTCAGGTCATGATCTCACAGTCCATGGGTTTGGGCCCTGCGTCGGGCTCTGTGCTGACAGCTCGGAGCCTGGAGCCTGCTTCGGATTCTGTGTCTCCCTCTCTCTGCCCCTCTCCTGCTTATACTGTCTCCCTGTGTCTCTGTTTCTCTCTCTCTCAAAAATAAGTAAACATAAAAAAAATTTTTTTAATTAAAAAAAAGAATATTAATAAATCTAAAACATTAAGCACAGTATGTCCTGGGAATTTTTCTATATGACTTCAATTAAGTACATGTGTCATTTAACCCTTGCAACAACTGTATGTGACAGGTGCTATTATTAAGGATATTTTACATTTGGGGAAATCTAGGCCTGCCCAGAAAGGTTAAGTAACGAGATCAAATGTACACAGTACAGATTTATAATCAGAAAGTATGTCTTTAGAATCTGTGCTCTCAGTCATTACAGAATTCTTTAAGTACCATATTATTTCATGAGGACAACCCAGTCAGTATTCACAACAGACTTGTTTTGGGTTTTAATGATATAATGCAAGAGAGTGCAAACTAAGTTTGCCTATTTTATTTTATTCTTTGGGCCTATACTCTATAGCAGGGGGCTTTTTAAATTATGCTTCTTTCCATCCACCCAAATTCTGTGAACATGAAAAATAAATTCAGCAGCAGTTAGCATTAAAGTTGTTTCTCTTTGGTATGAGATATGCAGGAATGGGAAGTGGTTAAAAGAAAAATGAGAGGAAATGAATAAGTGAATTATTTTTGAATCAATCCTCCAAAAAATTGGTATTTCCTAGAGCTTTGAAGCAAAACAATAACTATTGTTTAGTCATAAAAGAAAAATAATATAGGGAAAAAGTTATATATAGAAGCTAGGTCAGTAGTCCCAAGAATATTGTGAGGCATCATGATGCATAGTGGATTAATCACAGGCTTTAGAGTCAGATCTGAATTTGAATTCTGTCTCTGTGACGTATTAGGTATGTGACCTTAGGGAGGTATCTCACCATCTCTAAGCTTTGAAAAAAGTCTGCTATGTAGTAGATTAATTGTGATGATTAAATGGAAGAAAATGCTAAGTGTCTAGCAAGGCTCATGACACAGAACACGTGTTTATTAAATGTTAAAACCTCTTTGTCTCATTTCTGTCCCAGCAGCAGCAGCAACACCGACAGCAAAGTAAAAAGAGAATTATCCAGAGGACCTGACAGGTCAAGGGAATTTCACAGTGGAATTATGGGAGCAAAGTTTGTCAATATTTTTAGGACAAAGTTGGTCAAGTTTGCCAAATTCCCGTAATAAAGGCAGTTATACAATGCTGGCATTACATTTTTAATTAGAAAACTTGTTTTTACTTTGCCTATTACACATGTTTATGATATTGACTTGAATCTAAGAAGACAGCTGGCTGTTTAACTATTTGTATTAACTGCATGGGAAACATGAATATATCTGATTCTTTGTCATTTTCATCAGTTCCTCTTAATTCATTTTTCAGCTACTAAGATTTCATTCAAAAATTGCTTAATAATTTCAGATAAAGTAGAAATGTGACATTTAGGTTGAATTTTGATTTTGGTCATTTATATGTATTTCTTATCAACTACTCTAGCTGTAACCTTCTGTCTCCTGAAACGGTCTGTGTTTCCTCCGTGGTGTCTACCTTGTGGTAGACAACAGTTTTCTGACTGACTGACTGACTGAATGAATGAATGAAACAGGTTATTTACAATTTTATGTATGTGCAATAGCTACCAAAACTTTTGAAAATATAGTAGTTGTCAAGGATTTGGCTAGTTGGTTTAAAAATTGTTATAGAAATCAAGCATATATAGTAGGAAAAATAGGAGAGAATAGGTTGAGTTAACGAGAGAGAAACAAGAACAAATAGAAGAATTTGAATAGAATAATGCTAATTTTACTGTGAAGACTTTTATACATGAATACATGAGTTTTCCATATTTCCACCAAAGTATAAATTCATGGTATAAATTCATTTTTATATGAATGAATATAAAATTCATTGGAGGGAATTCATGGAGGAGGGAAGAAGAAAATATAGCTGTGGTCTTTATTCCTATCACTCTGCCCTTCTCTTGCTTTACTTAATTTCTACACTTTCTTTAGTTTGTTTAGATGCATGAGTTCAAATATATCCCCCTATCCTTTTTTTAAGTCTAAAATATACACTTCCTTGAACTGAGGCTACAATGCTGTTTATATATGAAATGATATTTGGGTTGATATTTTGTATTTTCTCTTTAGAAGCAAAACAAAGTCATCCTGTTATACACATTCCACATTCTCCAGTTAAAACCTACAACAGAATGATAGAGAACAGGCATATATTTCGTATCTGAAAGTGTCCAGTAATGTATGGAGTAATTATCTGAGTTTTTAGGAGACTGCACTAACATTTGTGCCATAAATGACAGTTGGATTATTTCAGTTATGGTAGTTTTAGCCAATTAAAATTTGTCACGGTTTTGAGCCCCTTTTCCTTTTCTTTCCTCTTTAGATTCAGCATGTCTTAGAAATCCAAATATGTTAGAGTATGATTCCTTTGGTATTTTCCCCCACTTTGGAAGCCCAAACAAAACCCTTTAGAGCATCATAGTCCCAGAAGGAAGCTGCAAGACTTCAAAGTGTGATCACAGCTACCTTTTCTAGGATCCCAATCTGAATCTAGAGTTAACACACAAGAAGCACATTTTTTATTGTTGCAGTTCTTCGGGGAGGGTAGTAATAGTATTGCATATTTGGTATTTTATTGTATGTGATCACCGTTGATTCCCAGAACAGCCTATAGAGATAAGCAAGATAAATATTTCCATCCCCATTTGATAAACAAAGCTCTGCCATTTACCTAACAAGAAAGGAGATGACTCCTCAAAGTCAACAGGTGATAAATGGATGAACTGGATGAACTGGAACTAGAACTAAGATCACTGTTTCTGCCCTTTATTACAATGCCCTTGGACTTTCTTGTGCTGGATTACTTGTAAGCTATGAGGAAATATGAGAAGCAAAGGAAAAAGAAGAGTAATGAAATTATTTGAAAACTATCTTAAAAGATGGCTAGCATAATGCTGTTGGCATTTGGGGGACAAGATACTTCATTTGAGAATAATGGTTAAACATTTCCGCTATGTATAATTCTTGGGTTTTGTACAAATTAAAAGTTCAGTTAGTGTCCCAACATGAATAGTGTGTGGAATATGGACTGGAAAAGGCTTGCGTCGAACCAGGGAGCCTACTGAGCGATGTTGTAACATCTGAAAGAACTGATGGGGTGGAGGAAGATGTGGGCATATGGTAATGGAATTGGAAGAGTGAGCTGAGGAATATTCTGAGCCTGAAATAGACAGAGTTTGGTGGTTTATGGGGAAGAGGGGTGAGAAGAAAACAGCAGACAGCTCTGGACTCTTTCCTGCTCTGAATAACCCTCGTAAAGTTAGACAGCACATATAAACATAGGAATATTGACGATACTGGCCCCACACTTTGTAGAAAAAGGAACAGATAATCTCCCTAACATGAAGCATGGTGCTCTCATCTAGGACAACTAAACATTTACCACATGCTCAAATATGTAGACGGCCCCAGTGAAAGGGGACCTGGGTTCAGCCACCTCTGTCAGGAATATATGTAGAAGTGAAAATAACCAATTTGTTTTCTGTACAATTAGTTTTAAAATAGGGGCTTTTGATATGTAAATACTTAAAAGAGTGTGAATAGGAAAACCTAGCAAGTGGATCAGATGCCTATTCACAGCAAATTTTCAAGCTACTTCTTGATATGGAGGCATTAGGTGTAGACTAAATTTTACTGGGTTCATTTTATCTTCCATAATTCCAAATATTATGGGGAAAACAATGTCTTTGCTTCTTGGCGTTGGAATTCAAATATGGATTGCTGCAGGGATTTGGTGCTTTTAAAATCACACATTTGAGAAAGGTTGTCACTCATCTAGTGAATCTATTTTCATTGGAAATTTGGAGAGCTGAAGAAAAGTATATATCTTGCTATATAGGTGATTTCACTATTCAGTAAGAATGTGTGTGACTGCTCATGTTACACAGTCTTAGAAGCAAAACTGAAGAAAGATTGCTCAGAACACAACTGATGAGTTTGAACAGTGAACAAAATAATAATAAGAAACACACTCCTCATTTATAAGGGAGTATTGAGCTGCTTACTCAAGGAAATTTATCCTGTTCCTGCTATAAATCAGAAGAGTATTAAAAAAAATCAGGATGAGGAATGGAAAAATAACAATGAATGTTGTTTTAAAATTGTGCAGCATTTTGTTGTTAAGTTAGACAATGTTATTGCCGAAGGAACCATGTGTTCTTTTCCAAAATAGACAAGGAATGAGAGATGTTAATCTTAATAAATCTTTTTCCCCCTTTGTTTCCTTCAGGGGTCACGGGTATACTGAAAGGCACTTGATCAAGAGAAACCTGGGGGAAGCTGGAAACCATCAAGTTATTGAGGCCACACAGGGCAGAAAAGATAGAAGTAGGTACACTTTTGATCCATTGATCCTGCTATTGAGGATGTCCCTAAAAATATCTTTGTTGCTATAAAGCCAGAAGACAGCAAAGAAAAGGTGCAGTGGTAGTCTTTATTTTAGAAAAAAAAGTCAATACAGTTTAATCGAAGCTTGGTAGAATCTATTGTTAATGTCAGATTAATAGCAAATAACGCATGCTGAGAATTCGAGATTGACATTTTCATCTTGTGTTTGCCGGAGACCAGTGATTAGTACAGAGGCTGAGCGTAGCTTGATATTTACATTCTTAGTTGTGCTTGTTTAAGTTGTTCTTAGCAGAGGAAGTCAGCTTACCAAAATAATGTTTAAAATTTATAGTCTTTAAAACAGAAGAGAAACTCACTAGGTCTATCAGGTCAATTCTAATGTCCTCAGAGACCATACTAAATACAAGCAAATATTTCTTTTTTTTTAAAGTTTATTTATTTATTTTGAGAGAGAGAGTGTGCAGGAGGGGTAGAGGGAGAAAGAGAGAAAGGCAGAGCCTGACACAGGGCTCGAACTCACTAACTGTGAGATCATGACATGAGCTGAGCCAAGAGCCAGATGCTTAACTGACTGAGCCACCCAGGTGCCCCCAAGTAAATATTTCTTGATGATACTGATTGGTGGACAAAATGTGAAATACTCTTTTTTGAGAAACAGATGTCTTTGTGCTGGTGATATGTGTCTATATATCCATATATACCATGTATTTCATATTTACAAATAACGTATATATGATAATAATTATATATGTATATACATATATATACACATGATACCCATTTGTGTAGGTGAATATGAATATATACAGATCTCTGTATATACTCATATGTATATATAGAATATATGTCACATATATTTATATCTGTGTATGTTTTTATTCACCTATTGTGTCCTTTAAAAATGAGGCTACATTCATGTTGCAATCTTAATATTTCACAAAAATTCTATTACATTGGTAGGACTTATATTTGAGGCCACTTCACTGTTTTAGTGCTGTGTTCTCCCAGCTAAAGAGAGAGGCCTGCCCCCACCCTTGCACTTCAGATGGCAGATCAGAAAACATGGAGTAAGCGTCAGCCTGTGTGAAGGTTCTAACATTCTCCTCCCACTCTCAGATTCCCATGAGAACAAAAAGCTCCAAGGGAACAGGAAAGAGTGGAAGACATTAAATTTGGTTTAGGCTCATTGCCTGGTTTTCTCAAAACCAGTACAACTTTTTTTAATGACCCACAGTAGTTTCATGGAGACAGTGGCAATACGTTCATTTTCATGTGTTATTGGAGCATTTTTACTTTCATGTCAACTTTTAAATTTATGACTGCAGAGAGTAACACGTCTTAATTGAAATATACATTTTATTATGAAACAATTTCATACCAATAGTTTTATCAAAAGCACTTATCTTTCCCTATAAATAAACAAAATCTCCATACTAAGAAAAAATAGCAAGTAAAATTGTAAACGTTAATTTTGTATTTAAGGAAAATTAAGACTAACAAAATAATGTATTGAGTCTTTATTGTGGGTGGAGTATATAGTGATTTATAAAGATAATCTTCTGTAATCCTCACAAAAGCTCCATGTGAGGAAGGTAAGGAAAGAATGTTTTTCTCTGTGATAAAAATGCACCTTGCCAAGTGCACACATTTAGCCAGTGGGTGGTGAAGTTAGGATTTGAGCCTAATTTTGTCTGATGCTTAAGCCTATGTTCTTGACCAGCTTGGATAGCAAGATTTGGCAGGAGCTAAAATATTCTGGTTTAGATGAGTAAAGTATCTTGTTTTCATCAGGTATTTATAATCGGTGGTTGAAAATACACATTTTTCCCGAACACTTTATCTCATATTCTATGAACTCTACAAAAGAGATGAACACTTTTCTGATTCATTTAATAAAAAAAGCATAACACTAAATCCCCCCTCCCCAACACTAGTAAAAGTAAGACAAAAAAGAATCACAGAAATTCATTGAAATACTGGACATAGGAATGTAGGAATCAACAAAATAGAATAATACAATAAATGATGTTTATTCTAGGAATGTACAAGTGGTTCAATATTGGGAAATTTATTAAAATAATTTTATAGTAATAGACTAAAGAATAAAACTCCTACTTTTTATTTCTTAATAGAATTCCAAATAACATTTGTTAAAATGCAACTCTATTTCTCTTAAGAAAAAACACATATATACAACAGAGTAACTTAGGAATAGGGAGATATTATTAAACTGTGAAAAAGCAATTTCAAGAAAACAAAAATGTTAGAGGCTTACTGGGTGCTCAATTTCATCATTTATAATTAACATCATTCTATAAATTTTAGCCAATACAACAAATTTTTTAAAAGACTAACATTTTTAAAACTTTAATTAAATATGCTAGAAACTGTTCTAAATACTTTACAAATATTAACTCATTTAATTTTCGCCACAATCCTAGGATACGAACTATTATCATCTTCATTTTATAAATCAAGAAGCTGAGGCCCAGAGAAACTAAGTAACTTGGCCAAGGTCACACAGCTAATAAGTGATTAGAACTCAAGCGGTTTAACTCATGTGTCTTTAATGTCAAATAATATGGTATGCTGACTCTCAAAGGTTTTAATTATTAGAAAAGAGGTGACATCTTTTTCACTTAAAAATGATTATATTTTTTATGAAAAATCCCAGAAAATTAACTGAAGAACTATTAGAATAAGAAACTATTAACTTGCCATACAAAAGATAAATGTGAATAAATCCATTGACTTTTCGATAACAGCTAAAACGTGATGAGGAAATCTCATTTATAATAGCAATAAAATATTGTGTATCTATGAGTAAACTGTGTAAGAAATTAAGGCTTAAATGTGTAAGGCTTAAATGAAGACAATAATATTTTATTGAGAAACACAAAATAAGATTAGCCGTAATGGAGATTTATACTGTATTCCTGGATGAGAATAGCAAATGTTGTAAGGGTGTTGGCTTCCCCAAAATAATTTATAAAGTCAATGCAATTCCACTTAAAAACACAGAGATTTTGGGGTGCCTGAATGGCTCAGTCCATTGAGTGTCCTACTTCTGCTCTGGTCATGAGCTCACAGTTCCTGACTTCAAGCCCCACACACTGACAACGTGGAGCCTGCTGCAGATTCTGTGTCTCCCTCTCTCTCTGTCCCTCCCCTGCTCACACACTGTCTCAAAAATAAATAAGTAAATAAATAAAATGAAAACAAAATAAAAACAGATTTTTAGGAATATGTTGGCAAAATGATTATTAAAATTCATGTGAAAGAAGGGGCAGCCTGGGAAAGCACATTTTTGAGAAAGAATAATAAGGAAGGAATTTTATTTCCAAGTATTAAAAAATATTATAAAGTTACCATTACTAAGATGATATAGTAATTTTACTAAAACAGAGACTTAGAGGAACTAAGTCAGCTTGAAAATTCCCCAAAGAAATTTAAGCACATAAAGGTAATGTATAATAAAGACAGCATTTCATGTTAGGGGAGAAAATACTGACTATTACATGAACACAGTTCCAATAATTGGTTAATGTTAGGAAATCCTGTAAATTTGGATCTTCTATTCACACAAGATACAAATATCTATCAAATTAAAGAAGAAAGAACAGTGAGACATAACTAGAAGAAAATGGATTGGTGAATACTTTTATAATCTTGTCTAATATGACATCAAGGGCAGAAACCATAATTGAAGCTTTATAGAATTGAAAATGAACATATTAAAACTTCTGTACATATAAGGAGAAAAAAGATTCAAGCAGCATGCCTAATAATGTAAAATTTGAAAATTATTTTTTCTTGATTTTTTTGGGAATTAATAAATCAGCAAGTTCTGACTAATATTCCAAATACACCACTCTCTGAAGGCTTAATAAAGCAGAGCCCATTCTGGCATAGTAGTCATTTGGTATTGCACCTGCTGTAGGCACAAAGCATTACAGACATTTTGTAGAGTGAATATATAGTATGTCTTAGCTAAAAATAAAGATTGGACTCTAGAAATGACCAAATAGTGACCGAGAAATTAGGATTATTCCACCTAAAAAGGTCAACGAAATTTGAGTTAAACTATCCAAGAAAGTAAGGAATTTCAGGTAGACAGTTTTATAATTCTTACATATTCCAAAGCATTTCATTTCAATAGAAGTTATTGACAATATGATTGAGTAATGTTTGAATTTGCATAATGAGTTAAAATGTTATCTCTAATAAAAATGAAATCATTCCAGTTTCCTGTCTTGGATTATGTCATAGTGGATAATTGCAGAGGAATGTCATGATGATCAAATTTGGAGAGAAGTATTTCCTGTTTTATTGTATAGCATAGTACAAGAAAGGTTGTTTTCTTCATCTCCCTCTAGAGTAGCTTTGCTCCTTCAATGCTGGAGCCCTAGAACAAGTGGGAAAGCAAAATTCATTGTCATCAATGGACAAAGAAATAAAGGAAAAAAGTTTGATTTTATTTTAAATATCCCAGGTAATATCAGCTTGCACTATGACAATTCACACTAACACTAACAAAACAGTAATATTCTATCTTGGACCCTATTAGAAAAGTTGCTAAACTCTGAGCCCCAAATATCTCATGAGAAAGAGTAACCAGCAGACCCATGAACCTCCTAATCTTTTTTCTGTTCTCATTCAGTCCTTCTCAGTGTCTTTGGTCAATGTGTTGATTCTTGGCCACTGCTATTCCTCCTGAGGTCACTGCCCCTGCTGCATGCCTTTCCATGGTGGTCCCTCAACTGACGTGGACCCCCCCACCTCTGCCTCTTCTCCATCTGTGGTGGCCTTTTGACTCCAGGGTCAAATTGCCCAATGTTCTGCATTCATCCACCTTTCCCCTTCTTTCTAACTTGACCATTGCTCTTGGATCAGGTTTGTTTTTTTTAACTCTTTTTATCTACCAACTCTAAAGAGTTTTCTCCTTCTCTTATGCATGGGCCAGAACTATTAATAGGTGGCTTTTTGCCTTAGAGGTCTTGGTGCTGGGGATTGGCTAACAGCCATTATCAGTGTCCTTCCTATAAAAAAATTTAGGTACTTATGCAGTTATATCCTTGGCAGATTTCTCCTGCTGGCTCATGATGCATGCCTAGAAATGTCTGAATCTTAAAAAAAAAAAAAGAAAGAAAAAGAAAAAAAAAAAGATTAATCCAGCTTAGTCCCTAGCTCTAATACCCCTGCTAAAAAAAATATTGATTAAAACGTACATTTTTTTATTCATAGATATACACTTAGTATGTATATATTATTGACCATCCTCAGAAAAAGGCCTGGAGATAGCCAAAAGGAATGTATAGAATGTTTTCTTTCTTTTTTTTAAGAGTTTATTTATTTATTTTGAGAGAGACAGAAAGAGAGCACAAGTGGGAGAGGGGCAGAGAGGGAGGGTGACAGAGGATCTGAAGCAGGCTCTGCGCTGACAGCAGAGAGCACTGTGTGGGGCTTGAACTCACAAATTGCAAGATCATGACCTGAGCTGAAGTCAGACGCTTTAACCTCCTGAACCACTCAGGTACCCCTAGAATATTCTCTTCCCATAATAAAAGCAAAAGAGAGGCTTAGCCATTTTGTGTTAAATAAGAGTAACAACACTGAACAAGTACAACCCTAAAAATAAAGAAATCAATCTTGTTGATTTCATGCTAGCCGGACTGTCATCTTTGCAGATTGTTAGAAAACTGTTTGTGAAGCAGTCAGTTCTGGAGAGAAAAATGGGCAACAAAACAAATAAACAACAAACAAAAGAGCAGAACAAACAGACACCCCTGTAAAGGGGAGGAAAGCACTAATTGTTAGTGATCAAAATACTAGTCTTTTATTGTTTGTAGAGTTTGCAAAACTCATTTTCTCATTAATTATTTATTGAGCACTTACCCCATTTAGCCTGTGCCAGGCACTGTTGTGAGCACTGAGGATACGGAGCTGAAGACACTTTGCAATTCTCCAGGGTTTGTGAACTGCCAGAATCTGAGGAGACCCTAAAGAGAGCCATATAAGGAGCAGCTGACATTTAGTAGTTTGGGGAGGTCCTGTGGATGACATGCAAACTTTCTTCAATTACGTGAGGAATATCATCTCTTCTATATGATTAAGAACGAATAGGTTGAGTGGATGGGAATCAGAGGAAGATCTGTTTTTATTTAATCAAAGAAATAGCTACCTGAAATGGTAATAAGCTATTTCTGGTAATTGAGATGGTTTCAGAAGATTGGTACCGTTAGGAAAGAATGTGGCACAAGGAATTCATTTATGGGATGGTAAGAGCCTGGGGACGGAGAGTTGGTAGTTAACTTCTTTTTTTTTTTTTAACGTTTATTTATTTTTGAGACAGAGAGAGACAGAGCATGAACAGGGGAGGGTCAGAGAGAGGGAGACACGGAATCTGAAACAGGCTCCAGGCTCTGAGCTGTCAGCACAGAGCCTGACGCGGGGCTTGAACTCACTGACCGTGAGATCATGACCTGAGCCGAAGTTGGCCGCTTAACCTACTGAGCCACCCAGGCGCCCCGGTAGTTAACTTCTCTCTGAGGATAAGAGTTCTAGGATCTGTTATTGAGATCGTTGATACAGTAGGGGCTCCCCTGAAGACAATACAGTGAGAGACTCTATGGCTGCTTTGAAATCAGGCCCACCAGCTTTGCACTTAACTCCTAGACCTTGGCCAAATTTCCCATCTCCAAGCCCTAATTCCAACATCAGAGAAATGGGGATAGTAATAGCATATGTCTCCTAGGACTGCACTGAGAATTGAATAAAATGAGTATAAGTCAACAAATTAAAAAATGTTTAGCCTATAATAGGACAGTTGGTAACTGGTAGTGTTATAATGGGGACCTAGAGTCTTATCCTGGGAACACTTGGACTGCCTTAAACCATCCAGCAAGTAAAAATGATTCCCACTGTTGTAGAAAGTCCCTCTTGCCCTATCCTGGGATTTATAAAAACAAAATCTTTCTGAAATGTGCAGTGAGAAATAATAAGCACATACAACATTACAAAACACATTGGGTCAGTTGTTCCATTTTGTTAGCATTTGCTTAGTATTTATCTCTTCTTAGAAGCTAGAAAGATTCCTTTTTTAGCTCAGTCTCTAGCTCTTTGAATTATGCTAAGGGACCTATATTGTCAACCTATGCCAGTTAAATCAAAAAGGATCTTGGACAATGTGCTATGACCTGTTCAAAGAGAGCCTGCTTATGCATGTTGGATGACTTTGAAAGTCACTGGGGCTTTGTTTGTCACTAAGTACCTGTGTTGCAATCAGTTCCTGTGTTTCAGTCATGTAGTTGGTATCAACCATTGAATAGTTCGATTCAACCATAAGAAGGCCGGAGGAACTTCAGGTGGTTGCACTAGAGCCAGGTTATGCCAACAGGAACCAATAAAGCAATTAGTGATTGCCTGTAACACCAGCTCAGCAGACTGGTTGACTGCAGGTTATGCTTACCAGCTGCAATTAACAAGCCATTTCTATATGTTTACTAATCCTGGCTTTGATTAGCTCCGCCTTCTTTTGTTTCAGTAGTGCATGTTCTGTAATTTCTATATTGAGACATTTAAACAAGGCAGAGAATAAAATCAACAAAGAATAAAATCAACTCCTATCTCTCAGAATTATCATTTTATTTTATATTTGCTTCATCTTTCTTTTTAAAGAAATAAAAAGCTACAATTCATTAAACCTCCTTTCAGAAGCATCTATGAATTAGTGTCTATTGTTCCAATCCATTTTATACTTTTACTCACACATTTATGCAACCACTTCAATATTTAGTCCTGGTTTGTGTTTTTAAAATTTACAAAACTAACTTCACACTGCTTTTCACAACACTGTTTTTGACATCTTTGTAGTTACATATAATTCTATCTCTGTCTTCCCTGGTGAAATTTTTATTTTCCTTGATAAGACATCTGCTATTCATATCTAGTGGCCTCCCTTACTCCTAAATCAGGCTCATGGATGACAGGATGTTATTGCTGGACGAGTTAGGAGAAAGCATCATACTAACTTAACGTCTTACTATGTTGTCAACACTGAGACCTTTTGAAAATGACAAAAACTAAGCTGGATGGGAAGTCAGGAAAATGTAAATAAACTAGGACTTTCCCAGGCAAATCACAATGAAGAATTAACTTGCAAATGAAAAACAAAACAAAAAAATAAAAAATAAAAACAACAAAAAACAATGCTGTGAGAGGTGAAATGACTTTCTGGGTTACACAGCTGGTTAATGGAAGGCCTCGAAATACCCAGCCCAAATCTGAAACAATTGTGTGGGGTAAAATAGACAAAGCTTGCCAATCCATTGTTCTTTTCATCGGGTTGTTTGTTATGTTTAAAAAAGATAGAAGATAACGGATTTAGGGCCACTTCATCAGGAAAATGCCTGATATCCTGCCTTTAGAATAGCTGATTACACTACGGCTTTAATCCATCATGTTTTTCTATGATGGCCCAAGTAACCCTAATTATTGCTTCTTTCCACTGGATTAGCACTCTGTTCCTTTTGTCCCAATAGGTAGCGGAATGTGGCCAGGTAAATAAGGTTTCACTGGTGATCAGAGGTCATTTATTTTCCAGTTACTTGTCAGCTTTGCTTTGCCCTATAGTTTTCTCGTTAACAGCTGGCAAGTTAATGAACATGACATGTCTGTTTCTGCAAGGTTTGGGTGTGCCAAGATTGTGGAGGAGACAGAACTAACTCCCCAATTAGCCAAGGGTTTTCAGTTCCAACTAAGGTCTGCAGTTTCCTTTAAGCAGGCTTAATCTCAGGTGTTCTTCATAGTAAACTGGTACCAAATTAGATCATTTATAGTACATGGAGTTAGGACAAGTAATTCATTATTTCATTTTAAACTTCTAAACTAATATAGCTCCTTGGGTTAAAGGCTTGAAAATAGTTTTTAAATTTTACTTGTTTTAAAGTTGTTTTTGTTTTTCCAAGATATTTTATACAATTATAAGATAAATAAAACCTATTAACTACCTGCTGGAAATAAATTTAAGTACTAATGTACTCTATATAAGTTAAATGCCATTCTGAAACTGAAGATTTATCATGTTTTAAGTATCAAGTTTCACCTAAGTAGATTCTTCAAAAGATTATGGTAATTTGATTGTTTTACAAATAAGTTCAGCCTGAAAAATTCTCATTTACAGATGTTTGAGAACATATCCTATTTTTTATTAATTTAACAGTCTATATACTGTCTTATAAATAGCATAGAAAGTATAACTATAGTCACAAAAAATAAAAAAATCCATTGGTAGGGAAGTGCTTATGGTTGTTTTAAAACACAACCCTAAAAGGTCATGGGTATAACTTTTGAAAAGGTGAAATCATTGTCCAAAAGCCGCACAGGAGATGGTAATTATTATTTGTCTCAGATGACATATCTTCCCATTGTTGAAAGACTTCATGAATATTTTAGCCGCTGATTGTTATTAAAGTCTTCAGGATATAACAGTTCCTTATGTGTGGGCATGGCTGCTGCAGGGTGGCTAAAAGGACAATATCCCTCAGTCATACCCACATTGCCTACCTATGAAGGCTCCTCTTTGGTTTAGTCTGGTTTGTGGTTATATGCTATTTGTATATTCTGTGGAACATGGCTCAACTGTGTGAGCTGACTGCCAAGGGGCCCCCTAACATGAGCCACTTGATTTATAATTATTCTATATGTTAGTTTGAAGAGTCTGTTCTTAGTACTTAAACACATATCATAGCTTAATCACATCACATCAATTGTAATTTCGGTAGTACTTTATAATATTCTTTGGCTGTTTTGTTTGTGGCAATGTACTAGCCCACCATATATGATTTCATGTCTCTTGGACACTAGGTAAACATTGAAACAACACAAAAGATTTGATGGAAAGATCACTAAACATCGGAAGTGAAATCTCTGTTCGATACTTTGCTTTGCCGTGATCTAGCTGTGTAAGTCTTAGTAAGTCATTCAGAGAGAGAACACGTGCAGTGGATCAAATCCTTGGCTGCCAAATTTCAGTCCTGCTTGTGCCATTTATTAGCTGTTTGTTCTGGGACAAGTTACTTAACCTCTCTGTGTTTCAGGGTTCTCATCTATAAAATAGTACCTATCCTAGAGAGTTATTAAGAAGATTAAATTAATTGGTATTTATAAATTTCTTAATACCTGTATGACTGTTTAGTACAATTTTCATGTGGTCAGACTTCACTGGGTTTGATTTCTATAAGAGTATCTCCAATTTGAAGATTGTATTATTCTAAGTTTTTGTTTCTTGCCTTTGTTTTCAACACACCTTTAACTCATTCAACTTGTACTATTGACAACATTGTTTCTACAGAGAGTATTAGTGGCTATGTGGTCTAATGTTGATCATTTTTTTTTGTCATTTTTAAACTTTTAAAGATTTTATTTTTAGGTAATCTTTACACCTAATGTGGGGCTCGAACCCACAACCCCGAGATCAAGAGTGACACACTCCACCCACTGAGCCAGCCAGGTGCCCCTGTCATTTGTTTTAAATTAAAGCATAAACTGAAGAATTGCTTTAAAATCTAGGCAAAATATCTATCCATCTCATAATTGTATAGACTGTGACAACCTCTATAACTTATTTTTTGTATTGTGTAGACATTTTGTTTACCTCCTAAGGGTTAATGTCACTTGTTTCATTTTTCATTTTCTGTCTTTATAAATGTGTTATTAGATAGCAAGCTGTTTGGAAAGCTGAATTTGATGGTTGCTTTTCACCTCTGTAGTATTAGTGAAAATACTGTCAGGTTTCTTTAGTATAGATTGATACATGGCTTCTATCTTTTTAAGCTTATCACACACACAACTCTGTTTAAAAAACGTGCAATCTCTTTTAATTAAGCTTGAAACCTGTCAAATTGAAATATTTTGTAGGGCACAGAGCAGCCTAACATCAGAATAAGAGCTGTTGGTAGAGGGATGGATCAGTTTATTTTTTAAAGACAGGACAGACATGCCTATCAGAGTGAAAGCAGCTAATTGGAATTTGTTTCAGTTGATGGGAGAAAGTCCAGTCGAGCTAGTGGGCTTCTTATCTAGGGAGGATGATGACAGCTACAGGAGGCTGTCCAGACAGGCAGGGGGTCGGAGTCCGGGAAGGCCAGCAAGGTGCAGCAGATGGTGTCCCAGCAGGTGGGCGTGCCATGGTGACACAGAGTCTGGAAGCAGGCGATATCCAGGCAGATAAACAGAGAGGTCTGATCACAGATAGTGGGGCCCCAGGGTTAGGGCTGGGACTGGGGCCTGAAATTCAGGCCCTGGGAAAACTGGATTGACTAGTGCAGAGGCCCATTTTGGAGGCAGTGGGGTACCATCCAGGGCATTAAAGCAAAGACTCTGTTATGGGGGATGAGGGGTGGAGAGGGGAGGCCTCAGAAAAAAGAGAACTTGTGACATCCTCACTTTGAGAGTTGTGTGGCCTGGAGGGAAGCTGGCGTAGGGAGTCAGGCAGGTCTTTATAGATGCTGACTTTGATAGTGCTTAGTATAGACTCATGTGACTGTCTTTTGACAGTCTGAAAAACGTAAGCATGTTAATTACTAAACCCTCCTTTATTTCTAATGGGTTAGAAGGCAACTTTGACGTAATGAACCTTGCTATTTTTTTCTTTAAGGCTTGCAGTAACCTTCAGATCAGATTGATTCCACACAGTTGAACCCACTCACATGGGCCTAAGTTAAGTAAAACATACAGTATAGAGGTGTTACTATTCCTTCCTCTCCTTGGATTTATCCTAAGGAAGTGGTCATGTACCAGAGAAGAGAGTATAAAGTGAGAGGATTAGCAAGTAGGTGGTTGTTTTTGGCTGCACTTACTTGAAATGGAAATGAAGATAGTGCAGAAGTTGCTGAAATTAATTTCCTTAAAATGACATGAAGTGTGAACTGGCCCTTTCCCTGGTAATCATCATTTAGGGGAATATCTGGCCAACTTATGTTACTTGAGAATGTTCTACGTCAAACCAGGACCTCTACCTCCAAGGACTAGAGAGAAAATTGAAAATTGAGTCTTTTGTCTGTGGCTTAACTTTTAACAGCTTTCTGTTAAAGTTTCCTATTCCTTACATTTTGAAGTAAATCTTAGGCTGATGTTCACTATTTTTGGTTAACGTGGCTATCACAAATTTCCAAAGCTTCAATGATTGTTTCTCCAAGTACTGTTTTCAATAGAAGAAAATCCATGGTTCTTTCTAATAGATTTTCTTTATAATGGTGAATATTGTCTAGAGAAACTGTGCATTTATTTATCAAATGAGATTGCAAGTTGATTGCTAGGGGTAATCGTGAGTGGTGCCACACCCATTTCCACCCTTGGTTCTTGGACTCATGAATCCTATCTGTGGGAGACAGAGTATTATAAATTTGATGTTGATTTAGAGCATATATAGCCTCTTGGAGGATATTGCCGGAGCCCAGCCTGGTACTGCCACCTCACTAGCCTTGTGACCGAGTCTTCAAAGGCCATTCCACTGTTGTGTCATGCCATCTGCTTCAGGGTGATGGAGAATATGGTATTACCAGTGAGTGAGCATTGCTGGTCTTCATTTGCTATGAACTCCTTGACCAGAAGCATTGTTGCATGGAATATCATGACAACAGATAAAGCATTTTATAAATCCATGGATGGCAATTTGGGCAGAAATATTGCCCATAGGGAAAGAAGCTCTATGTCCAAAATATCTCTTGTGGTAAGAAGAAAGCACTGCCCCTTCCACGATGGAAGCAGATAGCTAGCAGAGTGTCTGGGGAATGGTGCCATATTGGGAACTCAGTGTGTATCTGCTGCTGGCCGATTGAGCACTCAGCAGTGGCTATACCCAAGTCAGCCTAGTGAGTGCAATCTCATGTTGCTGAGCCCATATATAATCTTCACCTCTGCTACCATGGCCACCGTTCATGAATCCATTGGGCAATGACAGCAGTGGCTAGGGAAAGAGGCACAATATCCACAAAAAGTGTCATTCTATCCATTTGATTATTAAAATCTTCCTCTGCTGGGGCAGCTTTTGGCTAACATACACATGGAACACAAATATCTTCACATTTGTTGCCCATTCAGAATGGTCTACTGACATAATCTCTTCCCCTAATTTCCTTATCATCAATTTTCTAATAATTTTTTTTTTCTAAATTGCTGACTATTCAGTCAGATCATTTGCCACAGCCTATGTACCAGGACAGTTTTATACCTCTGGCCATTTCTCTCTCTAAGCAATATAGACACCTAGCATCACTTTCAACGTTCTGCCTCCTGGGAGGATTTCCCTTCACCATTGCACTTCCAAGATCTATGAGAAAGGGAGCGTACCACTTTCAAGTGGTACCTGTATATCAGACAGAAGCACCTGTAAACCAGGGCCAAGGTTTCTCTTCTACAATCAACTAGCTTTAGGAAACTCTTTTTGAGGCAGTAGGTGTGGATGGGTAGAGATTAGGTAATGTAGCAGGAGTAAGGGCCATTGGCATTTGGGTGACTTCACCCTGTAATTTATTTCTACCTTCAGGGCCTGCTTGAACCTAATCTCATATATATCCCTTCCAGTTGATACTGGAGTGTTGCTATGCATGCCCAGTTCTATGACTTGCTGGGTCAGACAGCACCCAATTCATGATAAGAAGCTCAGGTCTCATGATAATTTGGTGGGCCATGGTTAGTTGTTCATTTTTTTTCTAAGACCCATAGTAAGCCGGAAGTTGTTTCTCAAAAGGAGAGTAGGTATCTGCAGAGGAAGGTAAAGCTTTCTTCCAAAAGCCTCAAGGTTTGCATTGTATTCACCAACAGGGCCTGCCAAATCTCCAAACAACATCTCTGCCTGCCACTGGTGCTTGTAGGCTGGGAGAAAGATCAACAATATGAATTTTTGTCAGTACAACAGGTTTTCAAAGGTAGTGGCCTCTCCTTCATTCAGAGGGTTCTGGGTATGTAAAGTAGGTTAAGATGAGGAATTGATTGAGAGGTTGTGACTCTATTTTAATGATTCAAGAGAGACTTCTGCTCACTAGTCCTAGAATTCTTAGGTTTGTGCAGATCAGGTAAGTGTTAAATTGCCCATCTATTTTCTAGAGACACCATGCCATCAGTTTCTGTTTGCAAGTCAGGCTGTTCTAATTATTGTTTTGGTTCTGCTGTCCATTATGGTAACCACATCTGCTTTGTCTTTGGTGATTAAGTGCTGCCACTTGGCCCTGGCATCCAATTTTCCTCATTGTATTTAGGGATGCCAGTTTAATGGCAGCAATTCCCACTGTAATTTCTGACCTACAAAGAGTGACCACAGATTTATTCAAGGAACCTGGGGATTCCCTCACAAATCTATTTCTCACATCATAATGAAAGTTGTGTCCTTTGCACCCTCCTGGGGTAGGTAAGCATGTATACATAATAAGCCACTTTAACATTTATTCATTTCTTCTATACCAAGGCAGTCAGTTCTGGCTTTTTGATTTCATTTAATGTTGGTCCATGTTTTAACCAAACACGCAAATTGTTAGACCTTTTTTGAACCCTTGAACTAAAACATTGAATCCAGAATATCTGCTTAGTGATCTCATAGCAATAAATTCATTCTTTAGACAAGGGGTGGGGATCTGCCTCAAGGTGATCTGGGGACCCCCACCATTGAGTTTCCTGGGCGGTTGAGTTGTAAAATCTTTCGCCTGGGCACATTTGGCTTCCAACAAAATGGTGAACTTTTTTCCCCACCAGGCAAGGCAGTTTTTCCCAATAATTGAGGTCTTGAGCCAAACTCCAGTAGGAGGACTGGGGCATTCTGTTCCATTAAAAGGTTTGTGGGGACCTAATTCTTTAGCCTTCCATGGCCACTGATCTCCTCATGTTGGTTCCCCCACATGCATAGCAAGAAGAGATCTTTAAAGTCTGGGCTATAGTCTCTGTCAGGGCTAGAAACAAGTTCCTTGAAGTGACTGAAATGAGAGGGGGCTACTTCTTATTTCTTTGTAGAAGGAGTGGAAGACTTAATGGAATGTGGTTGGATGGGCAATAGTGACTTTTCTTGACATATAGCACAGTCCCTGGGTCTCTGCCCCGCCCATGGATCCAGATGCCAATTCGGTTGCCCCATTGCCATTTAGAATCTCCTGGGTTAATGATGGTAAAATTAACAGGGTTACAGGCCTTTTATTGACAACCTTACTTAGCAGCCCCCTTCTGAAGGAGTACTGCTGTGCTTTCTTTTTTCCAAGTAGTAGCCCATGAAACATAGCTCCAGCTGGGTTATAAAAACTCAGATGTATAGACACATAAAATGTTTTCCTCACACATGTATTTGTCACTGAGTCGGTATTCCTGCTCCTAATCTAAGCTGCTGCATGGTATATCAAGAGTCCTTGGGCCCTCTATGACAAGTGCCTGCTTTTTTCATACGACAGATGCCTCTGGGCCAATACCTATAACCGCACATTCATCAAACAGCATTGACACCAGTCATTTTGGGTTAGTAATTTGTGTCTGGCTGAGCAAGCTCCCCCCACCACCCTTGGTAGGATCAGACTTCTAACCCGTCTTACTGGGGGAGTGTTGTGGGTCAAAGCAAGTGTATTGACTCTCCTGTTGGCAAATAGAATAGGTGGTCTTATTGTGTCTGCAGGTCCCCAGGACTTTTCCTTGGCATGAGAAGTAGGTATAGTATAGTAAGGCCCAAGTGACTCCCTGGCCTGACCTGGTTATGTGAATACATGGGTCACATGATAAGGAATCTAGGTCTACAGAAAAATTTTTTTTTTTTTTTTTTTTTTTTTTTTTTAATTTTTTTTTTCAACGTTTATTTATTTTTGGGACAGAGAGAGACAGAGCATGAACGGGGGAGGGGCAGAGAGAGAGGGAGACACAGAATCGGAAACAGGCTCCAGGCTCTGAGCCATCAGCCCAGAGCCCGACGCGGGGCTCGAACTCACGGACCGCGAGATCGTGACCTGGCTGAAGTCAGACGCTTAACCGACTGCGCCACCCAGGCGCCCCTATGTTTATTTATTTCTTGAGAGAGAGAGAGAGAGAGAGAGAGAGAGAGAGAATGCAGGCATGTGAGCAACAAAGGGGCAGAGAGAGAGGGAGATAGAAAATCCCAAGTAGGTTCCACGCTGTCAGCACAGAGACCCAAGTGAAGCTCCATCTCATGAATCATGAGATAATGATCTGAGCCAAAATCAAGAGTGAGAGGTTTAACCAACTGAGCCATCCAGGTGCTCCGAGTTAAGTTTTCTAAACTGTGGTTTCTTCATAAAGAAAAATGGAGATAATTCAGAATATTATGTTGGAATAAGATCATGTGTATGAAAAGTGCATGGTATAGAGTAGGTGCTTAACAAGATATATTTTTCTTGTTGCCACCTCTCTACTTTCTGAACATAAAAATGTGTACACAAATAACATTTAAGGTGGAGGTAAGAGTTGTCATTCTAGACATTTCCTCCAGTCTTTCCACTGTGCCTCCATAGTTCATATTCTAAAGGCAAACTCGTAATAATTACCATTTACCTCTAGAATATCATTTGTATTAATAGATGTTTATTGAAAGTCTACTATGCTCAGTGTTGTTAACCAAGACTAAGGTTGTATATTTTAAGGTATAAAAATACCAACTGGCATTATTGTGTGATTGTAGATTTTAAGAACGTAACCTACATTTTCGTATTCTATCCTCAAACTCTAAAAACAAACGTAAGCCTTATTCCTAATCATTAGTTGTTAAATTTTTCTGTATTGATTTACTCATAACCTGATGGAATATATTACGTTACTTTTTAAAAAAACTTTATACTCTTTCACAGTTTTAGTATTGTGAAGAGAAATTTTGACATCTAAATATTTTGGATTCATTTTCCTTATGTACAAAAAGAATATAGCTCCTGTTAGTTTACTTTTTTGTTTATACTGCTAATATGGTCAGAATTTAAATAACTGTTAGTCTCCATGTTTCCTTTCCTGCATTCCACTCAGGAATTTTAAATTCTTATATATAGGTACCATGTATTTGATAAAGATATGTTGATGGCCTACCGGGACCTAAGGACATGCAACAAAAGTGGAAATGGTAGCTGCCTTCATGGTGGAGGTAATAGTCTGGCAGAGAAGACAGACAAACAAACATGCAAATAATACAACTGCTAATTGTGATGAAAATTATGGGAAAAATGTAAATCACTAGAGAAAACAGACAATAATTATATTGCTAAAAAAAGCAACTTAATTTTTAAAAAGTTAGCCTGTATAAAAAAGTTCTTAGGAACACAGTCATTTTGGGTTTGATTCTGTCTATAAAACACTCAAAAAGAAACAATTATTTATGTTCTGTCCAGCTATAGGGCTTTGAAACTTAGAAACCTAAGAAGGTGCTTATTTTAGTATTTTTTTTTCTACCCCTGATGGTAATTTGTCTTTCATGGTATTGTGAGGTTTGTTTGCCCAGATATGTAATATTCTTAGATTTTTTTTCTTGCTAACTAGGAATCTTCAGATTTAACATCTGCAAATGTTTATACCTAAAAACAACAGTTGGTTATTGAGCTATTGTGTGTGCCAGTAGAATCTGACCAGGGTAATGTTTATCTCCATTAAATAACAGATCCGGTAAATCTGTTATTTAAAACACTATCTTGGGGGAGAGGGAAGATGGCGGCATAGGAGGACGCTGGGCTCACCGCGCGTCCTGCTGATCACTTAGATTCCACCTACACCTGCCTAAATAACCCAGAAAACCGCCAGAGGATTAGCAGAATGGAGTCGCCGGAGCCAAGCGCAGACGAGAGGCCCACAGAAGAGGGTAGGAAGGGCGGCGAGGCGGTGCGCGCTCCACGGACTGGCGGGAGGGAGCCGGGGCGGAGGGGCGGCTCGCCGGCCAAGCAGAGCCCCCGAGTCTGGCTTGCAAAAAGCGGAGGGGCCTGACGGACTGTGTTCCGACAGCAAGCGCGACTTAGCGTCTGGGAGGCCATAAGTTAACAGCTCTGCTCAGAAAGCGGGAAGGCTGGAGGACAAAGGGAAGGAGAGCTGCTGAGCCCCCTGACAACAGAGCTCAGTTTGGTGGGGAACAAAGGCGCTCGCCAGTGCCATCTCCCCCGCCCATCCCCCAGCCAAAATCCCAAAGAGAACCAGTTCCTGCCAGGGAACTTGCTCGCTCCGCACAAACACCCAACTCTGCGCTTCTGCGGAGCCAAGCCTCTGGCAGCGGATCTGACTCCCTCCTGCTGCCACAGGGCCCCTCCTGAAGTGGATCACCTAAGGAGAAGCGAGCTAAGCCTGCCCCTCCTGCCCCTGTGCACCTTGCCTACCCGCCCCAGCTAAGACGCCAGATCCCCAGCATCACAAGCCTGGCAGTGTGCAAGTAGCCCAGACAGACCACCCCACCCCACAGTGAATCCCGCCCCCAGGAGAGGGGAAGAGAAGGCACACACCAGTCTGACTGTGGACACAGCGGTGGGCTGGGGGCAGACATCAGGTCTGACTGCGGCTCCGCCCACCAACTCCAGTTATACACCACAGCACAGGGGAAGTGCCCTGCAGGTCCTCACCACGCCAGGGACTATCCAAAATGACCAAGCGGAAGAATTCCCCTCAGAAGAATCTCCAGGAAATAACAACAGCTAATGAGCTGATCAAAAAGGATTTAAATAATATAACAGAAAGTGAATTTAGAATAATAGTCATAAAATTAATCGCTGGGCTTGAAAACAGTATAGCTGACAGCAGAGAATCTCTTGCTACAGAGATCAAGGGCCTAAGGAACAGTCACGAGGAGCTGAAAAACGCTTTAAACGAAATGCATAACAAAATGGAAACCACCACGGCTCGGATTGAAGAGGCAGAGGAGAGAATAGGTGAACTAGAAGATAAAGTTATGGAAAAAGAGGAAGCTGAGAAAAAGAGAGATAAAAAAATCCAGGAGTATGAGGGGAAAATTAGAGAACTAAGTGATACACTAAAAAGAAATAATATACGCATAATTGGTATCCCAGAGGAGGAAGAGAGAGGGAAAGGTGCTGAAGGGGTACTTGAAGAAATAATAGCTGAGAACTTCCCTGAACTGGGGAAGGAAAAAGGCATTGAAATCCAAGAGGCACAGAGAACTCCCTTCAGACGTAACTTGAATCGATCTTCTGCACGACATATCATAGTGAAACTGGCAAAATACAAGGATAAAGAGAAAATTCTGAAAGCAGCAAGGGGTAAACGTGCCCTCACATATAAAGGGAGACCTATAAGACTCGTGACTGATCTCTCTTTTGAAACTTGGCAGGCCAGAAAGAATTGGCACGAGATTTTCAGTGTGCTAGACAGAAAAAATATGCAGCCGAGAATCCTTTATCCAGCAAGTCTGTCATTTAGAATAGAAGGAGAGATAAAGGTCTTCCCAAACAAACAAAAACTGAAGGAATTTGTCACCACTAAACCAGCCCTACAAGAGATCCTAAGGGGGACCCTGTGAGACAAAGTACCAGAGACATCACTACAAGCATAAAACATACAGACATCACAATGACTCTAAACCCATATCTTTCTATAATAACACTGAATGTAAATGGATTAAATGCGCCAACCAAAAGACATAGGGTATCAGAATGGATAAAAAAACAAGACCCATCTATTTGCTGTCTACAAGAGACTCATTTTAGACCTGAGGACACCTTTAGATTGAGAGTGAGGGGATGGAGAATTATTTATCATGCTACTGGAAGCCAAAAGAAAGCTGGAGTAGCCATCCTTATATCAGACAAACTAGACTTTAAATTAAAGGCTGTAACAAGAGATGAAGAAGGACATTATATAATAGTGACAGGGTCTATCCATCAGGAAGAGCTAACAATTATAAATGTCTATGCGCCGAATACCGGAGCGCCCAAATATATAAAACAATTACTCATAAACATAAGCAACCTTATTGAGAAGAATGTGGTAATTGCAGGGGACTTTAACACCCCACTTACAGAAATGGATAGATCATCTAGACACACGGTCAATAAAGAAACAAGGGCCCTGAATGAGACATTGGATCAGATGGACTTGACAGATATATTTAGAACTCTGCATCCCAAAGCAACAGAATATACTTTCTTCTCGAATGCACATGGAACATTCTCCAAGATAGATCATATACTGGGTCACAAAACAGCCCTTCATAAGTTTACAAGAATTGAAATCATACCATGCATACTTTCAGACCACAATGCTATGAAGCTTGAAATCAACCACAGAAAAAAGTCTGGAAAACCTCCAAAAGCACGGAGGTTAAAGAACACCCTACTAACGAATGAGTGGGTCAACCAGGCAATTAGAGAAGAAATTAAAAAATATATGGAAACAAACGAAAATGAAAATACAACAATCCAAACGCTTTGGGACGCAGCGAAGGCAGTCCTGAGAGGAAAATACATTGCAATCCAGGCCTATCTCAAGAAACAAGAAAAATCCCAAATACAAAATCTAACAGCACACCTAAAGGAAATAGAAGGAGAACAGCAAAGGCAGCCTAAACCCAGCAGAAGAAGAGAAATAATAAAGATCAGAGCAGAAATAAACAAAATAGAATCTAAAAAAACTGTAGAGCAGATTAACGAAACCAAGAGTTGGTTTTTTGAAAAAATCAACAAAATTGACAAACCTCTAGCCAGGCTTCTCAAAAAGAAACGGGAGATGACCCAAATAGATAAAATCATGAATGAAAATGGAATTATTACAACCAATCCCTCAGAGATACATACAATTATCAGGGAATACTATGAAAAATTATATGCCAACAAATTGGACAACCTGGAAGAAATGGACAAATTCCTGAACACCCACACTCTTCCAAAACTCAATCAGGAGGAAATAGAAAGCTTGAACAGACCCATAACCAGCGAAGAAATTGAATCGGTTATCAAAAGTCTCCCAACAAATAAGAGTCCAGGACCAGATGGCTTCCCAGGGGAGTTCTACCAGACGTTTAAAGCAGAGATAATACCTATCCTTCTAAGCTATTCCAAGAAATAGAAAGGGAAGGAAAACTTCCAGACTCATTCTATGAAGCCAGTATTACTTTGATTCCTAAACCAGACAGAGACCCAGTAAAAAAAGAGAACTACAGGCCAATATCCCTGATGAATATGGATGCAAAAATTCTCAATAAGATACTAGCAAATCGAATTCAACGGCATATAAAAAGAATTCTTCACCATGATCAAGTGGGATTCATTCCTGGGATGCAGGGCTGGTTCAACATTTGCAAATCAATCAACGTGATACATCACATTAACAAAAAAAAAGAGAAGAACCATATGATCCTGTCAATCGATGCAGAAAAGGCCTTTGACAAAATCCAGCACCCTTTCTTAATAAAAACCCTTGAGAAAGTCGGGATAGAAGGAACATACTTAAAGATCATAAAAGCCATTTATGAAAAGCCCACAGCTAACATCATCCTCAATGGGGAAAAACTGAGAGCAAAATTTTTCCCTGAGATCAGGAACACGACAGGGATGCCCACTCTCACCGCTGTTGTTTAATATAGTGCTGGAAGTTCTAGCATCAGCAATCAGACAACAAAAGGAAATCAAAGGCATCAAAATTGGCAAAGATGAAGTCAAGCTTTCGCTTTTTGCAGATGACATGATATTATACATGGAAAATCCGATAGACTCCACCAAAAGTCTGCTAGAACTGATACATGAATTCAGCAAAGTTGTAGGATACAAAATCAATGTACAGAAATCAGTTGCATTCTTATACACTAACAATGAAGCAACAGAAAGACAAATAAAGAAACTGATCCCATTCACAATTGCACCAAGAAGCATAAAATACCTAGGAATAAATCTAACCAAAGATGTAAAGGATCTGTATGCTGAAAACTATAGAAAGCTTATGAAGGTAATTGAAGAAGATTTAAAGAAATGGAAAGACATTCCCTGCTCATGGATTGGAAGAATAAATATTGTCAAAATGTCAATACTACCCAAAGCTATCTACACATTCAATGCAATCCCAATCAAAATGGCACCAGCATTCTTCTCGAAACTAGAACAAGCAATCCTAAAATTCCTATGGAACCACAAAAGGCCCCGAATAGCCAAAGTAATTTTGAAGAAGAAGACCAAAGCAGGAGGCATCACAATCCCAGACTTTAGCCTCTACTACAAAGCTGTCATCATCAAGACAGCATGGTATTGGCACAAAAACAGACACATAGACCAATGGAATAGAATAGAAACCCCAGAACTAGACCCACAAACGTATGGCCAACTCATCTTTGACAAAGCAGGAAAGAACATCCAATGGAAAAAAGACAGTCTCTTTAACAAATGGTGCTGGGAGAACTGGACAGCAACATGCAGAAGGTTGAAACTAGACCACTTTCTCACACCATTCACAAAAATAAACTCCAAATGGATAAAGGACCTGAATGTGAGACAGGAAACCATCAAAACCTTAGAGGAGAAAGCAGGAAAAGACCTCTCTGACCTCAGCCGTAGCAATCTCTTACTCGACACATCCCCAAAGGCAAGGGAATTAAAAGCAAAAGTGAATTACTGGGACCTTATGAAGATAAAAAGCTTCTGCACAGCAAAGGAAACAACCAACAAAACTAAAAGGCAACCAACGGAATGGGAAAAGATATTTGCAAATGACATATCGGACAAAGGGCTAGTATCCAAAATCTATAAAGAGCTCACCAAACTCCACACCCGAAAAGCAAATAACCCAGTGAAGAAATGGGCAGAAAACATGAATAGACACTTCTCTAAAGAAGACATCCGGATGGCCAACAGGCACATGAAAAGATGTTCAGCGTCGCTCCTTATCAGGGAAATACAAATCAAAACCACACTCAGGGATCACCTCACGCCAGTCAGAGTGGCCAAAATGAACAAATCAGGAGGCTATAGATGCTGGAGAGGATGTGGAGAAACGGGAAGCCTCTTGCACTGTTGGTGGGAATGCAAATTGGTGCAGCCGCTCTGGAAAGCAGTGTGGAGGTTCCTCAGAAAACTAAAAATAGACCTACCCTATGACCCAGCAGTAGCACTGCTAGGAATTTATCCAAGGGACACAGGAGTACTGATGCATAGGGGCACTTGTACCCCAATGTTCATAGCAGCACTCTCAACAATAGCCAAATTATGGAAAGAGCCTAAATGTCCATCAACTGATGAATGGATAAAGAAATTGTGGTTTATATACACAATGGAATACTACGTGGCAATGAGAAAAAATGAAATATGGCCTTTTGTAGCAACGTGGATGGAACTGGAGAGTGTGATGCTAAGTGAAATAAGCCATACAGAGAAAGACAGATACCATATGGTTTCACTCTTATGTGGATCCTGAGAAACTTAACAGGAACCCATGGGGGAGGGGAAGGAAAAAAAAAAAAAAAGAGGTTAGAGTGGGAGAGAGCCAAAGCATAAGAGACTGTTGAGAACTGAGAACAAACTGAGGGTTGATGGGGCGTGGGACGGAGGAGAGGATGGGTGATGGGTATTGAGGAGGGCACCTTTTGGGATGAGCACTGGGTGTTGTATGGAAACCAATTTGACAATAAATTTCATATATAAATAAAAAAAAATAAAGGTATATACACACAAAAAAAATAAAATAAAACACTATCTTGTTGTAGCCATTATATTATCACATTTTGTAATGATTTTTTAAAATTTAATGTTTATTTTTGAGAGAAAGAGACAGAGTGCGAGTGGGGGATGGGCAGAGAGGGAGACACAGAATCTGAAGCAGGCTCTAGGCTCTGAGCTGTCAGCACAGAGCCCAATGTGGGGCTCAAACCCACAAACCACGAGATCATGACCTGAGCTGAAGACAGACACTCAACCAACTGAGCCACCCAGGTGCTCCTATATCATCAAATTTTAAATGCTCTGTTAAATTTTTTTTTTTTCAACGTTTATTTATTTTTTTTGGAGACAGAGAGAGACAGAGCATGAATGGGGGAGGGGCAGAGAGAGAGGGAGACACAGAATCAGAAACAGGCTCCAGGCTCCGAGCCATCAGCCCAGAGCCCGACGCGGGGCTCGAACTCACGGACCGCGAGATCGTGACCTGGCTGAAGTCGGACGCTTAACCGACTGCGCCACCCAGGCGCCCCTTAAATGCTCTTTTAAAGAATGAAAATAATAGCATAAACCTCATTTTTATTTTAGGTACACTGAACACTAAGACCTTAAACATATTCCTAAATAATTGGAAAGAAGCAATTTATAGGGAATTAGATGAAATTTGTTTACTTAGATTTTTAAGTGTAGTGCTTGAATTTGAGAAAAAATACATTTTGCGTAGCTATTGTGGTAAGGAATCACTCCTATAACATCAAGAAAAGCTTTTTAGCCACACTGACTTATCAGTGTTGAGATTTGTCCCCATGCGTACATATCACCTGGCTGATTCTCATTCTTCTGATCCTGGCCTCATAACACAGCAGGACCTCAGAGCCAGAGCTTTAAACATACAGCCAGCCAAGAGGAGACCAGCTGGGAGGAGGTAAAGGGGAAAGGAGGTGGAGGGAGGAGCCACGACTCCCCGGAATAGAAGAGAAGAGAAATGAGGGCATCCCTAAATTGTAGATGTGATACTGAGGGTGCAGAGGCAGAACTGGCATGTAGGTAAAAGTACATCATTTTATTAGTGAAGACAAGGTCACCGGTGATCCCCATATTTTGCTCCATGGTGCAGTTGGTACGTTTGCCATGGGCAGCTCTACCAAGTTTGCCTTAGAGTGCTGTCCCTGATCTCCCCACCTAATTTAGATTGTCCTTGACTTCTCATTTTCCCCTTCATAGCCCCACTCAAAACTGTGAATTAGTAGGATATTGCCTTTCTTATTTACTACTTTACTCACCTCTAGGTTTTAGTTGTCCAATACATTGTTAAATGAATGAATGACAAAGCTTTCAAGTGGTTGCTCTCAGCTTCTCCCTTTATCCACTAGAACTCGAGTCTAAATTGCTCTTGGTGATTTCTTCATTTGAAGTTCTCATGAACATCACCAAGATGTTTGGAAATGTTAGTGTTTTTGTTTTGTTTTGTTTTTTCTTCAGAGTGATTATTCAGTTGGCTATTCATCCTAACTCAGTATCACCATTTACATTAATATTGTTACTCACTTTTAATGACACCAATGACTGATGTTAAGATGATACTTTGGAGCTAATTAAGCTTTGTTTTGAGGGTAATTTGTAGACTTGGTAATGAGGAGAACTTATAAGTGAATGATTACAGAAGTATTTGGATTGTCTCTTGTTTTGGGCATATCTGCATGTTGCTATCTTCTTCCTCACAGTTAAGCAGGAGTTTCTTGGGATCTTACATTGATGTTTTCAGCAAACTGCATTGATATTTATTGAGCTTTCTTCAGCTGTGTGTGTCTAAGCTTTAAAGATTAGGGAGTAATTCAGCTTAAACACTGACTTTCAGCTACATCTCAACATACTCAAACCACCAATAAAAGTTCTCTCGATTCAGTCTCATGGAGTCAGGAATCTGCAGCTCTTGCTAGAGCAATTAAGGGATGTAACTAAAGATAAGGGGTTTATCAAATATTAGATATGTGGTGATGCATATGATAACCCTAAAGAAATACTCACAAATTCTAATTCTCTGCTGTTGTCCTGAATCTCTAGATTAAATTCTTTACATCATGTTGATTAGGATATTCATTAAATTTACTAGTCTTTCTTGCAAATTTCAAAGAAAAAACTGCCTGGAACCTTAGTTCCAGAATTAAGAATAATTAGAAATGTTATGTAATTTTAATCTTCTGGAGGGCCCCCTAAAATATTTTTGGAAGAGGTTAGTTTCATGCTAGTTCTGAAGTAATTAGTAGGAAATATTGGATATAACTTATATTTACAGAAGTGGTTTGGGTGAAGTCATTTATATTATACTTTGACAACACCTGCACATATGGGCTCTGGGTAAGTTACTATATAATTATGATAATTGAATAGTCCTTAGTAAATGATGAGTCAGATTTGATTTACAAATTCAGAAAAGTATTTATGTATATATATTTATTTATATAATTTATATATTTATATAATTATAATATAATCAATATAATTATAATATGTAATTATTGTTATATATAAGTTATATGCATATATATAAATTTTGGGGTACATATATTACTCACAGAGTAGGAAACGTATTAGCTTAGGTTGCTGAGTCTTTTAAGATTACGACTTACATATTATCCCTTGAGGTGAAACAAATCCAGTTGCCTGACTTTGAACTTTTCACTAATTGCCTTCATTCATGTATGCACTCATTTGCTCTTTTTTTCAAATTTGCAGTTATTGCTCTCATGATGGGGTAATGTGCACATTACTATAGAAGTTTAACAAGGTTAGAATTCAAGCTTGATTTTTCCTTAGTTGTAGGGACCTTCTGTGTGGAACTCTTTCTCAATTACGGCCAGAGGAGAGCCTCATGTTGTTGGCAACAGCAGATCTGCCTCCAGACCATTGCTGGCTGCTATATCTTTTTACCTTAAATCTGAACCAGGGGTCACTGATGGTTCTGAAGGAAACATGGGTCTCTTCAATAGGGAAGTTCTCAGCATTCATTCTTTTCCTTTCCCTGTATACAATAAAGATTGTATTGTTAGCTCAGAAAATGTGTGAAATTAATGAGATATTTTTACAAATAAATTTGGTCAGCTTTGAATGTGATAAAAAATGAAAAATGCAGTATCACAAGCATAAGGCACTAATATTACTAAAGACAAGTGGAAGAGTTTATATTCCATGGAAGGTGGAGTGAAAATTAGGTTACCACCAATGGATTTCTTGTCCAGGAAATACTCTGGGTCCACTATGGAAGAATTCTAATAATATGTTGTGCCCCTTATGTCTTTATTGCTTTGATGCATCATTGAAATCTGTGAAGCTCATAGAGAAGAGTGTGCTTTTTGGGACCAGGTTCAGGCATGGGGCAATTCTAGTTTGCCAAAGTTCTGGGAAAGTTTTTATCCCCAGAAGATGAGAAGTACTAATAATTTGGTAAGTGTGTTTGGATTAGACAGAAAATCTGAGGTTGAATCTTGACCCTGGCACTAACTAGCTTGTGGCTTGGGCAACCTCTCCTAGCCTCAGTTTTCTAATCAATGAAATAAGGATAATCAAATCATATTTATCTTTAAAATGTTAGGCACACTATGATAATAATTCATATTATTTATGTAGCATATTTTAGTTGCCAGGTAGAAGTTAGTTTTATTATATATTTATGCCTTAACCAGAGTCCAACCAAAAACAGGACTTGGAACAAAGTATGGAAGGACTGTGACTATACTTTATTTCTTTGGCTTATGACTCAAAAAAGACCATAATAAAAATAAGCCTAATAATTGAGGGAAAACCAGGATAACAGACTCTATGTGCTTATCTATAAATTGAGGATTTTAGTATCTGATCTATAAGAATGTTGTTAATGTTGTCAAACTTTCTCAATGGGCAGCCTTGGAGATTTACTTAGCCTTCTAAACTTAGCCTCATGTAGGGACGCCTGGGTGACTCAATCCGTTAAGCATCTGACTTCAGCTCAGATCATGATCTCACGGTTCATGAGTTCAAGCCCCACATCAGGCTGTGTGCTGACAGCTCAGAGCCTGGAACCTGCTTCAAATTATGTGTCTCCTTCTCTCTCTGCCCCTTCCCCACTCATTCTCTCTCTCTCCCTCTCTGTCTCTGTCTCTGTCTCTCTCTCTGTCTCTCTCTCTCAAAAATAAACATTAGCAATCCCTATCAAAATAACACCAACATTCTTCACAGAGCTAGAACAAACAATCCTAAAATTTGTATGGAACCAGAAGAGATCCCAAATAGACAAAGCAGTCTTGAAAAAGAAAACCAAAGCTGGAGGCATCACAATCCCAGACTTCAAGATGTATTACAAAGCTGTAATCATCAAGACAGTATGGTACTGGCACAAACACAGACACTCAGATCAATGGAACAGAATAGAGAACCCAGAAATGGACCCACAAACGTATGGCCAACTATTCTTGGACAAAGCAGGAAAGAATATCCAATGGACAAAAGACAGTCTCTTCAGCAAATGGTGCTGGGAAAACTAGGCAGTGACATGCAGGAAAATGAACCTGGATCACTTTCTTACACCATACACAAAAGTAAACTCAAAATGGATGAAAGACCTAAACATAAGACAGGAAGCCATCAAAATCCTAGAGGATAAAGCAGGCAAAAACCTCTTTGACCTCAGAGTCAGCCAGAGCAACTTCTTACTCAACACATCTCTGGAGGCAAGGGAAACAAAAGCAAGAATGAGTTATTGGTACCTCATCAAAATGAAGAGCTTCTGCACAGTGTAGGAAACAATCATCAAAACTAAAAGGCAACCGACAGAATGGGAGAAGATATTTGCAAATGACATATCAGATAAAAGGTTAGTATCCAAAATCTATAAAGAACTTATCAAACTCAACACCCAAAAAACAAATAATTCAAAGAAGAACTGTGCAAAAGACATGAATAGACACTTCTCCAAAGAAGACAGCCCTAGATGGCTAGCAGACGCATGAAAAAATGCTCAAGACCACTCATCATCAGGGAAATACAAATCAAAACCACAGTGAAATACCACCTCACACCTGCCAGAATGGCTAACATTAACAACTCAGGCAACAACAGATGTTGGCGAGGATGCGGAGAAAGAGGATCTCTTTTGGACTGCTGGTGGGAATGCAAACTGGTGCAGCCACTCTAGAAAACAGGATTGAGTTTCCTCAAAAAATTAAAAATAGAACTACCCTACGACCCAGCAATTGTACTACTAGGTATTTATCCAAGGGATACAGGTATGCTGTTTCTAAGGGACACATGCACCCCCATGTTTATAGCAGCACTATCAACAATAGCCAAAGTATAGAAAGAGCCCAAATGTGCATCGATGGATGAATGGATAAAGAAGGTGTGGTATGTATATGCAATGGAGTATTACTCAGTGATCAAGAAGAATGAAATCTTGCCATTTGCAACTACATGGATGGAACTAGAGGGTATTAGGCTAAGGGAAATTGGTCAGTCAGAGAAAGACAAATATCATATGACTTCACTCATAAGAGGACCTTAAGACACAAAACAGATGAAAATAAGAGAAGGGAAGCAAAACTAATATAGAAACAGGGGAGGGGACAAAACATAAAAGACTTAAATATAGAGAACAAATAGAGGGTTGCTAGAGGGGTTGTGGGAGGGGGGATGGGCTAAATGGGTAAGGGGCATCTTGAATCTACTCTTGAAATCATTGTTGCACAACTAACTTGGATGTAAATTTAAAAATTAATTAATTAATTAAAATAAATTTTAAAAACTTGAAAAAAGAACATTAAAAAAACAATAAAAAAATAAACTTGGCCTCATGTATAAAATGGAGATGACAGTAGTTGATCCCCAGTGGGGCTGTTTGAAGATGAAAGCAACAAAATAGAGTTTCACATCATTCCTGGTACATTCAAAGCACTGGGTAATGTTAGATGTTTATATTAACAATGATATTTATTTATTTAGTATTCATTTGACAGTTATTTTTTTGAGAGAGAGAGTATGTGTGAGCAAGGGAGAAGGTCAGAGGGAGAGAGAGAGAGAGAGAGAGAGAGAGAGAATCCTCAGCAGGCTCTATGCTCAGCACAGAGCCTGATGCTGGGCTCCATCCCACAGCCCTGGTATCATGACCTGAGCTAAAGTCAAGAGTCGGATGCTCAACCAAGTGAGCTACCCAGGTGCCCCTTGACAAACTTTTTTTCACTTTATTTTCTTTTTTCTTTTTAGAGAGAGAGCGAGCCAGGGTAGAGGGAGCAAGAGATGGAGAGAAAGAGAGAGAGAGAGAGAGAGAGGCAGAGAGAGAGAGGCAGAGAGAAAGAATCTTAAGCGTGCTCCACGCTCAGCACAGAGCCCAGTGTAGGGCTCCGTCCCACAACTGTGAGATCATGACCTGAGCCAAAATCAAGAGTCAGCCACTCAACCGATTGAGCCACCCAGGTGCCCTGATAAATTTTTATTAAGCCCCTACTTACCATCTGCCAGGCAGTCTTCTAAACACTGGGAATATGATAGAATCATAGATTCTATCATATATGAATTTGAATATGATAGAATCATAGATTAATGTTATTAACATTTTATAATAATAATAAACAGGAAGCTGTATTTAATTTTTTAATCAAGGCAATTTTTTTTCATGAGAAACAAAAACTAGAATTCATCAAATAGAAGTCATATGGACTATTTAAATGAGTAAAATGTTTTTGTTTGCATATTATTTACGTGGAAATAGATTACTTCTAAATACTTCATTTTCTTGACAAGTTTGAAGATCTCTACTTCTCATTAGAATTTTATTTACTCTATAAATGTACTTAGCAAAATTAATGAGACTTTATATATACACATAAAACATACTTGAATGTAGTTTTATTTATTTTTTTTTTAATTTTTTTTTAATTTTTTTTTTCAACATTTATTTATTTTTGGGACAGAGACAGAGCATGAATGGGGGAGGGGCAGAGAGAGAGGGAGACACAGAATCGGAAACAGGCTCCAGGCTCTGAGCCATCAGCCCAGAGCCTGACGCGGGGCTCAAACTCACGGACCGCAAGATCGTGACCTGGCTGAAGTCGGACGCTCAACCGACTGCGCCACCCAGGCGCCCCGAATGTAGTTTTAAATTTCAACACAGAGTTATTACATATTTTTAAAATTTTTGGCATCAAGAATATTCAGCCCTTACCATGCTGTTTCCCTCAGAGATGATGCAAAATTTAATTATGTTTTTAAAAGACATTGTGAATCATTTGAATCTATTGATAAAGTGTAAAATCATTGTGCAAAACCATTTGGCTGTTATATGATTTATCTATCGGTACTTGATTTATTTGTTTTTTCCACTCAGGCACTGAGTAAGCTTTAACTTAGTAGAGGAAGATATTCTGTTGTTCTTAAGGCCCAGGCAAGAATTTCCCTCTTTGAAAGAAGTCATATTCTTAACTAGCATCTAAAATTTTAATTTAGTAAACTATCTCAGATTTTTAAAAAATTTTTTAAAGTTTATTTATTTTTGACAGACAAAGAGAGAAAGAGAGAGAGAGAGAGAGAGAGAGAGAGAGAGACAGAGCATGAGTGGGGGAGGGGCAGAGAGAGGGAGACACAGAATCTGAAGCAGGCTCCAGGCTCTGAGCTGTCAGCACAGAGCCCAATGCAGGGCTCTAATTCATGGACCGCGAGATCATGACCTGAACCAAAGTCGGACGCTCAACCAACTGAGCCACCCAGGTGCCCCTATCTCAGATTTTTTTTTGGGTAAAGTTGTCTATGCATGGACTGGCATTGGTTAAATGAATTAGCAAGAGGAGAATTTGTAAATGCAAAAGCGAAGAATTTGAAAATCTATTAGCTGAGTGATTTCTGCTCATGCTATCTTTAGAGGACACAAATAAGGAAAAAAAATGTAAAATACAAGAAGCTTTTATACGAAAAGACACAGAGAATGGCTGTGTGAATAGAAAGCACTGCACAAAAGAAATAGAAAAAAGAAAAACACTTATCCTGTGCAGCATGATATTAAAATGTTCTGAAAGAACATGAAAATTAATTATGTACTTCAGTCTGCCTTTACAAATGAGTTAGAAATGTCAAATTCTGCTTGAATGAAAAATCTAAACACTGAATCATTTGCAGGTGTTTTCTGAACACAGCAGAATCCAGAGGATTCTGATGTGCATAAGAAAAGCCCCACAAAATATGGTGGGTTATTTGTATGTACATTCATTCTTGTTGACAACATGGTCAAGAGCAAAGAAACCCATGTTGTGTTATGTATTCAAAGACAATATGATGTGGTGAAAAGAACACTGGGGAGGGTCTTAGAAGGTCTGAGTTCTAATTCTGCCTCTGCTCTTCATTTTGGCAACTCATTCAGGAACGATGGCATATAGGGCCTCTTCTGAAATTAGAGAATGGAGATTAAAGATTTAAATATATTCTTCTCTAAGGCTCCTTCCAACTCTAGCATTCTGTAACTCTGTGATCAGTTGTTCTCTTAGAAGCCTAACCATAGACATAGTCACATCCTCCTCACATAGACTTCATGGCCAAGAGAGCTTACTGCATGTTTAGGATGGTAATCACTGGAAAGCATGAAAGGCATGAATATCTTAGAATTAAATAAATTTATGTTTACTTGCACCAAAAAATTCCTGTTCTATCAAACATAAATTCTTTGTCAAAATAAAATAAGACAACCCCCTTCCCATACTATTTTATAGTCTGAGGGATGATTGTGTCTGTTATTAAAAGACCAAAGAAAGCACGCTTTCCTATGGAAATGTGTGGCTTCTTCAGGAAAACAGATTTGGAACTGAGTTGTGAATAGAGGAGAATATCTCAGTGATTTGCATATTCCTGCAATCACTTTACCACTTATCTAAAACACTCACCCCTTTAATAAACCTTTCTATATAGAAACATTTCTATTTGTAGTTTGAATATTCATATTAGATGTTTCTTACTATTTTAGAAAAATAATCAAAAGGTAGAGAAAATATGCGAGATATGTTAAATGTAACAAGCTGGCATCCTAACTCTATGTTCCCTTTTTCAAAAAAAGAAGTTCAAGTTGAGATCTGCAATCAATGTGTTGCTCAAAATTCTTTAAGAATAAATGGCTGTATGGATAATCTTGAGTGGCATATTGCACATAAATTCTCTTTCATATTAGTATTTACGCTAAACGTTAACATCCTTTATGGATGTTTTACAGTAAATTTATTTAACTTAAAAAAAAAATCTTTGTTGACATATAATTAACATACCATAAAAGTGACCCATGTAGAGAATCTAGTTCAATGGTTTCTAGCATATTCATACATCTCTCTGCCATCAACTTTATATCATTTTCATCACCACAAAGAGAAATCCTAAAGCCATTCGTTGTGACTCCCCGGTTCTCCCCAAACCACCCCCCCCCCCACCACACCAGCCACAAGAAACCACAAATCTACTTTGTTTCTATAAATTAGCATATTTTGGACATTTTATGTACATGGAAACATATATGTGTTTTGTTTCATTTAGCATAATGTTTTCAAATTTCATCTACATTGTAGCATGTATCAGTACTTCATTACTTTTTATTGCTGAATAAACTAAATCGAAGGCAGGCCACATTTTGTTTGTGTGTTCTTCAGTTGATAGATATTTGGGTTGCTTTTTGGTTATTATGAATGACATTGTTGTGAAGCAATGTTAAAATGTTGTGCCTGTATAAGTCTTCCCATGAATATATCCTTTTATTTTTCTTGGGTATATATACCTAGGAGTAGAACGGCTGGGTCATATAGTAACTATGTCTAACAATTTGAGGAATTGGCAAACTATTTTCCAGTGAGGCTGCACTACTTTACATTCTAACCAGCACTAAATGAGACTTTCAGTTTCTCCATATCCTTGCCAATACTTGTCCAAAGCCATCCTGGTATAAAGCGGTATTTCATTGTGGTTTTAATTTGCATTTTCCTATTGGATAATGATGTTGCACATCTTTTCATGTGCTAATTATTGACTATTTGCATACCTTCTTCGGAGAAATGTCTATTAATATCTGTTGCCCATTTTCTAAATTGGGTTATTTATCTTTTATTATTTAATTGTAATAGTTCTTATATACTCTAGATACAAGTTTCTAATCAGGTATATGATTGGCAAATAGTTTCTTCGCATCTGTGAATATCCTCTTCACTTTTTGAAGGTGTCCTTTAATACACAAAAGTTTTTGATTTTAGTGAAGTTCCGTTTATCTATTTTTTTCTTTTGTTACCTGTGCTTTTGGTGTTATGTCTAAGAAACTATTGCCTACCCCAAGGTCATAAAGATTTATTCTTATTCATCTTCTAGGAGTTTTATAGTTTTAGCTCTTACATTTAGCTCTGTGATACATTTTGAATGAATTCTTGTGTATGGTATGAGATGGGTCCAACTTCATTCTTTTGCATCTGGATACCCGGTTGTCCTGGCACCCTTTGTTGAAAAGACAATTCTTGCCCCAATTCAGGTACCTTGACACTGTTGTTGAAAGTCAAATGACCATAAATATATGGGTTTATTTTCTAGACTCTCAGTTATACATGTATGTCCTTATGTGAGTGTCACACTGTCTTGATTACTATGGCTTTGTGTTAAGTTTTGAAATTGAGATGTGTGAGTCCTCCAGAATTATTCTTTTTCAAGATTGTTTTGGCTGTTTTACATGTCTTACTTTCCCGCTAAATTTTAGATCAGTGTGTCAATTTATGCAGAAAAGGAAGCTGGGATTTTGATGTTGCTTGTATTTAAATCTGTAGATCAGTTTGGGGAGTAGTGTTGTCTTAGCCATGTGAAGTCTTCAGATCCAAAATCTATTTATTTATAAATTCTGTATTCCTTTCTTGAATGGACACAATTCAAGGTGGAGAAAAATCTCTAGTGACATTCTTAGCACTGTTATCGGGGAAGCTTTGTTTAGTATTAGAATATTTCCCTGTATCTTTTTTTTTTCAACTTTGCTGATGAGACAACACTGGGAGGGGCAGCATGTGGTGGAATTGCTACATATCTCAGACCAGATTGGTAAACTGAAATCAACAATATTAAAGTTGTCAGTCTTTAAAGTAAATATCTAATTTGGGTTCAAAAACAACTGTTCAACATGTTGGAAGAAGTTTTAAAAATATCAAATTACCTATAGTTGATAGTTTGAGAAGAAAAGAGTGAGGGCATGATAACTGGCTTTTTACATATCTGAAGTTCTACTTCAGAAGAAACAAAATGAAGCAAAAGAATAGGATGACATTATAAGGGGATAAACAGCACAATGAGCATGTTTGTACATTATAGAAGACCATTTTGATATATTTACTAGTTTGAAGTATTATATAAGAAAGATTATCCTAATAATATTTGATATTCAGAATATATAATGACCATCAAAAACTGCAAGAGGCTCAATGATTTAAAAGATAGTGTTATGTCCAATATCTTCCATTTACCAAACAGGAGAAAGGGATTAGAATATTTTAGAAAAATTCTTGTCAACAAGGTTTGCAAAAGACTTACTTTTTCTGTCCAATTGCATGTCATCCACCGGGAGGTGAGGCACTATGGGTACAAATTTAGAGTTGAACTATTTTGCAGTTGGCTTTATTTCATTCTGGTTTACAAACAGAAAGCAGAGGTGTGGAGGCACATCTCTTCCATGAGTGAAGTGGCAACTTAAGTTAACATGGAGATTAGTAGTAATAATAATTGCTAATAATTACCAAATGCTTTCTTTATAAAGTTGGTGGGATTATTAGTCTCATTTACTCATGAGTGAGTTGAAGTTCAGAGAGGACACGTAACTTGTCCAAAGACACAGACCTCACTAGAGGTGGAGCTAGCATAACTCAAGGGTGTCTGAATCTAGCTGCTATGTTTTTCTATCTTCCAAAAAAAAAAAAAAAAAAAGCTTAAGCAAGAATTATGAAGGCTTAGTTTAATGCCTTAATCCCTCAAGCCTATTCCTGTTTTACTTATCCTGACTGTGCCATTTCTTCTGCACTTTCTTTGCTTTGAAAAACTTCATGGAAATAGGTACTCTAGTGATTCTAATACATCTGTTCATTCTTTTGAGTGTGTTGGAACATTTTAGAAGTAATGTGGTGACAGCTTGACATTTGTTAATACTGACAGGAGGCACTAGAAACACAAGGTGTTATGGGATATTTGGTTCATCACAAGCTATTTTTACATATTTTCACATCTAAGACCCATTAGTTTGATCTTGATTTTGTCTATCCTCAGAATTCTCTACACACTTCAGGATGCTTTAATTTGAGAACGGTCTCTAATCTGAGTAAACATGGCCTGTAAGAAAAGTCTATTTAGGCACTATGGTTCCCTCGGTCAACACTGTGTATACCCACGCTCTCTAAGAGCAGCTGATGCTCTTTCGCCGTCTCCGGATGGATGCCCCAAAAGGGCTGCCATTACAAAGTACCACAAACTGAATGGCTTAAAAAGAACAGAAATTTATTCTTCCGCAATCTGGAAGCCAGAAATGTGAAGCAACTGTCGACAAGACTATGCTCCCTTCAAAACCTCTTGGGGAGGATCCTTCCTGGTCTCTTCCAGCTTCTGGTAGCACCACGTATTCCTTGGCCTGTAGATGCATTACTCCAACTTCTGCTTCCATCTCTCCCTGACATTTTCCCTGTATCTTTGTGTCTTCACATTGTCTTCCCTCTTTTTATAAGGATACACAGTCATATTGGGTTAAAGTCCTACCCTAATTCAGTATAACCTCATCTTAACTTGGTTATATCTACAGAGATTCTATTTCCAAATAAGATCCGTTCACAGGTACTGGGGTTAGGACTTCAACATGTCTTTTTAGGGGACACGATCCAACCTATGACTCCAAATCTGGGGTTTGTGACACTGCTGAAGTGTGACCGACTGAGGCCAATTCCTCAGAGGAGCACAGAAGTGGGTGGACTCACTCTACTAAAAATAAGTTAGTCTCTTAGCAGTTAGAGTGATTGCTCTTTCAGCACCTCCTTCACAAAATGGCTGTATTTTCATGATTATGTGGGTTTTCTCATATTTGAAGTGTCCCCCAGATGATGTTATTTCAACTAGTGCAGCATGATATGACAACAGTAGTACTGCAATGCAATGCAAATATCAACAATCACGAAATCAATCGACTGAGCAGATGATGTGACTCAACTCGCTGTCACAATCAGCGCATGATTGATGTGAGGAGCACAGCTTTCCGCAGCAGCTGCTTCGCTGAGAATCGGTTTTAGTGAATCACCACTGCAGCTGCCATTTTTCTTCGAGCCAGATAAATCCTGACATGAATAAAGTGCTGTTATCGGAGATGTTAATTCAGTTAGTAGTAAATGTCACTGGCCTAAGTCTGAGACATGTAGTCACTCTCAAATTCAAGGAAGGAGATAATTTTGACATTGTATCTATTTTTGTTGAGTTTTGCCTCTTTTTTTGGTCTGTCCATAATCTTTTATTGATTAATGAAATATCTTTATTTTTATTTTTGAGAGTGAGAGTGGGGAAGAGGCATAAAGAGAGGGGGACAGAGGATCTGAAGCGGGCTCTGCACTGACAGCAGTGAGCCCGATGTGGGGCTCAGACTCACAAACCACGAGATCACCACCTGAACCAAAGTCAAGATGCTCACCCGACTGAGCCACCCAGGAGCCCCTGAATTTAATGTCTTAATGTGAAGCATATCTAAATAAGTTAAAGTGAAGGCTTCTAAATAAGTTAATTCATCTTCTTTTCCTCAAAAATTAAAAATAGAACTACTGTATGACCCAGCAATTACACTACTAGGTATTTATCCAAAGGATATAGGAGTGCTGATTTGAAGGGGCACATGTACACCAGTGTTTATAGCAGTGCTATCAACCATAGCCAAAGTATGGAAAAAACCCAAATATCCATTGACTGATGAATGGATAAAGAAGATGTGGTGTGTGTGTGTGTGTGTATATATATATATATATATATATATATATATATATATATATGTATAGTGATGAAAAAGAATGAAACCTTGCCATTTGCAACAATGTGGATGGAAGTAGAGTGTATTATGCTAAGCAAAATGAATCGGCCAGAGAAAGACATCATATGATTTCATTCATATGTAGAAGCAAAACAGATCAACATAAGGGAAAGGGAAGCAGAAGTAACATAAAAACAGACAGGGAGTCAAATCCTAGGAGTCTCTTTAATACAGAGAACAAACTGAGGGTTGTTGGTGGGGTGTTGGGTGCGGGCATGGGCTAAATGGGTGATGGGCATTAAGGAGGATGCTTGTTGGGATGAGCACTGGGTGTTATATGTAAGTGAGGAATCACTAAATTTTATTCCTGAAATCATTATTACACTATATGTTAACAAACTTGGGTTTAAATTTTAAAAAATAATAAAATTAAAATAAGGTAAAAAAAATCAACAAAAAAATAAGTTAATTCATCTTGAAAGCAAGTATATTTAATTTAGTGTGTCCAGTAAACAGTGCTCTGGGGAAACATAAATCTTTAGAAAAAGTGTCTTAAGGTTTTCCTTTATTCTAAAATTGTACTTCAATGGCATCAACAGTTTTTAAATTTAGACACGAGCGTGGGACTACGGTGTGAGTGGTAGACATGAAGTGCAGTCCATACGGCCTAATGCAGTAACCTGCTACAAATCCCTCTCCAGTTCTATACAGATCATAAATTAGAAAAGTGAAGGGTTTTTTTTGGTTGACCCATATACCTGGATTTAAAAAATCTTCAAAAGAACAGCAAACAACTGACAAAAAGAAACAAGACTAGGCTGCCTCTCTTAGCAAAGATAAGTAGGAAAACCAGAAATGAACATTTTAGCCTAAGTCTCTTTACCAGAACTGAGTATGAAGTCTTTACCTGGTCCGTTTACTTTTTAGACATTGTTCTTACATTTGGTGCTCAAGAGGTACTCTTAAAAGACCCTTTATGAATGGATTTATCTCAAAATACTATTCCAGGGTGGGCTTTTTTCTTAATATTAATCTAAAATCTGAAACTAACATTCTATATCTTATTTAGATAGAAATATCTAAATCTGCAGCATGTTAAATAGTTAGCAAAGACATATGACTTTTGAATAAAGTTCCTCTAATATATTTCTCTTTTATGTATGCTTTTCCTAGACTATAGGAGAAAGAGCAATAACTGAGAATATCAGGACAAAGTAGATTCAAGAAGGCCACTGTTAGCCCAACCACTAAGAGAATCAAAATCACACAGGAATTCATACAGAGTTAGTTTTAAAAGGAAATGGAGGTCAGGAAGAGGAAAAAGAGTTGGATATAAAGTCAGTTTTATTAATGAAAAAAAAAATAAAGTGCATTTGAAATTTCCTTGGACATTTTCTGGTCCTATGTTGGTAATTGGTTATTTAGAGCAATTTGATTTAGATGAAGCTGAGTTTATATTCCCTCCTGTCCCCTCACCCCAATGAAGAAATGGCCTATGATCTTGTGTTAGTCATTTACTCTTCAGTAAGTACAAAGTACAGTTTCTCCTTTGGTACAAGGAATGTCCGAATAACGACTATTGTTTATTTAGCACTTATTATGTGTTAGGCATTATACCAAGTACTTTTCAGACATTGTCTCACTTAATGTTCATAACATATTGCTCTGTGAGGCAGAAGTTTTCTTTCCACATTATAAATAAAGATAACTGGGCTGAAGTTATCCAAGTTACAGCTATTAAGTTCTAGAGACAGTCTGGCTCCAAACCTCATGTGCATGGCATTATACTGTCTTTAGTATTAGAATCTCTCCCAGCTTTAGCCTTCTCTGACCAGACCTTTAGGAGTGTCTGACTTCATTTGCCCAGTGTTCCCGCCTGTGACACTGCCCCTCAAAGAGGCTCAAGAAGGCTTACATTGAAAAGCCCTTAAAGCTCCCACAGGCTATCTGTGTACATATAGAAACTAAAGTCCGAAGTGTTTACTGTTTTGTAAGAGGTCATTATTTATGTCCATTTTATAAGAGCATCTTGACTTACCCCAAAGGACACTAAATGATAATAATAATAATAATAATAATAATAATAATAAATTTGTATATAATAATAGTATATATTATTATTATGCTTAATATAATATATATTATTTAAAATTGAAGATCTATTTACAGTTTTTGGTACTCCTCTCCTACTTAGCACCTCTGTTAATCTAAGAGCCTGTCAAATCACTTTCTGGTAGATATAGAAGATGATAACACATTTACTACTGTCCCGAATGGCCTTCAGGGATATTGCTGTGCTTCTAAAAAAACAGAGCTGACTGCTTTAAACAGGCTACTGACCTCATCAAGGTGAGGATGGCGCATCAGGTATTAAAGTCCAACGCTGATAGAATATCATGTAAAACCCACTTGTGTTTGTTTTTTTAATTTTTAAACATTTATTTATTTCTGAGAGACAGAGAGCGTGAGCAAAGGAGGGGCAGAGAGAGAGGGAGACACAGAATCCGAAGCCGGCTCCAGGCCCTGAGCTGTCAGCACAGAGCCCGACATGCTTGAACACCTGAGCTGTGAGATCATGACCTGAGCTGAAGTCGGACACTTAACCAACTGAGCCGCCCAGACTCCCCTAAAAACACTTTGAAAAGAAATATGGCATATCCAAAATAACCTCTCAAGTAGAGTTGGTCAACTCTCCTTGCCCACATATTTACTTTGTGCTGCTCCTGTGGGTTGATTTAATGAAGTTATGCTGCTGTTCTTGGCACAGTATGACTTGGTGTCCGGCAGACCTGGGTTCCAATCTTAACACTGCTTGGTGCTGGCTCTATTATAACCTCAGGCTCTTTTTGGATCCAATAGTATTAACATCTACTTTTGAGGGCTTTTGTGAAGATTCAGTTAGAGAATGTTTAAGACATCTGGAAAATCATGAACACTCAGGAATTGTTAGCTCCCTTCCCTCCCGAGTTGGTATATTCACTTTCATATATAAAATGGTTTTCAATGAATATAAGAGTATTGGGGTTAGTGCTTAAAATTTTAAGTCTGTTTTATCATTAACTGTGATGCTTAACAGTGTTCGTGTTAGCCCCAGATATACCTATTAAAATGGTGTAAGTCATATGGAACACATCTGAGACTTATGAGATGATTTCCTGGTGTTTGAGGATTGTGATATAAGCAAGAAAGTAATCTAGGCTAGGAAGTTTAATATTATTGGAAAACTTTAAAACATAAGTTCCTTTATTGGAGCTTTGCAAGCAACATTAAGAAACAGTGAGTAGTTTATAACAAATGTGCATCTGGTGTTTCAGTGATGTGGTTTTTCTATGACACATGGTAAGAAGGTAGACAAAGGGGCTTTCCTAAATGATCAGAGTGGTTTTCACTTTATATACGTTCAATGCCAGGAATCTTAGAACCACACAAGCCACACCTGAGGAGAGAGCCAGACCAGGTGGGAGTGAAATGTGGCAATTTTGCATGCTTTATGCTAAGTACCATGAAATACAATCCTTCCTTCTTCCCCCATCCTAATAGACATATATTCTTACCTTGTATCAACTGAAAATTAGAAAAAAAGTGGGTTTTTCCCTCCCAAGCTAATTTGATGGTGTACAGTAACTTTTGTTCAGGTATTTTACAACCATTTATAAAGGAGAGGTCATTTTAGGGTGGGCCTTTCTACCCTGATTTACTTAGAGGAATGAATAGAATTCCGATCATTATATTAAAAGATGGGGTGTGTGTGGAATCCCACAATTTGAGCCAGTATTAAGAACTTAAAAAAGATTGATTGTGAAACTCAAGTATAATGCTAGAAACAATAAGGACAAAAACTACCCCCCAAACAGTTGAAACACCATGGATAATGCAATCACTATGTGAAGAGGAAAAGATTAGTAACAGACTTCTCTTCAAAGGAAAGAAGGGAGAATATCAATTCTTCATACAAAGTGAATTGTTATGATTGGTTTCAATGAAAATATTATGCTAAAGAATCCTGGAATTTTGATGTCTCTTGGGTAACTATAATGTACATTCTGTAGTCAAAACATGGAGAGAAAATAATCTCTCAGAGTATGGTTGTTTTCTTCATTCTGAAGTGGATGGTGGAATGAAAAACAGAAATCTTTGCTTTGACTGCTCCCTAAAAAGTGTCCTTCTGGGTGGATGGCAGAGGCCGGGTGGGGAGGAAGAACTATTGAAGAGCATTGCACATAATGTGGTCTGAATATTCTGGAATGCTGGTGACCTTCCAGTAATTGGAACACATCTGACGAGTAAATATAGATTCTCAAACTCTTGTATGTCATAGTTGACTTGCATGTTGGCAACCTTGTATTACCTTCAAAGTATAAATTTAGATCCACTGTGAAGTAATTGTAGATCCAAAGTGAAATTTAGATCCACTGCATCTTTGAATGTAACTTAGTAAAAGTTGGGGAGGAGGCTTTTGTTTCATTTTGTCATTTCAACTTACAGACATCAGCCTGGTACAAAGGATGGAGACAGTAGCAGAACACTTCTGCTTCCATTCCCCTTTCCCTCTCTCCCCTCATTCCTTCCTTTACTGTGACAAAAATGAAGAGACAGATGATTTAAGTACCTGTTGCTTATTCTTTTCTGTCTTGGGATTCTGGACGTTTAAATGGAAACTAACGCATGATTGAGACCTGGCTTATTTAGAACCCTGCTTAATGCTTTTTTATCTCAAGAAATGTTTGCTTTAATTTTTTATGAGAACTTTAAACAGATTTAAGAAGTTTAGATTATATCAAATCCCTTTTAAATTTGTTTGTCTTCTGGTATTAAGGTTAATTCTATTATTCCATGATTTCAATCATTAACCTCTTATGAAGATAAGAACAGGTTTTTTTTTTTTTTTTTTTTTTTTTTGCTTTTGCCTTTGCTGATTATTGCTTCTTCCTCCTGCCTTCTGGGAGAACACCCTGTTGTTCAGTTTTTGACACACTGATCTCTCTGAGTCTGAGATTCTGTCAATTTGCATCTTTTCAACTATATATTCTATACAAAATTGCTGAGATTTCCATTTCCAATTTTCTCCTCTTGCCTGAGTTTCAGGCGCATTGTTCCAGTGACTTACACTGCATATACCTTTGGCTCTATTGCCACCATTTGAACTTCATCAGCTCTCCCCCTCATCTGTTATTTTGTTAGTGGTTCTGTTATCCCAGCTTCTTAAACATACAAGCTTAGAATGAAGCTTTCCTTCATTCACTATAGCTATCACCACATTCCATGGATTTTTTTCATTTTGAAATGTTTTTTTAAAAATTTTTATTGTTTTAAATGTTTATTTTTGAGAGAGAAAGGTGGGGTGGGGGGAGGGGGGAGGAGACAGTGCATGAGCAGGGGAGGGGCAGAGAGAGAGGGAGGCACAGAACCCGAAGCAGGCTTCAGACTCTGAGCTGTCAGCACAGAACTCATGCAGGGCTCGAACTTACCAACTGAGAGATCATGACCTGAGCTGAAGTCAGCTTCTTTAACTAACTGAGCCACTCAGGATCCCCTTGAAATGTTTTTTTTAGAATCATCTATATTATTTAAGAGATCAGTCTGCCAATTATCACAAAGTACAAAAATAACAGTGGATTAAACACAATGTGAATTTAGTTCCGTGTTATGGACAGCTCAGGTAGATGGTACAGAGGTGGAATAGTGGCATGGCCATGTTAGGGATGCAGCCTCCTTCGATTTTGTTGCTTTGTCATCATCCCCAGAGTCTTGATTGTCCTTGTCTGTTTGGTGAATGATGGCTCAGCACCACAGGTACAAACCAATGTTCGAAAGGCAGAGGCCACAATTCCTTCTCTCTTAGGATATAACCTAGAAATGAAATACATTGCTTCTGCTTATAGCCCACGTTTAAATGACAAAATACAGTTGCATGGTCATATTTAGCAGCATGGGAGGTTTGGATATATGGTTCTTAGCTATGTGCCCAGCTAAGCTTCCAATTTCTACAGAAGATGAGGAGAAGAGCTTGGGAGCCAACCAGCAGCATCTGCCACACCTTCCACCTTCCTTACTCCAATTTTAATGTTTTTACCCTTTGGGTGGGTCTTTATTGCCCATTGCCAAGATTATTTCTAGAGACTTTTAGCTGGATTTACTGTTGGCTCCCTATAAAATCATCAATTATTTCTTTTAAAGAGGTACTTTTTTTTCCCCCCTCTTGTTAAATCTGTGCTCAGTAGCCCACAGCACAAAGTCTCTGTTTCAAAGCTCTTTATAATCTGGTCCCAGCTTTGCGCAGTGGCAGTATCGTAGCCAATGACGTTTATCCGAGGTGCGATTATTGCTATAATCTGGCCCTAGTCTACCTGTTTATAATCTTTTTTTCAACTTTCATTCATTCATTGATTCATATATTTATCCAGTAAATATGTGTTGAGTGCCTACTCTGTGTCAGACATGTAGTCATTTATTTTCCTAAAGCAGTTCACATGGGTTCTGTGAATAGAAAACATCCTCATGAATGTACATACTTTCTAATGTCACAATGATTCATTTCTTTGAAGCTTGTTTTCACCATTGTAATGCTTGAGAGGTTATGTACATTTTGAGAACAGCTTTTTCAAACTAGGTCTTGCAGTTGAAGTGGTTAATTTGCTTTTAGGAATCAGCTGATGTTCACTTGACACATTTCACTTGCAGGTTTTTGTGCATTTTAGAGTGATGATTTGTTTTTTAAAATAAAACAAAAATAGAAGAATGCTTATTGAAGCAGCTGTAACTAGATTTAGTAGCTCATTGAAATTGTAAAATAGCTCAAATGCAAGCATGATCTGAGCATTACCTCACGTATTATAGTTGTTTAGTTGCCTATTTGTTCCCAAACAACATCCTCAGTCCTGCAGACTCAGGTGCGAAGGTGTATATTGTAGAACACACCTTGTTTGGGCTTTGTCTTCCAGACTACATTTTCTTCTTTTTCTATAGCCCTAAGTAATATAGAGACATTTACTTAATACAACTAATATGACATTATTTTTATATTTTATTCTTTCAGAATAGTTACTAGACCACGTCCAGGTCTAGGGTGAGGTATGTGAGGCTGAGTCGCACAAATACAGGGTCAAATCTTTATCTAAATTCTTGATGTTTTTTTCATCATAGAGTTTTTGAACTAATTTTGTTTTTTTTTTTTTTTTTTAAATCGCACTAAAATATTACATTCTGTCTTGAAGTGACTGCTCTTGTTCCATGTCCTGCCTGGTAGCCTCATCTCTGAAGTGGGAGTGTGGTCATGTAATTTTCAAACTACATCTTTGGAGGGAGAGGAGAGGAGGGGGAGGAGAGAGTGGGTAGAACCTGAAGCTGCTTTCACCTGAGAAGTGTTGCTTGTATCTGTCTTACATATTGTCCATCTGCTAAAGAATTCGTTTGGGAAAAAAATATATTAAAAAATAGTTGGAAAATCACTGGACTAGATAGATGATTCACAATTCTGGTTGTCGTGTAATTCTAATAGGATGGATTTTTGCTGACCTACCCACACCTTAATCTGCTCCTCTCATAAGGCATGCAACAAACACCCTTGGGTGAGACCACTTCCTTCTTGCCTCGGGTATCTCTTAGCTGTCATATATATCACCATGTTTTCTCTAGATTTAATTGTAGTTCCAAGAGAGATAGTAGAAAGAATTAGATCTTGTAGAGGTCTAATTAGACCTTGCAGAATCTAACAGATTCTGCATCTTATATTGAAGTTCAGGAAGAACATAGTAGAATACCCAGTTATATTATTTTGATTTTAAGTTTCTGTTAATGTATTTAACACATATGATAATTATGATATAACATATAACTTCAATTAATCTATTAGTATAATGATAGTTATAATTTATAAAAATAAATATTCATAAATAGGAGATGTGTGCTTAAAGGATTTTTTTGTTGTTGTTAGGGGCATGCCACTATTCTTGAAACAGAAATTACTGCTTTTTTGTTAGTAAAAATTTTGATAGTTGATAACTTAGGATAAGTAGACTTTCTCAGCCTCTTATTCTTTAGCATATCCCTCGTACATCTGAATTTTGATGTGTGTGAATAATCAAAAATATGTATGGAATATTATTTTCAAAGTCCATTCCATAAGTATATTTGTATGTAACACAGCCTCAAAGAGGTGGAGAGGAAAATATAAGTATGTCACTATATTCTTTCTCTTTTTGTTTCTTGGTTCTATTACAAAGGGTAGAAATAGTAGAATTTCATAAAATGAAAATGCTAATATGGAAAAGGTATAAAATAGGGTTTTTTTTAAAACATGCATTTTAAAGATACAAAGAACAATGTTTAGTTTTATCAAACTGACTTTAAATTGGGTTCCTGTTTGCAGTTTCTACTAGATCTTTGTCAAGAGGTATAGGAAGATGTTTGAAAAAATTAGGACCACAAAAGTATGTTTTTTTAATCTTGTTTTTTAGGGGTAATATTTACATTGTATTATATAAATGTTGAAGCTTATAAAATTGAATTTTATTGCTACTTCCTCCATGATCATGTTTTCATGTATTTTTCTCTTCCTCTTCTCAGTTCTTTATATTTGGCTTGAACAGTTGGGCTCAATTGAAGGGAAACAGTCTCAGATGCAGAGTGAGAGGAACAGTGAAAACCATATGGGAAGCTGGGTATAGGAACAAGGTTAAAAGATGCCTGTTTCGGATTTTCAAATTATTTCACAGTGATAAAAGTATGCATTCAGGAAGCTCTGAGTCTGAAAAGTACCTCATGCACCTTGACATTCAACATATTTATTTCATTCCTCCTACCACGTGCAAAATGTTGTGCAAGAGGAATGAGTCACAGTCCATGTCCTCAAAAGGCTTTAAAAAACTGTCTGAGGTGGAGATGGGAAGGCACTAATCCGAAATGTATAAGTTTAGTAAGAAATACACCAGAGTGTTTTGTAGCAAAGGGGAGGGAACATAGAAGTCTGGAAAAGGGGCGCCTAAGTTAACCCTGAATGGTTGAATATATGCTAGCCACGGGATGGGGAGGGGATTGAGGGCAAAAAACCTCAGTCATGGTGACAATATAAACAAGGCACAGGGGTGCCATTGGCTGGCTATGACTTCAGAGCTTTAGGATTCACGCAGGTTGGACCTGGGTGAAAATGAAGGAGAGTTATATTGGGGCCAACTTGATCCTGTAGATGATGGAAAGGCTGTGAAGGATTAATTCTAGAATGACCATGAGCACATTTACTTTGACATAATTCTATCTGACATCTGTAAAGAACAGAGTTTCAGGAAGCAAGAATGCGAAGAGTCATTTAGGATGTTGTTGCCGTAGTCGAGGAAGAATGAATGGTAGGCTGGCTGAGGGCAGTGGGAGTATGGTGGAGGGAATTTGCAAAGTGCCCTTCTGCTATCAGTGGCCAGTGTGAATACTGATGGTTCATGTCCCAATTATTTTTGACCCATCTTGTGTCAGGTGCTCAACTTTGAGATACAGGCCCCATTCTGTGAACAAGTATGTACATTGTTTATCTTTGTTTCTAGGAGCAAGATGGTTGAATTCTTTCCACTGGTCTCCATTTAGGTAGTGGGAATATTGGTCCAATGCCTCAGGGCACTTAAGAAATGTAAAAAATATTTCTACAGTTATACTGGAAAAGTGTCCTATGTTTTACAATTTCCCAAAGGTGTGGTCATGCCAAGTATTTGCTTGCAGTCATGTTTCTATGCCTACAAGTATTTGTTGTAATGGCCTGTCATTTTTAGATGATGACTTTCTCAACTTGACATTAATCCCTAATAGCACTGATGCAGTAATTGTAGCTGGCAATCCTAGGTACTAACACCTGTTATTTGAAATGAAGCCATTTTGACTTTTAACAGAAAATTTTATTGTAGAATTAGAGGTTCTGCTTTTCACAAGAAGTCAGGCAAGTCATGGCGTTTATCAGTTGTAACTCTATTTAAAAAAAATAAAGCACAGACAAAATCTTTAAATTTATTAGTCTAACTGAATTTATACTTTTTCTGGTTCTTAATAGCTTTTTTTTTTATTAATTTACAGGAAAGAAAGTTTATCAGTTTCTTCCTAAACCTCTTAGAAATAACAGCATATCTTAATCTGAGACTTGTAAGTATCCTTTTCTTCTTTATTTAGAAAATTAGATATTGATTTTGTGGAAGAAATGGCTCCTTCAGGAAAACACTTGACAGGATATAGCTATGCAATCTGAGTTGGCATGCAAAATTTGAATGAAAGTAAAGCACACAAATAATCACTTCTTACAAAATGAAACAAAGAAACCAAATCTCAATCAGAATATCTTCATCAAGTCTATAGCAAGTGAATGTTTGATTTATTTTTTGGCAATTTCTCTTTTTTTATGTCATTTTTGTTAATTTTTCCCCTTTGTGAAAATACCTGTGTATCCACATATTTTAGAAAGTCTGTAACATCAATGGGAAGGAAGAGGAAAAGTGTAGGGTGTGAACACGGGAAAGAGAATTTGTATTCTGTTAAAATTTACATGGCTTTGGATGACTTTGTATTTTCTATTTACATTTTCAGTGAATTTTTTTGTAAAATCAAAGCTAGGTATCAAAATTGCTAAGGTTCGTTCAGTTTCTGAAATGCCAGATTCAAAACTGGCCAACTCAGGAACAGGGAATCTGGGAGACCCTTTCTGTTTCAGTTTACCAAGAGGTAAAGACAAACATATCTTTTCACAAGCAAATATTTTCTTAGATAAATTGATAAGACTCAATGGAAAAAAAAAAAAAAGCTTTGTCCTAAAAATGTATCTGTAGTAACAGCATTTAATATTTTATTCCTTGAAAGACATTTGAAGTCTCATGTAATCCTATTCTAGCATTAAGGCAAGTAGTTGGCACACTGAGTCAAGGTGTACAGAGTCTAGGGCCCGTGGAGTAAAGACAGATTAATGAAGCAGTCAGGTAATTAAGGTTTAGAGCTAGGTGGGTTCTTTACTAGGTGGGTAAGACCTTAGCATACTTCTGGACTTCTCACCTGTAAATATTTGTGTTTGAAGGTTGTTGACTAGAAATGATGACTACCTTAGATCATTTTATGATTCTAGGACATCTCTGAAACGTTGTTGCTTAGTAGTTAATAGTCATTTTATCTTGTGTAATCTATGATTATTATAATGGCATTAACATTCATGTAGTAGCTAATAAAACCAACCAATAGGAACTGAGACATATTTCTAACTTGCTTCATCAGATAAGATCTCAGCAAATTGTTTAATTAAAATGTGTACTGAGATCTTAATTACACATTCTGTTGCAATATAAGTTGTTTCCTAGTTCCAGGACATTAATTTTCTGTTCCAATGCACCCATATTATGAATCTTATGTGTTGGAGCAAACTACCTGAATTCTCTAGTGCTTCAACTTGTAAGTAATATGAAGTTAAAATGCTTATATTATAGGCTTGTTATGGGGATTAGATGAAATGATGATGAAACAATGCAATATAAATAGTAATAATAATAATAATACTGAGATAAACCTATACTGCAATCATAATTTCCTATCTTTACTATATTCTTTCAAGGACTTTGAGGTTTTACCCACATAATGATTTCATTTGTCAGTGTGTAAAAAAAAAAAGCTCTTTGTAAAATCGCTGAAAGAATAGTGAGAATGGAGATTGTTGGCTACATTCCCAGATATTTTTTTTTTTTCAACGTTTATTTAGAGCATGAACGGGGGAGGGGCAGAGAGAGAGGGAGACACAGAATTGGAAACAGGCTCCAGGTTCTGAGCCATCAGCCCAGAGCCCGACGCGGGGCTCGAACTCACGGACCGCGAGATCGTGACCTGGCTGAAGTCGGACGCTTAACCGACTGCGCCACCCAGGCGCCCCTACATTCCCAGATATTTTTAACAAGCATCTTAGATAATTCACATGAAAATGATCTACAGGCTACCCTTTGAGAAACACTATTTTCCTTTAGAAATGAGCCACAAACTAGCTAATTATCAAATCACATGTGAGGTTTATAAAAAGTAAAAAAAAAAGTATATAAAAATATAAACATATTCTTGGGCTCCATCTTGGAGATTCTGATTTGGTAGATCTGGAGCAAGGCTTTGTAACTTGTGTTTTAAACAAGTTGCCATACTGATTTGGGTATTTGCAAACCACTGCTTTACAGCCCCACCACATCTGTAACTTTTTATTGATAAAGCTTATAGCTGTGCCTCCCATATGTGGATGAGGGGATATCATTAATGGGTTAATGCTTCAACTGGTCTAGTTCAAGTTTCAGGAGTGAAAAGATGAGCTTGGATGTCTGCATTTGCATAAATTAATCAGATTGAGAGTCTTCTCTACCTTGGTTTTGTAGCTACTTTAAATAAATCCAGGAACCAATCCCATAAACTGCACAATCCCTAAATGAAAAAGGGCTGTTGGAGACCATCTAGTTTAAATATTTGATTTCACAGAGGTGAAAAATGAGGCTCAGAAGTCTGCCTAAGGCCACAGGGCAAGATTAGAACCAACACTTGGATTTCTGCCCCTAGCTCAGTTCCATTTCCATTACAATTAGTTGACTTTGATTCTGCCATTTCAAACCTGTGAAACCAGCTACTCTAGTGTTGGCTTTAGGCTTCCCAGCAGGCATAGAAAGTGCCATATGAGTCAGCTTTCCTACTTTTCAGCTCTCTGAAAGTGACAGCTTCTTCCTTTCCATCTCTAGTTCTCTATCTTGAATACAAAGAGGCAGGAAGGCCACTGCGGGACTGAAGGTACTCTCCAGGAGAGGCAGCCTGTTCAGCAGTGGCCCCATCTTCCCAGCTGCCTTCCTGATTCTTTATCTTAGCCAGAGCCATCTGCTTTATCTTACACTCTCTATCTCTAGATGGCAGAGCCATCATTGTTTTTGCCTGTCTTCTTACTCTTGCATCACCTTTTTCTTGGCATACCTTATCTCATATTAGTTGCCCTTGTTTGGACACTGTTTAGCTTTGGAGTACCATTAAGTTCAACAAATATTAAGTACTACTGTGTTCCAAGAACAGCCTTGGGTACCAGAGATGTAAAATGAATCTAGAATTGTCCTACTTTCAGAAGAGCTTACAATATCATGGGGAAGGAGATGACTGTAAAAAATCTGCAGGAGTGCTTGAGAGTGTTATGAGAACCACGGTTACCACTTCAGGAAAGTCAAAGAAATCTTGGAAAAGGCAGTGACATTGGTCTGTTTTGAGTGAAAAAATCATAACCCACAGTATAAATGTGCAACATTTCACAAGCACATGAAGAGAATGTTTCTAAGGCTTAATGAAGAGAGCTAATGCAACCAGAAATTAATAAAGGTAGGTGTCAGCATGATGGAAAGAAAGGCATACTACAACCTGTAGCAGGAAACCTGGGTTTTCTTTTCACACTACCAACCACAACTTATGTGACCTTTGCCAATTCAGTGAGCCCCATTGACTTCGCCAAGCGCCACTTGACTGCTCACTCAATTCATTCAAATAATGAAATTTAAGTTTAGGCTGTCCTACACTCTTGGGATACTTTCAGGTAGAGGAAAAGTGCCTCCCAAAGGTCCATCTGAGGCAAGACTTCAGTTTTGAGTAGGTATTGATCCAGTGAAGAGAAGCTTTCGAAGAAGGGTGCTCCAGCCAGGAGGAACTGCATTCATCCATCAGCCTGAGTCTTGAGGTGAAGGGAGTGTATTTCTGAGTTCTACGAGTCCTGAGTGAGGAGCAGTTTCCTTCAGCTGCTGGACCACAGGGACAGGAGCAGCGAGAGGTGAGGTTGGGATGTAAGCAGAATGTAGATCATTGCAGGGTGTTGTTAGTCATGCTAAGAAACCAGGTGACTTTGTCCTGGCTTAAGGAGAGTAGTTGAAGAGCTAAGATAGTAAGGTTTGTGTGGCTGGCATGAAGAGTGGAAAAGGAAACAAAACTGAGGCAGGATGATTTGTGAAGGGGATAATCCAATCTGGTGATGTTGATGACCTTAACTAGGTTAGTGAAAGAGAGTGAGCAAAGCAGTTAGTCCATAAATTGAGGAACTATTTAGAGAATGGAGTTTATATGACTAGATGGTCATGAGGTGAGGGAAAAGGATGCCTGCTGGGCTCTGATTTGTGCAACTGGGTGGATTTTAGTGCTGCTCACTGAGAAAGAAACCCAGGAGGAGGAACAGGTTTCAAAGGAATTCAAGGATCTCTAACAGGAGGGGATGAAATCATCTGTCCTGGGGCTCTTCATACTAACTGGCCTTCCACATGCTGAGAATATCATATGCGTTGTCGCACTTAGTCTTCTCAGCTGTGGGAGGTAGTATTATGTACTCAAAAGATGTGAAAGCTGAGGCTCAGAGAGCTTAATGCTTTGTATAAGGACCCTTAGCTAATAAGTAGTGGAGCCAAAAGTTCAGACCAGAGCTAAACCAGGGGCATTTCATTCTAAAGTAGGCATACCTTCTATTGTATCACTGCTTTCCCTTTGAGTCTGACACGTGTAATTCTGTGAAAATAGGTCACTTGTAGAACACAAATAACTTTAGACTTTATAGATTGTTAAATTGAAGGCATAAACTCTACCTTCTGACTGATCATTATCTCTCACCTGGGATACTGCAATTGTCTCCAAACTCATCTCTTGGATCCACTCTTCTTTTCCAGTCTGTTCTGTTTGCTGCCACCAAAGTGATCTTTTTAAAGTTCAATTTTGATCATCATGCTATTGCTTCAAAAACTTTCATGACTTTCCATTGCTGTTAGGATAGACCAAATTCTTAACATGCCCCAATGATATAGCCCCTGTTAACCGACCCACTTAATCTTGTGCCCATTTCCCACCTTCTTCTCTGTGTTCAGGCCACACTGGCCATCCCTCAGTGTCTGAAATGTGCTATGCTTTTCTCTTATGCATGAAATACTCTTCTTCCACCTCTATACCAACCAGCTAGCTCCTTTTTCTCATAGCTCATATTGTCAATGAATCAGGTTCTGGTACACTCACAAAACAAACTAATTTTTCATCTGAGATCACATTTTGTATTTATGCATGGATTTGTGTTGATTATTCTTTTTATCACCCATTATTAGATTCCATGAAAGTAGTTCTAGAACTGATTTGTCAGGCATATAATTGGAACTCAGCAGATATTTTCCAAGCAAATTAATAAATTTATAAAGGAGTGAATGTGATTCTGGGTTAATTAATTTATATTTGATTATTTATTTGGTATATTATCATTTAAAATTGAAAAGAAAAAACATTTTCTTTATTCCTGTAAAATAAACCAAGTTTCAGTTATATACAGTATTGGTTTTAAATATCTCGATGATATAGTATTTCCCCTGGTATTATATTATAATTGTTTTTCTCCTTCTGAAGTCAAATTTTCTTTTGCACAATAAATGAAACTAATTCCAACAGCATAGTGGTAATTACTGAATTGACATTTTTTTGGATTAAACCAATTAAACCAAAGCAATTAAAACTTGGAAATGGCAACTATAAAAGAACAATATGTCATCATTTCGTGTACCAACGAAGAATGGAAATGTGTTATAATTAGTTTGTAAATGTCACATCTTATTGCACTTGCTAATTAAATGAGATTTTCCATCCCAGACTTGCTGAAAATAATTTCGAATTTTCAGGAGTGATATTTTATTTTTTTCACTCGAGAATGGTTCTTTGCCATTTGACTATCATAGTCTAACAACTGAGGTTTAGATAAGGCCAAGTGAAGAAAGCCATTACTGTGTGAGCCCATAGCTCTCAAGTGGCGGGGTGTTTTCAGTCCTCAAAACAGGCTACCAGGACTCTGGACTGAACAAATGATTGGGCTGTGGAATGGAATCTAGCATGAGAGATTTTTGCAATCTATTCTACAGATATATTGGTGAGACCCCCTGGAATTATCTATGAACATTGACCATCGTGATTGTCTAGCTTTCAGTCTCACAAAGCCAACTGAAAGGATTGGATTACATGAGTGCTCAATGAAATTCTTTAGTTTGAATAACCTGTAATTCTAAATGGACAAAAGGAGGAAGTAAAGTAGGTGGAAGAAGTCTTACATATTAGAGATTAAAGTTCTTGTTGTTACAGGAGACAGGTTCTTGGCCACTAGAGCAAGGATTTATGATGCTCCAGTGCTTATCAACATGGGAATCCTGGTCTGCTAGGATTCTACAGAATTATTAGAGGGGTCTATAAGCCATATGTATGTATCTGTGTTCAAATAAATACTGTCACATACCATATACATTACCATTTTCCAAATGTATATGGAGTATTCTTATAAAAATGAGAATTAATTGCTTTGCAATATGTATTTCATAGTATCTTTTCATCTGTTCTATATTTTCTCAATCAACAGATATCTAAAAAATGTAGATTCTTCAACTTTGAAGCATCATCTTACATTAAACGTCAATAAACTAGTTGTATCTCCTATACTACATGATATACAAACTTTTATTTTTCCCCACAACTAGATTTTTGAGAATCAGATTCCTAAGTGCTGCATGTCAGTTTTTCTTGTTGGATGCTCTGGTGTCTCTGCTCACCACTTCCTGTTGTTTCCTAAAACTTTTTGATGCTGCTGCAACTCTCTCTAGTCAAAATCACACTAGGATTGTCCTCAGGGTCCTCTGTCTGTTGCCCAAAGCAGAGATATCGCTAAGATGGTTGTGGTACATAGTAAACTTTACCAAAGACTGGAGGATGATATGAGAGAATTATAGTGCAGAAATGGGTCACCTAGCATTAGATATTCAACATCATTTCTACTAGAGTCCATTAATTGTGCCTATTTGTGGGTGTCCCTACTGGTTGGCTCTCTCTTTACTGTCCAGCCTTGTTTTAGGTGTCTACCCTCCTTCCATAGGCAAGATTGCTTCAGTCCTGTCCTGCCTGGACTCTAGGCTAGAATCCCTCTCCCTACACATAAGGAAATCAGCACATGTTATGATTTTATATCCTGGAAGTTATTATGCAATTCAGACCTCAATAAATATAATTTTAAAATTACAACAGTAACTAACTGTTATTGTCTGAATTTCATCAGTTCAAGGTAGGATTATTATTTAACAAGCCTTCTCTACCCTAACAATGTGCTCCAGGGCTTTTCAATCAAAGGGGAGAATGATTTTTTTCAGAGCCTTGGAAGAATATAGATTGACTTCTAAAGCACAGCGCAGGTCAAGATAGGGACATGCCTTTCCCTAATAGACTTTACAATCAGAAACCTCACCCTAAGCACATGAAGGCCTGACCTTCATAGAATGGGATAGCAAAAGGTTTACATTCTTCTCCCACACACACCTGAAGTCTCAGCCTTTTCCTATTGCAAATTATATTCACCATGTGCATTGATGATCTGATGTTAAAAAAATTGTTTTATCCTTGAAACAATTAGAATCCATCATTATTGTGGGATAAATACTGGCCTAGAAGTCTAGTGACATGCTGTTTAGACTTGATTCTGAAATTAATGAGGTCTTCTTCATACCAACAAGCTGCTCTCCTTTTCCTCATCTTTGTTCTTTTTAAATTTTTTAATTTTTTAATTTTTGAGTAATCTCTACACGAACTTGGGGCTCAAACTCACAACCCTGAGATCAAGGGTCACATGTTTTTCCTACTGAGCCAGCCAGGTGCCCCCTTTTCCTCATCTTTGAAATCAGGATTGTTTTTTTGTTAGTTTGTTTAATTTTTGTTTATTTATTTGCTGATGACTAAAGTTCCTTCTACCTCCAAAATTCTTAGGTCTCTCCAAGTTACTTATGGATTGTCAATTGTTTTTTTTCTCTTGACTGTCTTTAGTAGCATTGATTAATTTGACTTTGCATCAATTCTATGAAATTGTACGATAGGAAAAAAATGAGTCAGAGGTGCTGTGGTGAAGGTCAGATAGACATTTGAGTGTCTTGTGCAAAATGTTACATCTCAATTTTAAAAATTAGCCTATTGAAATATTTCTATATATCCTTAAATGCAGAAAGTGCACTTATTAATTTTCACCCAGCTTCTGAACCTCACAGGTCATTAAAAATGTGTTATGAAAAATTAGTCACTTGTCCACAGTTATAGATGGTGATACAATTAGGAGCTGAATCATATGTTTCCATCACTACCTTCAATTTTAAAAATGAGGGTTACCATTAAAATAAATTAAAGGGAGAGATTGTGTCAGAGTGCAGATAATATTTTAGAAATGCAGTTTTAAAAGGACCAAAAATTCTACTTATAGTTATAATTATTGTTATGTATATGAGAATGTCTCAATGTATGTTCCCTATATAAATCTTGAGGCAAGTTACAGAAAGGATTAAAAGAAAAGGAGATTCTTAGACTCGAAAGAACTTACCTCATGCATTAACGTAGCAGTAAAATGGCCACTCAACTTGACCTTAATTGAATAAATGACTATGGAAAAGAAATACTCAATGAAAATACTTTGTTATGACTGGGCTAGTTTAATTGAAAAATACATCAAAGAAACGTGGTATTTCAGACTACAGAAAGCCTTCTGAACTAGAATTTACTGGGAAACAAGTTTTGAATTTTAATCTTGGCAATTAATAACATTTTAAAATACAAAGACTATTTAAGTTAACATAAATTAGGCAGCTCTGCTTTCCCTCCAGGCTTCACAGAGGATTTGCTGGTAGGTATAAAAAGATCTGATGAACATTTGTATTGTCTTTATAATTTCCAAACCTGTAATAGAGGCTTCTGAAAATGCTAGAATGTTCCTCTCTCCACACAATGTGATGTATGATTATTGTCACTGTCCTGCAGTCCCCAACATGCAAGGCTTCAACGTTTCCAGGAACCTCAGTACTCCAGGGAGGAGTATGTAGCTTGGAACTTAAGAGTCATCTCTTCTGAGGCTGAAAGACCCAGGAGCAGTCTCCTGGTGACACAAGAGTGACGTGAACAAGGACATTCTTCATTCAAATGAAACAAAAGCTATCATATACATACTGATTAGTTTTTCTCTAAGCTCACACTTTTTAGTGCAAGTAAAATATATTTTTAGTAAAGTTTATCTAGCTCAAAAAATTCCAAGTTTTGAGTTTATTGCAACAAATGTATCTAGTCCATACGTCTTAAAAGTGAAACAAATTGGCTTATAAATGCTTATAAGTGAATTAGAATATGCTTTAATCACTATTTTCCTCTTTAGTTCCTGGCTATTTTTTGCTGAGTGATTGGGAAGTTTAGATGGGTTTAAGCAGATTTGTGTATAGATTGGCGGAGTGAAAGAGGTGACAGCTAAAAGCTACATAATTACCAGAAAGAAAACTCTAAAAATCTGGGTTCTCTTGCCTACACTGCAAATGGAAAATAAAGGGGTTTAATCATTGAGGAAGCATTATAGAACAGGGTCTAGGGAAACTGAGGCTCAAAGCGCTTGAAGAACCTTCCCAATGTTATGTAATTGGTTGGTGCTGAAAACACAGGTGTGACTCCACCCCCACTGCCCCAGCCTAAAAAATAGGTAGAAGATAAAATGCTGATAATTCCAGAAAGTCTTTCCCACATCTTTGCCAAATAACACTCTTTTTCTATTAACTAATTTGCAGAAGTGCCACCATTAATGATTTGCTTCTTTGGTCTAACACTTTGGAGTTTTTCTTCTAGAGAGTCAAACATACAGCATACTTCTGTGAATGCATTAAGCAAATATTTTCCAAGAGCTAGTCTGAATAGGATGAAGAGGAAGAGGACACTGGGTCTATGGCAGGATCAGGGGCTGGGGAGAACAAGAGAAAATTGATGACGGACAACTGTGAAGGGTGCAGAGCCATTGGTCTGGGAGAACCTGCAATTACCTAGAGTCTATAATGACTATTGTAATGAGATTGTGCTCTAAATGTGTTCTAATGAGATCCTGAAATACCTCCTGTACTTCACTGCCTTCATATATTCGTTCTCAGTACTTGCCCTGTTATAAACAGCTGTTTTATGTTGATCACGTTTCAAAAGATTGTTTCTGATTTTTTTATTCAGAAGATGAACATCTAAATATTAGTTGAATTAAGTGAGATCTTCTTCAATCTTGTCTTTTTTCTTAGTCCATTGTTTTTTACGATCTCTTTAAAAGACCAAGAGATATCTTGGTCAATATCATCCAGAATGTTCTGGCCCCTCAGGCTAACTTTCCAGGGTAAAGAATCTTTGGTGAGCAATTGTGTCTTCTATTTTCAATGCATCCATGTTTCTATACAGTGAAGATCTTTAGAACTGTCTGTAATTATACTAATTTTCAGATGATTACAAATGAGTCGGCTTTTTAGTATTTTCAGCAGTTATTTTAATTATGATGGATTTGGGGGAGTTTTTCTTTTAATCTTTATTTTTAAGAGAGAGAGAGAGAGAGAGAGAGAGAGAGAGAGAGAGAACGAGTGGGGGAGGGGCAGAGAGCGAGAGGGAGACTTCAGAATCCAAAGTAGGCTCCACACAGTGTCCGATGCAGGGCACGAACCCATGAGCTGTGAGATTATGACCTGAGCTGAAGTCAGATGCTTAACTGACTGAGCCACCCAGGCACCCTGAATTTTTCTATATAAAATTCTTTTGCATCCTTAATCAAATGTCAAAGGATAACAATGAGAAATCTGGTGTGAAATGGATCAGAGTAGCAGGGTGACTTGAAATGTCTTTCTTAGTTCAGAAATATTTCCATATCTAGGGTATAAATATGCAAATACTTAAAATTCCAACAGACTGCTTTTAGGTTCATAAGCCTCCCTGCTGCTCAGACAGGATGTACAAATCATGTGGATTGGTAGATCAGATCAATGTAAAGTTCATTTAGAAAGCACTCGTTGAACAACTACTACCTATTATCTACTCCTAGAACCTGTTTGTTCCTGCCTCCAGGAAGTATGGTCCTTTAGGGGTAAAACAAGTACAGAACATTTATTGAAAAACTCATGCAGAACATTTATTGAAAAACATATTAAACTTACTTAGTGGTGGACTTCAGGGTTGGCTGTTAGAATGAATAGTGAAAAAGTCCAGGGGTTGGCTGATGTAGCCAAGGCCATCATCATGGCCTTTTCCCAGAACAGCTCTGGGAAAAGTTAATTTTGTGATTTATTTAATTTTTAATCTACTACAAGAACATTTTTAATAAGCTCTGAAATTGGATGAATAGCTCTGTAAGGCTGTGCACATGCATTGGTATCCTTTGCTAAAGCAACCATTGTTTTGGATAATACATGCTGTTAGACCCTAAGGCCCAATAATTTATGGATTTATGTTTGTGGGTTTTTTAGTGTATTATTAGAGAATCTGACCTCAAACCTTTACTCCACTTCAGTCATTCCCAAGTTTGTGTGACAACATGAATCCCCTTGGGTGCTTGCAATACCTATGGTATCAGACACACTGAATCAGAGGCTCTAGTCTGTTTTGTTAACAGACTACCCAGGTAAGCCTCATGAGCAGGCAAGTTTGGGAAAGACTGCTCTAGTTCATCTGGCATAAGATTAATTTTAGATAAATAGGCTTTTTACCCACCCTTGCTCCCTCTCTTCCTCAGTTTCTCTCCTTCTACCCTGTTAAGATGTTTAAAAAAATCTTAGGAAGAGCTGATTTGCTTTAAATTTACTTTTACTTTTAGTCTCCAGGCTGGCATTGGTGAGATACGGTTTTCCCAGAGACCTCATTTTTTGGTCTCCTTTCTTTCCACAATTTAATCAAGTGTTAAGGTGAAAAAATCTGGTTCTTCTCTGTGGCTCATAAGACAGAAGAGGAATTAATTTACACTGTCTGGTGTCAGGATGCATTATGATTATGTTGGCAAAGCTATAAAAAGAAAATATCCAAAGCTTATAAAAAAATTGCAGAGAGGTCACTGTTAGAGCAGATGGATGAAGCAGAGTGCCTGATCATTTAGCCACTACTGAGCTAAAGGATCTTTAAGCCAAGGTGTGCATAGCTAGAGCAGCTTGGAGAAGGTCACCAAGTTATAATTATAGCTTCAACGGGAGAGTTCAGAATTTTACAGTAAAATGCATATTTATTTTTCTTACTATATAAAAATGACTGAAAGGCCAGTAAACACGTTTGCAGTCAATTCTCAATTACCCCAGGAAATCTAATAGTGGGTTTCTTTTGTTGCATTCTTTGGGGCCTCCTCTCCTTTGAAATCAGAAAATGTTTTTCCAAAAAATGCAAACTAAAACTACAAATATAGAGTACAACAAAAATAAACGAATAGTCTAAAATTACACCCCCGCCAAAAGAAGTCTTATGGTCTTTAAATAAAAGTTTATATTGACCTCCTACTATTTTCAGTGACTTCTGATAATTGTTGTAATGTAAGATAAGGTGGAAGGTAAAAGTAACACACCTGAAAATAAAAGTAATTATAGAGATTATACCAGCAATAGAAATTTGCTTTCATTTTACTTTGAAAATTTTAAGACATCTGAATGTGTATGTTCACAGATTACATAATTACACTGTGTGTGTGTGTGTGTGTGTATACATATATATATATAATATGATAGTTACTTAGAAGGATAAAGAGAAAAATTAATTTTTATTCAAACTTGAAAATATTATTGCAATCACATGATCTTTATTTTTTTAATGTTTATTTATTTATTTGAGAAAGAGTGAGTGAGTGAGCACGGGAGATGCAGAGAGAGGGAGAGAAAGAGAATCCCAAGTGGGCTCCATGCTGTCAGCACAGAGTGGGGCTTGAACCCACAAACCGTGAGATCATGACCTGAGCCGAAACCAAGAGTCAGATTCTTAACTGACTGAGCCACCCAGGTGCCCCTGTGATTTTTATTTTTAAGATTCAACATTGAATTAAAGTTTTCATATTAGATGAATTACTTGAAAAACGTTTTGAGTTTGGTTCAATACTATGGAGAATATGAGGTTCAAAGAAAGAAAATATTCTTGATAAAGTGATTCATGCATATGGCAGATGAATAGAGAATTTTAGGTGGCTTCTGGTCCTTAACTTTATAATTCTGGGCATTTCTATGCTGTTTAATCTCTTATAAATTTACAGGAGTCTATTACTCTAGAAGGGAGGCAACAAAATGAAATGATTAAAAGCCCGTGTTTTGGAATCACATGTAACAATTTAAAGCAAGTTCCTAATATTTGAAAGACTCCATTTCAGCTGTCTCATGTGAATTATGGGTGTAATTCCCACCCCACCTCACCTGACCCTGTATGTGTGTGGTAAGGACTAAATAAAATAATGTATATAGAGCAATGTAGTACCTAGGTAAGTAAAGACTCAATTAAGAGTAGCTGTTTTACTTTTTTATTATTTTTTTAATGTTTATTTGTTTTTACACACAAACACACACACATACAGAGTGTGAGTAAGGGAGGGGCAGAGAGAAAGGGAGACAGAATCCAAAGCAGGTTCCAGTCTCTGAGCTGTCAGCACAGAGTCTGACACAGACTTGAACTCATGAACCATAAGATCATGACCTGAGCCAAAGTTGGATACTCAGCTGACTGAGCCACCCAGGTGCCCCACTTGAAGGAATTTAATGGAGGTAGGAGAGCCTTGCACTATGTGTGGGACAATAACTTACCCCTTTTTGTGAGTCCTTTGTGACTCTTGTGTCTTTAATGAGTATGTCAAACAAATAATGTCATATCTGTGCTCCTGGAGAAAGGTTACTATAGTTAAGATTTTGCCTGTAAAGACTGTGTACAATGGTAAGGCTGTTGAGGTATCCTGTGCCTATTCCTTGCAAAGGTGTATTGTGTCCCTTTAGTGGTAAAGAAACTGTGGCTGAGAGGCTGTTGAAATAGGCATTGAACAGAACATATTAGCCAAATTTATAGTGGCAAAATATTTACCAGTTGCTGATTGGATGGAATCGGCAATTTCACTTATTAGGTTGTTGGGTGTAGAGGCCTTAATGGAATGGAACCATGGCATTATGGTCACAGCGATCCACTATAGGCCACCATTCATTTAATACAGATTTAAGAACAGGCCAAATAAGGCTGTTAAATGGAATAGCAATGGGATCAGGGAAAGGTTCACTCATTACCTGTTATATAACAAGCTTTTAATCCTTGAAGACCTTGTTTTAGATTACATTGAATCACGTTAACTATTTTAATGGGGTTGGTGGGGTAGGGAATGGAGGGGTGGGTCATGGGTTCTTATTTTGTTAAGCCCATACGTAAGTGTTAAAAGCTTAATTTTAATTTTCACTTTTTTTTTATTGGGTCAGACTGTCCATGCCCACTATGATATTTTAGGGCAATGAGTGTTATAACCATAGGAATTTAAGCTAGACAAAAATTCTTATAGTTAAGGTAAGGCATACTTATTTGTCTTCTACTTTATATTCAGTAACTCCCTTAACTAAATCCCTGATTATGGAGGATACCATGTTTAACTTTAGTGGGATTCCAAGCTATAACTGTAATTTTAGCCATAATATTGGTCAAAACTATGAAAGTTTGCCAATTGGTGAATTTCTGTAGATACTAAAGTTAATTCAGAACCCAGGTTGTAATTCACACAAGCCAATCAATGTCCTTTTATCTTTTGCTATATAAATTTTTCTAGTAAATTTTGGATTTCCAATTAGGCCATATTATGGGTCTTTGTTTTAAGTTGTTTTTTATTGGTTTTCTTTCCCTATATTCAGGGTTCTTTCTTTCTTTTCATTTTTTGTTTATCTGGTTATTGTTGTTGGTCACTGGATATACCTGGCATGTGTGTGTGGGCAGGCATTCTCCACTCTTACCATATTTATAAGTTTTTTTCCTCCAGAGAACCTTAAATCAGTATCATCAGAGTTGGGGGCCTCCCTCATAGCAATGGTTGGTTTATATGGTTTTAAGACCGTGGGCTTAAGTTAAGTTTGGATTAACCCCTTCATGGTGCCACAAGGATGCCTTGGGTGTTTTGCTGAGGATTAGTATCTTTGTTGCAACAGAGACTTGGAGAGCAGAGTGGTGTAGGGAAAACATCCTGGGCCTACCCCCAGACTTGATCAAAGCCCTCCTCTGCTATAGCCCAACCTCTTCTGTCATGTGGACTTCCTTTCTCTCTCTCTCTCTCTCTCTCTCCCTCTCTGTTCAGATTCCCTGAGAATATTTTAGGTTTTTAGCCACATAAAGTTGCAACTTTCAGTTTCTGTCTGCACAATCACCTGTAATGAAGACCTTCCAGGTGTTTCTGGAGAAAGGTTCAGGAGCCTGGTAGCCTTCCTTGTAGGTGGTTGCCTCTTCGTTCAGGGAATGCCAGTCTTCCTGGGATCAAAGTCCACATCCAGTAAAGTCATTTTGTCTATGGCTTGGATGGAGACCATATGGCCAATGATGACAAGATTAGCCCTTTGGTGTACTGGTAGGCAGCAATACTGAGCAAAGCCTAGGTACATTGGCCATGAGTTTTGCTTTGGGAGAGCAGTTGAGCACCAATGTTCCTTCCTCCCCTACCTTTTTTTTTTTTTTTCACCAGCCCCTGGGCCACAGGCCATGATGGATGTGCACCTCGATACTCCTGAGGGTCAGGAGAACGCAAGCAACAATGGCAAGGGAAGCAGCGGCACAGGAAACCAGCAAGGTCACTACCCTTGCATGAACAACTACAAGTAGGATGCCATGCTAAATTCCCTGAAGGGTGGTGATCTCCTTTCTTTCCACAAACCTCACAAAAGACTATCTCTGGGCCTGTCCCAGAGGTGCATAATTATAATGTCTATATAGCTTCCCCAAGGAGCCAGGGATAGTCACCAGGCCAGATGTGGTAACATAGGCTGATCCTTGGTGAGCAGAGATCACCTGCCAAACAGACTAAACCTGACACCACCAGGTTATGCCAGTGTATAGTCAAATAACAACACTTTTTATATTGGGGGCAAGAGAATTTTAGGTGGAGAGTGAGGGCAATGGGCTGACAAAGACAATAGAATACCACACAGGACATAGCCCAAGCCTACCAGCAATTAGCTGTTCCATCTCAGGTAGACTTACCAAATCACAGAATCCGTTAAGTTAGCCAAGAGTAATTAATTGAGGCTGACCAGGAGTCCTCAGTTATGGTGGAGCATATCGTGCAGTTTGTGACACCAATGGTTTTTATTTAAAGCCTCTTATTCACCCCTTTGGTAAGAGAGAGATTCCTGCCCTGGGGATATGCGGATGGTTAAACACACAGTATTTGGCACTGAGCAGATGAGATCAACAACAAACTATTACTCGCATATATTTATAGCCCAAGGAGAAGGATATTGTAGGCCCTGCAGGGCCTCATAGGGATTATACTCAGGAACAGAGTGAACAACCAAGAGCTATAGGAGGCAGACTTGTAATACAAGAGTGTGTGGTGCCTTCTGGTTCTCATAAGAAGAATGATTGGTTTGTTTGAATAATTCCACATGCTGGCAAAACTGCTGTCTAGGGAGAACTAGGGACTGTGCCTGGTCCCTTTGATAAGGAGGAGTGTTCGGCTAGGGTACCTTATCCATGAAAGCAGAGAGAAGAGAGAAACTTATGCTTAGTCCATTTGAACTCTCCTGATTTTACCAGATGTCAAGGCAGCATTTAATATTGAGCCTTAATTTTAGGCCTTACACCACATGGAGAAATGAATTGTGTGTATGACTGTGACTCAGTTGGAAATTTACCCCAGAGAGAATAAATTCTAACGTGGAAGTGAATGATTGTACTTGGAATCACAAGACTATTTTCTTCCGTGAAGGAAACATAGGGATCTGTGAGCTAAAATAAGTTCTATTAAAGAATAATGTATTTACATTATTGCACATCTTTTTTTTGACTGAGTGAAATGCTTATCTTGCTGATATATGGATAAGAAATTATTGAGGGGCACCTGGATGGCTCAGTGGGTAGAGCTTCCAACTTTTGATTTTGGGATTGTGAGTTTGAGCCTCATGTTAGGTGTAAAGATTACGTTAAAAAAATAAAATAAAATAAAATAAAATAAAATAAAATAAAATAAAATAAAATAAAACTCCTTTGTCTCCACCACTATAACATGAAATAAGACAGTGAACATTATTTTTTTTTTAAAAAGAAAGAAATTATTAAAACTTAACTAGAACTTCCTTTTATGGAAAAATGGAAGACAATGTCCTCTAGAAAGCCCTAGTAAACAACACTCTAAAATGTAGGATATACTTTCAAAACTTTTTTTAAATGAATGTTCATGTTGGCAAATAAAAATATTTCATAAGCCCAGAACAATGAGAAATCACAAATCTAGAAGCATGTGAGTGGTGTACTTACTTCCCTGAGTTCCCCAGTAATTCACATCTTTTGTTTGAAAAAGTCATGTTCTGGGGACAAGGAAAGAAACTTACGGACCACACAAGTTGGAAAATCAAATTGGGTCCCCAGCATAAGGCTTAGGCTGCCGAAGAGTGTGACATGCTCAGTCCAAGGGTAATGTGGCAAAACCCTAACCTTCAAAGAAAGACAGCAAGGACATTCGCCAGTCTTGTCCTGATTTGGGTTGGGTGGAAAAGGAGGGGGGTGGAATTCTCCTGATCATTTATTACCAAAAGTGGAACCTCACACAGGTTTGCAACTTTTGGTCTGAAAAATTCCATGCTGAGAATTTAAAGCTAACCAATTTGATAGTGCTCCCAGACCCCACTAGAGGCAAATTCAGAGCCTATATAAAGGCTCAGGTAATTTCAAGGAAAAGGTTTTAAAAAACAAGGGTTCACACTAAAAATAATAAAACATGCAAGAAAATAGAGTGTCTTTCTTATGTGTCTAATTGGAATTCCCAAGGAACTAATAAAGGATAAAAAGTAATATTCAAAGAAACAATACCTGAAAATTTCCCCAAATTGATGAAAGTCTCAGATTCAGGAATCATAACAAATCTTAAGAAGGAAAAACAAAAAGGTCCTAGTCATCTTGTGATGACATTTCAGAACACCAAAGAGATAAATCCTCAAAATAAGCCAGAAAAAAACAGACTCCACAAACCACAATGAATGACAATTATACCAACAGTATATTAGTCAGTGTTCTCTAGAAAAACAGAACCAATAGGATATATATTTATTTATTATAAAGAATTGGTTCATGCTACTGTGGAGAATGAGAAATTCCAAGATCTGTGGTCAGTAAGCTGGAGACCCAGGTGAGACAATGGTAGGTTCCATTCCAAGTCTGAGGGTCTGAGAAGCAGGAGAGCTGATGGTGTAAGTTTCGGTCTCCGTCTGCGTCTGAGTCTGAAGGCAGGGGAGAGACTAATGCCCCAGCTGTACGACAGTCAGGCAGAAAGAGCAAATTCTTCCTTACTCAGTCTTTCATTATACTCAAGCATTCAGTGGACAGGACAATGACCATCCACATTGGGGAAGGCAATCTTCTTTATTCAGTCTATTGATCCAAATATTAATTCCAGAAACACCCTCACAGACACCCTGAATATTGTTTAAACAAATACCTGGCATCCTGTGGCTCAGCCAAGACAACACATAAAATTATCATATTCCACAAACTTCTTAACAGCAAAAAAAGAATGAGGAGAGTATTGTAAAGTGATTGTAGAGGTAACTTCAACCTAGAATAGCGTATCTTGCAAGAATGAGGGTAAAACAGATATTTTCAAATATACAAAAACCACTGGTTCCCCCAAAGGAATTTCTAAAAGCTGTACTTTAGGGAAAAGGGGGACTTATCTCAGTTGCAAAGTGCAAAAAAGAGTGTTGTGGGAATATGATGGTATTATGGATATGAAGAAGAATGCAGTTCTTAAATACTTGCTGAAATATTTGATGTGAAGTGTTATGTCATCAGAAACGTGCTTTCAAATGGTTGAACAAAAACTGTATGTTTAGACAGAAAGAGAGAGAATAAATATAGCAAACTGTTAACAATTTTTGACAGCAGTGGAGGTTATACACTGTTCTTTTAATTTACCTGTATGACAATATTTAAATACAAAATTCAAAGGAAGATACTATAAATTAAAGCCATTTATTTAATAATCCTAGAATTTTGTCACAAATTATTATAAGCCCCATCTGTTTTCTCCATGATCAACAATCTTCCCATCTAGTTTTCTGGTGTTTCCTCTCTGTGAATCCTCCAAGATCACCAGCAGTAGTTCAGTGACCACATTACCAGTTATGCCCTATTCACAAATCAAGGGCCCATATGTATATGTGTCTATTTATTTTGTTATTCTGTCTATCCTTGAAGAATACCACACTATCTTAATAACTAATACTTTGTAATGAATCTTTATATCTGGTAGTGTAAACCCTTAAACTTTATAATGAGTTTTCATTGTAAGTCCTTCTACCTTTTCCCTTTCTTTTTAAGTAAGAAGCTATGCTTGGTCTGGTACATTTACATATAAATTTTTTAATGAACTTATCACTCTTATTATGGTGGATTTGTTTATATAAGTTCCATTTTTTTATAAGTTCCATTTTTAATAGCCTTCTAAAAATCTTCCTTCACATCAGCCTCTATTTGCAGACTATGCCTCTTATGCACACTTTTATTATGTTACTTAGAAATGTTCGTGGTTTTCTGGTGCTCAGAGGAAGGAACACAATATCCTTTTTTAAATTATTGTTTTAAAAATATTTTTTTTTCAGACAGAGAAAGTGCAAGTGGGGGAGAAGGACAGAGGGAGAGGGAGAGAGAATCCCAAGCATGCTCAACACCCAGCACAGAACCTAGAACCCAATGTAGGGCTCAATCCCACAACTGTGAGATCATTCCTGAGCCCAAATCAAGAGTCAGGTGCTTACCCCACTGAGCCACCCAGGCACCCAACACCATCTCCTTTTTTCTTTTTTTCCTTTTTTTTAATGTTTATTTTTGACAGAGAGAAAGAGAGAGCTGGGGAAAAGCAGAGAGAGAGGGAGAGAGATGGATCTGAAGTGGGCTCTGCGCTGAGAGTGGAGAGCCCAATGTAGGGCTCCAACTCATAAACTGTGAGATCATGACCTGAGCTGAAGTTGGATGCTTAACCAACTGAGCCACCCAGATACCCCAACACCATCTCCTTTTATTTTTATTTTTATTTTTATTTTTATTTTTGTTTTTATTTTTTTGGGTGAGGCAGTGTCTTTTTTTTTTGTAATCTAACTTTATTTTTTATTTTTTAAAATTTACATCCAAATTAGTTAGTATATAGTGAAACAATGATTTCAGTAGATTCCTTAATGCCCCTTACCCATTTAGCCCATCCCCCCTCCCACAACCCCTCCAGCAACCCTCAGTTTGTTCTCCATATTTATGAGTCTCTTTTGTTTTGTCCCCCTCCCTGTTTTTATATTATTTTTGTTTCCCTTCCCTTATGTTCATCTGTTTTGCCTCTTAAAGTCCTCATATGAGTGAAGTCATATGATTTTTTTCTTTCTCTGACTGACTAACTTCACTAGCATAATACCCTCCAATTCCATCCATGTAGTTGCAAATGGCAAGATTTCATTCTTTTTGATTGCCGAGTAATACTCCATTGTGTGTGTGTGTGTGTGTGTGTGTGTGTGTGTGTATATATATATATATATATATATATATATATATATATATATACCACATTTTCTTTATCCATTCATCCATCGATGGACATTTGGGCTCTTTCCATACTTTGGCTAGTGTTGATAGTGCTGCTATAAACATGGGGGTGCATGTGTCCCTTCAAAACAGCACACCTATATCCCTTGAATAAATGCCAAGTAGTGTAATTGCTGGGTTGTAGTGTAGTTCTATTTTTAGTTTTTTGAGAAACCTCCATACTGTTTTCCAGAGTGGCTGCACCAGCTTGCATTCCCAACGATGCAAAAAAGATCCTCTTTCTCTGCATCCTTGCCAACATCTGTTGTTGCCAGAGTTGTTACTGTTAGCCATTCTGACAGGTGTAAGGTGGTATCTCATTGTGGTTTTGATTTGTATTTCCCTGATGATGAGTGATGTTGAGCATTTTTTCATGTGTTGGTTGGCCATCTGGATGTCTTCTTTGGAGAAGTGTCTAGTCATGTCTTTTGCCCATTTCTTCACTGGATTATTTGTTTTTTGGGTGTTGAGTTTGATCAGTTCTTTATAGATTTTGGATACTAACCCATTATCTGATGTCATTTGCAAATATCTTCTCCCATTCCATCGGTTGCCTTTTAGTTTTGCTGATTGTTTCCTTTGCTGTGCAGAAGCTTTTTATTTTGATGAGGTCCCAGTAGTTCATTTTTGCTTTTGTTTCCCTCGCCTCCGGAGATGTATTCAGCAAGAAATTGCTGTGGGCAAGATCAAAGAGGTTTTTGTCTGCTTTCTTCTCAAGGATTTTGATGGCTTCCTGTCTTACATTGAGGTCTTTGATCCACTTTGAGTTTACTTTTGTGTATGGTGTAAGAAAGTGGTCCAGGTTCATTCTTCTGCATGTCCCTGTCCAGTTTTCCCAGCACCACTTGCTGAAGAGATTGTCTTTATTCCATTGGATATTCTTTCTTACTTTGTCAAAGATTAGTTGCCCATACATTTGTGGGTCCATTTCTGGGTTCTCTATTCTGTTCCATTGATCTGAGTGTCTGTTCTTGTGCCAGTGCCATACGGTCTTGATGGTTACAGCTTTGTAATACGTCTTGAAATCCGGGATTGTGATGCCTCCTGCTTTGGTTTTCTTTTTCAAGACTCCTTTGGCTATTCTGGGTCTTTTCTGGTTCCATACAAATTATTTGTTCTAGCTTTGTGAAGAATGCTGGTGTTACTTTGATAGGGATCTCTTTGAATATGTAGATTGCTTTGGGTAGTATCAACATTTTAACAATATTTGTTCTTCCTATCCGGAAGCATAGAATCTTTTTCCATTTCTTTGTGTCTTCTTCAGTTTCTTTCATAAGCTTCTATAGTTTTCAGCATATAGATTTTTCACCTCTTTGGTTAGATTTATTCCTAGGTATTTGATGGTTTTTGGTGCAACTGTAAATGGGATCGATTCCTTGATTTCTCTTTCTATCCCTTCATTGTTGGTGTATAGGAATGCAACCAATTTCTGTGCGTTGATTTTATATCCTGCAACTTTGATGAATTCATGAATCAGTTCTAGCAGTTTTTTGGTGGAATCTTTTGGGTTTTCCATATAGAGTATCATGTCATCTGCGAAGAGTGAAAGTTTGACCTTCTCCTGGCTGATTTGGATGCCTTTTATTTTTTTGTGTTGTCTGATTGCAGAGGCTAAGACTTCCAATACTATGTTGAATAACAGTGGCGAACATACCTGTCTTGTTCCTGACCTTAGGGGGAAAGCTGTCAGTTTTTCCCCATTGAGGACGATATTAGCGTTGAGTCACTAGTATGTGGCTTTTATCATCTTGAGGTATGATCCTTCTATCCCTACTTTCTTGAGGGTTTTTATCAAGAAAGGATGCTGTATCTTGTCAAATGCTTTCTCTGCATCTATTGAGAGGATCATATGGTTCTTGTCCCTTCTTTTATTGATGTGATGAATCACATTGATTGTTTTGCGGATATTGAACCAGCCCTGCATCCCAGGTATAAATCCCACTTGGTCGTGGTGAATACTTTTTTTAATGTATTGTTGGAGCCAGTTGGCTAATATCTTGTTGAGGATTTTTGCATCCATGTTCATCAGGGAAATTGGTCTATAGTTCTCCTTTTTAGTGGGGTCTGTCTGGTTTTGGAATCAAGGTAATGCTGGCTTCATAGAAAGAGTTTGGAAGTTTGCCTTCCATTTTTATTTTTTGGAACAGTTTCAAGAGAATAGGTGTTAACTCTTCCTTAAATGTTTGGTAGAATTCCCCTGGAAAGCCATTTGGCCCTGGACTCTTGTTTTTTGGCAGATTTTTGATTACTAATTCGATTTCCTTACTGGTTATGGGTCTGTTCAAATATTCTATTTCTTCCTGTTTCAGTTTTGGTAGTGTATATGTTTCTAGGAATTTGTCCATTTCTTCCAGATTGCCCATTTTATTGGCATATAATTGCTCATAATATTCTCTTGTTATTGTTTTTATTTCTGCTGTGTTCGTTGTGATTTCTCCTCTTTCATTCTTGATTTTATTTATTTGGGTCCTTTCCTTTTTCTTCTTGATCAAACTAGCTAGTGGTTTATCAAGTTTGTTGATTCTTTCAAGGAACCAGCTTATGGTTTCATTGATCTGTTCTACGGTTTTTTTTGGTTCTTACAGCATTAATTTCTGCCCTGATCTCTATTATTTCCTGTCTTCTGATGTTTTTAGGTTTTATTTGCTATTCTTTTTCCAGCTCCTTAAGCCATAAGGTTAGGTTGTGTCTCTGAGATCTTTCTTCCTTCTTTAGGAAGGCCTGGATTGCTATATACTTTCCTCTTATGACCACCTTTGCTGCATCCCAGAGGTTTTGGGTTGTGGTGCTATCATTTTCATTGACTTCCATATACTTTTTAATTTCTTCTTTAACTGCTTGGTTAGCCCATTCATTCTTTATAGGATGTTCTTCAGTCTCAAGTATTTGTTACCTTTCCAAATTTTTTCTTGTGGTTGATTTTGAGTTTCATAGCCTGTGGTCTGAAAATATGCACGGTATGATCTTGATCTTTTTGAACTTACTTAGGGCTGTTTTGTGTCCGAGTATATGGTCTATTCTGGAGAACGTTCCATGTGCAGTGGAGAAGAATGTATATTGTGCTGCTTTAGGATGAAATATTCTGAATATATCTGTTAAGTCCATCTGGTCCAATGTGTCATTCAAAGCCAATGTTTCCTTGTTGATTTTTTGATTAGATGATCTGTCCATTGTTGTGAGTGGGGTGTTGAAGTCTCCTACTATTATGGTATTACTATTAATGAGTTTCTTTATGTTTGTGATTAATTGATTTATATATTTGGGTGCTCTCACATTTGGTACATAAATGTTTACAATTGTTACCATCTCCCTTTAATCTGCCTTTTAATGGCATTCATTCTCTTTGCAATTTTGGTTCTAGTGATGACTATGCTCTAACTTATTTTTCCAACTCTATATGGCTTAACATTCCATGAAAGCCAGATGTTTCCTTTCCTTTAATTGGATGTTGCCTTTGACACTCACTTCATGATTTAGCTTAAGATATTTCCCTGGCTTGGTAAGCCTTTTCATGTCTTTTTTATCTGTTTGAATCCCTCCCAAATATTAGGGCCCAATGTGTTCTACAGCTTCTGTGAAGTTTTTCTTAATTACCCCCAAGTTCAATAACCACTTCCCATATATATATATATATATATATATATATATATATATATATATATATATTTAGGTTTATAATGAGAGAGACAGAGACAGTGTGATTGGGCGCGGGGCAAAGAGAGAGGGAGAGGGAGAGAATCCCAAGCAGTTTCCACACTGTCAGCAAAGGGCCCAACACAGGGGGTTGATCCCACAAACCATGAGATCATGAACCTGAGCTGAAACCAAGAGTTGGATGCTTAACCAACTGAGCCACCCAGGCGTTCTTCCCTTTTATATTTCTATAACATTTTGCATTTATACTATGTATTTGAATATATCATATATTGGCTTCTGTTTTTACATTCTCTTTAATGTGCATGTATTTCATCTGTACAATTAGGTTATACAATCTTTCAGAGTAAAGACCACATATTATGTTTTTTTGTGTGCATCCCCACTCTGTTAATCACAGTGTTTCATCTTATTTGACACCATTTCTCTGGAATCTCACACTGAATGAAGGATATAGTAGATGCTTAGTAACAATTGGTTTAATGAAGACCGAGTCTCTGTTCAACAAATATTTGGTGAGGTGTAACCGAAGGAGCAACTTTTGAGGTGTCAGGTGAAATGGGTTCTGTCTCGCCTTTGCCACTCGCTAGCTCTGTTGCTTTAGCCAGACCATTTCATTTTATGGCCCTCTGTGTTCTCACCTTTAAAATGAAGATAGTAATGACTATCCCATCATACAGAATCACATGCACTGAATCTCACTCAAGTGATTTAAAACAGTGTGTGTTCACAACATGTTTATGCCTTTTTGCACATAATGAAAATCTTCATTGTAGAAAATTTAGAAAACAATGTTCAAAGAAGAAAAGAGAAATCATGTATAATAACACCACTCAGAAAAAAAAAAACTACTGTTAAAACTTTGGGTATTTCTCTTATGTTTTTCTGTATATATATTTGAAAATTAATATATATACTAGTTTTGAATTGTTTATTATGTCTGTTGAATATATTCCAGATATTATTTTATGAAGATTCATATTTTCTATTGAGTTTATATAATATTAAAGAGTAACAGAATTAATATTATTTTATAATAATTATATAATATATAATTATATGAATATAATATATATTTTATAAAAATTTATATATAATTTATATAAATATATAAATTTATAAGTTTATAAATATAAATATATAAATATAATAATATATTTAATATAATATTACATAGTAACAGAATTTATTATTTTTACAAAAAGTTTTATAAAAGTTAAATGCATCCATATAAATAATTTTACGTCTATTAACTTAATTGTAGACAAACATCAGTATACATAATTTGATGAACAAAAATATTTCAACGGTATGACTTTTCTTTCTGAAGTTATTTCTATTTGATTGGGAATTTTTATTTTTTTGCCTGTATGACCCAAAAATCCTCAAAACAACTTAAAAATTTTTTGCTACTGTGATTTTGACTGAATTTTGTGCTTGATGAAACACTAAAATGATTTCTTCTGCAAAGAAAAATAAAGTACTGAAGAGAACTTAGAAAACAAACCAGAGCTTGAAAAGGCTGAATTATTTCTCCTTTTTTCTCAGCTAGGAAAAAAAAAAGAAAATTAAATCTATTCAAAAAGGAACTAAGAGACATCCCCCCAAATTTTTTATACATTGATGCAATACAAAAAACAGACATCACTGGAACTTTTAAAGTTATGTGAGTTTAAAAAAGCATCTTGCTTATAAATCAACTTCATCCAACTTAGTTAAGAAAAGGTTTGTGGGGTATCTGGGTGGCTCAGTTGGTTAAGCATCTGACTTGGGTTCAGGTCATGATCTTGTGGTTTGTGAGTCTAAGCCCTGCTTCGGGCTCTGTGCTGACAGCTCAGAGCCTGGAGCCTGCTTCGGATTCTGTCTCCCTCTCTCTCTCTCTCTCTCTCTCTGCACCTCCCCCACTCATGCTCTGTCTCTCTTTCTCTGTCTCTTTCTCAAAAATAAGTAAGCATTGAAAAATTAAAAAAAATTAAAAATATAAAAAAAGGAAAGGTTTGTGAATGATTTCAGTCCTTAGTTATGTTCTTTACTTTTGGCGTTGTGTTTGGGCTTTTGGCTATGCCTATTTTACATGGTTGGTATAAGCCCTGAAATGTTAGCTTTCTAGGAAATTTTTTTTCCAACTTTCATTAAAAATTTAGAATTATGTTGGCCTGAAAACAATTATATTTTAAAAGATAAGATAAAATGATTTATAAGTGATATAATAAAATGATATCAAATAAATACAATCCAGCTTTAAAATATAGGTATATAAGATATTTATGTGCATCTGTCTATGTGAGCACTGAGAAAATACTGGAAGGATATGCACTAGAATTATAATAGTGCTGTCATTGGATAATGGGATAAAAGGCAATTTGTTTTTTCTTCTTCCAGAAGAATTGTCACTTTTTTTCTGACAATGAGCATGTGTTACTTTCATATGCAAAAAGAAAAAAATTCATTTTGAAAAAGAGAAGTGGAAAGATAATTGTTTCATTCAGTAAACAAACTCTATTGGAGTACCTACTGAGTGAGTGCCAGGCATGACTTAGTGCTATGGATACATCAGTGAAACAGCCTACAAAAACTTATGCCTTTGTAGAGCTTATATTCTAGTAGAGGGAGATAGACAGTAAATAGTAGTGCAATCCTACTAAGTTATAATATGTGTCAAAGCTACTCAGTGCTAAGGTACAGTAGAACAGATTAAGGAAGGAAGGTCAAGAGCTACAGGAAGAAGACATTGTTTTAAGTGGGGTGGTGAGCTTTACTGAGCAAGCAGAGTTCTCTCAGGTGTTTTGTGACCCTTCTAATTCCTCACCATATTATGTCATTCTGTTAATACTCAGATTAAGAATTGTTTTTCAGGTATCATGAAGAAAGTGACAATTTCAATGCCATTTTAACTTTAATGAAACACTTAAACGTGTTTTGTTGCTGAAAGTATATGAAACTTTTTCCCTTAGGGAGAAACCATGATGAAGGGTGTAAGGAAGATTCAGTCTTCTGTCACAGGTGGCTATCTAAGAGAGGTAGCCAACTTTGAGATGTTTGTGTGGGGGGATTTGGAAGCCAGACTGTAAACTTTTTATGCTCTTTTTTTCCCTAAACACCAAGTTTCTGGAAATACCTTTGGGTTAATTTTTTTCTTGTCTTTATAACTCACAATGTCAGAGGCTGTCTCTAGAGCCAAATCAAAAGCAGACTTTAACAGGATAATCAGTGTTTATTATGATAATCTATTATAGTGCCTATAAATTAACGTGACTGATTTCTAAACAAATTTCATTTGTGTAGTTGTTAACCAAGCACATTTATATCAATTAATTTGTTGGGTTCCAAAGTAGTAAAATAGGTAATTTTAATTCTACTTTTGATAAATGTGGGAACTTAATTAATAGAGAAGTTAAATGTTTTGTGGGAAGTCACAAGTTTATTAGATGGCATAGCAGGATTCAACTACATGCTCACATTTAGGTGACCAAACTTTCCATTGCTCTGTTTGGACTGCTGAACAAATATAAGGACTAATTTAAGAGCAGTCATCCCAAGGGCTTGCTAAGGTAGTTCAGTAATTCTAACATTGCTCAAAGCTCTGCTTTCAAATCTTCACTTGAAACAGAATTCTTCCAAATATATGCTAATCTAAATTACTTAAGGAGGCTTAGAAAAAAATCTGAAATTGGGGTGCCTGGATAGCTCAGTTGGTTAAGTGTCAGACTTCGGCTCAGGTAACGATCTCATTGTGAGTTCGAGCCCCGCATCAGGCTCTGTACTGACAGTTCAGAGCCTGGAGCCTGCTTTGGTTCTGTGTCTCCCTCGCTCTCTGCCTCTCCCCTGCTCACACTCTTACCTTTCTCTCTTTCAAACATAAATAAACATTAAAAAAACAACAACCTGAAGTCATGGTAGTACAAAGAAATAGGTGATCAATTGGGATAGCTTTTAATTAAAAACAGTTCACTATAAAATATAATGTTATATTTTAAACATAGTATTATTCTACCACTATATTAAATATGAGTATAAAGTGGATTACACTGATGGAGTCATAAAAAATATTTTCAGAGGTGGAATACATATGTAGCTTCCTAAAGTAATGGCTTTGATGGATATGGTACACATTTACATATATAAATTTTTGTATGTTGGTAAAAATAATTCTTTTGTATCACTGCATTTTTCCTTTTGAAGACAAGCGTATATAAGTTATAAAAGTTTTCTGAAATAAAAGTATGCAGTTTAAAGTGTCCATTCTTAAGCTATTGCTTTAGATTACTTCTACATTGGAAGAATAATTATGGAACTATTTTTGTCATAGATGTATCACTCTCAATAATAATCATAGGCAAAGAAAATAAATCCAGAGGATAAAGGGTTTTATTTTCCCCCTTATTGAGAATGAAAATGGTAAAAGAGAATTAGTTGAACACTTTAAAAATACAGGATCTTGTCTATTTAAACTGTTAGAGGGGCGTCGGTTAAGCATCTGACTCTTGATTTTGGCTCAGGTCATGATCTTATGGCTTGTGGGATTGAGCCCCGCATCTGGCTCTACACGGACAGTGTGGAACCTGCTTGGGATTCTCTCTCTCCCTCTCTTTCTGCCCCTCCCTCATTCACACTCGTTCTCTGTCAAAATAAAAAGAACATTTTAAAGTGTTAGAGGATTGCATATTTGCACAAGGGAAAGCTGATTAATTGTGTGTAACTGACTTTAGGTTGGGCAGTCGTTTCACAGTTTAAGGTTTATGAATCCTCTGAGAGAGCCAATGTCTGAAAACTATAACTATTTAGATGCCATGGGTGAGGGTGATTCCATAAGAGTTTTTACATTAACTCCTGCTCTGCATATGACAATTGATGTTACCCACACCTGCAAGGCATTGTATTTACCACTAGTCTACATCCTGCCCACAAAGCTACTTTATTGTTAATGTAATATAATTCATTTTAATATTTGATTAAATGAATTTTCAGGCTTTATTAAGAATATTAGTAGTTAAAAGCACCTTCACTGGCTGTGTTTGCCTGCCCGTAATTTATAGGTATCAGCTATGAATTAAATATTTATTGAATTTAATAGGCAACTGTGTGCCAGTCCACATACTAGGCAGAAGGATACGAAGACATTTCTACTGTGACCATGTTGGTCAGATTAACTTCCCTTTTTCTCCTTCCTACTGATGTCATCAAAAGTCACTTGACAGTTTAAAACCACTGTCTCATTAAAAAAGGAACTGACTTCTTAGGACTTGCGTTTAAAACCCCCCTGCACAGACAGGTTGTGTTCACTCTGAGATGGGACTGGTGCAAGCAAACCATATAATCCTCAAAATTATTTCATTTTCTTGGTAGTGCAAATTCAGCTTGAAGAATCTTTGTGCCTTTATGGAAATCTAGGAAGACTTTGTGTCCAAAAATAGTTGGAAAAAGGCAAAGATGAGAAGTGGATGATCTGAGAGCAGTCTCTCATTAGAATTTTCTCGCCCTTTCTCTGGGACCCCACTCGGTGCATTCTTACCCCATCTTCTCTTTTGGAACTAACCACTACCTCCTCTGTGCATTTGGGGGAGCTGCCTGGCACTGAGCCTCTCCAGGTCTCCAGCTGAAGCAGGGGAAGTCCTTACTGTGGCAAATCCCAGTTACTAGCACAGTGCTTTGAACAGAGTCAGTGTTAAATAAGTACTTTTGAATAGAATCCAAATACTTTCTTAAGTAGGCTCTTCCACCTTAATGAAGTAAGAACACACTGGTATTTGAGTCCCTCAGTTGGAAGGGAAAATGTGAAAAGTAAATGAGAATGGAAGAATACAGGCAGGGTTCCAGGTAAATGAAAATGGTTCCTTGTAATTCAAGCTAAGTGCTCTCAATTCTAATCTCTCAGAAAGATAGAAATAAAAAGGTGAGAAGCAAAAAGTCAAAACTATGTAAGATGTAAGATAGGAGGGATGCTGTGCTACAGGTTATAACCATTTAGAATTACATTCACCTAAAGGAGAACTGAAAATATCACTGCGTGTCCTGGATACCACCTATCAGGCATAACATACACACACGCATGCACGCACGCAAGCACCCACCCACGCACGCGCCCATGCACACGCAACCCAAGATAATGTACTAATAATTAGGGACGTCTGTTTCAAAGAAACAGAACAGTACTGTCTGAACTTAGAAGAGACTTTGACACAAACTGGCTGTGTTAATGTTAATGTTGTTAATGTTAATGATGTTAATGCATCACTTCAGTGTCTGGGTCCGCATCACTTAAGTTTACAGGTCCTTTGGGGAAGCTGCAAGGGTAGGAGTAGGCCTATGGCAAACTAACTCCATAGAGTCTTTAATGGAGGGTGTGTTTGGGGTAAGTTTTTTCTAGAGTAGAATGACCAGTTAAATGTGACCCTTGCACTCAAGGGTGTTGCGTGGTTATTGCAGTTATTTTTTTTATCTTTATCCACATCAGTCCATATTATTGTCCTAAATGACCCTATCTTAGTTTAACGATGTAATTGTGCCAGACAGGTATTCAGATTTGTTCATTACTTTACCTAGGAGATTATAGAAAAATCAATATGGCTTTATATTTAGAATTTTATAGGTCTAAGTTGTCAAAAATTATGCATGGTAAAAATAGCTTTCATGCATCTACCAATATATGTTGAAGGGTCTGTTTATATCATTATCAGGCAAGAATCTAAGCATGAGAAACAATATGTGTCAATAGACAAAGAGGTAGAATTTCCTCTGGCTTAGACTTGAGGCACAGAAACTCCAAAAATGGAGAAATTAAAAAAACAAAAAAGAAAAATCTCTAAGTTAAAAACATAATTTTTATACAGGTATACATTTCATGTAAGCTCTATTTACCCTAAAATTGTCTTGATACTTAGGTAAATAGATGTGCTAGGATTCCCATTTTTCGAGGTGTATAGTTTTGCTTTATTTCCAACGAGTAGGATTTGAGGTCAAGAAAGGTACTGAAAAGATCAGAATATGTTTGACCTCACCATTCTGGGGGTTCCTCTTTGTAGTGTGGGGGCCTAGCACAGAGCCAGACACTTAATAATTTAGTGGAAGCGGTTTTTGTTGGTCCACATTGAGATGCAATTGTTACAGTTCTCTCACCTCATTTGGAAGAAGTGTTTATGTTCCAAAATAAAATCTTGCAAAATAATAGCTGTAGGCAGAGAACTGAAGAAACCTAGCATAAGGTATTAAGATACTGAAAGCTGGAGAGAGCCAGATGAGGAATTTGCTAATCAACTGAGAACAGTGTATGTCTCTCTTTATTTCATCCTCTCTTTTGACCAGGAAAAACAGTGACTTTCCAAAATACATGTTCTTCCTTGTTACTTTAAGTGTTTTTTGAGATACCCTGACTCATACTCCCAGAGAACTCATTTCTCCCAGAGAACTCATTTAGTGTGTGAGAAGTTTATTTCAAGTCTTACATGCAGAATGAGTAGTAGTTTCACTATGGGAGATGAAGTGAGTGATATGGATCCAGAGATTAGAAAAAAGGTAATGACCTTGCAGTCTTGGCTTCAAGTAAGGAAGCTTAAGGAAAAGAATGAGTGTGAGCTAAGAGGGTAGATCATCTCAGTTGGGAGAGAAAGGAGTTGCAAAAACTTTTGTTTTCTTTTCTTTAAATGTTTATTTATTTATTTTTGAGAGAGAGCGGGAGAGAGAGCACAAGTGAGGGAGGGACAGAAAGAGAGGGGGACAGAGGATCAGAAGCAGGCTCCGTACTGACAGCAGCAAGCCCGATGCAGGGTTCGAACTCATGAACTGTGAGATCATGACCTGAGCTGAAGTCAGATGCTCAACCGACTGAACTACCCAGGTGCTCCTGTTTATAGAAACTTAAAAAAAAAAGTGTTTTTACATTTATTTATTTTTAGAGAAAGGGACAGAGAGAAAGCAGAGGAGGGGAGAGAAGGAGAGAGAGAATCCCAAGCAGGCTCTGCACTATCAGAGCAGAGCCCAACATGGGGCTCACACCCATGAACTGTGAGATCATGACTTAAGCCAAAACCAAGAGTCAGACACTTAATTGACTGAGCCACCCAGGTGTTCCAAACTTTTGTTTATTATTACGCTTGTAACATACATTCTGTTCTTAGCAGGCTCTTCTAAGCCCATTGGGAGCTGGCTAGTGATTTTGTATATACATCAAAATTTTGTATATGCTTCATTTAACTTGGACATCTTTGTTTTCTTCAGTTGTGCTGGTGTTGAATTTTCAATATTGTGGAGACTGCAGAGATGTTGCATGTGTGTGTATCTATGACTGTTTAATGGTCTTTTGGTCAGGCATCCTGAAAATTGTGTATTTTCAACAGAGATGCATGCTGGGGGCATGCAAGGACTTCTGGGAAATCTTCAAATGTCCAAATGGGTTCAGCTCTGTAAGCACTCACAGCTGACAAAGCAGCACTCTTCCAGATTCCTCTACTAATTCTGTAGAAGAAAAAGAGGAAGAGTTGTTGCCTTAGTTAGCAAACATACACGTAATTAGCTTTTTAAGCCTGGAAATTTTTTAAAAATTATTTTTAATGTTTATTTTTGAGAGAGAGAGAGACAAAGCACGAGTGGGGGAGGGGCAAAGAGAGAGAGACACACACACAGAATGCAAAGCATAAGCCCAGAAATTTAAAAGAACTTGGAAGTTAATCTCTCTTCCGTGTTTATTAGCAGTGTTTCCTCATCTTTCTATAGGTTATATATTTTTTAAACATCACAAAGCATTTGAAGAGACCAGTTGTCTCTACTTTATATATAATGTTGACAAAGAAAGCATTAACTGAAAATTAAAACAGACATTTATGTGGGCAGTTAGAATTGCAGTTTGGGAGCCACAGATTGAGATAGAAACCCAAATTGTGTTCCAAGGAAGACAAAGAGTGGGGCAAGTTTATATAAAGGTGGAAGGTTAGGAATGTAGTTTTCATTTAGATCCTCTGCAAAACAGGAATTGAAATTAGGTTAACTGGGATTGGTTGTGTATGCAAATGCATGGTTGAAGCTTGTTAAACCCAACTGGCTCCTTTAGAAGTGAAGACCACAGAAGATCCAATTGTCACGGTGAGGGGGGAAGTTCAGTCTAGGCTGAGGGCTTGTGGATAGCTTAAAAGTTCAAAAAGTTCATAGTTTCTCTGCTGAGGATGTGCATAAATTCCTCCTCCCTTATGGCTTACTGGCTATATTTAAAAAAAATTTTTTTTTTAATTTATTTGAGAGAGAGGGAGAGAGAGAAAGATGATGCAAGTGGAGGAGGGGCAGAGAGAGAAGGAAAGAGAGAGAGGATCCCAAGCAGGCTCCACATGGAGCCTGACTTGGGGCTCAAACTCACTAATCATGAGATCATGAACTGAACCAAAATCAAGAGTTGGATGGTCAAGTGACTGAGCCACCCAGCACCCCATCCTGGCCCTACTTTAAAGGAAACTTTCTTAGCCAAGCTTGCTTGCTTGCTCCATTTTGAAATATTTTACTATATATATAATCATCCCTCTAAAAGAAAAATCAGGCATATGTAATCAATGTTGCAGAGGACAATAACAACAGACAGGTAAGATGGCTGTTTGGTACAGGAAGAGGCTTACACTTCAAGATACACTATTTTTGGTTAAATTATCAAAATATCACTTTTAGCACCTTTCTGTGCTAGAATATCTGTATATTTATAATTTTTCCAGGTGAATGTATTTCATTTATTTTAAATCACAACAATAATCTATGCTCATTGTACAAGTTTATATATGTAAGGAAGTACCAAAAAATGATTAATATTCTCCTTGTTCTCTCTTACACTCCCCACTAGCATTTTCTATTCTTTTTATGAAATTGAGATCATATTATATTCATTACTTTTCCCCCACACACTGTAAATATTACTTTTGAATTTTGCTGTATTTTACAGTGTCATGGATGCATCTCCATAGGTGGATCTAACTGGATTTAGCACATTCTTTCTAATCACTGTATAATGTTCCATAATATTATATACATAGTTTATTCAGCCATTCTTCCCTTAGGGACTTTCAGGTTATTTCCAATGCTGCAGGCAATGTCTTTGCTAGAGAATTAAAAGAGCCCAGTTGAGAATCACACTGTGGATTCAAATGTTCCTTCCAGCCAGCAGTGTCTAAGTCACCGACACCTTCTGTCAGGAAGATGAGATGACTCTTCACTGTAGAAAGCTACGTCTCCCTGCAGTCCTGTGGGTCCAGGCTGGGTGAACTGTTTGTTTTGTGCTGGAGCATGACATCCTGGTCACTCAGCATCAGCGTCGGTGGCCGGCTCTGAAAGGAAGATGGTAGTAGGAAGAGGGAGAGCTGGGAAATGACCAAGTAAAGCTCCGGGGTAAAGCAGCCTATTGTTGTCTGGCTTTCCTACACATCCAGTTCTGATTTTTACCTTAAAATGGTAGTTAATGAGTAAAATCTTGACAGACTTTTAGATAGTTTTTTGATCTTGTTTTCTAACACTAACCGACAAAAAAGGACTAATTTAGAAAGCCTGTGTCTGAAATAATAATATAAAGGCAAAAACAAAATAGCAGCCAAAAGCAAGGAAACCTTGAAATAAACCCAGAGCCTAGAATTTCTTCATTTGATGGAAGTTCATCTTTTAGAAATTCTTTTTCAATATACAAATTCTAATTCAATAGGTCTTTAACATAGACTGTCTTACTAAAGAAGTTCACTCACTTCATTTAACATAAAATATATCATATTTAAGTATTTTAAATAGCATATCTTAATATTTTTATATGTGTTGTTATCTTTAAGATTTTGGACTATCAGGCCAGTAATGATCAAGATGTTCAGAGCTGCTCCTCCAAACTTAGCATAGCTAACTTGTTTGTGTGACACAGGACGATGCTCCACAGAAATACACCATTGATCGTGGCCATGGCTTTCGATGTGCTGTTAATTGGCTGAAGACAGAGTGGAAGCTGGCAAACGGGGTCTTTTTCCAAACTTGGTGTAAGACACTTCTCACAAGCTCTAGAGAAGAGATCTGTAATTGACATTCATGTAACATGGAGGGGTGGGGCGTGGGGGTCTCACAAGATAACCATTCAAAGCCAGAAAGGAACACCTATGAAAAGATGAGGAATCTGTCCCTCTCCCTCCCTCCCTCCCTTCCTCTCTCTCTCTCTCTCTCTCACACACACATATGTAAGTATGTGTGTATGTATATATATGTGTATTTATATATATGATATTTTCCCTATTTAAAAAGTAATCAAGGACAGAATCAAAAGTAGCTATTGTATGACTGTCTGCATGTCACAGAGATTTGGAAAGATAATTTTGTGGCGATCCATGTCATCTTGCCTTCAGAGTGAACTGAAACTGGATTTGCATTCTTGGGTGCTACATGAGCAGCTTTGTGACTTTAAATAAATCACATCCACGGTTTTCACATCCACGTAGTGAGTGAGGGTTATTCCTTACTATGTCAAAGGATTATTGGGAGACTTAAAATGAGACAATAGACATGAAAATGTTTATGTTGTATTGCATACATTCTGGTTTCCCTCTTAGGAAGTTCAAGAGGACTTCCAGTAGGAAGATGTTTCTTTGTAGGATTAAAAGGATACATAGAAGGGCAGTGGAGTGAATAAAACTTTGTGAGATGTGAACAATGGTGCCAATAACCAGACATAATTTTAGAATTATCAAGAGTTTCTATATCCTTTATCTCATTAGTTCTTAACAAAAATCCTGTGTATCAGTTAGGCTAATTTTTTTTTATATCCATTATGCAGAGGAGGAACCATGACTCTGAAATTAAATGAATTAGCCAATATCACCTGCAAGCCTATAATGGAGTGAAGTTCTTTTTGACTAATAGTTCAGTGCTTTTTATATTAATCTATGTTGTCTGTCAATGCCAGACAGTTGGCAAATACTAAACAGAAGTCTAATTGATTCAAAGGATGATTATCTCCATCCCTTGGTTGATACTCAGCACATTCTGTGGTATGCATGTATACCAATGCATCAAAGAGGAGAAAGAGGGTGCAAAGTCCCTTTGAGAGTGCAAGTCCCCTAAAAAGAGGAAAGTATGTTATTCCTTTGTGTTCTCAGTGCCCAACTGAGAGCCTAGTACTTAATAGGTTCTCAATAAATGCTTGCTGCTGCTTCTGTTGCTTTTGAGATACTATTCAGTGTTGACTTCTTAGGAAAGATTCATTAGAAAACATCATATGAAAGAGGGTTAGTTTTAGAATAAACAGAATCTGCTACCTCCTTCCCTCCCTGTACAGTAAATGATTTCCTAAGAATTCTTTCATAGGTACAATTATTAGAAAGATAAAGGATGCTTAGGGAAGCATGAGTAATTACCATTTCCACTTAAATGCAAGAAAGGTAATACAGGTTCTACTCTCCTAAACATGAACATGAGGCTGTTGAAAATTGGGTCTTTGACTAGAACAGGCAGAAATACACAGCTGTCACTAGGGGAAAAATGCCTTTGAGATAAAGTGGAACTTCTCATATCTAAAGAGTAGGAGCATAGTGTGTTTTGTTTGATCCATACAAATTATAGTAATTTAGTTTCAGCCTGAACAAGCACCACAAACAAAAACTGGCAGGCAGGGTCTCTATAGGAGTGGCCAAGCAAGTCAGTTTTCATTTCCTTCCAAGCCCTAGTTTGGCTGATCCATCCACAGAAAAACAGAACAAAAGCCAGAGATTACTGCACCCTAAAGCATCCAAGTGGCTTATTCGGCTCAGGGTGTATTTATAGCAACCTGGCTCACACTGAGAACTTCCTTCTCTATTCAGCGAATGTGCTAATGTGCAAATGGAAGCTTCAGGACCATAACAGTAGACGTAGATGCAGGGTGTGATCAATGAGTAGATTCTCAAGCCTGTTGTGATTTTGATCTAGCCATGCCTTTCAACCACCACTGTGAACATTTACCTCAAAATAGGCTCATCCTCTTCTTCATGTGCACATTCTATTTGTAGATGTTGCTATGAGGACAGATTCATCGAAAATGACTGATGTGGAGCCCGTGGTCAACAATTTTGCATCTTCAGCAAGGACAGGCCGCCGGAATGCGGTGCCAGACATCCAGGGCTCAGCAGGGACAGGTGGAATCTCGGAGTTGCCCCTCAGACTGGAGGCCCTCTCCATGGAGGAAGGTAACACACAAATTCTCTTCAAAACAGTAGCACTCTCTTCTTAATCCTTTCCTCTGGAACAGTCTCTCTTTTAACTAGTCATAAGTGCTCTTTTTTTCTGTGCCTTTTTTCACAAGTGCCTACTAAAATCTCTCAGTGTTTGCTTAAGGCTAAGTACATTTTTTAGGCTTTCTGAAGTGGACAGTTTTACCTTTTTGTCTCGATGTGTATGTGGAAGCTGAACATTTATTTATTCATTGAACATGTATAGCCATGCACAGTGCTAGTAATTGGGAATCAGAGGTGAACAAATATAATCCCCTCAACAGACTTACGACATTTATCTAGAAATACTCAGAAATGAAATAGTTTTCTTTCTGTCATCCATTGGCAAACCACTTTGGCAGGTTCTATTTCACTGTAGTATTCTCAAGTCCTTCTGTTTCTCACATCTAAGAAGAAGTTTATTATCAGTTAAAGATGAAATCTTTAAGGTGAGTATTTGTATAAAAGGTGATTGTTCTTCAGTGGAAAAAGTTGAATTAAGGAAAAAAGGGAGCTGTCAAACTAATGAAGGGAAATCTCGGGTCTTTCACCCCATTCTTACATACATCTCATACAGCTTCCAGAGCTTAGTCTTCTGGAAATAAATATGATACTCTCAGTAAAGTTTTAAAGGAGTTTTTTTATTTAAAAATATTTGTAGAGGTTAAAGAAAAAAGTGTTACCAAAATACCTGTGCTTTGTGCCCCATGTTAGACGTCAAGGTAGACTTTAGTATGTGTACAGAAATTTATGCTTGCTGGCAATGAGGCAAGAGAAAGCTAGAAGTTTGTGCATATCTACACTATTCATGCAAGTCCCAGAAGAGGGCTCTTGGTCCTTTGCTTCAGGAGATTATTTGCTACCTGGTAAATTACAAATGTTCCTGGTTTGATCCCTATGAAATAAGTAAATCTTGGTTTGGCCAGGGACACCTCATCTTTTCCCAGAGGTCATTGCATTTCTCTTATGAGATACTACAAGTAATAGTAAAAAAAGTATATATACACACACACAAACTATTATAAGATGGGAAATTGGAAAGAAAGAAAATAAATAAAAATGTGTGTAATCATTTCGGCCTTTTAAGTTTGAAAATGGAATATGGTTATTAGAACATGATGTTGCTGTTGAAGGGCCATCCTCAACTAGAGAGGGAGAGAAGCTAAGTTGCTTATTAGTATAATGGGCCTAATTAGAGTTTACGTACCCTAACTGCATACACACAAAACCTTAATGCTTACTGATGTTACCTGGTTAACTCTTTGTAGGAGAGTGAGTAGTTTTCACCATTTTACTTCCGTCGCTAGAGAGACCATTATCAGAAACAATATAGTTACTATTTTTATACTGTTAAAGAGCAAAAATTTCAGCTAAGTAAATTTGAAGATCTAATGACTTTATTAAGTGATTCATGAATCAGACAGCATCCTATCCAGCAAGTAGAGGGGAGCTCTGAGGAGTTGTACACAATGGAAGGTTTTTATAAGAAGGAAGGTGAGACAAGGAAGTTATTAGCAAAAGAAAATAAGGATTGTTCTAAGTAAGGTCACATTCCCTTAGAGGGAAAGGAAAGGGGGTTATTAGGTGGATTATTAGGTGGTTAAGTGGTTTCCCTCAGATCTATCCTCTTTGATTTTTGTTGTTGTTGTTGTTGATAAATATTTTTAGGTGGGAAAAATTCTAGGCTCACAAATGTCTTGCATCCTGCATGAAATTAACCTGTCTGAAATTTGCCCAGTTCACACTTTGTCTTAATCTATCTCTTATAAATTAATAACTGTGATAGGGAGGACAATGATGCCTGATAACATATGAGCAAGTAGGCACAGAGGGCGGCAGCTGTAAATGTCACAAAGGGCCTTTCCTTAACTCCCTCTATCACTGTTCATTTGATCCATTGTTCAATTTAGTGCCCACTAAGTGCTAAGCACCATTCTAAAAACTAGCAGCATATGGGTGAATAAGACAGACATAAAGTGTTGCTGTCCTGGATGATATCTACAATGGGAGAGTTAGGTTATAAACAAATAAATATATGTCAACAGTATCCGTTCTATCAGAGAATTAAATAGGATGTTGTGGTAGAGTTACTGTGGTTTTAGATTGAGAAATTAGGACAGCCCTCACTGAAATCTGAATGACAATGATGTGTTTTGAATCACAACTGAAGGAAGCAGCAGGCACCAAAGATCAGAGGTAAGAGCTGTCTTTGCAGAAGGAGCAGCCAGTAAAAAGCCCTTAGAATGGACATGCCTCCAAATCCTCTTTGTTCCTCTGATCCTCACCATACCACCCCTCTGTTTCAAGATTACAAGTAGCATTGTGTCTGATGAAATCAGCAGTCCATTCTTAGTTTCCATCCTACATGATCTCTTGGAAGTTTTGTCATGATGCACCGTCCCTTTCTTCCCCTTAAGACTTTTCTTCTCTTGGCTTCTTGGACATTCCGTTCTCCTGGTTTTCTTCCTGCTTCACTGGCTGTTCCTCTCCTGCTATTGTTTCTTTCTCTCTCTGATCTCTTAATGAATTACGTGGTACCAGAACTCAGTGGTTTCTTGTTTGCTTGTTTGTTTTTGGTTTTGTTTTTTACATTGTCTCTATCAACATTCCCTCCTCTTGAGATACTGTCCGATTTCACTGGGACAATATCATTTTCCTGATAGCTCATGGATTTGTTTTCTCCAGTTAGAAGCTCCACTGACTTCACACTCATAAATCCATCTGCCTATTTGACCCCTGCTTTGGCTATCTAAGAGGGATCTCAAACTTAATGGATAATAAAGCGGAGTCCAGATATTCTCCCTGATACCTGTTCTTCCTGCCTCTTCCCCGTCTTGGTGAATGGCAGTTTCACACTTCCAGTTGCCAGAGTCAAAATCTTGGAATCATCCTTGTCTCCCCTCTTTCTCTCAACTGTGTATCTAATCTATCAGCAATAATTGTCAGTTCTACTTTCAGATTTGTTCAGCTAGCTGCCATTTTTCACCCAAAAGATCTGGTCTCTTGGTATCCCTCTGACCCCATCTTCTGTTCTTTTTTCTCTGTATTATCCTGCCTGCAGTTCCTTCCTGCACATTGATAGCTTTGACTCTAACTTTCTCTCTGCTTAGAATGCTCTCTCCCTGCCATTGGCATAGCTCACCCCTTACCTTTTCAGGTCTTTACTTGCATGGCCCTTCTCCCCAGCTAACCCTAGCTAAAATCACAACCTCCATGCCCCAAGACTTCTTGAAAACTCCTATTCTCCTCCATAGCACTTAGGACTCCTCACATACCATACATTTTACTTATTTTGTTTATTCCCCATATCCCTCACTAGAAGTCTCCTGAGAGCTGGAATATTTTTTTTCACTGCTTGGTATATTATACATGTTTAATAATATATTTCCTGAATAAAAATTGAAGAACTGAATAGAATCCATCATATTGAACTTCAAAGATGCCAGTGATGATTTTGGCAAGAGTATTAGGGAGGCAGAAGAGACTTAATAGCTTTCATTTAAAATGGAGACCTCAAGAGATATGTTTTAAAGGATAAAAGACAAGATAGTATGTGGAAAATTTTCAGTTAAAAGAAGGCCTTTGTTAGTTCAAAGTTGGTGGTGATGTGAGGAAATGAGGAGTCAGGAGCAAGGGAAAGTCAGGTGAAATGGAGGCGGGAGATGATTGTTAGAGTCAGCTTGCTGATGAGGCAGAAATGGAGAGGGTCCCAGATCTTGAAGGAATAGACTTGGATAGTCTGAGTAGCACCAAGGCCAGCTCCAGGATTGTGCGGTGAGGTGTGGTTGGTTGCACAGAGCCCTGGGTTCAGAAGAGATTTGCACTTGCTGTTGCTGTCTTGAAGTTTTCCATATGTTTTGAAGACGGGGTGCTACATTCCCACTTTGCACTGGGCTCCAATAAATTATGTAACCAGTCCTGAGGAACACATTTTCCATTGTAATAAGAGGAAGGGTAGAAGGAATAAGTACAGACTACGGGGTTTTAGAAATTTGGTGGTTGAGGGAGCTTTTACCTGAAGATTTTGATTTTTTTTTTCTTTTCTGCAAAGTAGTGAGATCATCTTCTAAGAGCAAAGGAGGTAGAAACTGTGAGGAAGCTGGAGAGAGTGTGATGAACTATAGGGAGATCATTAAGGGGGTTGGGCTATGGAGCCACTTGACCCGGTCCAAATTGTGTTTCTGTCACTTACTAGCTCTGTGACTGAACAAGTTACTTAACCTGTTTGTATTTCAATAGACTAATCTATAAATGGAGATTGTGATAATACCTAGGAGACTGCCTCGCATGTAATAATTCTGGAGAATAGGAGGGAAAGGTAACTAGGAGAATGTTGATTCCCAAACCTATCCATATTTCTTTTCTTTGTATAGTTTCCATATCTAGATTGAGGGCAAAGCCTCTCCTAATCAAGGAGAGAATTATTAGGATGCATAAAGGAAGTACTAATGGTTTCATTCCACTATAGTATAAAATATATTTCACCATATTCTATAAATGAACGGAATTATTTATTTATTTTTTAGATGTAAAAAAGAAAGATGAAGAAACAACACAATGCCAATTGGAAAAGCCCCCAAAAGAAGAAAAATGAAGGCTCATAAACTATCAAAAGTGCTGAATTTCTGTAAACTGAAAGACTTAGTGGCCCTGCTTTCCTGAGATGTTTGATCTGGTAGTAACTATGGTAACATTGCAGCCCTAAGCAACACGTGTATATTAGATAATTTTGTTGTGATGCTACTCACTTGGAATGCAACCACAATGTCCAATGTAGGCTATTAAAAGGCATATTACTTCCAAATTGCACCCAAGGAAAAGGTTAAGAATGTATGGTCACTTATATACATATCATTATCTATAAACCTAACAAAATCCACTGTTCTCTTTTGGATTTACTTAGCCAGATGTATTTTTAATTCTGTTTTTATGGTAATGGGCAAACCATTTTCTTAGTAAATATAAAACAAACACCATTCATTTAAAACTATGGAATTTGTAGGGCAGTATTTTTTTTTGGATGAGAAGGAATAATAGTCAAAAACACATAGAGAACATTTGTTTTTAAAGCAAAAATGCACTATTTTTCCCCAAACCCTAAAATGATTTGGAAAAATTGCAAAACTTTGACAACTTAAATATCTTTAGGATATTTTTGTTTGATGTATTTTGCTTCTAGTCTATGCATACTGTGATTTTTCTTATAGACTCTTAAAATACAAAATTTGTGACAAATTGTTTATATGGAACATGCCTATTAAAATGAATTTCACTATCTTCCTTAACTTTGGTGTATGTGTGTGCATATGTTTTTCTTTAATAAGACTTATTCAAAACACTTTACTAGTTGCTTTATACTGTCTTTTCCTTTCTTAGGGCTTATGTGTATTGTGACTTGTTTCTGAAATGATTTCCTCAGGAATGCAGACCATCATTTTTATATCTTCCCTAAAGTAACTAACATGACACAAATATTTAGTGAATGTTGTAGGTAGAAATAGCAAAATACTTGCTTTTAATATATATTTAAGTATATATTTTAAAAGGAACAAAAGCAAAACCAAAGTTGTAGTAAATTTTATTAGACATTTTAGAAAAATAGTAAAATTCTGAATTTTTAGAAAATGGACTAATGAATTTATTTTAATTTTCAGATATATATGCATGCAGTTATATTTTATTTGATTGTTGACTTAGGCCATGTCTGTATACAGTAATCAAATAAACTCTTCACTGCTCAAGAAACTTGTTCTTGATACAAGTCTTCTTAATTTTATCTTCTAAAGTATACCAACTGAAAAATGGTGACACACTTTAGAGGAGGAAGTTAATAAACTTTGCAACATAAATCACCTCCTACTTATTATTTCATTGGCGAAGCCTAACTTCATATCTTATATATACCAAAGGGGTAGATTGCAAAGAACCTGATTGTTTTAAATTCTCAAATATAATTTTTTTTAGGTAAAATAATCAAAAGTAATATCTTAGGTGTAGCACTAATTTATTTTTTTTAACTTTTTAAAAAATTATTTTTTAATGTTTATTTTTGGGAGAGACAGCACGAGCAGTGGAGGGGCAGAGAGGGAGGGGGACACAGAATCCTAAGCAGCTCCAGGCTCTGAGCTGTCAGCACAGAGCCCAGCACAGGGCTTGAACTCACAAGCTGTGAGATGATGACCTGAGCCAAAGTCAGACGCTTCACTGACTGCGCCACCCAGACACCCCTAAAACTAATTTAATTTTCAATTAAATGTATTACACTAAAATTGTAATTCAGGAAGTTATTGAATGACATGATATTGTATAAACAGTATAAAGAGTATTAGAGGAGAACAGTGATTTTTAACTTGTAGGGTAATGACAATTTTACCTCCTGAGGACATTTGTCAATGTCTGGAGACATTTGTGACTGCCACAACTAGGCTGGGGGCCAGGGAGAGAAAGCGCTGCTGGCTTCTAGTGGACAGAGGCTAAGGATGCTGCTAGGCTGCCAAATATCCTGCAGTCCTGGGAGTGGACCCTCACGGTGGGTGGACCCTCACAGCAAAGGATTATCTGGCTATGCATGTCAGTAGTGTAGAGCTTGAGGAACCCTGGAGCAGAGTTAAACTGTTAAGCACAAGGATTTTTTTTTAAATTAATCACTAGTACTTTATTGTCTACAAATTTTCAGAACATTCCTACTGTCCAAATGTTTAGTATTTGTACAATAATTTCCTTTTTCGGTCTGTGTGAGTGAGCTATATACATTGTATTATGTATAAAAACATGATGGCAAACATCAAACTGAGTCTTCATTGCTCCCCTGTTCTTTTAAATTTATGAAGGCTCACTTTCTGAAATAATTATTGTTTTGGTCCCTCATTCTATTTTTTTAAAGTTTTTATTTAAATTCCATTAGTTGGGGTGCCTGGGTGGCTCAGTCGGTTGGTTAAGCGTCCAACTTCTGCTCAGGTCATGATCTTGAGGTTTGTGGGTTCAAGCCCCACATCAGGCTCTGTGCTAACAGCTCAGAGCATGGAGCCTGTTTCAGATTCTGTATCTCCTGCTCTCTCTGCCCCTCCCACGCTATGTTTCTCTCTCTCTCTCTCTGTCTCTCTCTGTCTCAATTAAACTTAAATAAATAAATTCCAGTTAACATACAGTATAATATTAGTTTCAGGTATATAATACAGTGATTCAACTCTGCCATACAATACCCAATGCTTATCACAGCAAGTGCCTTCCTTAATCCCTACCACTTTTTTCACCCATTCTCCATCCACCTCCTTTTTGGTAACCATCAGTTTGCTCCCATAGTCAAGTGTTTCTTGGTTTGCCTCTGTCTCTCTTTTTTCCTGTTGCTTATTTGTTTTGTTTCTTAAATCCCATGTATGAGTGAAATTGTATGGTATTTATCTTTACCTGACTTATTTTGCTTCACATAATATTCTCCAGCTCCATCCGTGTCATTGCAAATGGTAAGGTCTCATTCATTTTTGTGGCTGAGTAATATTCCATTGTGTGTGTGTGTGTGTGTGTGTGTGTGTGTGTGTGTGTGTATATATATATATATATACATATATATATATATATATATATATATATATATATATATACCACATCTTCTTTATCCATCAGTCAATGGACACTTAGGCTGTTTCCATAATTTGGCTATTATAGATAATGTTGTTATAAACATCAGGGTGCATGTATCCTGAATTAGTGTTTTTATATTTAAGTAAATACCCAGGAGTGCGACTACTGGGTCATAGGGTAGTTCCATTTTTAACTTTTTGAGGAGACTCCACACTGTTTTCCACAGTGGCTGCACCAGTTTGCATTTCCACCAACAGTGTAAGAGGGTTTTCCTGTCTCTACATCCTTGCCAACACCTGTTGTTTCTTGTGTTGTTGATTTTAGCCATTCTGACAGGTATGAGGTGATATCTCAATGTAGTTTTGATTTGTATTTCCCTGGGACGATCAGTGATGTTGAGCATCTTTTCATGTCTGTTGGCCATGTGTATGTCTTCTTTGGAAAAATGTCTATTCATGTCTTCTTCCCATTTTTAAATTGGTTGGTGACTTTTGTAAGCATGTGCATTTTGGATACGTATGACCTGAGTTTGAGTAGCTCTCCTACTCACTAGCTACATGATCTTGGGAAATTTACATCATTTCCAAGTCTCAGCTTTATCCTCTGTACAGTGATATTAAGAATAGTACATACTTTATAGGGTTAGTGGAAGTAACAAATGAGCTATATGTAAAACACTTGGTGAATGGCTGGTAAAGAATATTTATTCAATAAATATTGACTATCATCATCATCATTTTTATTCCAGATGCTTTTGCCATTATTTTCTGGTGGTGGAGGTTGTGGGCAGCTGAGTTTGTTAATTTGGCTATCTCTGCCTTTCTGTGTGCTTTCACAAACATCCCTAGTTCTTGGTGCTGGGAGAAGACATTATAATGGCAATTGACAATTCATAGTAATTACCACATTAGTGCCAATTCAGTCACACTAATAAGCTGCTGACAGGTGATGAACATTACCCTTTAACAATGAGTCACCTCACTAGTGTTTTATGACAGTTACTGCAACAAAACAGAATTTCGAGTACTTAAATGAGTAATGTGTTCCATGAAAATGTAAAAGAAAAAAAAATTAACAACTCTTGGATCACAGTATTATGTGGTATTTATCTCTCATTTAGGATTAGGAGACCAGAAACGAAGCCATGTCCCTTTCACTACTGCTGGTAATGACATACATTCCAAATGTATATCTTAAACCACTTATTCATCACAAGGCACACAGAAATGTTCCATTATATACATATTTATAAGTATTATATGTTACAGGAGGTATCAGGCTTGTTGAATATTTACTAATGAAAGGATTTTTTTTCTAAGATAAAATCCAGACAAAGGGGAATGAGAGGTCAATTGTAGTTTAAAGACAAAATTGAAATAGCCTATCAACTTTTCGAAAAAAAAAAAAAAATCAGGCTCTTTTGGAGGAATCTTTGCTTATTGTCAATGACAGTGTCAACAAAACTATCTAGTTGGGCTCATTAAAGGAAGTCTCAAAGCCCATTTTTGCCATTGTCTATATATAAGCCACTTGGCTTAGTCAGTAGCTAAATAATAATTATTATTGTCAGATAAACCAGGACAAAAGGGAATAATAAAGCTATTAAGCAGTTATTTGGAAACTTGACTATTCAAAGGAAGAGAAAGCAGAATAAAAAACAATTTTGCTCCTTGTGCCAAGAGATATTTTTGTAATTTGGGCTGGAAAGGTTGGAACCATCTTAGAATGTGAATTACCACAGAGCAAGGCATCCTACTTCCAAGAGGAAATGGTGCGTTTGCTTCAATTTCGCTAGCGTAGGTGGCTTTGGCCAGTTTGGGAGGTGATGGTTGTAGAGAGAGAAAGGGGGAGAGGGAGAGACAGGAAGAGTTACAAAGCACACTAGTCTGTTGTCTTATCTGTAAAAACTGACACCTCAAATTCAAATTACAGTTCTACTGTTTGCTATCAGGACTTTTGAAGCACTCTCTGTGCTTCAATGTATAAAATGATGAAATATGAGAATTAAATGAGTGAATACTAGTAAATTGCTAAGGAAAGTGCCTGGAACATAGAGAAGCTATTATTATTTTTTTATTTTTATCATCATCATTACTATTAATTGCTTGAGCATAGAGTGGCAGACTTTCAGGTGAATGTCTGTTCTTTTCTATGTCATTTGCTAAAGTACATTTTCCTCCTATTCCTTTGCTCTCTTTTCTTCCTGTGAGCAGCACCTCTTTAGCTAAAACTAGGACTGATTAACCAGAGTGGATTCCATTTTTTCCAGAGTTATTGATGTTAATTCTTATTGAACATGGAAAATCTGAAGCTGTTTAAAAGTGGAAACATTGGCTCAAGCAAAAGGCTGGAAAGGTATTGTTGCTCCTTGTTAAAATTCTAGGGAGGATTTCTTATTGAGCACATACCAATAGGAATAATGATAATAATATGTATACATAATAATGATAATAGTAATAATAATTATATAGTCATACTTTGAGTGACTGGTGATTACTAAGTACCATAGTAGATCCCTCTGAAGTTTCATAATAATAATCATACAAAATAGTTGCTAATGTTTCTCATTTTGCAGATGAAGAAAATGGATTCAGGGAGTACCTTTGGGAATCCACACAAGTAAGAAAGTGTGAAAGTGTGAAAGGCAAGAGTGACCCAGGATGAGGCTCTCAGAGTCAGGATGTGCACTGCCTCTCTTGCACCAAAAGACCCTCTGCTCAAAACAGAATTCCACTCAGGATTCCTAAAAAAATTTTAAAAAGTTGTATATAGAGAGAATAGCACATAAGCCCTCTTGAGGCATTTATGCCTTAGCAGAAGGAATTTTATTTATTTGCTTGGCATTTATTTATTCACTCCCTCCTTTATTCATTTATATTTTACCTTATCACAAAAAAGATTTTATATGACAAGTGCAATTGCCATTTAATTTGCCATTCACTTGCAGGACTCTAAGGAATGGAAAATAGTGAGGCGCCTGTGGCTCTTTGGGGAGGGAAGTAGTGCCCTGGAAATGACGCAAAGGGGGGGACAGGCTGAACTGAAGAGAGGGGCACCACACCCAAACTTGACGCATTTCACATTTGTCCTGGGGCTGCCTATAACTGGAAAGGGCACACTGATATTCTGTGGGAATCACAAATATGATCTGTCATGAACTAACTGTGAATATCTTAAAGGTAGGGCCTCACAGGCAAGTGAAATGATCTCCTTTGTTCCATGTAGGTATGTTTCAGAGGCTGAATAATATCTGGCAGCACTGATGGCAGAGGAGTCCCTGAAGCCCTGGACACGCATCATTACAGAGGCCTCGGGGAACAATTCTTCTCAGAGTAAGATGAGAAAAAAAAGTCTTGCCCCACCTTTGAGCGTATGGAATTTACTTTTAGAGCTCTTGGAAGGATTTCGTGGTGATTTAGAGACATTAGACATTCGAATATTCCAGTTTTATAATTACATTTGCACCTAAATTGGATTTCTATTCGTGTAAAAAAAATTCACTTTTAAAATATTTCTTCATTTGATATTATAAAGACTGTGGAGAACAATAGAAAAAATAAGGGGGATATCAGTCAATAGATGTAAATTTGGTTTCAGAATTTTGACCTAAATTCAACCTAAATTGTATTCCTTTGGGTAAATTTTCTTTTTACATGCAACAATTGCTCAAAATCGACACTAGGTGGTGCTGGCACCACGTTTCTTACTGATTTCACTTCTGTCACATTTAATGTTTTCCTAAGGTTTCCAACTTGTTTTGTTTTGATTTGTTTGTTTCAGCAATTATGCTATGTGTGTGTTCAGGATTATTGCAAAAACAAATAAAACAACAGCAGAAAACAAAAATAACTATTTAAACAATTTTTCTGAGACAGTTTAGAAAGGAAATTATGGGTTTAAGAAAATGTGCTAATCTCTGATTATTGAATTTTTAGGATATCCTATGTTCTTAGATACCAAAAGAGGGTGCTCTAATACATCTTAAAAATACACTTCTTAGAAATACAAAGGCTACAACTTTTTCTTCCATGCAACAAAGAGTTCTTTTTTCTGTATAACAGGGGCAACTTTCTTTTTTTTTTAATTTAAGATGGTTATGCACAAATGTCTTATTCATTAAAATCAAGTTAAAAACCGTTCTGAATTCTCTACAGTCTTAGATTAGAATTGGCCTTTGATGTTTTTAAAGTTAAAAGTGCTATTTTCAATTGTGACTTTGAGACTTTGAAAAGCCCCTGGCAGCTTGAGCGCAAGTAAATGGTATATGAATGTGTGGCTTTATTCTCGATTTAATTAAAAATACCTTCTATCACTTCAGAGTTTCTCCTCCACTTAGGAGGAAGATGAGTCTCATGAAAATATAATGTGGGTTAACTAAGTGATTATTCCTGGTCTCCTGAAGGCAGAAAGGGAAATAGGGAAAACTTTTTCCATAAATTCCCTTGCACGTTGTGTGGGAAACTTGCATGCACAAAGGGGGTGTTGGCCAGATAGTTGTGGCAAAGTCCCTGCTGGATTTGAGAGGCCCTGAGCACAGCTTCTTGATATCTCTGGAGTGCTGTCACTGGACCCAAGTTCCAGATTCAGTGATAGGCCACATGTGGGTGAGCAGGGAAGGGGAGAGACAATGCTTAATATGCATTAATAGCTAACACTCAATATACGTTAAAGACTTTTACCAGGGCTTTATGTGTGTTGGTTTACTTAATTCTCTTAACAGCACAACATATGAAAAAAACAGGCCAGACAAATCCTTGCCCAAGGCCATACTAGTAAATGGCAAAGCCAAGTTTCAAACCAAAGCAGGTTGAATCCAGAATCTGTGCTTTTAACCACTAACTTGTATCACCTTTCCAAAGGAGAGCAAACACAGTGTGAACTATATGCCGAGTGCTGTTATAAGTGCCTTACCCACGCACACCCTCTTAATTCTCATAATGCTGATGTAGGCATTACTGTCCCCATTTCACAGCTGAAGAAACTGAGGCACAGGCCAGTAAAAAGTTTAAGATAATGATTGAAGTTGAGGGTGTGCTTAAAGGCAAGATTTTAAAACAAAGTCTGTTTAAAGAATACTCAGCAGCGTCAGAATTGAGTCCTGAACTCCTTTCTCCTTTTTCCTTTGCTTTGGGGTTTTCTTACTTCCATAGATGCCGCTGCCTGCAGGCTGTCTCCGAGCCACATTGCCTCTCTTTGGTGGTTTTGGTCTAGGTATGGGGATTAGTTTCTTCTTTTGATGCTTCCTATCATGGCTGGGGTTTTTGAAACCCATGCCCTTAAATAGAACAAGAGACGCTAACTTCCTCTGCCGAGCACTACATGCTGAGATGGTGCTGCTTTTGCACCAAGATTCTGGGGCAACTTCACAGAAGCCTACCTTCTTCCTAGCTCCAGACTGCCCTCCGTAGTTACCATCTTCCTACTAGTCTTCCCCTTTCCCCCCACAGCCAAGATGGCTTTGGGTCCCCTCCCCAAATGTTTGTCGCCCCCCATTGGTAATTGACAAAATGAACGGTCCCACTCTGCCAGTGAGAACGCCTGCTTTCTTACAGCAATGGATGTTTAGGTGGTTGGTCAGGAGATAATGTGAGCCTGTGTTGGGGTGGGGGGGAAGGGAGTCTGTTTCATCAGAGGCTATAGACCCCAAGGAGATAGCTTAGTAGTTACTTCACTTAATTAGCAGAAAATGAGGCCCAGTGGTTTGGATGATTCTGTCACCAAGAGTGACAGAAAATCCAAAAAAGAAAGAAAGAGAGGTTCTTTTTCATTCACAGGTTCTTTTCAAATACAAGCAGTCTTTATTTCTTGGAACTTTGGTTTTCTTACATGTAGAATGAAGTTATTTAGAAGGCCTCTAAATCTTACCTAACTCTGTTAGTTTCTTATTTTCAGGCACATTTTAAGAGCTGCTTTGAGAAAATAAAATTGGCTATCAGCAATAGTGGAATGTACACTTTTAACCTAAAAACAAATTGATATTTTGTTTTGTTTGTTTTTAATTTTATTTCTGGCTCTTTCAGTTTTCCAGGTAAGAGGAGGCAGACTGGACATTGTGTGTCCAGTCTTCACAACTGCATCCTCAACAAATGAGTGATAATATAAATTTGCAGTATTAAATGAAAAAATGATCAGAGATTCCATAACAAGTAATACTATATAAAACTTTGACTTACTCAATTTAATTAAATTGAGTGCCTTTCTAAAGCTGTTGTCCCTCCCCCGTCACTGTTTCTTCAAGATATGGAAATTGGCAACTCTCCACTGATACATGTCTGACTTACCTATGTCCTGAAACACCGTCTCACACTTAGTAAGGAACCACCTTATCTGAGTGGCCAGTGACCATAAGGACATTACTCTCCCTTTCTTAAGACTTTATCCCTTGACATAATCTATTACCCCTCACCTCGTCTGGTCCTTATTCTTAGATGGCTCTGGAATTTGAGGTCTTTGGCAATAATGGTCAGAAAAGACAGGAGGGGAGACCACAGTGGCTGCCTTTCTAGATTGTCTTTTCAGAATATCTACTGCTGGCCCAGCTGCAAATAATAAACAATACAATTGGTGGGATGTAAAGAGCATTTCAAATGTGAACGAAGGCTGAGAGGAGGCAGAAATGCACATGGCGTATTTGGAGATAAGTGGGCTGGTGTGGTTGACACTGAGTTGCAGAGAGTAGTGAGACACTTGGGAAATAAGATTGGAAATGAGATTCAGATTCTAGAGATTTGGCAAAGGCAGGCTGAGGCACCTGGACCCTACCCTGTAGGCAATAGCAACACCGAAAAGAGGTGGTTTTGCTTGTTGTTTTGAGTAGTGAAGCAGTACGATGAAAGCTAGCTAACACCCTTATTTTAAATTATATAAATGAAAATATTATGCTCTCTTCTTAGTCACATGAGAAATGGGTGGCAGCAAATCAAAACTAGCTGAATCTGTCAAAAAGAGCTCCACATCAGAGACCCACATCCAGATGCTGTAAGAAACCTCAGTCCATACGAATGACCGCTCCCAGAACATATGATCTATTTCTTACCAATTACATATTCCCCCTCCCAGAACATATGATCTATTTCTTACCAATCTAACTCATCCTAGCTAGCGATCTGCTAACAAAAGCAATCTTTCCTCAAATCAAAGTTTCTTCACCCTTTGTTTGTTTTTGGTGTTGCTTAAGAAATAGCACTTCAAATGCCCTCAGCCTTAAAAGAAAGCAGGCGGATGTGGAAAGTAGTCTGAACCACTGTTGTCTCTGCACTGACACTTCCCGCATTTTAATAAACTGGCACTCCACCACACTCTGGTAGCATAAGTGAGCAGAATTTCCATTTTTACGAAAGATCTACAGTTGATTTTCTAAAAAGGAACAAAATAATAACCAGATGGTAGTTGATAGGCCAACTTTAAAGGCAAGTGTTTGTTTTGATCTCTTTTCCAAGGGAAAGAAAGTTTGGATAATTAGTAGAAGAATAAGAAAAAAAAAAAGAAAGAGGAGAATAAGTGCCTAAGATAATGTATAAAGAGAAACGTGAGGAGGAATGGATAGTGGAAAACAAGGGAAAAAATAGTCACTTCTAGAAAAAGAGAAAACGAGAGGAAAAAATTTAACTGCAGATTTTTCACCAAATGGTTGCCTAGACAACTTAATGAGGAGTAGTTCCGTCTCTACTGAATAGTTGCTGAAACACACCCTGAATTTAGAGTCTTTTGGCTCCACGACTATCAACTGGAAAACCATCATGTTTCAGGCATATTAGTTATGAGTGCCATATTTTCTATACTATGCTTTTCTCCTAACAATAGAAGTGGTTGGTTGCAATCAATTTGGTGTGTAATAGAAGAATAGGAAGATTGAAACACAAGCATGATGAGAGTTTTGGAGTCAGATTAGCCTAGGATGGCATATTAATATGTGTAACATCGAGTAACAAACTGAGGAAAAAGTAAATTAGGAAGCAGCTCAAAGCCCATTTGGCAATGTAAGATCATCTTTACATATTGCCAAGGTTGCTGTTGAGAAGCATTTTTCCATGTAAAGAGTTTGGTACACTTGAGGCTACTTAGTGTAGAGACAAAAAATGTCACTTTTTACAAGAGAGTTTTTTTTGTTTTTAATCTTCCATTAACATCTGGCTCCTATGGATTCTGTTATCACTGTTTTCTGTTTAATTAAATAATTATAAAAAATAAAAAGTGTTTTTAAATGCTTTACTGCTCCTATTTGAATTTGTCTTTTCTACAGTTGACTGTATTTTACAGAAAATGTTAATATTACATTGTTATAAATAAACCCATCTCTACAAAACTGTCCGTCTTGTATTTTGGGGGCTGAATTCTTGGTGTGTGCGTGTGTGTGTGTGTGTGTGTGTGTGTGTATGTTTGGAGTTGTGTGGGAGAGGATGTGGGGAAATAGGAGTAGTAAGAGGGATTATTTTCCATAATGACTCACACCATCTCTTTTTCCTAAGCAAAAACAGGGGTAAAGAGTGTGAGAATTTTTTTGCTGTTGTTTGGAAACATACTTTGCGTTTGTCACCCTATTTTTCCTTCATATGAACACAGGTTTCTATAAAGCAAACTTGCCAAATCATATGCTGTCGTGTGGGATAGAATGAATCCTAGATCATAAACATTTATGCTTATAGACAACGAATTGGAGGAGAGCATGAAATTAAAAAAATTATCTTTGGCACTGGCACATGTTTGAATTTCCTCCTTGGGAATCACTTTGTCAATCATTTACTTCTCACTTTCATCTGGCAGAGAAAAAAGTAAACTCTATTTTCACGGCAGGACTAGTAGCAAGACCAATGTAATATTCAACCCTTGGCCACCTCTTTGGATGAAGGTCGAGATTTTTTTCCAAAATCGGAATGAAGTAGAGAAAGCCAAGAAAAGCGTGGTGGATTTGTGCTAAGTTGTATTTATTTTCCTGTATCTAGCTAACACAAAAAAAAAAGTCAAGCAGACATACCACAACTCTGCGTATTCTATGTCATTCGGCATAGTTTATATATGTATGCATACTTATTTTAGACCTTTTTATGTTTTAGTTGAGCCAGATAGCCACACATCTTAATTCTGAGTAAATCTTAAAAAAAGAATAAAAAGTGATCTAATTCAAAAATAATTATTAAATAATTAATAAACTTAAATAAATAATTTTGAAAGTTCCAATCTAATTTGGTATATAATGTTCATATAGTATATTTCTTACCTGCTGCCTTCCATGTTATACTAAGAGATTAGCAATTATCTGAGTGTGTAACCTTGATTCTCCTGAAATATTACATGAAGGAATTGATGCAGATACTCTTTTACAAGTTCTAGTCTGAAAAAATTTATAGATTTCACTATTTAAGAAAGAATTCATTATATAAAATGAAAGATAAAAATTGAGCAAAATATTTCCAATTATTTAGACAATATAAAAGAACTCAAAACAATAAGAAAAGCATTAGTATTCAAATTAAAAAATAAATAAGGGATGATAGTAGAAAATAGTTCACAAAAGAGGAAAAACAAATATTTGAAGAAATAATAAGAATGTGAAAAATACATATTTTATTTTCTTTGACTGTTGAATTAGCCAAAATAAAGCAATATGCTATGGTGGTTAAGAGCCTGGGTCTGAGGCAGACAGACCTGAGAGAATTCTGTTATCCCTCTGAGACTGCAAACCCTGAGCAAGTCTCCATTTTCCTATAGTAAATTAAGAATAACGATAGCACCTACTTCCTAGAGTGATTAGCAATGTTTTAAATGAGATTAATGTGCTCAACACAGTTTCTAGGGCATGTTAAGAGTTTAATCTTAATAAGTTATTGTGTCTCTCATGTTAGTGGAAATGTACGACTTTTTAATAAGCAATTGGATGATGTATTGATGAAATATTAAGTAGTCCTTAACATGCTTTAAATAGTTTTTAATAACACTGTAAAGTGGATCTAGCAATCTTAGTTTGGGAACCACGATGAATTAAATGTTCCTAGATGATCCTTTTAGCAAAAACTGTTCACTTTGATTCAGTACCTCATTTGATGAGAAGGAAATGCACACACATGCACACAGATGTATATACGCATATGTGTATATAGGTCTACAAAAACAAAAAACAACAAAAATCTGAAAAAACTCATTAATGCTATTTAGAGTATTTTTCATCATCATTGTATAATCATTCTGAATCTTATTTTGAAAATTTGAACATAAAATTCTATCTATGGAAGTGAAGAAATTTATTTCAGGTATATTTGCTATAGATATATTATTTTTTTTAAATTTTTCAATGTTTGTTTATTTTTGGAGCGCCTGGGTGGCTCAGTTGGTTAAGCATCTGACTTTGGCTCAGGTCATGATCTCAGGTTTCATGGGTTTGAGCCCCACATCGGGCTGGCAGCTGAGAGCCTAGAGCCTGCTCCCGATTCTGTGTCTCCCTCTCTCTCTCTGCCTCTCCCCTGCTTGTACTCTGTCTCTCAAAATAAATAAACATTCAAAAAATGTTTAAAAAATGTTTGTTTATTTTTGAGAGAGAGAGAGACAGAGTATGAGCAGGGAAGGGGCAGAGAGAGAGGGAGACACAGAAACTGAAGCAGGCTTCAGGTTCTGAACCATCAGCACAGCCCGATGCAAGACTTAAACTCATGAACTGTGAGATTGTGACCTGAGCTGATGTTGGATGCTTAACTGATTGAGCCACCCAGGCACCCAAGTATATTAATTTTTAAAATTTTTGTTTATTTTGAGAGAGAGAGCGAGCGAGTGTGCATGAATGGGCATGTGCTAGTGGGGAGGGGCAAGAGAATCCCAAGCAGACTGTGCTGTCAGTGCAAAGTCTGATTCGGGGCTCAATCTCACAACTGTGAGATCATGTCCTGAGTGGAAATCAAGAGTCTGATGCTTAACCAACTGTTCCACCCAGGTGCCCTGACATACTAACTTTTTAAAAAAATTTTTGGAAATGCCCACAAGTTTCTAAAATTCTTAGCCATATAATTTTAAAAAACCCAAATATGTGCAAGTTTATGCTTAAATTAAAAAACCTTTATTTGCAAAAATACTGACATGTTTTACTACTCAACTGAATTAATTAACTACATTGTATATTTTTCATAAAGGTTCTTTTTTATTTCATTTTTTATTTTTTAAAATTTGCATCCAAATTAGTTAGCATATAGTGCAACAATGATTTCAGGCGTAGAATCCTTAGTGCCCCTTACCCATTTAGCCCATCCCCCCTCCCACAACCCTCCAGTTTGTTCTCCATATTTATGAGTCTCTTTTGTTTTGTCCCTGTCCCTGTTTTTATATTATTTTTGTTTCCCTTCCCTTATGTTGATCTGTTTTGTCTCTTAAAGTCCTCATATAAGTGAAGTCATATGATTTTTGTCTTTCTCTGACTAATTTCACTTAGCATAATACCCTCTAGTTCCATCCATGTAGTTGCAAATGGCAAGATTTCATTCTTTTTGATCACTGAGTAATACTCCATTGCATATACATACCACACCTTCTTTATCCATTCATCCATTGATGGACATTTGGGCTCTTTCTATACTTTGGCTATTGTTGATAGTGCTGCTATAAACATGGGGGTGCATGTGTCCCTTTGAAACAGCACACCTGTATCCCTTGGATAAATACCTAGTAGTGCAATTGCTGGGTTGTTAGGGTAGTTCTATTTTTAGTTTTTTGAGGAACCTCCATACTGTTTTCCAGAGGGCTGCACCAGCTTGCATTCCCACCAATGATGCAAAACAGATCCTCTTTCTCTGTATCCTTGCCAACATCTGTTGTTGCCTGAGTTGTTACTGTTAGCCATTTTGACAGGTGTGAGGTGGTATCTCATTGTGGTTTTGATTTGTATTTGCCTGATGATGAGTGATATTGAGCATTTTTTCATGTGTTGGTTGGCCATCTGGATGTCTTCTTTGGAGAAGTGTCTAGTCATGTCTTTTGCCCATTCTTCACTGGATTATTTGTTTTCTGGATGTTGAGTTTGATCAGTTCTTTATAGATTTTGGATACTAACCCTTTATCGATATGTTATTTGCAAATATCTTCTCCCATTCTGTCGGTTGTCTTTTAGTTTTGCTGATTGTTTCCTTTGCCGTGCAGAAGCTTTTTATTTTGATGAGGTCCAGTAGTTCATTTTTGCTTTTGTTTCCCTTGCCTCTGGAGACGTGTTGAGTAAGAAGTTGCTGCTGATCCAAGATCAAAGAGGTTTTTGCCTGCTTTCTCCTCTAGGAATTTGATGGCTTCCTGTCTTACATTGAGGTCTTTGATCCACTTTGAGTTTATTTTTGTGTATGGTGTAAGAAAGTTGTCCAGGTTCATTCTTCTGAATGTTGCTGTCCAGTTTTCCCAGCACCACTTGCTGAAGAGATGGTCTTTATTCCATTGGATATTCTTTCCTGCTTCGTCAAAGATTAGTTGCCCATGTTTGTGTGTCCATTTCTGGGTTCTCTATTTCTGTTCCATTGATCTGATTGTCTGCTCTTGTGCCAGTACCATACGGTCTTGATGGTTACAGCTTTGTAGTATAGTTTGAAGTCTGGGATTGTGATGCCTCCAGCTTTGGTTTTCTTTTTCAAGATTCTTTTGTCTATTCGGGGTCTTTTCTGTTTCGATACAAATTTTAGGATTATTTGTTCTAGCTCTGTGAAGAATGCTGGTGTTATTTTGATAGGAATTGCATTGAATATGTAGATTGCTTTGGGTAGTATCAACATTTTAACAATATTTGTTCTTCCTATTCAGAAGCATGGAATCTTCTTCCATTTTTTTGTGTCTTCTTCAATTTCTTTCATAAGCTTTCTATAGTTTTCAGCGTTTAGATGTTTCACCTCTTTGGTTAGATTTATTCCTAGGTATTTTATCGGCTTTTTTGTGCAACTGTAAATGGGATCGATTCCTTGATTTCTCTTTCTGTCACTTCATTGTTGGTGTATAGGAATGCAACCAATTTCTGTGCGTTGATTATATATTCTGCAACTTTGCTGAATTCATGGGTCAATTCTAGCAGCTTTTTGGTGGAATCTTTTGTGTTTTCCATAGAGAGTATCATGTCATTTGCGAAGAGTGAAAATTTGACCTTCTCCTGGCCAATTTGGATGCCTTTTATTTTTTTGTGTTGTCTGATTGCAGAGGCTAAGACTTCCAATACTATGTTGAATAACAGTGGTGAGAGTGGACATCCCTGTCTTGTTCCTGACCTTAGGGGGAAAGCTCTCAGTTTTTCCCCATTGAGGATGATATTAGTGTTGGGTCTTTCATATATGGCTTTTATGATCTCGAGGTATGATCCTTCTATCCCTACTTTGTTGAGGGTTTTTATCAAGAAAAGATGCTGTATTTGTCAAATGCTTTCTCTGCATCTATTGAGAGGATCATATGGTTCTTGTCCCTTCTTTTATTGATGTGATGAATCACATTGATTGTTTTGCGGATATTGAACCAGCCCTGCGTCCCAGCTATAAATCCCACTTGGTCGTGGTGAATACTTTTTTTAATGTATTGTTGGAGCCAGTTGGCTAATATCTTGTTGAGGATTTTTGCATCCATGTTCATCAGGGAAATTGGTCTATAGTTCTCCTTTTTAGTGGGATCTTTGTCTGGTTTTGGAATCAAGGTAATGCTGGCTTCATAGAAAGAGTTTGGAAGTTTGCCTTCCATTTCTATTTTTTGGAACAGCTTCAAGAAAGTAGGTGTTAACTCTTCCTTAAATGTTTGGTAGAATTCCCCTGGAAAGCCATCTGGCCCTGACTCTTGTTTTTTGGCAGATTTTTGATTACTAATTTGATTTCCTTACTGGTTATGGGTCTGTTAAAATTTTCTATTTCTTCCTTTTCAGTTTTGGTAGTGTATATGTTTCTAGGAATTTGTCCATTTCTTCCAGATTGCCCATTTTATTGGCATTTAATTGCTCATAATATTCTCTTGTTATTGTTTTTATTTCTGCTGTGTTGGTTGTGATCTCTCCTCTTTCATTCTTGATTTTATTTATTTGGGTCCTTTCCTTTTTCTTCTTGATCAAACTGGCTAGTGGTTAATCAATTTTGTTAATTCTTTCAAGGAACCAGCTTCTGGTTTCATTGATCTGTTCTGTTTTTTTGGTTTCGATAGCATTAATTTCTGCTCTAATCTTTGTTATTTCTTGTATTCTGCTGGTTTTGGGTTTTATTTGCTGTTCTTTTTTCAGCTTCTTAAGGTGTAAGGTTAGGCTGTGTCTCTGAGATCTTTCTTCCTTCTTTAGGAAGGCCTGGATTACTATATACTTTCCTCTTATGACCACCTATGCTGTGTCCCAGAGGTATTGGGTTGTGGTGTTATCATTTTCATTGTCTTCCATATACGTTTTAATTTCCTCTTTAACTTCTTGGTTAGCCCATTCATTCTTTAGTAGGATGTTCTTCAGTCTCAAGTATTTGTTACCTTTCCAATTTTTTTCTTGTGGTTGATTTTGAGTTTCATAGTCTTGTGGTCTGAAAATATGCACGGTATGATCTTGATCTTTTTGAACTTACTTAGGGCTGTTTTGTGTCCGAGTATATGGTCTATTCTGGAGAACGTTCCATGTGCACTGGAGAAGAATGTATATTGTGCTGCTTTAGGATGAAATGTTCTGAATATATCTGTTAAGTCCATCTGGTCCAATGTGTCATTCAAAGCCAATGTTTCCTTGTTGATTTTTTGATTAGATCATCTGTCCATTGTTGTGAGTGGGGTGTTGAAGTCTCCTACTATTATGGTATTACTATTGATGAGTTTATGTTTGTGATGAATTGATTTATATATTTGTGTGCTCTCACATTTGGCACATAAATGTTTACAATTGTTAGGTCTCCTTGGTGGATATACCCCTTGATTATGATATAACGCCCTTCTGCATCTCTTGATACAGTCTTTATTTTAAAGTCTAGATTGTCTGATATAAGTATGGCTACTCCAGCTTTCTTTTGTTGACCATTAGCATGATAGATGGTTCTCCATCCCCTTATTTTCAATCTGAAGGTGTCTTTAGGTCTAAAGTGGGTCTCTTGTAAGCAGCATATAGATGGATCTTGTTTTCTTATCCATTCTGTTATCCTAGTCTTTTGAGTGGAGCATTGAGTCCATTGACGTTTAGAGTGAGTACTGAACGATATGAATTTATTGCTATTATGATGTTTGTAGAGTTGGAGTTTCTGGTGGTGTTCTCTGGTCCTTTTTAATCTTTGTTGCTTTTGGTATGTATATATATATATATATATATATATATATATATATATATAATATATGGTATATATATGTACATATACATGGTATGTACATATATATGGTATATATATGGTGTGTATATATATATGTGTGTATATATGTATATTTTCATCTTTTCTCCTCTCAGAGAGTCCCTCTTAAAATTTCTTGCAGGGCTGGTTTAGTGGTCACAAACTCCTTTAATTTTTGTTTGTCTGGGAAACTTTTGATCTCCCCTTCTATTTTGAATGACAGCCTTGCTGAATAAAGAGTTCTTGGCTGCATGTTTTTCTGATTCAGCACACTGAATATATCCTGCCACTCCTTCCTGGCCTGCCAAGTTTCTGTGGATAGGTCTGCTGCAAACCTGATCTGTCGTCCCTTGTAGGTTAGGGACTTTTTTTTCCCTTGCTACTTCCATGATTCTCTCCTTGCCTGTGTATTTTGTGAAATAGACTATGATATGCCTTGTTGATGGTTGGTTTTTGTTGAATCTAATGGGGGTTCTCTGTTCTTCATGGATTTTGATGTCTGTGTCTTTCCCCAGGTTAGGAAAGTTTTCTGCTATGATTTGCTCACATAACCCTTCTACCCCTATTTCTTTTCTTCCTCTGGGACCCCTATGATTCTGATGTTGTTCCTTTTTAATGAGTCACTGATTTCTCTATTCTTAAATCGTGCTCTTTTGCCTTTATCTCCCTCTTTTCTTCTGCTTCATTATTCTTTATAAGTTTGTCCTCTATATTACTGATTCTCTGTTCTGCCTCATCCATCCTTCCTGCTGCTGCATCCATCTGTGATTGCAGCTCAGTTATAGCACTTTTAATTTCATTCTGGCTATTTTTTACTTCTTTTATCTCTGCAGGAAGGGAGTCTAATCTATTTTTGACTCCAGCTAGTATTATTATTATCATGATTCTAAATTCTGATTCAGACATCTTGCTTGTATCTGTGTTGGTTAAATACCTGGCTATCATTTCTTCCTTCTCTTCCTTTTGGGGTGAATTCCTTCATTTTGTCATTTTGAAGGGAGAGAAAATGAATTAATGAGGTAGAAAAATTAAAATTAAAAAAAATTAAAATTAAAAAATATTAAAATACACACACACACAAATCGAATAGATGATGCTAGATCCTAGGTGTGTTTTGGTCTGGGTGTTGAAAGTGGTTCGACAGATTAGAGAAAAAAAAGGGAGGGGGAAGAAAAAGGAAATCTTTTGAGAATTTGAAAAAATGAATACACTCAAGTAGACTAAAATGAGATGATGGGATCAAAATAGAATTTGAAAAAATATACACAAAAATAAAGAACATAGTAGAAAAAAATTAAAGAAAATATTTTTAATAAAAATTAAAAGTAAATATGAATTTTTCTTTGTTTTCAAGAAAAAGAAAAGAAATGAAAAAGAGAAAAAAGAAAAAAGACAAAAAGGAAATCGTTTGAAAATTTGAAAAAGTGAATACATGTAGTAAACTAAAATAAAATGATGGAAGTAAAATAGAATTTGAAAAAAATTACATAAAAGCAAAAAATATAGTAAAAAATTAAAGAAAAATATTTTTAATAGTAATTGAAAGTAAAAATGAAGTTTTTCTGCATTCAAGAAAAAGAAAGGAAATGAGAAAGAAAAAAGAAAAAAAAGAAAATCATTTGAAAATTTGAAAGGTGAATACACTGAAGTAGACTAAAATAAAATGATGGAAGTAAAATAGAATTTGAAAAAATTACACAAAAGTAAAAAATATAGTAATAAAAATTAAAGAAAAATATTTTTAATAAAAATCGAAAATAAAAATGAATTTTTTCTCTTTCTGTATTCAAGAAAAAGAAGTGTAAAAGAAAAAAAAAGAAAGAAAGAAAATTGAATAGATGGACCTGTTAACGATTGAAGTAGGACTGAAATTGCTTCATTTTCCCCTAGAAGTCAGTCTATGTAGCGCTTTATAGTCCATAAACTAAGCTGGCAGTGAGACTTGTGTTCTTGAAGACTGAAGTTGGCCCAGTTGGGCGGGGCTCAGTGTAATGGCTCCTCTCTCCACTAGAGGCGCTGCTAGCCTACTGGGGTGGATTGTTGCAGTGCTCATAGGTGTGTTTGCACATGTGCAAGAATGGGAAAAATGGCACCACCCAGCTACCCAGTTTGTTCTCCCAGATCAGCAATCGCGCACCTATTCTCTGTCTTCGGCCTTCGTCCACTCCCCGCTTTTTCACTCTCTGTGACCAGGCCCCAGGCAGTACCTCTCTCCCGAGTTTTGTCTCAGATGCGGCTGTTTTCCCTGGCCCCTTACTTCGGAAGGGCTGCGTCTTTGACCCGTTCCACCCCTCTGCGGGAGTGTCTCACTGAGCAATGGCCGAATGAGCAATGGCCGAATATCAGCTGCACCCAGGAACTCCTGCTGGACCCTGCTGCTGCCAATGGCCCGAGACTGAGGCCACGTGACAGCCCATCCCAGAAAATGTTCGCAAAACAGTGTAGCAGCAGCATCTCAGGGATTATGGAAAATCACAAAACACATCTGGCACCAGGCATCACCCTCAACAATCTTGCCCCAGCACCAGCGAATGTGGCCGCCTCTGAGGTCTGCTGGGACCAGGTGGCTTCAACAGTCTGTACCAAATGTCCTTCCAGCAGTGGAACCGCTTTTCCCCATGTGGCCCGAGGACCTCCCAGACCCCACTCTGTTCCTGGACCCCACTCTGTTCCTGAGGATTCGCCCTTCCCACCAGAGCACCACCAGGTATTGAGCTGTGGAGTTGCAGCCTTTATGCTCCCCTTGTTTACAGTCTTAGTGGAAGTTAAACCCTCTCCTTTCTCCTTTCTCCCTTATCCCTTTTTAGTTTAGTTTATGCAACTCTTTCCAATTTTCCACTTTCTCTCCAGCTGCTTTTGGGGAAGGGTGCTTTTCCCGTATTCTCCCCCCGCCCCCAGTCTCTGCCCTGTCTCCACTCGCACAAGCACCTCCATTCCTGCATCTCCTCACTCCCCAAGTTCACCTCTCATTGGCATGTACCTGCTGAATTCTTTCATAAAAGATTCTTCAGAGATTCTTCTAGTTTAATATATTTACAATAAATCTGTAACAACATGTAGTTAGAGTACTTAATCTCCAAGAAGTATGGTGTATTAAGCATAATACATGTTTTTTAACTAAGCAAATACCTTTTCCCCTTGTTGAATCATGCATAATGAAACAAAACTGTCATTTAATAATAAAATCTATGTTATAATAGCTATATATTTCTTAGTATCTTACAGGTTTTTTAATGTTTATTTATTTTTGAAAGAGAGAGTGCAAGTGGGGAAGGGGCAGAGAGAGAAAGGGACAGAGAATCCCAAGCAGGCTCTGTGCTCTAACAACGGCAAGCCTGGTGAGGGGCTCGAGCTCATGAACTGTGAAATCATGACCTGAGCTGAAGTCAGATGCTCAAAGGACTAAGCCATCCAGGTGCCCCAGTATCTTACAGTTTTTGAGAATATATTTAGAATAAAAGATTCCCAGTAATTACAATACACCAAGCTTAAGCTTGACTATAGTTTTTAATATTTGGTGAGAATTACAGCTTTAACAAAAATGCCTATGATAGTGCTCTTAAATGTCAAACTTTTCTTATAGTGGTTCTTAATTCCTTTAAAGCAGTGAAACGTTTTAAATCTTGATTCCTGATAAACTGTCACAAAACACTTTAATCAAATTAGGTTTTTTTTCCCCTATGGCTCTTTGGTAACAAACTACTTCAACTTTATTGTTGGGATTATATGGCTTCTTAGTCAAGTTAATCATCAGGATTTAAAAACTTAATGTTTGTTGTTCTAAATTTGCTATTTCTAGTCAAGTACATTTTGTGAAAAGAGGAGAAAAGCTCTATTTTAACAATTTCCTGTTTCTTACACATACACTAATTCTCACAGAAATTGGTAAATTAGTGTGCATTTTTCTTGTATTTTTCATAAAGATGATTAATTTCTCAAGTTTCTTATTATGATTTTTAAAAATCTCCATATCTCAAACTAAAGTAATTGAAATATTACAGCTTGTCCCACAAGTTCAGGATTTTCAGTTCTCTGGAAGATGTGAACCCACAAGAAGGCACGGGCGGCAGAGCTGGAGGTACGGAAATGGTGACTTTTTTCGTGTCACTCAAGGTCTTCACACCTTGTCTACTATTTTCAAACTCTAAACGTCTGTTATCTGAGGACACTACACCAATTGATCTTTGCTGCACAGATACTCAATACTGCTAAACTAGCTGGGAACCAGTCTTCAGCGCACACTTTTTTTGACGGGGCAATTTGTGTCTCTTTAGCACCGCTAAGTGGCGACTCTCTCCTCTCTGTCTTCCTCCAGCCCCTCCCTGCTTGTCATGCTAGGTTGTATCTGTTATATGAACCTATATGTAATCATCTTAATCAAGTTATTGTAGATTAACTTAAATTTATCATAATACTCTTTGATTGCAGGATGCAGGCACTCGATCTGAATTTATTTTTTTTATATTTTTGCATGTTTTATTTATTTATTTTGAGAGGGAGAGACAGAGCACAAGCAGGAGAGGGGCAGACAGAGCGGGAGAGAGCGAATCCCAAGCAGACTCCGTGCTGTCAGCACAGAGCCCGATGCAGGGCTCAAACCCACAAACTGTGAGATCATGACCTGAGCCGAAATCAAGAGTTGGATGCTTAACCGACTGAGTTAGCCAGGCGCCTCCACTCAATCTGAATTTAAACAAAAAGATTTATTGATCCACGTAACTGTAGTCCAGAGGTGTAACTTCTGAAAAAAGGGGCCGAGGGCCTTCAATAATGCTGTTGTTTTCTGTCCTCTATGTCTGGTGCCTTAATGGCTGTGTGCAGGGGTTCTGCCTCTCTCCCTTGGTTCTGCTTGTCTCTGTCAGGCTTGATTTTTCACACTGGGTCTACATATGTGACTAACAAGACAGCCACCAACAACCACAGACTTCTAACTCCCAGTTTAAACATTCCACTGGGGGAAGAGACTGTTGCTCCCCAACAGATCCAGGAAATAATTTCTGGAATACTTTGGTCAGTCCGACTGGAGATATGCTCCTGTACTGAACCTTCTCACTCTAGAAAGAAGGCACTTGGATGGGCAATGACTTTCTTCCCACTGTGGCAAGGAACTGGAGGGTCAGCCCCATATGAACCCAATGGAATTCCATAGAAGGAGAAGAATTTTAAAAAAATTGATATTTATTTATTTATGAGAGGAAGAGAGACAGAGTGTGAACTGGGGGGGGGGGGGGTGGGGGCAGAGAGAGAGGGGGAGATACAGAATCCCAAGCAGGCACTGCACTGCCATCTCTATCTCACAGTGAGATCAAGACCCAAGACAAAATCACCAGTTGAGTGCTCAACTCACTGAGCCACCCAGATGCCCCTGCACAAATTTATTAAGGAACACATGACCCAGGTGATAACAGTGGAAGCTAAGAGATGATTAGTATTCTCCCTATTTTTGTGTATATGTGAGCATTTCCATGTTAGTTAGGGAAAATAAGTGCATCTCTGTTTTTAGGAATGCGGTGCTCCTAAATGGGGTAGCATGATTTATAATCCTATATATCCTCTCATGACTAACACCATACAGGCCCCAGGGAGCCACTTTCTTGCGTATCATTCCCTGTAGCCTATATGAAATGAGAAGCAACTATGCCTAACTGCCATGAATGTTTGTGGGCTGTTTGTTTGCCATCGTCAGAAACAATGCTTCAAGGGCAGGGAAGATTTGAGCAGGAGATTCGTCTAGCCAAGATAAAAAACAAATTGACTTGTCAAATTTTTCTCACAGGCAGCAAGATGCAGTAGAGTTTTGTATTATGGAATATAATTTCCCAGAATCCCAGACATTCTAGCTTCTTTTTGTGTTGCAATTTGTGGTTACAGTATTAACCATAACTTGTAACAGCATTCAAGACACTTGCATATGATGGAGGAACATTTTATAGCATTGTGAAAATGTGTGAAGGAAAACCTCGTCAAAAATGGGGTTGGGTTGGAAAGCTCTGGATGGGGAGCCCTCACCCATGTGCCACTTGTTGCAGTTTATTTTACCGAACAAGAAGAAGCTTAGTTTACTACCAGGGGAGGAGGAAGGAAGATTTTGCTCCTGGCCCGGCAACAACCCAGCCAATGAGAAACTGCTACATTTCAGCCAATGAGAATTTGCGCAGCCTCAAACACTCATCTATTTCATTCCAAACAGCCCCTCCTAACTTCCTTCTTTCCTCTGTAAGAGAGCACCACTCTACCTTGTTCCCTGAACTTGCCTATAGTTCACCGTGTCTTGCCTGTCCCAAATTGCACTTCCTCTGCTATTCTCAAATAAACTCATTTTGCTGACAAAGTAGCTGGCTATTTTATTTTCAAGGTTGACAGTATTATGTAATTTATATTACTTTTCAATATAACATTCATTGTGAGTCCAATTCAACTGATGAAAACTGAATGCTGGAATTCTACTGAGTAGTTTAAACTTTATTGACAGACATAATAAGATGTATGTGAATTTTAAAAATTAAATACTATTTATTAATTTAAATGTTTAATATTCATTAGTTTTTTTTTGTATGGGCTTTACAATTTTAATAGATCATGTTGGATATTTCAGAAGGAAAGTACTTTGAAAACACATAAAAATAATTTTAACTTTTAGATTTTTACATTAATTTTAATCTACTTTTTAATGAAACTGTTCATGCTTTATACATATTGAATTACATATTTTCTTTTAATCCTTTAGAATAATTGCTTCCAATAGAATACAAAAAAAAAGGTGAAAAATCCTTCTTATTGGGGTACCTGGGTGGCTCAGTTGGTTGAGCTTCCGACTTTGGCTCACGTTACGATCTTACAGTTGAGTTTGAGCCTCGCCATCAGGCTCTGTGCTGACAGCTCAGGGCCTGGAGCCTGTTTCAGATTCGGTGTCTCCTTCTCTCTCTGCCCCTCCCCCACTTGTGGTCTATCTCTCTGTCAAAAATAAATAAACATTAAAAAAACTAAAAAAATCTTGATGATTAATACATAGTTATTTTGCTTAAATGAAGGCAAGAAAATATATTTTATGGAATAATTGTATAATAATTCATAAAATATGCTTGTCAATGTTACTCAATCATACATTGGTAGTTCATTAACAGTGCAAATTGAATTCTTCTGTCTTTGATATTTTGCTAATTTTCAGCCTTGTGAAATCATAGAACGTACATTTAACAGCCTCCATTTGTACTCTTACTGTGGGATCTACAGGATGGACAGAGACAAGAAATGTGGTCTAAACCTGGATGTTGTGACAGAATTTAAGGTGTTGATAAAAGCATCATTGAGATGATTTACTTCAGGGCAAGGCCCATGAAGAGAGAAAAATGAAGTCAGGAGGTAGTTGATAGAGAAAATAAGGAAACACTGAAAGACTAGGTTTATACTGAAGAGAAAAGGAAAGATTGTAGCATTTACCCTGTTCTTTTGGATTGCATCAGTTACTCTGACTTTTTCTGGTTTGGGATTTTTTTGGGGGGAGGGTTTATTTTGTGGTTTTCTTTGATACCAAATATGCTTTGGTTTGCCATTATCTGTTATATATAATACCTCATAATTAAAAATTCACACAAAGCATCTTTTCAGTGGGTTTAGATCTTTGTGTGAAAATTCAATGTATCATAAATTTATGCATATATAAATATAACTTTTTTGACCAGTCAAGGTATCATGAAACTGATATCAGTCAAGTCTACTTTATCTAAATTAATTCAGGATTTTTATTCTTAACCTCTGTATTCCTGTTTCTTTATCTGCAAAATGAGTTTCATAATGGTACCTACATCATAGAATTATTGTGAGGGTTAAATGTGTTAATATACATGTAAACTACATAGAATAGTGGCCGGTCTGTAGAAAGTCCTATATTTTTGCTACTAGTATTATTACCTTCACCTTCATCCTTGCTGTTAGGCATACATTCCAGATGATGATGGTGGGTCCTTGAGGGAGTAAGGTGTGGTAGGATACAACTTGTCTTCGATTTTCATCATCTACGCATGCCAGTACCCTTGCTGAGAAGTTCCATTCCTCCAAGTTTTGCACTCAGGTAACTACCGCATCTTGTCTACAGTCCTTTCTGGTTTCATGCCACACTTAGCTATTTTCACACCTCTTTTCAGCACATTTAGCTCCGGGAAATTCTGTGTCAGACACACCTACTTAGATAATGCAAATGGCAACCTCTAGTATAACACTGTGCTATGGTTCTGGGAAGAAGGGAACTTCATTAAGCTTGCCACTTCCTCTCCCTCCACCTGAAAACTGAGGCACGATCTGTCTCTCAGATCCTTCCAAACATATACAGGAATTCTGTTCCATACTACACCTCACAGCCTGTGGAAAAGGAGTTAGTCCCTCATCAGGGACTCACTAGCTCCCAAGCTCTCTGGCTTCCCTGCTCCACTCCCTTTTTCTCTCACGCGTCTACCACTGCCCAAAGTAATCTTTACTTCCTATGGACCTTATAGAATCTTTGGGGGGGGGGGGAGGGGACTGGCTCTTGTTTAAGCCTGAGTCCCCAAATCCAAATGCTTAGATTTCTATAACTGAAAATCTACTGCCCTACCCCAGCTTTCCACCAGACCTGTATTTTCTGCTTTCCTCTGTGGAAAAAGTCTCCTTCCCTGGTGACTTAGCTGACTAGCTAGGTGATTTACTAATTTGACTGAGAAAAAGGCTAAGGATCAAAAATAAAGAATCAATGATTTACTTTTTGAAATATTATTTTGTTCTAGTAGCTTTGTGTTCTGAGAAAGAAAACTGACTTCTCATTTAAGTGTGTTTGTCCCTGTCTGCAATGTCCAAAAATACTGAGACCTAGTTTTTCCATCCAAAATCTATTTCACAAGACTAGTAACTTCCTCATCACGCAATGTATCCCATGGTACTCTAGGTACTTTCCTGCTCTGCCTCCAGGGTTAAGCCTAAATAGTGGCTTCCATATGCAACCCTCTTGAATAGAACTGCCAGTCATTTTAAAGGGGTTTCCCTCCTTCAGTGCTGGCCTAAGCCACTCACATCCCCCCTTGCCCTCCTCTGAGGACATTGACCAGAATGCAGGCTGAAGCTGTCCTTCATGAATAAGCCCTGATGAAAGCTTGTACATAAGGGGAGAAGAATTGGCTTTGCTTATAGATAGGGTGCTTTGTGCACTTTGTCTAAGCTTCAGAAACTTTTGAAAGTAAAAGGGGAAGCCATTTCTAATTATGCCAGGACAATAGGTCTGAACTAGGATAATCACTTTCCCTTCTAGCAAACCAAGCCTTATGGCACTCAGAGTTTACAGCCAATGTAGCCAGGTTCCCCACCAAAGTCCTAGCCATGTCCACACCCACCACGTGGTGATTGGCTAGTCTTTGCCATAATTGTTCAGTTCGAGAAAATGTTGGTTGAGCTTAGGCTACGTAGGGTAAGTGGCCCCTCTCTGATTTGTTGAGCTTTCCTAGGCCTGCATGGTCTTAGTTGGTTTTAGTTATGGTTTCTTTTAAGAGTTTAAGCCAAGAACAAAATGCCGTCTTCATAAAAGCAAAGAAAAGGAAGTGTGCTTCCTCCAGACTAAATGCTTAGCAGCTATCTGATACGGTTCTTTATTTGTGACTAAGTGGTTCTCTCTGGCTTTACCAGGGAGTCCAAACTCCTCTCCCGAACAAGCAAGGTCTGTCTCCTGGCACGCACCCGCCTGCCACTGCTTGATGGCTAATCTGCAAGGTAACTAGAGCTCTGTGTCTTGCTGTGCTTTTGTAGACAGTGTTTTAAAGAAATTCAGAACCTAAGGAATGGGTTCTAATATAACTTTCATTCTTTCCTAGGTATTCTCTAGGGATTTAGAAGATTGAATTCCTGTGGCAATTCATAAGGCTCTGTTGACTCTTGTTTTTTTCCTTACACTGATTCCCATATACCTACCTAGAAAATTTAAAGCATTCAGTAATTTGCTCACACCAAGAGGTTTATCTGAAAGTACTATAACTTTAGAGTCTGCCTCATTCCCACCCACCAATATTCTCCATCTGTCACCTCAAGATAATTTCGCTCTGTAGTGCATGTATTTGTTACAGACAGGCTTCAACGTATCTGGGTACCACCATGGGCCTGCAAGACTCAGTTGTATAAGACATGTAACTTTATCTTTCTAAATTCAAACTTAGGTTCAAATAGGAATCGCACAAAGTAGATTCTACTTAGTCTCCATCAAACCTAGATAATCTTCATTCATTTAAGGTTTATTTTCAGCTGATGAATGTATCATATTTCACAGAGGAAAATCAGGCAAGTATTTTCTCATTTTCTCCCATCAAATCTGCTAGATTCCCTGCTTCGGTGCCCATGTGCTCCGCCATCCCTTCTGTTTAGATGACAGAATGCCCCCCTCCTATGGCAACTCCTTCACTGCGCTGTAGTTCTCAGACACGTCTACCCTCTCAAGGACATCTCTTTAGGGATTATACCCTTTTTCTTAATTGACCCTGAGACTTTCAAGTAACTCAAAAGTTCAGCCTTTTTCAACTCAAAAGTGTTGGCTTTTACAAGTTCTTTTTTTCTCTTTCTTTCTTTCTTTTCTTTTTTCTTTTTTTTTTTTTTTTTTTTTTTTGGCTTTCCCCTTCCCTGTTCATCAGTGGTGACAGTAGGTGCCTCAAAGTCTAGCTTGAAGCAGTGGCTCCAGCCAAACATCTTGTAATTTTTCTCGACAGTGCCCTTTCTCTTGTGTGGGACAGGGACCATCAGCATCAGATGCACTGGGGATGAGTGCCAATGTCCAAAGAAGACTGAGAACTAGATATTGTGATACCACCATAATTCTCTTCCTTCCTGGCCCCTGGCCTCTGTCACTTCCATCTCATCCCCCTGTCTTCAGATCTTGGGTGAAACCTCATAGAGAAGGAAGAAGAAGGAATCCTTGAATTGCCTTAGTGAAAACTTAAAATGCCATGGGGCACCTGGGTGTCTCAGTTGGTTAAGGGACCCAATCTAGATTTTGGCTCAGGTCATGATCTCACGGTTCGTGAGTTCGAGCCCCACATCAGGCTCACATCAGTCTCTGTGCCGATAATGCAGAGCCTGCTTGGGATTCTCAGTCTGTCTGTCTCTGCCTCTCCCCCACTCACGCTGTCTCTCTCTCCCCAAATAAATAAACAAAAAATAGGAAACCTAAAATGCCTCAGTAACCACAAATTTTACTGAATTTGCAGAAAATTGACTATATAAAGTTTTCTGCATTTAGATAAAAATGGGAAGTTGAGTTAGGAATCAAATACAGTTATAGGAAAAGAAAGACCTACATTATTATATGTATGTCTAGACTACAAATACATACCTGCTATCCTTGAGGGTTCTCTCCTCCTTATGTGGCTTGTGGACTTTCTTTCCTGATTGATCTCTCAAGGAGGGTACATGAATCTCAGTGATTCTGCAATATTGGCCCCAGAAGATGGGGTGCCTGGGTGGCTCATTAGGTTAAGCCTCTGACTCTTGATCTCAGGGTCTTTTGAGTTCAAAACCCCTTTGGGCTCCACGTGTAGCCTACTTCAAAAAAGATTCCAGAAGAAACTATTAGTACTCCTACATATATTTAATTTTATATAAAGTGAGATTTAAATTAGTCTTTAGTATCTTTATATGTGGATTGACATTGTCCCTTTACACAGGCATACTATCAGTCACTTGTCATGAAATGTCTTGAGGAAAGAGTGCATGTGGTAGTCTAGAGGTAGTCCCAGTTTTCATCCCCTTTTAGCTTACTGTGAATTACTGGCATTGAGTGTGGACACACGTAAGTGAATTCTCAAATAATGTTACTGAGCTTTAGTTAAATGAAGCATTATAAAATGAGATGAAAAGACTGGGAAAATGTCTACAGAAATACTGAAGAGTTAAGACAATGCTAATAACATACAACCTTAGAACAAAAAATGACTGCTTATATGTTTCTATTGCTAGTGTGAGTTTTTCTAAGTCACATCATAAGATATAAATTGGGAGCATATAAATAGTTTTAACAAAAAAAGAGTTGGCTTAGAATTTCACAATTACAAGAAGATCACTTGAAATGTGAAAATTTATGGACATTATTACTGAAGATAACCCTCACCCTTAAGCTTGTTTGACCTCAAAATAGTAGCTAATGGTAACATGAAGCTGTCTGCAATTAACAAGACAATATAAAAATATTATTTATTTCATCTTCATCTCATTCTCTTCAGTTTATATTTTTGTGTAATAAAATTCATACTACTCATAATATTCATACTATGTTAATATGGTTATATATACATATAACTTATGAGTAAGTTATATATATGAAGGACACAACATTTTTTATTGATGGGGTGCAAAGTAAAAAATAATTAGAGACCACTGCTCAATAAGACATCAATTAGCAAGACTGCTTCTAACTCTTACAGTGAAAAATGGTAGAGCTACATGATGCTTTGAGAAGTTTCTTAAAGAAACAAGTTCCCTTGGGATCAACGTCATATTTTGTTTTCTTCTTGGGTTTTTCCTTTATAAAGTTATAAGGCAGGGCCAAGCATCACATACTCAGAATGAGTCTTCCACCCTCCCCCACCCACATTCAATCATTTATTCAAACATACTAATTAAGCACATCCTATCTGCGTAGTGTAACAGCACACAGTCCAGAAGTTCTTCCTAAAAGTCTTCAAATCGAGTAACAAGAATTCTTGGCAACAATTCTAAATTGTATTTGGCTGCCATCTTTCCCCATAGGGCGTCTGCCAACTATGCAAGTCAAATTATAGGAAGATATTTGTCATCACTCAAGCTAAAAATCTAGACACACAAATTAATTCTTATTAATCCCTGGGTTAAAAAATGATTTCCAGCAAAGGGCTATTTTTCTTCCTCCTTCTTCTTCTCCTATTTTTCTCCCTTTAGTGTGTTAAGATAATGTTACAGATCGTCAGAAGTGTCCACTGTTAGTCAAGGTTAAGCAGGAAATACAGAATATAATCTGTATTAGATAATCACTAACATCTATTGAGTACTTACTAAGCACTTTATTTGTATTTATTCATTTAATCCTTACAATGACCATTTAACTATGACTCTGCTCATTTTAAAGAGGAACTGAAGCACAGAGAAATGAAAGGATTCAGTTAATTTTATTTATGGTAAGGAACAGAGACAGGACTTCGCTTCTGGCAGTCTGGCCAAAGTGTGTATGCTCTGAATCTCTATGCTATAATGCTACTCTAGCCCACTTATGGTTCATTTGGCAGAAGTCAATTTTATTCTTTTTCATTTTTTAACTTTGTTAAAATATAATTTAAATGGAACAATGTAACCATTTAAAGTATACAGTTTGATAATTTTGACAAATGTACACACCCAAGTATCCAACAGACTAATCAAGATGGAGAATATTTTCATCACTCTATATTGCATTACTTCCTCATGACCCTTTGCAAGGAATAGTAATTGAGTAATTGACACTTCCATCATTATAAAATGTCCCTCTTTATCCCTAGTAAGTTTCCTTTTCCTGTTCTATTTTTGTCTCCTAATTACACAACCACTTCAGTTTTCTAATGATTAGCACTTGCATGGTATTTTTTCTATTACTTATAACATATGTGACTTCATAGTTAAACTAGAATTTCTTGTAGAAAAACATGCATATATATATTTAAGTCTACCATATTGCCCTTTATTTTCTATTTGTCCGATCCAGTTTGGGCTTAGCTCCTCTTTTTTCTTTCGTACTTGCCTTCTTTTGGGTTAATTGACTTTTATAGCATTTAATTTTTGTAACCACTCTGAGCTCATTAGGTACAATTCTTTTCATTCTATTTTTTCACTGTGAAAATACGGCTGAGGAGCAGTTTTACATTAACTATTAAATTAGTCAGTTGAATAGCAAGTATTTTTAAAATAGCTCTTTTTGAAAACAATAAATATCTTCATTTGTTATAACATTCTGATTTTATTTAAATGAAGTTGCTCTATTGTTACATTGTTATATTATGTATTGTTATATATTATTATATCATATATTATATAATGCTATTATATGTTATATAGATAGTTATATATATTTTATATGTCATTAATCTATGTTGGTATATCCAAAATGGACAAAATGAAAACTATAAAATTCAAGACATGAGAAAACAGGTTTTTGAGAGATGAATCTATAAATGTGGTTTCTTCAGTGCACTACTTGTTTTAAAATTGATGTGAACAATAAAATGTGTCTTTGTTGAGCGTTTTCTTTGCTGTTAACTAGAGTTATTTGCTTAGCCATAAATACTTGACAGCTAATAGTAGGTTGAGCATATATCACTATAACAACTTAAAATGAGTGTTTTTGCCTTTTTGAGGTGATTAGTATATAATTCCTCATTAAGTAAATAATCAGAATTTTAATAAAACTTGTTTTGAAGCGAAATTATGAAATTTTCAGGTGATAGTTAGCCATAGAAACTCAAACTTAGCTATTTAGTTCTTTCTTCCTTTCAATTCTATCTTGGTGAGCATCTGAGGCTCATACAAGGTGACTGTTAACATAAACAGGCCCAAGATCCCTTAATTTCTCTGACAGTGCTTCCATGAAATTAATTTGAAAATAGGTCAGCATGATGTAGAAGTACCAAAGAATCCTAAGACATTTAAGAAAGAAGGCTAGGTGATGATTTGGTGTAACATCATCATTTCTAGACCGGGATTCAGATGGTAAAGTGGTTAGGTAATTAATTTTTCTAAGGATAAATGTACAGATAGTCAGTGGAAGAAAGCCTGTGTTTTGAACCCAGACAGTAATCTTTCAAAGTCAAAACAAGAAAATCTTCTCATAATAGGATTTTAATATAGGGCAGCCAAAGATTATTATATTAATTTATTTAAGTACTGACTTTGAATAGATTTAAGATTAAAAGTGCTAATTCCTAAGCTATGGAGTTTTGCTTCATTTTGGTTTTGTTTTAATTATTTGTTCCACTGAAAGCTGTCTTGAAGAGAGTAAATAGATTAAGGACACAGACTTTGTGTAGAAAATCAACATATTACTGAAAGAAGTATCACACTTTTGAATAAATGGAGCTAGAATCTAAGGTCTTTAAGTGGAAAGACTACATATAATATTGATTCAACCCTTTCTGAAAAGATTTATCAATTTTAACTCAATTCTAATCCATTAAAATTTTGGCAAGAAGAAGTTTGAAGAGACAAAAAACTGTCCTCTCCAAAAGGATCCCCAAGAAACCCTGACCCGCAGCATTACTTCAATCTTATATGACCCGTTGCCTCTTAGATAAAAACTGTGCACATCCTCCCTTTCCACACCCAAATCCTCCTTTTAGAGAAGGGATGAATGTTTGTATCTCTCCTGTAAGCTGCAAGCCATTGCCTTAAAGTGTTTTGTCATTGTTCCAAATCTGGACTTGATCTTATCCCAGGGGCAGGCACAAATCAACTACTATGTTGTCAGGATGGATGTACCTGATCAAAATTTACTAATTTTTAGGAGAAATAAAATCATAAATTGGATTCTCAAGTCCATAGCCTATTATATAGTCTCTTCCTACAGGGACACAGCACATGAAAATGGTATAATAAGAAGTTGATTGATTTTCCAAGAGAAAATGTCTTCTACATTCACATATAATTAAAACAGATTTGAACCACCGTTGTTTTCAAACACTCTGTACCATCACTCTATATTTATTTGGTATCTAAATGCTACAGTGGAAAGACTATGGTCAGCCATACTTACAACATTTTATGCATCTTTCCTCCTGATTGAATGTCTACTGTTTTTTCCATTATTTTTATATTTACTTATTTGAATTATATTTGATTCAAAAACATTGCTAGAATTAGGAAGTTTAGGTTCTATTTTCATTTATGGTGTCAAATGGTGTGGCATTTTGATCTATATACTGATACCTATTTCCAACTATGGAAGATTTTCCTCCATTATGATTTTGTATATTCCATTTGTTTTGATGTTTATCTTAGTAATATCTTATAATTATTACACTGTATTTTCATTCTTTTCACATCTAACATTTTCACTTTCACTATTCACAATGTCTCCCTGCATTCTGGAGATTCTTTTCAAACAATGTCATTCTATTTATTACTTTCTCTTTGGTTGATATAATACCTTCTATTTAGTTATTAATTTCTTTGAGTCTTTTGATCACATTCAACTTATTTTTGAGTCTCAGTCTTTCTGCTGTTCTTGTTTTCATTAGGCTTATCCTTTTTATTTCAATCTTTTCTCTTCTTATGGGTTCTTGCTCCTGTTTTATAGAAGCCACTTGCACTTATTGATATACAAGAGATATTTTTGTTTATTTCTTCTGTTTCTTTTGATAAATCATTTTTCAAGGGTATACTCTTGTTCTCTGTCTTCAGCATATTGTGACCTCTACTTTTTTGTAGATATGCCCATAGATTTCATGCTTCATCTGACTATTATTTTCTGTCTTTCCTCTTTAAATAGAAAGAAATAAGCATCCAGATTTGGCATTTGTTACAAACAATGAGTAGTGTTTTTTGCTTGTTTTTTAAACTAAACTTGCTGTGCAGATAGTAACTGATAGAAACCTGCTCTCAGGTAGAGGAGCTATCTGAACTAGCTATCTTAGCTGGAGGATAGGTTTGATGGGATCTGCTACCAGTTGTAAAACAAGTGTGCAATGAGTTGGAATATTCTTCTGCCCTTACTGCCTAATTCTCTGATACTTTTGGGATATTACATGCAGAAAAACTATCACATTAATCATTTATTATTTAAGTGGTGTAAAGTATTTGTTCAAGATAATAACACCTTGTGTAAAGAAACTGCACTTCTTTTTAATTTTTTTTTAATGTTTATTTTATTTAGTTTAAGAGAGAGAGAGAGAGCAGGGGAGGGGCAGGGAGAGAGGGAGAGAAAGAATCCCAGGAAGGCTTCACACTGTGTGTGCAGAGCCCAACTCAGGGCTTGAACTCACAAACTGTGAGATCATGACCTGAATCAAAGTCAAGAGTCAGATGCTTAACCAACTGAGCCACCCAGGCACCCCTAGAAACCATACTTCTAAGGGTGCAATATGCTAGCTACTTCCAGCCCTTCTCTAATTCAAGGAAGGAGAAGGAAAGTGCAGGAAAGAAAGAACAGAATTATAATCTAAAATGTAATGTTCCTGTTTGCAATATCCAAAGTAATATGGCTAGGTTTCTGGCTGGCACAAAGACTTAACATCACATAACCAGGAGGCAGATGGTGGGATAGATCAAAGACTTTATTGCTTTATTGTAGGTCTTAAAGGCCACATGATATTAGATGGCAAAAAAGCATATTACCCACCAGTAACCCCATCCATAATAAAAATAATTAGGAAACCAGGAATTTAAGGGAACATCTATAAAAAAGACTGTTTATAAAATAACATTAGAAACATTGCTTTAAAAATCAGGAATGAGACACCAAAACTTTTTACCTTACATTTGACCTTAAGTTGAAATTCTTAGTACAATATTATAAGAAAAATTATATCAGAGAAGAGTTAGCTAAAATAGCATTAATTGTATATGTTATGATTATTTACATAGAAAACTAATCTATGGGTTATTAAAAATAATAAGATAGTGTAGTAAGCAGGCTACAAATCAAATGTCTCCTAAAGTCAGTTATATTTCTATATAATGGCAGGAAACCACTAGAATATATAATTAAGAAGATAGTATTTTCAGTAGTCTCAGGGAATCCAGTTGTCTAAGAATAAATCTATATAATATGTATAAAAATCTTAGAGGGAAAATTATTAAACATTATTATGCAATATTAAAGACTATATAAATAGATATATCATTTTCATAAATAGGAAGACAATATCATAAAGGTGTCAATTCTTCCAAATTGATATAACATAGATGCAATTCCCATTAAAAAAAAAACAGAATTTTTTACACATGTTAATAAAATCTTATTAACATTAATTTTATTAACATGTGTAAAAAATTCTGTTTTTTTTTAAATCTTTTAAATCTTTTTAAAAATCTTTTTTTTTTTTTATTTTAAACTTTTTTTTTTTTTTTTCCAACGTTTATTTATTTTTGGGACAGAGAGAGACAGAGCATGAACGGGGGAGGGGCAGAGAGAGAGGGAGACACAGAATTGGAAACAGGCTCCAGGCTCTGAGCCATCAGCCCAGAGCCTGACGCGGGGCTCGAACTCACGGACCGCGAGATCGTGACCTGGCTGAAGCCGGACGCTTAACCGACTGCGCCACCCAGGCGCCCCTTAAAAATCTTTTAAAATCTTATTAACATGTGTAAAAAGATAAGGGCCATGAATAGTTTGGATATTTCTGAAGAAGAATAATGAGTTGGGGAGACTTGCTCTTCCAGATACTGGATTGTTATAAAGTTATACAAATTAAGATAGCTTAGCAATGTTAGAGAGATTATAAAACTGATTAGTGGCATTAAATAGGATGCAGAGATCAACACATGTATGGAACTTTGAAAATTATAGAGGTGGAGTATATTTTGGGTCCTCACTTCTCATGACACGTAAAAATATAGTCAAGATAGTTAAAAACTCAAATGTTAAAACTTTAGAACTCTCGGTAGAAAATGCAGATGACTATCTTTTGGATCTTGGGTAGGCTCTTTCCTTAAACAAGACAAAACATGTTGACCATAAAATAACATATTAATAAATCTGACAATATTAAAAGTAAGAACGTTGGCTATCAAAAGCTACATTAAAGAAAGTAAAAGTTACAAATTTGTAGAAAATATTTATGACACCCACACTCTAAAACAATTAAGATCAAGAATATGCAATAAGAAAAACACAAATAACCTGCAAGATATTGGGCAGAAGATGAACAGATATTTCACAGAGAAAGAAACCATAGACCAATAAACACATGAAGAAATGTTTACCTCGTGAGGATTAGGAAAACACACATCAAGACAAAATTGTCATTTTATGTGCATCTGATAGACCAGCTTTTTAAAGTTTTTAAAGTGTTGAGGAAGATGTGAGTCCCCCTGTGGGGGCTTAAACTGGGGAATCCATTTTGAAAAACATTTTGGCATTATCATCCAAAATGGAAGGTTAATCTATGGCACAGCAATTTCAATTCAAACTATGTATGGTTACTTTGCTCAAGAACAGTGTTAAAAATGTACTAATAACTCTCTGTTTCCTTAAGAAGAAAAAATTGCCATAAAGCAGGCACTAGGAGATTTGACTCCATGTGGAAATTTTGCCAAGATCTCCTAAAGCAGGGGCTCCTGGGTGGCTCAGTTGGTTGAGCGCCCAACTTCAGTCATGTCATGATCTCATGGTTTGTCGGTTTGAGCCCCACGTCAGGCTCTGTGCTGACAGCCTGGAGCCTGCTTCAGATTCTGTGTCTCCTCTCTTTGCCCCTCCCCAACTCACGCTCTGTCTCTCTCTCTCTCTCTGTCTCTCTTTCAAATAAACATTAAAAAAAAAAAGTCTCCCAAAGCAACTTTTTTTCTTTGTTCCTTTTATTTCACTACTAAAAACTCTTTTGAAAAAATGTTTATTTATTTTTGAAAGAGAGAAAGCATGAGTGGGGAGGGGCAGAAAGAGGAGGACAGAGGATCCGAAGCCAGCTCTGTGCTGACAGCAGAGAGCACCATTCAGGTCTTGAACTCAAACACTGAGATCATGACCTGTGCCAAAGTCAGATGCTGAACTGGCTGAGCCACCCAGGTGCTCCTAAAAAAAACCTTTGTCATAGATTCTTTAGAGTCCTTATGGTCATTAGTTCATCCATAAACACTGAAAGAGTGTTCAGTCTCTCACAGTATGTCCTTTTCAAAACCTGTGGATGCATTTGCATTATAAAAGCCATAGCCAAGTCACAAATTGCTCTCAGGTTTAGAAAAATTGGAAAAAAAATATCTATTAGTTGCATTATGCTTATCACAACAAAGTCTCTTCTCTATTCTTCCACTTTCTCTTCTATTAAAATCCGCAGAAATAAGAGCAAATAACCTATTATCTGAAAGCAAACATTCTTATGTATAAATCTATTATATCTTAAATAATTAAGGGGCGCCTGGGTGGCTCAGTCGGTTAAGCGTCCGACTTCAGCTCAGGTCACGATCTCGCGGTCCATGAGTTCGAGCCCCACGTCGGGCTCTGGGCTGATGGCTCAGAGCCTGGAGCCTGCCTCTGATTCTGTGTCTCCCTCTCTCTCTGCCCCTCCCCCGTTCATGCTCTGTCTCTCTCTGTCTCAAAAATAAATAAAACGTTAAAAAAAAATTAAAAAAAAGAAAAATATTTAAAAAAATAATTAAAAATGGGGGCGCCTGGGTGGAGCAGTCGGTTAGGCGTCCAACTTCAGCCAGGTCACGATCTCGAGGTCCGTGAGTTCGAGCCCCGCGTCAGGCTCTGGGCTGATGGCTCAGAGCCTGGAGCCTGTTTCCCATTCTGTGTCTCCCTCTCTCTCTGCCCCTCCCCCGTTCATGCTCTGTCTCTGTCCCAAAAATAAATAAACGTTGAAAAAAAAAATTAAAAAAAAAATAATTAAAAATAGTAGGGTTACATGTGTCAGTTTAGAGAATTAAAAAATTGTCGAGTGGCTTTTCCTTAAATTTCTGCTATAGACATGTGTATAACAATATTCTCTTCTGCTTAGCACTAAATTACTATACAATCAAAAAATGATCTCTAAATTGCTGGGCTTTTATGTTTTATATAAGATGAAATCATAAGAATTACAAAATATATCCTTTAAGTTAGAATTTATAGATCTTTAACTTATATCCTTATGTAAAAAGTGGAAGAAATTAATAAAAATGGACAAATAATGTCAGCACCATAATCTATAGGGAATCTAAAGAATACATGGGCCCTGCTTTCAATGATCTTACAATCTTAGACTACAAAATAAGATAATTTACTAAATTTTAGAATAAAAAACATTTTATCAGTTTTAACATGTTTTATTAGATGCAACACATAAGAATATTTTGATGTTGCAAAATAAATTGGTTTAAGAACTTCTACCATAGAGGATGGTTTCCATGATGGATTAATTAATCATCTAGATTAAGCAAGGAAACAGAATTTTTGTTCTTGCTGTTGTTGTTGTTGCTCTCAGGGGATGGTCCATGTGGAGATCTATTTATTTATTTATTTATTTATTTATTTATTTATTTATTTTTTACTTTTTAAAATTATTTATTTTTTAATTTATATCCAAGTTAGTTGGCATGTAGTGCTATAATGATTCTAGGAGTTGATTCCAGTGTTTCATCCTGTAAGTATAACACCCAGTCTTCATCCCAACGAGTGTCCTCCCTAATGCCCCTTACCCTTTTAGCCCATCCCCCACCCACAACCCCTCCAGCAACCCTCAGTTTGTTTTCTGTATTTAAGAGTCTCTTATGTTTTGCTCCCCTCTCTGTTTTTATATTATTTTTACTTCCCTTCCCTTATGTTCATCTGTTTTGTATCTTAAATTCCTCCTATGAGTGAAGTCATATGATATTCGTCTAAGAAAGAGAATTTATGAAAAGATCATAGATGGGGCTAGTTTAGGGACTTGGTTCAAAGGCTCAATTGATGTCAGAAGGGTCTAACTGAGTATACTTTGCTTTCTCTGGGTTGGTTTCATTTCAGGCTTTTCATGGTGGTCTCTGGCATCTTTAGTCATGTCAGCACAACACCAAATCCAAGTTAGTCTCCATCCCAGATTTAGGGAATTCCAGACCAGCTCCTGCCCACCCACCCCACCAGCTCTGCAGGAAGCCACAGAGTGACCTATCAGGAAAGGAGGGAAGGCCAGGCTTTGAGTCCTGTCTGGGATGCTGGTCAGGCTATGTGCATTGTTAAATCCATAACTTTTATTGTTTAGACATAATGGCATATCAGCCTCCCTTTGAGTTCTTACTCTGAGTCCTTCAAATGTTAGGGGCAGGCCAGGTATAGGCAATGTCAGAAATTTTGTTCTTCAACCTGAGAGCAGGAGGAAGTCATTTGAAGGAATTTAGGCAGGAAAGGAACAAGATAGGATTTAGATTTTTTTAAATGGCATTGCCGTGCTATAAGCAGCATAGAATCAACTGCACATATTTAATGTATACACCTGATCCATTTGACATGCCAATGAAATCACAATTAAAAAAAAACAAAGAAAATGAAAAAAACTTACAAATGACTTTTACTTGGAATATACAGGACTCTACAATTCAGTAACTACAAGACAAACAACCCAATTAAAAATGGGACAAAAGACCCCCCAAAACCAAGAGCACACTGTACACACTATAGGTTACTGATTTGAAAATAAATTACATTAAAAAAAATAATAAAATGATTAAGAAAAAAAATGGGACAAAAGATTTGAACAGTCACTGCACAAAAGAAGATATACAAATAGCAGAGAAGCTCAGGAAAAGGGTCTTAACATCATTTGTCACTAGGAAGATGCAGATTTATATTTTAAAATGTCACTCAGGCTCCAGTAGGGAAAGAACTGGAGATCAGGTTGGCAGGAAGAACAGTTAAGAGGTTGTTGCTATAGGACTAGTAAAAGACAGCAGCTACTTGAATTAAGATGGTAGTTGTAGAGACAGGGAGTGGATGACAATTGGACAAATATTCAGGGAGCAAAATAGATAGGCCTTGACACTGGTTTTGATTTTAGAGAATCAAGTGTTAGAAATGATTCCAGATTTTCTGGCTTGTGCAGTAGGGTGGCCAGTGGTGCCATTCACAAACGTGGTGAAAACTGGAGAAAGACCAGGTATGGGTAAAGATTAAATATATGTTAAATGAGCACTTTTGAGGTATTTCTGAGACCTCAAAGTAGACTCTGGGAGCTGGCAGTGGAGCAAAATGTGTCCTAAGCCTTGTCTCTTGTGTTTGGTGTGGGCAGAAGCTCAGTGGCAGTGGGCTGAGGTTTAAATGCAGGGAGAAAGAGAAGAGCAGGGATTGCTAAATCAGATTCCCCTGTTCCGTCCCCATGAAAGGGAGGGAGACTGTCATAGGTGGTCTACACTAAGGAAAGCAGGAAGAACTTCTGGAGGAAGGGGAGTTTCGGAGACCTTCTTTAAATACTCAGAACTCTTGAGGTATTTTGCTATTTGGGGGGTACCCTGAATTGGAACAAGTAAGCTAAAGATCGTCTGATTTCTATGGTTCCTCCAATTCCTATCCTACTCCCATTGCTGATCCCCAATTTATACACAGATTGTATAGTGGATGTGGCCTCAGGAAATCAAAAGGTCCTACAGTGCGGGTCATTCCAAATCTTACTAAATGACCTTATGTTCCGTTTTTCCTCATGGATTCTATAATCTGTTGAAGAAGGGGAAAAGAGCATTCTTTTCTTTATTTTTATACCTCATTAGTGAATCCTAACCATACTCTGCCTTAGACCCCTTTTCCATCTCAGTCTGGTTCTCAGATTCTTAGAAAGGACAATGGATCTTTAAATTAACTCAGTTTGTGCTGGGAAGAGGCCAAAATTAGTTAGTGTCCCATTGATACTCAGTTGGAGTAGCCTTCTAGTTGTACAATCTAGGGAAGGCATTCACACCTCCTCCTCCTCTTCTTTTCCTAGTTTGGAACATTCTGGCTTGTGTTTTGCTCTCCCTGTAAATATGAGAGAAAATAAAAGACACTATTCAGCCTCCTTTGTCTGAAAAGTCTGGCAGTTCAGTGGTTTTCTTTAAAGGGGGCCCTCATTTGTAACCAGCTTTGCCATTAACGGAAATCAATCTGAATGTCCTTTTGTGCATCTTTTTTCTTTCCTCACAGTCTGAACTTGTCTTTGCCAAGTTTTCGAGCTGAACTTGAAAGACCCTCTCTCATTTTCCCCGTTCCCTGCCTCCAGCCCCATTGACTCCTAGCACAGCTTTCTCAGGGAGAAGGGCTGCAGAGTGTGGATAAGGAGGAACTCGACCTACTCCGCTAACCCAGTGGCCTGAGCCAATCACAAAGAGGATTGGAACCTCATTTGAGCCCCCCTTCCCACCCCCTTCCCCTGGCAACAGCCTCCAGTAAAGGGGGACAGTGGAAGGGTGTGTTTGCAATTCAAATCCTTGGCTTTCTGCCTGCATCTTTTCCAAATAAGAAGGCAGGAGCTGCTGTGAGGTGCAAAGGGGTCTTCAGAATTGCAGTGGCAATAAGATCCAGAGATCCTCCCTCCTGTCTCTTTTATCTGTCTTCAAAGCAAAAGGAAAGGGCAAGGATGGTGGAGGCTTTCTGTGCTACCTGGAAGCTGACGGACAGCCAGAACTTTGATGAGTACATGAAGGCGCTAGGTAGGTAAAAATAAGATGTGCTGTTCTCTTCTTAACCTGAAGCTTCAGTAGTGCCAATTCCTTTTTTTCTCCTATTAGATTGCCAAGCGACAAAGAAAGATCATGTTGTCATAACTGAATCCTAGGCTATGCATTTCCCACTGAAGGGATTTTTAATGTGGCGTTTGCCTGCTTTCTTGCCCAGGGCTAAATAACAGTGCATTTGGTAGTCTGGGGGAGGATGTGAAGCTTCTGTGCCTTTTTGTTTTCAGCATCCACTTATCATTTGTGCATCCAATTAAGCATCCGCGTATTATAGCTCATCAGTAGTCATACTGCATAATTAACGGACTAAACGTGTCCTGATGAAACTTACACTCGAGGGCCTGGATTCCAGGATAGGAAAGCAGATTCCTGCTATGTGAGTTATTTTGGAAGTCGCTGCTAACTGCATTGCTTTTTTAGGTGTGGGCTTTGCCACTAGGCAGGTGGGAAATGTGACTAAACCAACAGTGATCGTCAGTCAGGAGGGGGACAAAGTGGTCATCAGGACACAAAGCACATTCAAAAACACAGAGATTAGTTTCCATCTGGGAGAAGAGTTTGATGAAACCACTGCAGATGACAGAAACTGTAAGGTAAGGACCGCTCCTTCTCTGGGGTGGGGATGGGGAGGAGGGAATAAAAAGAGATCCCTGATGTTTCTCGTGTCTAGATGATGGGAGTAGAGAAAGTTCTCAGTATTTCAGTTCAGAGAGGACACCACCAGGATTAATTTTGCATTCTAGTGCACATATGTGGGTACTGGCTATAGCTCAAATCTCAAATCTATCTGTCTCTTATTCTACATTTTTCTTTTCATATTTGTATTTCAGAAAGTAAGAGTGTTCATTTAAAATAAAGATTGTATTTTGTTTAATGTCGCTGATTGCCTCAGATTAACGAAACTGTTTGCCTCATCTGAAGGCTTTGTTTACAAGAGTAGAGTGACTAGTCTGAGAGTACTTGTTCAGGATTTTTATTTCTAACATATGAAATTTTTGCATCTAGATGTACACACTTCAATGAAATTATGAATTATTAGTTTACTATCATAATGACTCTAGAAGCCACAGAGGATATGGTACTAATATGATAATTAGTTGATCACCATTCATTCAATTCTATAATTCCTTCAAAAACCACTTCACTTGACTTTCATCTCAGAAATTTAATCTGTACCTTTTGCTATGTTCTGCATTTTGTTGTTGGTCTCAGTCTGTTGTTAGCCTGGATGGAGACAAACTTGTTCATGTACAGAAATGGGATGGCAAAGAAACAAATTTCGTAAGAGAAATTAAGGATGGCAAAATGGTTATGGTAAGTAAAGGCAGTTCTCCCTTTGTTTCTTCTTGCTTTTCACTCCTCTCCTAGTTCCCATCCCCTTCTATCTCTCCCACCCTTCTTTAATAACAGTAAGTCTTCAGCAAGCTTCTTTGATCATGTGTAAAACAGAAGACATAAAAATGTCCTGGTGAATTGTATCATCAGCTCTGCTTCTTTAATTATAGAAAAAAAAAGAAAAATTCTATGCAAGCGTGGTTTTCAGAAGTTTCCATCGATTTAGCTAAAACTGTCAAAGAAAGAATTTGTGTAGTATTACTGTGAATGTCTAAATCTCAAATGAAATCTAAATATAAAAATATTCATGAAAACATATGAATAAGACTGATAAATTACTATGAGTATCAAGTTGACTGAATATCCAAAAAATTACTTTACAGCTACTGTAATAAATAAGAGATCTTAACACTTTTTATATTTTAGTTTATGCAGGTTCCATAAGCTCAGTGCAGATAATTTAGAATATAACAGAAAAGTGTAGTTCCTCCTTAGAGGGAACCATTTTGATGTTACTTCCTTCTAGTCTTTCTTTTGATGCATCGTGCCTTGTAAATATTTCCATTCAATACCAGTAGTCATGTAAAAACTATAAAAATATAAAATTAAAAAAATCTCTAATGATGTAGTAGCATCATAAACTGGGGAAAATGTTATGCATTAATCTAACATTCTAGACACATTTTTGTGAACTGAGTAATGGTATTTTGATGACATTGAAATAGTCAATATATCATTTTGGGGTTTTTTGAGGGTGGGTGGGTATTGCTTTACCTATTCCTTCTAAGATAATAGAAGAAAGGGCTTTTTGTTTTTGTGATTTAAGGAAATTGACTGCTGTTTTTTTCTCTTCCCTTTAACTGTTGCAATCAGGGCTGTTCTAGATTGAGACACAGGGCTTACATTATTCATACTTCTTTCCATGGGATGGGAAGAGAGGGGCAGTGTTCCTCTTATGGTAATGAATATTTGCCCACATATTTCTGCAGTGATCATCAAAAGAAAGGATTTGTTTATAAAAGATTCAGTCTGAGCTTCTCCTTTATGCTTTTATCTCCATTTCCCACCCCCCCACCCCGAAGACAGAAAAGTGGATAGCTTATAACTGACTGATCAGGCAAGACTGAGTTCAAAAAAAGGAGATTAAAGCTATGAATGACAAGGGCATGCTATGCTCTTGAAAATCATGTCAATCCATGTAAATAGCAAACCTAAAAAAACTCCTAGATTTTGTAAAGAGATTTTATAGAAATTCTTTCAGTCCAATTTGACATAAGAGTCCATGTTCCACGTTACACCCACCCAGGCACGTAGGTTCACATCAGCTGAAATATGACAACCAAAGCAATGAGAACATTTGTACATTTACTTTTCCTGATGACTTTGACACAAGTCATTCCAAATACCATTTCCCCAAATGACTTGGATTTTCTAAAAATTCTTCACAATTTATGTGATGAAAACCTATTATAAATTCCATTCACTTTCAAAGCAGACAGCTAATTTGATTACCCTGATAATTTAAGGGAAAAGGAATTCTTTTGACCTGAATCTACTTAGTTAATGTCAGTTTTTTTGCTTCATTTTCCTTTTAGAGACATAAACTATATATACATGTTATTATTCACTCAGTAAATAAAGTTTCTTTTCTTTTTATTTTAAGAAAGGAAGAGCTTATGCAGCATTTAATGTTTGTCAATGACATTATTCTTTTGCATAATATGTAAATTATATATGATCATCTTTAGAAAGTTCAGCTACTGATATTCTTGTATAAAAAGACTTGATTCTTTTTGCATCTTTCAGACTCTCACTTTTGGTGATGTGGTTGCTGTTCGCCACTATGAGAAGGCATAGAAAGGTTCCTGATCTGGGGTTCGAAAAGCTCTACAATTTTTCTATTTACTCAAGTCTCAGTGTTATGGGACTGATCACGAATTAAAAGGTTATCTTTGTTGTGGAGGTGGAAAATGGTGCTTTAAAAACTTGTTTTAAAACTTTTTACTGCAAATAGCCCAATTTTGATCTGCAGATTTATCATGTTTTATAATTCACATTAAGATGTTAAGTCACATTTTTAAAATAAAGAAGTAAATGCATTTTATAATTTCCATTGAAAAGTAAATCAGATTCAAATAAAAATTGTATACCCATGAGAAATTTTGTTGTTGTTTTTAATGTCACTAATCTGGTGGTTTTAATATTAGATATTAGATATTAAATATTTAATATTAGATATTAATCTGATTAATATCACTAATCAGGAGGTTTTAGACAAAATAGCCTTTCTTACTGTATAAAATAAAGCTGGAAAAGTGCTAACTTTTTAAAAATATTACTAACAAAGTGCCAACTTTGTTTAAAATATTAATTAAAAAGAAATCAGCAGAAGCCTGGGGAAAAGTGGAAATGCCACAGTTTTGGTTGAGACTTCCATAGAGAACCTGTGGCAATCAGAAACAGGCAGGCTGATGAAGCAAAATGATATACACAAAAATGTCTTATTAAAAAATAGTCAAAATATCACACAATCAAAATGTCATATATTCAAGTTTCTTATTGAAAAGTAAACAGGAAAATAAAATGAATTTTACCCTGGATTATAAAGGTGTGTTTCCAGACAAATACTTTGAGCTGAACTAAGTCAACAAAAGTGCTAAAATGGAGTGCATAGAATGTGCGTTAAGGCTTCCAAATTCCCTTTAAAAAAATTTTTGTTTTTAGTAGAGAAAACTAACTTTATTTTTCTAACTTGTTTTATTTTTTACTTTTTTAAATTTACATCCAAATTAGTTAGCATATAGGGCAACAATGATTTCAGGAGTAGACTCCTTAGTGCCCCTTACCCATTTAGCCCATCCCCCCTCCCACAACCCCTCCAGCAACCCTCAGTTTGTTCTCTATATTTATGAGTCTCTTCTGTTTTGTCTCTCTCCCTGTTTTCATATTATTTTTGTTTCCCTTACCTTATGTTCATCTGTTTTATCTCTTAAAGTCCTCATATGAGTGAAGTCATATAATTTTTGTCTTTCTCTGACTAATTTCACTTAGCATAATACCCTCCAGTTCCATCCACATAGTTGTAAATGGCAAGATTTCATTCTTTTTGATCACTGAGTAATACTCCATTGCATATACATACCACACCTTCTTTATCCATTCATCCATCGGTGGACATTTGGGCTCTTTCCATACTTTGGCTATTGTTGATAGTGCTGCTATAAACGTGAGTGTGCATGTATCTCTTCGAAACAGCACACCTGTATCCCTTGGATAAATGCCTAGTAGTGCAATTGCTGGGTTGTAGGGTAGTTCCATTTTTAGTTTTTTGAGGAACCTCCATACTTTGCTTCCAGAGTGGCTGCAACAGCTTGCATTCCCACCAACGATGCAAAACAGACCCTCTTTCTCTGCATCCTTGCCAACATCTGTTGTTGCCTGAGTTGTTACTGTTAGCCATTCTGACAGGTGTAAGGTGGTATCTCATTGTGGTTTTGATTTGTATTTCCCTGATGATGAGTGATGTTGAGCATTTTATCATCATCAGTTGGTCATCTGGATGCTAATTTTTGTTTTAATATTTATTTATTTTTGAGACAGAGAGAGAGAGAGAGACAGAGTGTGAATGGGAAGGGGCAGAGAGAGAGAGGGAGACAGAATCCGAAGCAGGATCCAGGCTCTAAATCAGCACAGAGCCCTATGTGGGGCCTGTGGGGCTCAAACTCACAAGCTGTGAGATCATGTCCTGAGCCAAAGTCAGCTGCCCAACTGACTGAGCCACCCAGGTGCCCCCGAATTCCCTTTTTTGGGTGTGTGTGTGTGTGTGTGTGTGTGTGTGTGTGTGTGCTGCAGTTGTTGAAACTGAGTTACCCAAGGGAAAGTAAATACCTATTTGTAACTGGCTAGGGTTTGCCTTTGTAAGTAGAGACAAACAAATGTTATTTTATATTTCATCATTTATTAAATGCATTTTATCCATTTTCCCAAACCAACAATGTGAAGCAGGGAAGGCAGATACTGTTATTTTTACTTTACTGATGAGGAAATTGAATATCAGATTTACCTGTCCATGTAAGTGAATATTTACCTGTCTCATGATTAGTGAATAATACTGAGAACTGCAAACCTTGTGATTTTCCCTTTCATTTATTGTCAAAAAAGCACAAGATTTTAGTTTCCCTGATCACTACTTAGGAAATCGTTCCTCTGTTAGCCTCTGCGAGGCAAATAGGGTAAACATCTTCTCAGGAAAAAATAGGTAGTATTCATTTTTTTAACGTTTATTTATTTTTGAGACAGAGAGAGACAGAGCATGAACGGGGGAGGTTCAGAGAGAGAGGGAGACAAAGAATCGGAAACAGGCTCCAGGCTCCGAGCTGTCAGCACCGAGCCTGACACAGGGCTCGAATCCACAGACCGCGAGATCATGACCTGAGCTGAAGTCGGACGCTTAACCCCTGAGCTGCCCAGGCGCCCCGGTAGTATTCATTTTTAATCAACCAGGTGATTTCAGTTAATTTCTATAATTCAAGGCCCAATTAACTTACAGATATAAGCATGAGGGAACTTACTTTAACTTACAAAATGCACCATAATGAAACTATTATCTGACTATTGGATTTAGGATTACTTTATTACTATAATGAAGAGTAGAGGAAACTACAGTGCAGCTACAGGATTTAACATTTGAATACAATTAGTACTGAATGCCAGGATAAGGTTGGCTGAGATGACCATTCCTAAAACTAGACAGTCTACCTTTGTCTTTAAAAGCATGAAACAGAACACTGAGAGTGTTTGCTCCCAATTGTTCAGGCAGACTTCATCTTTGCTTCTGTTGGAAGAATGCTTTCTCTTGATGATTCCAGCCTCTGCTCCAGTAGAAGCAAGGGTTCTGGCCTCTCTGCTCTTAAGAATACAAGGCCATGGATGGGGATTCAGCTTCAGTTGACTATTATTAGGCCAAATAACATCCTGCTGGCATTTATTTCCATAACAACTGCCCTCCAAGTGAAGACTGGGAAGGGTTTTGGGTGGCCTAAATGAGAAACAATTACAATTACAATGACAATCACAAAGATCAAAGGTTGCAGTGGTGTACCAAATATATTTTTCTGGGAAGATAATTAACAAATATTTTTTGCTTCCTAAATCTTTACAAGGTAGTTGCAAATCATTTTTCTTCGAGCAGTATTCTAGCTCATATACTGACCTACCAATAGTACTAACTTTTCTGGTTTGTCCTTTTTGTTTTTGTTTTTAACATAGTTAATAGAAAAGGGAAAATTCCCAAGCCCAAAGGCAATTTGACCAACAGGCCCTGGAGAAATGTTTGTGAAATCCCAAGGTCTTAAAGTTGCAAACTTGACTAAAAGTGGTCTTGTGAAATCCACACTTGCACCCCTGATGATGAGTAAGGAGCAGTTTCCATCCTGTCATATGTGTTCTCTCACCCAGATACACACCCTCACAACAAATGACTCCTCCATCTGGACCATGAGGACCTATAAATTCATGTCCAAGGTTAAGATGAAAACCCAGAGATGTTGAGGCACTATAGTTTTGCACTAGAGAAAGGAGGTATAAAGGAAAACAAAGCAGAGGGAGTAGAAGGGAGAATGATGTTCCTATCCATTGTCTTTTAAGGAATTCAAGCATTTTTTAGGTTTCAAAAGGTGCTGGAGGTAGTTTATGCTTACTTACCTGAAGGACTGTTTCACAATCAATTCACTTCCAGTAAAGCTTATTGGAAATTGGGGGAGAAGAGCTAAAATTGCTATTTTTACACTTAAAAAAATCATTTTCCTAGTATTCAAAATGTTTGGGTTAGAAACACACAAGTTATTTTGTTGTCCTTAAAGTTATTCTCCCTCATCCGTCATTTTTCCCCCTGCCCGTTTTCCTCCATACTTTTGAAGTTGTGGACTGAGAAATTCCAAACACCATTCTGTCCACCATTGGAAAACATTTTGGTTCTAGAAAGGCTTTTCAATTATCCTAAAACCGAGGCGGGACTTAACCACTCTGGCAGTACATGAAACAAAATGGAGGCACCTTGATTACTATTTCAAAGCCTCTTTCATGTGGCACTTTCCCATTAAATTACACGGGATACAATATAAGGTTTCCTCTGATGGGAAACAAATACATTTTATGACCTCTTTTATGAAGTTAGTCATCCTGCAGGATATTTTTTTCTCCCAAGGAATTCCACATCTTTATCTTAAAGAGACCATAACCCTCATAAATGGTTAGAGAAGAAACACAGAACCTGAAACAATTTGGGGATCTCGGCCCCATTGTCAGACTAAGTATCTTTAAAAATTCTTTAGGAGAGTAAAAGCAACTGGCTCTACTTATGCTTGTTATGAGTCTCTGGACTGCATAAATCACAGTTCTGAGACGTTCTAACTCAGGTGTAAACAAACAAACAAACCCCCTAAACAAACTAAAAACTAAGACCCTGTGTCTTTTTTAAAAATTTTTTTAAATGTTTTTTTTATTTTTGAGAGAGAGGGAGAGAGGGGCAGAGTGTGAGCAGGGGAGGGGCAGAGAGAGAGGGAGCCACAGAATCCACAACAGGCTCCAGGCTCTGAGCTGTCAGCACAGAGCCCTCTGCCAGTTCAAACCCACCAACCCTGAGATCATGACCTGAGTGGAAGTCAGACACTCAACCGACTGAGCCACCCAAAAGCCCCTAAAATCCTGTGTCTTTGAGCAGTGGTTCTCAAACATCACCATCACTTTAGCATCACCTGGAGGGCTATTAAAAACACAAATTACTGGACCATTTTTACGCTCCTTCCTGAGTTTTTGATATAATTGGTCTGGGATAGGACCTAAAAATTTTCATTTCTTACTAAAATTCCCAGGTAGTGCTGATGCTTCTAGTCCAGGGACCACCCTTTGAGATAGCTGTGCTATCCAAAACTTCTGCTGCCCTCCTCCAAATTCTCATACTTCAAGGTTCTCTGCATGTCTTCTGCAGCGGAGCCCCATCTGTTTAAGGCCAGGCAGCATTTAGGGAAGATGATCTGCTTGAAGTTTGCCCAAGCACATTCCTTCCCTGGCCAGTCATTGACGGAAGGCATAAGAGGGCAGATCGTCGCTAGACAGTTGCTGAAGGTCAAACGAACTGACCTTTTGCGGAATCTACCCTCGCACGTGACTGCAGGGCGTCTACACCCTCACCCTTCTTCTGCCTTCTCTCCACCCCCAAGCCAGACAGCCTCAGTCTCCCAGGCCCGTGGCTTTGACCCGTGATGGCTCTGCTGGGCGCGCTTGTCTGCTGCCTGTTGCTCGCCTGGCGTGGCAGTCCCGGGTTCGGGCTGCCCCTGGCGCCCGAGAGTTCAGCTCCGGCTGTGGGTGAGTCCGCGACCCCTTCCCTCCCGGGAGCTGCCCGAGAACAACCGGCCAAAGCGCCCGCGCGAAGTCTGGAAAAGTGCGTGGGGGCAGCAGTGCGCCGCGGCCGAGGCTCCAGGGAGTGGAGGGGAGGGGAGCCAGACGCGCCGGGCGCGGGGAGGGCGAGGGCGACTGCGGGAGGAGAGCGCCAGGCGACCAGCGGGAGGTCCAGGTGGCTGGAGAAAGTACCCTTGGCCAGTGGGGGCGCTGCAAGGAGCTGCGGGAGACTAGGTTCCACTGCGCGTTTGTTCCGGGGGCGGGAGGAAGGAAATGTGCACGTCTCAAGCAGAACCGAAGCTAGAAGTTGGATGTCCCTCATTCCCACGGGCCCCGAATCTGCCCAGAACACAGGGAGTACGGAGCTTCCTCTTCCCCATAGGGGTGTACATTTCAGTGGGACTTCTAGTATCTTCTGTCCTGCCCGCCGGGTTTGTTGGCCTTTTCTTCTTACTCCTCCTGCCAGAGTCTCGGTGCTACTCACCTCTTAGTCTACGTTAGAACTCGTGGGGCCTTTATTTCACTTTACCTGGATGTTACCGGACTCTCTGTGGGCGGGATCAATTTTAATCATACTTGACAAGTTTAATGCAATCCCTTTTGTGGTCCGCCTGGGACCAGCAGCATCAGCGTCACCCAAACTTCTTAGAAATGCAGGTTTTCAGCCCACTCCAGACCTATGGAATATGAAACTCAGAATTGGGACCCAACAACCTGTTAAACAAATTTTAGATTTTAGGGTGCCTTTTGAGCCTTCCCTTTCAAAGGTAAAGGTAACCCCACCTGCCTGACACCCTTTGAAAAGAATTGTTCTGTTCTTTAGAGGGGGGAAGTTTTGATAGGTGGAATTCTGTTCTGTGTTTGGGGACTTAGCCGCCTCTGAAACTTAGCACAGTGCTTGGTGCTGTTCTCTGACGCTCTTGCTTTCTCACAAGGCTCTGGAAATGCTCTGAAAAAAATACCTCCTCTTTGCGTGAGAGCCAGTTCTCGTGACTCAGCTGTCAGGTTAAAAGCAAGAACTGTGAATCTGGTTTCTTAACTGTCAGTCGTAACGAGAAATTATCCCCAAATACTTATGTGTGTTGGTTTCTGCTTTTATTGAAGCTTGTGTTGTTTTTCTTTAGTTAGGTGACCGTTCAGGATTTTGAAATAAAATGTCCCAGGTTGCTACCCATTGGGAATACCCATTGGCAAATTTACTGTTTGGTTTTAAGGATCTGATTGCTTAAGTCCTCAGCAACAACTTTGTGGTGTCTAGGGCAGCTCCACTTACACCTCCCCGTTTTCATATGGAAACTAGAAGGCTGAGTCACTTAGGGAGGAGGAAGGGATGGGGTTCAGAGACTTGCTGAAGTGTTGACTCAGCAGTTTCGCATTGGCTATATTATTTTACATGTTTTCTACTTGATGTGACACTCTCTCTCTTCACCTGACCCCATCCGGAAATGCTTCCTTTATAACACTCACCATGACTGTCCTGTGCTTAATTGGTGTGTGTGTGTGTGTGTGTGTGTGTGTGTAAATTCCCAGTCTCAACTTTCTGTTCTGTCAAGTCTCAGTGGTCAGAGGACAACAACCCAGGAGTCTTCACCTGGGTGTGTTTGTCCACATCTCTGATTAGAGTTAGTAGGTCAAGGCCTGCTGAGGTATTTGGTAGGAACTGACATTATAAACAAAAAACCAAAAATACCTATTTTAAACAATTCAGATGTGTCTAAACATCTGAATTATTGTTTACTAGGTTTTTTTAGGATAAATTACAATTTTTTTAGCTAAACCATAAGTTTTTTGGTATATAATGTTAAGCATTTATCTAGGTATATTAACAACACACACATGTATACACACATACATTTGTGGAAATCTTCTTAAAGGTTATCTGCAGAACAAGAAAGAAATCATTGTGTGGTGAAATGAACTTTGGACCACAAATCAAAGAATCTGTAGTGGAGTAGGGCTTGGCCAAAGGCCAGGTCTGTGGCCTTACACACACACACACACACACACACACACACACACACACACACACACACACAGCACTTTATATATAATTTCATTAGAAGTGGAAGGTGAGGCCTCCAGAGGTTCATTATTCATAAATCCCAGGTTAAGAACCTGTCAGAACTCCTCTTGGCTTCTATTTAAAGACTTTCTTCAGTGCATCTAAATAATTACCTCCTCACTTATCTGTCTGGTGGTGCAGTGTAGTGGAAAGGGTGCTAGACTGGGAGTCTGGAGGGACTGGTTCTAGTTCAGCTCTCATTAATGAGTCACCATGTGATCTTGAGGAAATCCTGAAATCTGCCTGTGCCTCATTAAGGAATGTTTACTGAGGGCCTACTATAGGTCATGTTCTAGATGCTGAGGACATACAAATCTAGGTACTGGAGATGTATTCTTAATGTGTTTCCAGTTTTGGTTTATAAAATTTTAGTATACTTATTATCTCATGTCCCTTAATTGTCACAGTATCTCATGTAGGTGTTATGTATTTTACGTGAGGTGAGTGACACGGAAGGACAGTTGAATGTGAGCACACATAGAGGCAAGTGATACAGTGGTTAAGAGCAACATGGAATCCGGAATCAGACTTCCTGAATCTCTATCTTGACTCTGTTGTGTATGACACATGTGACTTGGACTTAATCTCTGTGTCCTTATCTTTAAAATGAAAATAATGATGAGTTAATACATGTAAAACATAAAAAAGGTACTAAACTTACAGTAAGTACCTGATAAATTTTAAGTATTACTTGGAAATGAAGAAGTTCCATCTCAAATTCAAGCTTAAGGTTACAAAATAAAAACAGTATAACTTTTTTTTTAATGTTTATTTTTGTGAGAGAGAGAGAGAGCGTGAGCAGGGGAGGGACAGAGAGAGAGAGAGAGAGAGAGAGGGAGAGAGAGAGAGAGAGAGAGAGAGAGAGAGAGAGAGAGACACACACAGAATCTGAAGCAGGCTTCAGGCTCTGAGCCCAACGTGGGGCTTGAACTCACGAACCATGAGATCATGACCTGAGCTGAAGTCAGACACTTAACTGACTGAGCCACCCAGGTGCCCCGTCAAAATATTAACAGTATAACTAACACTGAGGTTACTAGATGCCAGGTATGTTCTAAGAGCTTTACTTCTACCAAATCACTTAACCCTCATATAGAAGGCAGTAATATTCTTCCCATTTTGCAGATAAAACAAGCCAGGATCACACAGCTAGATTAGTAAATAGAGCTTGGATTTGAAGTCAGGTAGTCTGACTCTGGAGTTCCCCATCTTAACCATAACACTATACTGTTCTGTGTATAGCTTATTATACCTTAATATTCTACAAATCATTAAAAACATGTTTAAATAAAATTGAGATGCACTATATATTTATACCTCAAGGAAGGACAGCCTCCAGGATGATTCTGAGCTATTTGTCAACCTCACTTTGTGTGTTGGATACAGTAAGTCTGGGCTAGAAATGGAAGCTGGAGTATTTTCTGCATTAAAGAAGAAAATAAATTACTCTTGGCATGTATTTTCAAATGGGCATAGGATACAAAGTAATTGATCATAAAGACTGTTTTATGTCTGCTTTCTTCTGGATCTTTTGTCTACCATGTCTTAGCTGTGAACTTAAATATGTTATAAAATCATAATAATGTTGTGGAGAAAAAACAACCCAAATACAACTTAACGTTTCCACCCTAACAAATTAACAGTTTTCAGTTTCTTACTTTCTTATCCCAGCTTTGGGTCCTATTCAGGTGTTTGCTCATATACATACTTAGCTTTTATCATCTTTGTATAGATAGATAAAAGTTTGCATTCTACTTGTTTGCTCCATGTTTTTGGTGTAGTATGTGCTGCTATGTCATTTCTGATATAAATTAGTCATAATCAGAGTAAACTCCAAATTCAAAGTGTGAAAAAGCCTCAGTACTAAAATAATTTATTAATTGCATATGAGAAGGCAGCAAAATCATAGAAGATATATGTAACTTATGTATACGCAAGCTGGAGGGCCTTTCGAAGTGGGGCTCAGATTCTGACTGTGCTGTTTATTAGCTGTGTATACCTGAGCAGATTCCTAATGGACCCAGCTTGCATTTCTCCCCTCTAAAATGAGAACAGTGATTCCTACTTCAAGAGAGTGGTTTCGAGAATAAAATGGCATAGTATATTTAGTTTCTTTATTATAATGCCTGGCACAAATGCCTAATAAAGAGAGACACTACTCTGAATATTAGTACTACTATTTCCTTCAATTAAAGAATCTTTCCCATGGTATCAAATGGGTTCCAGGTTTCTCACTGAAAACTGAATGGAAGCATCCTCTTTAACAAATGCTTTCCTTAACATTATCAACATTTGATACAAGTGTATGCTAGAAGATGTTCCTATGTTTAGTAGCTTTTAAGAGCCTCTGGAAATTCCTACTTTTGGTTTAAAGCTAGTATTAAACATTTATACTCTTTTTCCATTAATGTTGAGAGGCCAGGTTTTACAAGAAATTAGGAGTGAGATTTAGTTTCTGGTTTTGCAATCTATCCACTCTGTAACCCAAACAGACCACATCATGTTTCTATGTCAGTTTTTCCACAAGAAGCACATAAATAAATTCTAAAACCATAAATTCTGCAAGGAAGGAAACATACTGTTAATACACAATATTATTATTGACCCATCTGAAGTATGTCTCCCTGTATTTCATTATGCAATTTACGTTTGTTACATAGTCTTTTTTATGTAGGCACGCCATCAGTGAGCTCATCGGTTCTGACCCATGTAAATAGTAAATTTTAGTAAATTCTTCCCACTATCTTTGGGACCCTCATCTACTGACAGGAAAGTATTGTATTTACTTTCAGGGCAAATTAACATTTAAATTACTAGGGTTTTACTCCATCACAGGGAGGAGTAACTGTCTCCAGTCTTACTGTAAATATGTGTATGGGAATACCTAAAGGGAAGTAGATTTAACACCATTTCTTTTCTAATCAACAGGACAGTTTTGGCATGTGACTGATTTACACTTAGACCCTACTTACCACATCACAGATGACCACACCAAAGTGTGTGCTTCATCTAAAGGCGCAAATGCCTCCAATCCTGGTCCTTTTGGAGATGTTCTGTGTGATTCTCCCTATTACCTTATTTTGTCAGCATTTGATTTCATTAAAAATTCAGGACAAGAAGCATCTTTCATGATATGGACAGGGTAAGTGAGTATATAAATACTGTTAGTTGCTCAATATTTATCTACAGTGACCTAAGCTTCATTAGAATCCTGAATTCCCACTAATATTAATTAATTAGGTTTTGTTTTTGTTTCTGTTTTTTGTTTTTTGTTTTTTTTTTTTTGAGAGAGAGAGGGCACAAGTGGGCAAAGGGCAGAGATAGAGAATAGCAATTTTGTAAACATTATCTTCTGGTGGCATAATTAATTAATTCTATCTGTCATGACAGAGTGATAAGGTTTGTATTCCCTATGCCTGCAGTAATGACCGGTGCTATTTAACTAATGTTTAAATTATACCTCATTTAACATTTGCATTTGATATTATTATCCCCATTTTACAGATGAAGAAATGAAGGCTGGGCATCTAAGTAACTTGTTCAAGTGTACACAGCTAGTAAATGGCAAAGCTGGAATTTGAATCCAGGGATTTTAGCTCTGGAATCTGTGCTTTTAATTGCTCAACTATTTGCCTCTCACAAATCTTCAGTCAAGCAGTGTAATAGGCTGAGATTTCCTGCTTATCTGTTGTATCACACAGTTTTTAAAATGGGATACTCTGTGGGAGAAAGATAAATGAAGAGTAGTTTATCAGCTCTTTCAATAATCATCTGTTGTTTTATCATGGAAGTGTGCAATGATAATACAACCAGGCATCATGCATGTCTAGTGACTTTTTATAGAAGTTGATTTTGCTATGATTCTGTCTCCTTTGCAGGGATAGCCCACCTCACGTTCCTGTGCATGAACTCTCAACAGACTCAGTCATAAATGTGATTGCTAATATGACAACCACCATCCAGAGTGTCTTTCCAAATCTCCAGGTTTTCCCTGCACTGGGTAATCATGACTATTGGCCACAGGTAAATTTGATGTAAACTCCAAAAGTGTTTCAAGGAATTTTCCCATTAGTACTGTCAAAATTCTGACAATAACTAGCTGATGATAAGACGTGGGAGTGGGGCTCATGGAGGTAGAGTGCACTGTTAATAACCCCTGAAGAAGGTAAGACAAGTGCTTTGGGGACTTGAAAGTGATTCTCCCTAATCCATAAAAAGATATGTCCATAGTGAGTTTTGGAAGCAAATTGCCTAGTTTGTGGATTATTGATTCTTGTTTTCCTTCATAATATTCCTCAGTTTCTACTTTCTTTTGAATAACAGTGTTGTTCATTCACATTTTATGATAAAGGTTGGCAAGGAAGGTTGATATTGACAAATGTTTACATTTTTCACAACTTCTCTTAGGCAGACAAAGCTCTCCACACTCTGATCATAGCAAACTGTCATAAGAACCAAAGAGGGAAGTTCCTGTTTGGGTCCAGTTTATCTGATTAAGATAAAACTCAAGACCGAGATTGTGTTTAGAATATTTGATGACTGATAAGCCCAGGCCTTAACCTATCAGTGTGGCAGTTTGTTAAATAGCCTGTGCATAACGGTCGGGTACTAGTCCTGGCTGGAGGGTCCTGTTATAGTAGGTGTAGAATCTTAGATTTGGACAGATTCAAGATATCTCAGAGTTTTAGTGTTTTAGTCCAGGACTTGACACACTACGACCTGTGGTCCAAATTTGGCCTACCACTTGCTTTTGTTAATAAAGTTTTATTAGAACAGAGCCATGGCTATTCTTTCTGTATTGCCTGTGGCTGATTTCTGATTTTGCACTAGAACAGCAGAGTAGAATTGTGGCAAGAGAGACCATATGGCCCATAAGTTTAAAATATTTATTATTTGGCCCTGTATAGGAAAAGTTTGGTGAGCCTTAGTCTAGATCAACTCTTCATTTTATGGATGAGAAAACTGAGTCCCCAAAATATCAAGTTGCTTGTTCAAGTGCTCACAATCACGTAGTGATAGAGCCCACATCCTGGATCTTTTGTGTTCAATTAGACTAACATTCTTTCATACATCCCTTGTTCTTGCCAGATTAACATACTCAGTATTCCTGAACACAATATTTACTTTCATGCCTCTCTGTCTAGATTTATCTTCTTGCTTAGAATATCTTTTCCATCTCAGGCCACAAGAATGCTTAGTGAGCATTTTGATCACCTAAATACAGGGATTTTGAGGCGTTGTACTCTAGGATGAACTTGTTTCAAGTAACTTTTTGGCACTGGCCTCTGGGCTTGAGATGAACAATGTGTTAGTCTTTGTGAGTCATCCTCTAAACCAGTGGTCAACTTTGTTACTATTGAGATGTGAGACCACACAGGGAGGATGCTTGGGGATGAACAATCTCTAGAAACCAGGAGCTACCCACATTGTTTTTTATATGCTTTAGGTGACAGATAGATTGACATAGTGGAGAACATGCGGGGTTTGGAGTCGTATTTACTAGAATGTAAAGCCTCATCCTGCCCTGCTCCTGATAGCTTGGCCAACTTGGATAATTCGCTTAATGTCCTTGACCCATAAGTCACTCATTTGTAAATAGGAGCAATAACACCCACCCTCAGAAGTTTCCATGAGAATTAGTGATATTACATGAATAGGGCGTAGCTTTCTACCTGGTACATATTATGCCCTCAATAAGTGGAGTGGTAGTTATTGGAGCAGTAAGCAGCAACATGTGGGATACATTTTCCCTAACTCCTTTGGGGATTTGTTTTATTTTACTTTTATTTCTGTCTTTGTGAAGTCAAATCTTATAGTGATTCACAGATACAGATAATATACAAATACAAATTCTAAAATATATCCTATCGTATGTATAACTTGGGTAAATTGGGCAGCCCGTATACCTTAGTTATTTTTTTTGTCTTTCTAGCTTGTGACTTTATATCTGAAAATCTTCTTTCTATTATTCTGCTTCCACCCTTCCACGCCAGTTTCAGGAATGTCAATGTAACATGAAAGCCCCACAACAAACTCTCCTACAGACTGTTAGCCGAGATGGAATTCTGGTGAATGTTAGTAACAAAACTGTTAGTAACAAATCAAGCAGATACTTTAATAAGTATTATTTCTCCATTAAAATCTCATAAACATACACATAAACATAGCTACCTAAACATGCATATGTAGATGCATGTCCCCACCCATTACATCAGAAGTAGATATTAGTGTGGGCAGCCTAGGGACTCCTTCCAGTTGCCGCCCAAGGAGGCAGTCTGGGCCAGGGTCCTCATTTACTCCTACACTGGCAAGACTGGCGCCACCAAACTTATGGGTGGGTCACTTCCCATTATACCTCATTTCTTGGCACTGTGCATGTCACAGCCAAAGAGGATTGAGATGATGGCATGGTACAATTAATAATTGGACATAGGAGTGACACTGGAAAGACCTGGAATTTAGACCAACCCTGGAACTGACCAGCTGTCCCTGGATGAATCATCTAACTTCTCTGATGCTCACATTTCTCATAACTAAAATTGAGAGAAAACTCTACAGTAATTTTATATAATTTTAAGATTTCATACGACCATTCCAGTATTTTGGCATCTATCCCAATACCTTGGGATACACATGGCTAACACTTTCAGATTTTTGATGATGATCATGTGACCAAGTTTTAATCAGAATCTGGGTTGGCCTATAAGTCATAATTTTTAGTATTCAGTATACTTTTCAGACAGAGGAGTCTGATATCTAACACAAATTAAAAATATACTAATAGTTCTAGTTAGAACAAGTCATTTAGTTATTACTTTCCCTGAATGTATTTCTGTTTTCATCGTGTATTAGGCATATGTATTAGGAACTAATGTGACTTGGGTGTCATCTTGGAAAATAAATAAGCATTTTAACTAGTGCTGATGGGAAAATTACTTTAAGAAATAGATCTATGTCACTAATATACAGAAGAAAAGGAGGAGTGTGAAGGAAATGGCTTCTGTTTATTAATATAATTTTTAAAACAAGAAAATCGGAATAATTATTTAATTTCACAAGTGATTTTTGGATTTTTATTCAGTATGCACTTTCTTTTTTTAAATTTATTTTAAATTTAAAATTATTATTATTTTATTTTTATTATTAGAGATATCGAGAGAGAGAAAGAGAGAGAGAGGCAGAGAGAGGGAGAGAAAATCCCAAGCAGGCTCCATGCTGGGCATGGAGCCCGACACGGGACTCAGTCTCACAACCGTGAGATCATGACCTGAATCAAAGTCAGGGCTTGTTCACGCAACTGACTGAGACACCCAGGTGTCCCTCAGTATATACTTTCTTAAAGTTTGGGGTATTTTTTTCTTCCTTAAAGATCCTTAAAAAAAATTTTTTTTAAGTTTATTTATTTTTGACAGAGACAGATTGCGAGCATGAGCGGGGGGAGGGGCACAGAGAGAGGGAGACAGAATGCAAAGCAGGCTTCAGGCTCTCGGCTGTCAGCACAGAGCCGGACACCGGGTTCGAACTCACGAACCGTGAGATCATGACCTGAGCTGAAGTTGGACGTTTAACCGACTGAGCCACCCAGGTGCCCCGCAGAGCTAAGATCCTTTATTATAATGTGATAAAATAGGATGATAAAAATACTTTATGATGATAAAAATGTTTTATGTATACATTGCTTACAAAAAATCAAAACATGTTCATATAAAGAGACTTCTCCAAATCAAAAGCATGTGGTTGTCAGTCTTCATTCAGAAAGTTCAAAAGCTTTATACTGGTGTGAACATTTCAAAAGACTTTGTTTAATTCTAAAATCATGAAATGTTCTCCATTCTCTCAGTGTGCTGTTCCAGGCCCTGTGTGTTCAGGCTCACACCTGCCTCTGTTTCTCTTTAATGAGCACACTCCCATGTCCGTCCTATATCCTGGCCACGTGGCACAAGTGCTTTTTTCTGTGTATAGCACTGTGAGTGTTGGTGTCTGGGCCATTGTCTTTACTTTGATGCCCTTTCTTGCCAACATGATGAAATCATTATTCAAGGGCAGGTTGATGTGCTTTCTTCACTTTCCCCCCCTGACTCTCTGGGCCAGACTCGATTGTTCATGCTTCTACCCTGCCAGAACCTCTGTGATGGCACCTGGCACATTGTCTGACAGGTGATTGATTATATTTTTTTTGTCTCTTTAACGAAGTTATACATTCCTTGAAGATGAAGCCTATCTAGTACTCATCCTTGCCTCTCCAGATGTCTCATATAGTAGTAAATGCTCAAGTAATGTTTAAATTAGTTAATCTATGTATCTTTAAAGTTTCAATGGTGGATTGTATTGTTTGTGGCCAGGATCAACTGCCTGTAGTCACCAGCAAGGTGTACAATGCAGTAGCAAATCTCTGGGAGCCCTGGTTGGACGAAGAATCTATTCATACTTTAAGGAAAGGTAAGTGAAAGATTTATTCATCCTTATTTTGTCTCTATTTTTATTCATGTTGTTCAGACTAAGATCTTTAATGTTTGCTTGGGTGTGTTCATTCTGGATGTGCCCGTTTCTTTGGAGGCTGTAAGTCATGTTTGAAAGCTGTGGAGAGGCATGGATGGTGAGTGGGCCCAGGGCAAAGAGAGCAGGTCCAAGATCAGGTGCTAGCTCCAAAAGTACCACTGCAGCAGACCCTTGGGTGTTACCACCATCGGCTCACAGGTGTGAGGGCGATTTTGCCTTTAAGTCTCATTCCTACTAAGACTGTAGCAGGTCTGGTTTATCTGACATCTCTCCCATAGTAGTCTTTGGCACGGTCCACGTGTGTTCCTACTTTTGCATTTTGTACTGCACTATATCTCTCATCTTAACTCCCCAAACATGCAAAAGTAGGAGTTGATGCATTAATGTTTCTTTTCTAAAATTTGACACCTCATGACCTAGTGCCAATATCATTTTCATCTGAATATCGGATACAACTGTTGGTAGGTCAGTATGTGGAAGTCCCACCACTGGATCTGGCACACAGTAGGTTTTCAGTAAGTGATTCTTATTTAATGACAACCTATGTATGCACAAACTAAATAATGAGAAATAAGTGTCACCTCCCTGACTGGCTTGTAAACCATAATTAAGAGTTTGCTTTCATAGTCACTGTGAATCTGTGTACGTGTTTTTCTAGAGTGTGTCTTAAATTTGTTTTTGTAGGTGGCTTTTATTCACAGAAAGTTTCACCTAATCTGAACCTTAGGATCATCAGTCTAAACACAAACTTGTACTACGGCCCAAATATCATGACTCTGAATAAGACTGACCCAGCAAATCAGTTTGAATGGCTAGAAAAGACACTGAACACCTCTCAGCAAAATAAGGAGAAGGTAGATCCCAGAGACTAAAATCATCTGGGGATAAACAGGGGCTAAATTTGTGTATTTATTAACTCAAGTGGGGTCAGCTATTAATAAAGATATTAAAATTTGAAGGTGTTTTCACATGAAACACCTTACGGTTTAATTAAATCTGCTGTGTTTGTTTTATTTTGCTTTGCTTTTAATGCTTTGATGACTGATTGACATCTGTTGATTAAAAAAAAATTGTGACCAAGATCACAGTTACTATATATCATCAACAGTGTAATTTAAGTGAGTCAAATGCAAGTAGAATGATACTAATAGTTTTATAATTTCATCTTTTTTTTTTTTTTGGTAATAGGAGAGATGGTATATTTGCTTTCTAAATTTTAATTAATATACAGTACTTTTAATCTTGGATATCTAAATGTCATTTGGTTATGATACACGTGCAAAAAGATTCTCATCAGTCCTCATTATGTTTCTTTCTCCAGGTGTACATCATAGCACATATCCCAGTAGGATATGTGCCCCATTCAAGGAACATCACATCAATGAGAGAATTGTATAATGAGAAATTGATAGATATTTTTAGAAGATACAGCAATGTCATTGCAGGACAGTTTTATGGACACACTCACAGAGATAGTATTATGGTGCTTTCTGATAAAAAAGGTAATATGCTGTTCTGTGTGCATTTTCCCAATCCAAGATGCTAGAGCAAAGCAGTGAATATCCAGTAATTTTTACTGAACCAGTAAATTACAAGTTTCATTAAATCAACCTGCCAGCACCAGATTTTTCTGAATGTCTTGTGTGTTTGTAAGGCAAGTGTCGAAATCCTATTTAGGCCTGCAGTTGGGTGTCTCCCTATTTGCTCCATGGGGCCACCAGCATTTGATAGCTATCAACAAAAAAGGCTCGGAAACCCTTAGCTCACTCAACTTTTCTTTTAGATTCTCAAGTTTAGAGAAATACTGCTGTTCATTATTTACTTCCTAGACTCAAGTGTCTTTTTATATGACTTGTTTTACTTCTCAGAATTTGAAGAGAAAAGCAGAATTCACCACTGGTTTAAAATAGATCAAACACTTAATTTTAAGGGATAATCAACATTGTCATCTACTCAGAATTAAAAGATAAGAATAGGAGAATCTCAGCATCAAACAAAACAATGATTACCTATTTTTAAAGATGACCTCCTCACGAGGACAGGAAACTGGGAGTTAACCAAATAAGGGTTCTTATTTTAGAATAGTCAGCCAGGAAAAAAAAAAAAATCAGTATGTATTTTTTTCAGCAATTGGGGAAAATTTTCAAAATGCTTTACCTCTTTCACCTACAAAAAGTAGGCTTGGTAAAAAATGACCATTTTTCAGCATCTGATAGCTTTTTTACTCAGAAATTCATTCCTGTAATAGATATGTATAAAAGCATGGTAACCCCAATCAGGTTCTTATTATGTAATTATTGGCATATTGTTTTAGGTAGATGTACAGAACAAACTAGTTTTGTATTTGTGTGTATGTGTGTGTATATACCTGTGATAACTTAGATTTTGTTATTATGAAAATTTTCAAATACACCTAAAAGAGAATAAACAATGCCCCCCCCACCCACATACCATCACTTATATTTAACATCCATCAGGATTTTGCCACATTTGCTTTACCTATTCACTTCTTTATTCTTTTTTCTTTTTCTCAAGTATTTGAAAGTAAATCTCAAACATTAGATCCATTTTAGCCTACATGCTGCTGTATACATTGCTAAAATATATGGCTAATTCACATAATCTAATTGTCATTTGGTCAGTTGTCATTAACTACATGGCTAATTATATAATTTACATACTAATACGATTCACTTACCTACCTAACAAGAGCAACAGTAATTTTTCAGTATCATCTAATACCAATCCATAATAAAAATTCCTCTGTTTTCTCAAAAGTGTCCCTTTATAGTTGTTTCAAGTCAGGATTCATCAAGGATCATACATCATTTGGCTGTTATGTCTGTTAATCTCTTAATCTCGAATTTGTTTATATTTTTAATAAAGATAAACTCAATTAGGGGCGCCTGGGTGGCGCAGTCGGTTAAGCGTCCGACTTCAGCCAGGTCACGATCTCGCGGTCTGTGAGTTCGAGCCCCGCGTCGGGCTCTGGGCTGATGGCTCAGAGCCTGGAGCCTGTTTCCGATTCTGTGTCTCCCTCTCTCTCTGCCCCTCGCCCATTCATGCTCTGTCTCTCTCTGTCCCAAAAATAAATAAACGTTGAAAAAAAAAATTTTAAAAGATAAACTCAATTAAAAAATATGTTTATGTACATATGTTTTGTCCAGGAAGACCGGTAAATTCTTTGTTTGTGGCTCCTGCTGTTACCCCAGTGAAGAGTGTTGCAGAAAAACTGACCAACAATCCTGGCGTCAGACTATTTCAATATGATCCTCATGATTATAAACTATTGGTAAGTTGGCACAATTTTGGAATTGCCCCCACATTTATGCATGTCTTTATAGTTTTCAATAGTTTAGTTGAATGTTTTCAGCTTAACTATGTACGTTGTTTCTATGTTGAAATCTCATGATGTCTGTCTTCTTTTTATATTTGGCTGGTCAGCACTTTCTCAGTATGGGCATTATGAGATCAGCCTTTGGGAGGTTGTTTCTGTCCTTCTAAGGACTTGACATTTGTTCAGTACATTGGGCAGGGGCTGATTTGGGGACTTGTACACATACTGAAACTTTTCATTAAGCCATATTTATTAATTACTCTTCTCTAGAACATAGCTGTGAGGGTGACTGTGGACTCTGAAACCATACTCCCGCAAGCATTCTTTTATCAAATTTCCTTGTGTATTCCCAGTCTATTCCTCTGTAAAATGAGGATTAAACTAAGTATTACTGACTTCACAGAATTGCTGTGAGGATTACATGAACAAATATGTGTAAAGCACTTAGAAAAATACTTGGCTTATAGTAAGAACTCAATACATGTTGGCAGCATTTTTTTTTTGTAAAGAAAAATGAGTTGGACATTTATCTTTGAGACAAAAGTTCTCTGGAGCTCGTACACGACTAGGTTTTAGACCAATTTAACATTGAAAGGCTGGGCTTTTTGCTTATGAGTACTGCCCTTTTTAATTAATATCATTTGAAAAGAATTTTCAATTAAAGTCTCTATTGATGTAAATGCATTTTTTTTCCTAAATAAACTTAGTAAGAGGTAGCTCACTTGTCCCTTAGAGCATGTTTTTTTTTTTAATTTTTTTTAACATTTATGTGTTTTTGAGACAGAGAGAGACAGAGCATGAACGGGGGAGGGTCAGAGAGAGGGAGACACAGAATCTGAAACAGGCTCCAGGTTCTGAGCTGTCAGCACAGAGCCCGATGCGGGGCTCGAACTCACGGACCGCGAGATCATGACCTGAGCTGAAGTAGGCCGCTTAACCGACTGAGCCACCCAGGCGCCCCCGCTTAGAGCATGTTTTTATGAAGAAAATAAGGCAAGGGAAATCAGATTTAATTTGTAAACATTAGATTAAATGAGGAAATAAAACAATTGACTGAATTCTTTTTACAACTATTAGTTGCCTATTTTTGGATCTGAGCATCATACATACACACACACACACGCACACACACATATATATATTATATATGTATACATGTACATATACGTGTGTATGTGTATATGTATGTATGTGTGTATGTATATACACATACTGACATGGAAAGATGCCCTGATATAGCACTAATTATTTTTAAAAGTGCAAAACAGTGCATACGTAGTATAGCTTAATTTTTTGAAAAAGCCAAGAGATAGTAAATAGGGTATACATATTCTAAATAATTATATTTGTTTTGTACATAATGTCTAGAACAACTTATGTCTTGACATACACTGGAGTGATGATAAATGTTTAACAAGTTGTTCACTGGGGGGAAAAAAGCAACACTTTAATTATAGTGTCGAGATTCCTAAAAATTTGATAATTGGCTCTGTGAGCTGGTACCAGCCACCTCCAGCACACCACTGATTTATATGTAACTATTAGCAGTGGTTATTTCTGAGGTGTGTGAATCCAAAGCTTTGTATTTTGTACATCTCTCTGTGTAGTTTAGAATATGTTCCTTCATTGTTTTTAAAATGAGAAAAAGTAATACAGATTTGTCTATGGAATTCCTTAAAAAAAAAAAAAAAAGCAAACCAAACAGTTCTCACTTTTTTCTAAATGACTACAACTTTAAATTAAGAATGTCACATAAATCCTAATAAGGACGCTTCTTCCTGTGCAGTACTTTCTATGGCAGAGAATGAACCAGGGTTTGTGACTGTTTTTGCTATAGGATATGTTGCAGTATTATTTGAACCTGACAGATGCAAATCTAAAGGGAGAATCCGATTGGAAGCTGGAATATATGCTGACTCAGACCTATGACATTGAAGATTTGCAGCCAAAAAGTTTGTATGCATTAGCTAAGCAATTTGCAGTCCTGGACAGTGAGCAGTTTATAAAATACTACAATTACTTCTTTGTGAGTTATGACAGCAGTGCAATTTGCAATGGGGAATGTAAGTCCTATCACGTTTGTGCCATTATGAGTCTTGATCATGTTTCCTATGAAGATTGCCTCAAACAATATTATATAAAGCACTATCCCTAGTACTTAACTCTTTGTGTTCATAGAAAATGTAACATTGTTCTGTTTCTGAGATTGGTTTGTGGGAACTGTTACATAAATCTTGTGGGTTACTGAGTGGGCCAGCAGAATTCTTATCTTTGCTTTCTTTTTTATAATCCTCAAATGTGGATATTTGTAACATTCTACATTTTTATTATATTGAATATATAACTGCCCATTACAAGAATGATGTCTGGATGTCAGTATCCTGTCTTCCAGTTTATAGAATTATATCTAATTTTTACCCTTGTTGCAACTGTCATTTATATAAATAAAGCAAATGACTTCTCACGCATGATGAATTATTTTTAATAGGATGATTTTCTGTGTTTTAATTCACTTTTGTTAAAAACTCATGTGTAAACTGAGGCTGAAACTGTTTAAATCTCATGTATAAACTGAGGCCCACACTGTTTCCGTGCACTATCTACTGTTGGGAAAACACCAAGGATTGGTTGAGACCAACTTGGGGCTTATGAAACATCCTAGGACATGAGTTGCCTATAATGGAGCAAAGCTGTCTTTGTTCTGTGAGTGAAGGAGAGGCCTCTTGAGTACTGCTAACTTTTAAGGAACAGAGTGTCACAAGTTGTGCTTATTGTAACTGCAGTACTAGCATAAGGCCTGGATCCTCCCCTGGTGATGGGCACTTAGTAAATAATTGTTGAAGTGAATTGAAAGGTATGAATATTTCTCAAAGAAATGCGCTAGGATGCAGCAGTGGCATTTTCTTTGCCACGATATTCTGAGGGAAGATAAAAAAGGAGCTTTTATTTTTGGGATTGTGTGTAGAGTTCTCCCATGGTTGCCTGTCTCTCAACAGCTTCTCTCAAGCTGTTGTTTGCTTCCAGGCTAAGTGGGAGAATTCAAGTAGAAGAGAAGAGGAGGAGGCCTAGGGATTTAGGAAACCTCAATACTTTGGCTTGCTGAAGAAGATATGCAATCACCAACCTTAGGTCAATCAAAAAGGAGAGTGAAACTCATTATCCTGTGACTGGTTGGACTTCACTTAAAAAAGAAAAAGAGGGGTGCCTGGGTGATTTATTCGGTTAAGTGTCTGACTCTTGATTTCGGCTCAGGTCATGATCTCACGGTGGTGAGATCGAGCCCTGCCTTGGGCTCTGTGCTAACGTGCAGAGCCTACTTGGGATTCTCCTCTCTCTCTCTCTCTCTCTCTCTCTCTCTGCTCCTCCTCCATTTGTGTGCACTCTCTCTCCCTCTCAAAATAAATAAATAAATAAATAAATAAATAAATAAATAAATAAATATTGACTTACACGTGTAAGATCTCATCATAATGAAACTAAGTTATTCTGATTTTCAAAGGCCTGAGAACACAAACATTACAAAATAAAAATATAACATCTAAGAAACTATCGATATTCATTAGGTAAACATTTCCTTAATTTTTAAGTTAAAAAAATAAATTGGTAGGGTGCCTGGGTGGCCCAGTCAGTTGAGTGTCTGACTTTGGCTCAAGTCATGATATTGCAGTTTATGGGTTTGAGCCCCACATCGGGCTCTGTGCTGACAGCTCAGAGCCTGGGGCCTGCTTCGGATTCTGTGTCTCCCTCTCTCTCTGCCCCTCCCCTGCTTGCACACTCTCTCTCTCTCTTTCTCTCTCTCTCAAAAATAAATAAGCATTTAAAAAAATTTAAAAGATAAGTTAGTTTGTTTTTTAGAAGTGAGAATGTGGAAATAAAGCAAAGCTTCATTGTTACAATCACATTATTTATTTATTTATTTATTTATTTTTAAACGTTTGTTTATTTTTGAGAGAGAGAGAGACAGAGCATGAACGGGGGAGGGGCAGAGAGGGAAGGAGACACAGAATCGGAAACAGGCTCCAGGCTCTGAGCCATCAGCCCAGAGCCCGAGGGGGGGCTCGAACTCACGGACCACGTGATCATGACCTGGCTGAAGTCGGACGCTTAACCAACTGAGCCACCCAGGCACCCCTATAATCACATTATTTAGAAATCACCCTCCCCTCAGTTATATTTAATTTGGTATTGTCAAATGGGTACATTCTATATTTTTATATTCATATACTTATGGACAGAAGTTTTAAGAGAACAGGTTTGTGCCATATGAGAAAAAAAAAAAAACAAAAAACTTTAAGTGGCAAAAACCAAAGATGGTGTGCGCTGACTCAGTGAGTCCCAGCTCTGCAAGAGGACAAGCCTGGACTTGCAGGATTACAGGACAGAAAATTCCTGCACCTGCTGGGATTTGGGGCAGTGAACATTAGGACTCTTTCTACATTATTCTACAGCCTACACTTTTTAAGGATACCTTTTTGTGTTCAGGTTACTTTTACCTTAAAATAGAAATAAATGATCTGACGTTTCAAGTAATATTTAGGGATATTATCAGTAATTAAATGAATTTTACCATTCTAAAATCAGAGCATCTTACCACTATTTATTGTGGGTTATTTCCAATTACTATTACTGAATCCCAAATTCAGCTGCCCATTGCTTGAAAGGTCAATACTCAAGAGACACATGTTGATTGGAAAGGAATATGAGCTTTATTCAGAAGGCTGGCCACCTGGAGAGAAGGCAGACACTTATCCAAAAGCCAACTCTGAGGTTTCTCCCTAGCCAAGAGGGTTTTAAAAGGGCAAGGGGTGGTTAAACAGTAAGGGGTGCAGTGGCATATAACATTTCCTGATTCTGTGTAGATTTGATGGTGCCTGTTTACAGCTTTCACTGCCTGAGGGTTGTGCAAGAGGTCTAATTCCTGTTCTGTGATGGGCGTGGGCTTTCTCTTCTCCTTCTAAAAAGGAATGTAAGATTTATAGATTCACAAAGAGGGTTATTAAATCAATCATATCAACTTAAGAACACCATTAAACATCATCATGCTAGTTATGAAGATCACCCCCCTGTCAATTTTACCATTCCTTATCTATGGGATTAAGGACCAGGGCCCATCGTCTGTAGCTTCTTCATGCTGATATAGGGCGTAGTTGGGACCATGGAATGGAATATGTTAATGTGGGTTTGAAGCATCTCTTTATACACAACTGATGTGACTTGCTTGCATGGTTTTGTTACACACATTGTAATAAGCTTAATTCCTATACATAGTGCTAATAGCATGAATGTGAGTCCTAATTTTAGAATGACTTTTAATACAGACCTAAGTCCTGACGGTAACCAGGAGAAGACATTTGTGAACCAATTCCATCCTCTCTGGAACAGGGGTGTTTGGCAATCTAGGGTCTGCTGCAACCAAGTGGCTTGTCTGATTTTATCAATACTGGTTTCTGAGGAAGTATTGATACATGTGCAGCAAGACGACTCAGCAATAACAGAAATTCCCCTTTGCTCAGCTAGGGTATAGTCTAGGGCCGTATGGTTATCCAGGACAACTTTAGCAAGGGAATCTAATGACTTTTCCAAGTTAGCCCGAGATTTGGTGGTTTCATTAACTAGGATGGTTAGAGTTTGGGACAGTTGCAAAGCACATGTTGATAGGCAGCAGCCCCCCGTGATGGCAACAACTTATAAACAAAGAAATATTCATCCCTATCAGGGATATTGCTGGGGAAGTCACGAGTCAGTCTAGTAAATAATTTCAGGGAGCTAACGTAATGTTTAGTTTCATTAGCAGGGTCAAGGGAGAAGGGGATCCCTAGGGTGGCCAGAAGGGGTAGAAGAATTTGTAATACAGTCTGTGGGCCAGGGGATTCCATCTAAGCTGCAAATAAAGACAAACCCAGCTTGAGCACTTAAGATGAAAAGTGGAGTCCTCCTCAGGTCTTAGTGAGAATCGGCTCACCAACAGGGCAACCCATTCCATCCAATCTTGGCTCGCCTGAACCTGGCTCTGGATGTCGTCCATAGCCAGGAAGGAAAAAAGACTGCTGTTTACACATAGAGAGCTGGTCCCTGTTGGGAAATGGTTTCATGTGATGTCTAATGGGGGGAATACATGCTTATTTTCTGTCCTTTGAAAATAACCTCTTTTAGTACAGTAATTGCAGGGCTTATGAGACATGCGGGTGCCTCATGATCATTCTGAAGGAATCTAGCTATTTTCACCCTATACATTTTTAAAGAGTCTTTTTGAAAAATTAAGTAAGCTCTGCACCCAACGTAGGGCTTGAACTCATGACCCTGACTGAGGTCAAGAGTCGCATGCACCACTGACTGAGCTAGCCAAGCATCCCCTAACCCTATACATTTTTATTTGGGCCTTAGTGATTGGAAGCCAATTGCCTTGGGGGATTTCTGAGGTGTTATGAATGGGATGGACCAAGGAGTCTCCACAGTCCAGCATGGATTGGGCTTTTGGATGACATATCCAACAATCAGTAGCACATGTAGCTGTAACCAAGGTCTGAATTACCTATACTAGTCTTTCCAATCCAGGGAGAGAGAAGACATGGTCAATATGGATCACAGAGTGGACATAGTTGTCATAGATTTCCTTTCCTAAAAGGGTATTTTAAATCCTGAATACGATGGCTTTCTCAGCAGGGGGTTTCAGTGGCTTGTTTGTTGTCAGTAGGTGGGGCCCTCTTCACTCTGGTGTGGTGCATGCATGGTGTTACCCCTGCAAGTTTTAGAGAAGTAGAAGTGGTTAATAAGATTTCATAAGGCTTCACCCATTTCTCAGCCAACTGCTAATTGGGTCCTTAATTTTCTAGGTCTTTAATGGTACTCTTTCTCCAGGCCGGACAGGTTACAGTGGCTCATCTCATGACCTAAAGAGGACAAGAGAGGATAAACCTGTGCAAAACAATCAGTATTTGACTCAATTGTTGTACATATTGTTTACTACCATTTTCATTTTCTTAGTCTAAAGGTGATGTCCCGAGAGCCAAGGTCTGAAAGGGTCTCCCATATATAATCTCAAAAAGGCTTAATTTTAGCCTGTTTCTGGGGGCACCCCTACCACAGAGCAGGGCAAAGGTAGAAACTTATCCTAGCTCAGGTTGGTTTCTTGACAGATTTTGGCCATAGTCTTTTTCACTATATGAAGCATATGATGTCCATATATGATCTATAAAGCAGCACTTACCTTCTGCACCACATTGGATACAAAGGCAGATCCATTATCATTCTCAATTGTGTAGGGTAAACCAAACCTAGGAACAATTTCCTTTAGCAAGAGTCTCACAATGTTGGAAGATTTTTCTGTTTGGGGAGGGAAAGCTTCAACCCATCCCAGAAAGATGTCTACAAACACTAGTAAATGTTTAAAATTCCTAGTAGTCCTAGGCATTTGGGTAAAGTGTATTTGCCAGTCCTCAAAAGGAAATTCCCCTTTGTATTGTATCCCTTGGCTTGGTGGGTGCCTCTTGTGTTTTGGATTATTCTTTGCACATATAGGGCAACTCTGGGTGATTGTATAGGCCATTTTCTATAGATACAGCCCCTTTTTTGCTGTGCTTGACCTGAGACCCCAACCACAGAGACTGTCTTCTGGGCATTCCGTGTCAATTAAATTTTAAAGATACTGTACGCATCCCCTGTATCTACTAGAAAGCCCGTCAGTTGGTTTCTCACTGTCAGTTGCACCTGGGGCTCCTGTGGGGAAATGATCAACGGGATGGTAGGGAGCTCCAGGGCTTCTTCATTCATTCCTGTTGCTCTTTCTTCCTTTTGGAGCTTTCTCTTTATATCAGGGGTGCTCTGTGCAATAAATGTCATGTTTACTATGTAGATATTTTCTGGGGCCTCTGGGTTGATATCTGTATATTTCCAATAGGCTTGACAATTTCTTTCTAAACAGGCTGCTGCATTTTCAGTTATTTCTTTCACTTCATGAATCTTGCTCGAACTATGCTGCTTGGGAACCCCTTTACTTAAATGTGCCAAGATGCACTACTGATAATGCTCAAGTTGTGATAAACCTCCTCAATTTGGGTCCCAAATGGGCTCAACCAATGGGACAGCAGTTCTTGGGACTGGGGCCTGGGCTGGGTCCTCATGATAGACGTGCTGGACTTTCTCATCTGCTTTGGCCAATACTAGATATCTTTCACTTGTGGTTAACATCATATTCATTATAGCTTTTATATCTGCCCAACTCAGCTGATGGGTTGCAAAAATGCTCAAAAAGAGTTCCACCATCTTTCGAAGGTCATCTCTATAAGAGCAATTGGCATTTTTTCAATTCATTAAGTCTGAAGTTTGAAAAGGAGTGTATGTCCAATAATACTTGAGAGGCTATCCTTGAACATTAATTCTCCTTAATAGTATTGTCTTAAAGGATATTGCCCAGGACCCAAGGGAATGGTCACTGTCCAAACTGGGTGCCCTGTCTGAAAGGGAAAGACTTTAAGATCTGTTAAGAATCTTGTTCCAGGATTTCCTTGCCCGCATCCTATAGGATGGTGGGATCGAAGCCCTAAACAGAAGAGGAGAAGGTGGAGGTAAGAACTCTGGCTGAGGGCACAGTAAGAGCCAGATTTGTCATATATTCTTCATTCTGTCTTTGTTTTTCACTTACATCAAGACACACAGTTGGTCTCTCTCTTTGTCCCTGTGCCATTAAGTTACTGTTTTCCTGAGCAGCATCTTTACGATGTAAAGACATGAAGGCCTGAACATAGGGTATCTCATCATTTTTTCCTGCCCTTTGACAAAAACTCTAATTGCAAAATGGTGTAATATTTAGAGACCCTCTCATCTGATTCTAGACGGTACATCAGCCAGGCAGGATTATTATAGAAAATCATCTTTTTTCTTAGTCATGGATTCCTAGCTATCCTCTTTCCATTTATTAAAATCCAACCCAACAGCATAGTTGGCAAGATAGAGATAGAATCTCTCCCATTTCACAAAAGATGATAAACACAAACACACACACACATACCAAAGACAGATCTGCCCCAAATCCTGAAGGAATTAACTGTTATTCAAGCTAGTCAAGGTCTTAGTTTCTCTCAAATGTTGTGCCTCTGCCAGAAAAGAAGAGCACAAACAATAGAAACAAAGGCACCTGGCACTTCACAAAAAAGAAACTATGTCTGTGTGCACTTCTGACAAACCTACCAGGTCCAGAAACTCCTTACTTTGCTCCATACGTTCTTTTCCTTTCCATTCAAGTTAAAAGCAAAACTAGAAGTTAGTGTTGGTTGGGAGTCACCAGAGAATTTCCCCTAAACAAAAGAAGCCTTGGCATCTGCAGGGACAGGTCTCTCAGGTTCCCTCCCTGAGCCTACCTAGCCCTGAGCTGCTAACCTCCCGAGCTCCTCCAAATAATTAGCCTTGGAAATGAATGAGGAAGCTCTGGTGCACTGCCACTGCCTACTGCTTCTTCTTGGGTTTCCCTGGGGGAACTGACCACAGGGGCACTGGTTCCTGGCTGGCTTGCCAACATTTGTTACTGAATCCATAGTTCTGCGACTTGTCCCTCGAAAGGTCAATACTCAAGAGACAAGTGTTGACTGGAAAAGATTATGAGCTTTATTCAGGAGACTGGCCCCCTGGGGGTTGGCTTTTGGACAAGAGTCTTTTCCCTAGGTGGTCTGTCTCTTGAATAAAGTTCATATTCCTTTCCAGTCAACACTTGTCTCTTGAGTATTGACATTTAGAGCAATGGGTAGCCAAAGTTGGGATTCAAGAGCATGTTCAAATAAATAGCAAATATATATGATAAATATATAATGCCCATGATAATGTCTTGATTTGTCTGTTTATTGATAGTGCTTTGACAAATTCATAAACTATATCCTGTTTAGATTTTTAAAGTTGCTACTTTGAAACCAGTTTTGTTGATAGGAAGGAGGAGTATGAAAGTGAGGAAAATGGCAGAGAGTTCTTTTTTAAAATTTATTTTTAACATTTATTTATTTTTTGAGAGAAGGGACAGAGCGTGAGTGGGGGAGGGGCAGAGAGAGAGGGGGTCACTGATTCCGAAGCAGTCTCCAGACTCTGAGCTGTCAACACAGAGTCTGACGTGGGCTTGAACTCACAAACCTTGAGATCATGACCTCAGCTGAAGTCAGATGCTTGACCCACTGAGCCACCCAGGTGCCCTGAGAGTGGTTAATAAAAACCATGGATTTAGGTGGGTAGAGAGATTTTCTTTTACGTTTATTTATTTTGAGAGAGACAGAGACAGCCCAAGTGGGGGAGGAGCAGAGAGCGAGGGAGAGAGAAAGAATCCCAAGCAGGCTCTGGACTGCAAACGCAGAGCCCAGTGCACAGAGCCCCATGCGGGGCTCTAACTCACAAAACTATGAGATCATCACCTGAGCCAAAACCAAGAATCAGCCGCTTAACTTACTGAGCCACTTAGGCACCCCAAGGTGGGTAGAAAGACATAAGGGCAAAATGTATCTGCTTAAATATACAATACTAGAAAGACCTATTTGAACGAATTCTTCCCATTTATAATAGTAATACCCTCACATATTATGAATGGGTTAGCTAAACTTAACAAGCATCCCCCATCTTGTATGAATGCAGTAGAAGAATCTGCTTAACGGATTCGGCAGAGCTCCCTGTATTGCCTAGTCCTAGGACATCATCTGATCTTGCATTCAGACTCCTGAGAGAATTCCGTCACTCTAGACTCTTGGCAGGTGAACATAGTATTCACCTTCCTCTTAGTATTGGAGCTATTTTATCTTCCAAAATAACTGAATCTTTGAAAATAACTACATCAGGTTGGTTCTACAATGTAAAGCTGAAAATGAAATTCTCTATTGCTTAGCAATTTAGTCATAGGATTATACCTAAGAATAATCTCTCAAAAACATACAGTAAGAGTATAAAAATATCTATGGAAGCATTTTTGTAGTAACAGTAAAAACCCTGAAAACCACTTACATATATATCAACAAGAGAATGGATAAATGAAATATTATTTATTCAGAATGTAGAATGTTATACAGAAGTGAAAATTAACATTCATAAACGTCACAGGCATAACAATGAGTGAAAAAACAAGTTGCCAAAGGATACATACAGCATAATACCATTTATACCTAACTTTAAAAGTAAAGAAATAGTATTGCTTAGAGATATATGCAGTAGACCAAAAAGAGGTACGCTGGTAAAATAAACATCAAAATACAGGAGTGTTGGAGGTTAGTGAATGGAAAAGTTGATTTAGGAGAGATAAGTAAGAGGACTTAAATGTACTGGTAAAGTTTTATCTCTTAATGCAGTCAGCGGCTAGCCTGATGTTTGCTCTTTTTCTCTATACCTCTATATTTTTTTAACATGCTAAATACTATATGCTGTATACTCACTTTTTCTAAGGGGGGTTAGAAATCTAGCCTTTAAAACTGATTTATTTTGGCTCTTCTTAGAGAATGATCCATAGTGAAAGTGTGGAGACTTTGGGAAGGTTTGATGTAGTCTCCTAGAGAGGGGGACTGAAGGTGGGCAGAAGTGGTGGCTGTGGAGAAAAGCAGCCCATTTTGTAATCTGTTTCAGAAGTAGATGCAGCAGCCTTTGTTGATGACTTGGGTGTAAGAGGTGAAGTACAGAGAGGAATAAAGGATGATTCCTAGATTTGTGGCTGAAGAAACTGGTAGTTAGTGGTGTCGTGAGGGAGCTGGGATTTCTAGGAGATGAGAGGGCTGGTCGAGACAGTGTGGGGGATAGAACGACAGACTGAGAATATTGTGTTACAGCTAATGCAGGCTACCGAAGAACTCATTTAATTCATTAGACATTTTGCTATTCAATCATTTCTTTAGGATTTTAGGGTTTCTTTTTAAAAATAAATTAGTATCCTAAGAAAGAAGCTAAACCAACTTAGACATGACTAGTATGATTGTTTCTGCAATATTTAAATGAGTTAGGAATAAATATGACTGACTTATAAAAGTGTATCATCTGTCTGCCTCCCTAGTGGTATTGCCTAAACCATTCTAGACAAATGTTGAGGACAGTTATGAAAAAGGAAAAATAGTATTAATTCAATTATTGATGAGCCATCTATTCTTCTGCTAGAGAATAGATTTTCTCATCCTACAGAATCCCCTTCTTGGAACAATTATATGCATATGCATAATGTAGACAATCATTCCATGAAACATTGAAAGAAATAATGAAAAGATATGGATCATATTTATTTTATAACTTTAGTTTTTCAAGACATAACTAAAGTTCCTGTTCTGCAAAATTATCCTCATTAAATTTTATCAGGACTCAGCATCCTTACCTTTTAATAAGATGAATCTCTTTCTACAATATTTATTTGTTCTTTGATTTTAAAAATTAAATCAGTATAAAAGTTCCTTCTCTTTTGTTGTAAAAATTCAGCTCTTTGCATTCTACTATGCATAATACATTCCTTTTTGAGAATTCTGTATCCTCAAACTGGTGATTTAGAAAGATGCCTATGAACGTATTCTAATTAAAGTAAACTATCAGTTTCTAAACACGAATGCAATTACCCATTTTCTTCACCTTTGCTCACGTTGTTCCTTTTCCCGGTCTACTCCCCCCTCTATTTGTTTCTCTTTCCAATATTTTTTTTTTTTCCTAAAAGAGCCAACATAAAAATTGCTTTTGTTGTCAAAACATATCTAACCTCTTCAGGTAGAATGAATCTTTCCCCCTTGGGGCAACCATTGCACCTTATTTAAAAACAATACTATTGGGGCGCCTGGGTGGCGTGGTCCGTTAAGCGTCGACTTCAGCCAGGTCACGATCTCGCGGTCCGTGAGTTCGAGCCCCGCGTCGGGCTCTGGGCTGATGGCTCAGAGCCTGGAGC